>NC_085841.1:243533021-244238854 GCF_035594765.1 Anolis carolinensis
ATGGCCAGACGGGCGAGCGGGGGTAGCGTGGGAGGCGGGGCCAGCTCTGACGCCGCTCCCCCCCCCCGCCCAGCGTGCCCTGGCCCCGCCTCCCACGCAGCGTGGGAGGCGGGGCCAAGGCACGCTGGGCGGGGGGGGAGCGGCGTCAGTGCTGGCTCCGCCTCCGCTACTCCCGCTCGCCCGTCTGGCCTTTCCTAGCAGGCCAGAAAGCAGCGGAGGTCCCTCCAGGCCGCGATTGCGGCCTGCAGGGACCTCCGCTGCATTCTGGCCAGCTAGGAAAGGCCAGACGGGCCAGGGCGCACTGGGCGGGAGGCGGGGCACCGTCAGGGCGGTGCCCCGCCTCCCGCCCAGCCTGACGGCGCCCCCCCGGGCCTGCGCCCGAGGCGGCGGCGTCAGGTGCCTCCATAGTGGGGCCGGCCCTGTCAATGAACACTCTTATTTGCACCACAGATTCACGAAGACTTTAGGATTGACATTTTATCACTGGACTCTGTCTCTTCAAACACTGGCAAGCAGCCATCATGAATCCATAAACCACTTGTGATGTGATGTCTTCATTATTATATACTCACAGCAGATTGTTTCACACCCATTTGATGTCATCTTCTACTGTTCTGTTTCTTATGCTTATGTAATATTGGATGAGGGGAATTCAGAGACAGAATCCTCGGTAGACTTTAGTGTCACATTTGGTGATGCTGGAAGGACTCAAGTGAAGCAACAAAGCAAGTGTCATCACTCTCATATTTCCACCAGAAGACTGACTACATGAACCACAATGTTCCTAAGTTCAGACGCCTTGGGACTGCTCAGCTTTTCTTTCCAGTTTATAGTTTGTTTTAACTCAAAACATTGAAAACTAATTGTTTGCATTTATGTATATATTTATGTTGCATATATGTACAGTATTTATTTATTTTTATTCATAATACATTTCGACCAAAGTGATCATTTTAAAATAAAGGTTTTACTTCTTCTTAACTCATCCCCTATTCCAAATATCTTAAGAGACAAACTGAGTAAAGATTTGTAATCAGATAGTGAGCACAGTGTGTCTGAGAGCAATATGACTTGCAAATACAGCTATGATTACCTTCTGATGATCATTTGCAAAGCAGCAGGAGGTGAGAAAAGATCAGGGCCAAGACAATCAGAGATTGTTTATCCCTTAAGAAGCATGGATTCTAAGGCCGGAGCTTGTCTCTTGTTCATTCACTTAACAGGATATGTTTCTTTCCTTCAGCATTACACAGCAAATGTCCTGTTTTCATATACAAAGGTATTTCTTCTTGATCCTCTCCATTATGCTCCCAGGTCCATTAAAAAGTTCAGAATGAGTGCTACCTGGATAGTGCATATGCTTTTCCCCTCCTCTGATTGGATACTAGTTAGCTGATTCATTTGCATTTCCTTCCATATTCCCATAAGCACAGAGTGTCATCAGCAGAGAGATCACCTTTGATCCAGGCCTTTTCCGCTCTTGCAATTAGTCATATCTCTCCATTCACTTGAGTGTAGTCACCCTTCCAGAAGTCAACTCTCTGGATTACTCAACAAGTGCAAATACCAGACATATGCATTATTATCTTGCATGTAGCTCCAGATGTTTCACATCTGCCTCTACATTTGTTGTTATCCTGCCAAATTGCTGAGTGTTCATGGCAGGTTTAGAGTAAAGAAAGATTGTAGCTGTAAACAGTTTTATGACAGGTTGACATAACAGGCATATGGCTCTTTGCCTACTCTCTTCAAGGCTCTTGGCTCTAGAAAGCCAGGCTATGCGAGGACCTGCAAAGAAAATAACCTTTGAACTTAACATGTGACCACACAGGTCCTCCAGCTGCAGTAAACTTGCCAAATTGGAGTAGCTTTTTTACCAATAAGATAGGAAGCTTCCAAATTAAATAGCTTGGGCTAGCAATATTGAGCTGTACTGCTCCCTATGAGACTCCCATAGCCACAGAACCCATATCTGTGGTTTCACATTTCTGCACTTTAGGGGAAATTGTCTATTTAGGCATTTTCTAGGTTCTCAACCTGTGGGTCCCAAGGTGTTTTGGCCTACAACTCCTAGAAATCCCAGCCAGTTTATCAACTGTTAGGATTTCTAGGAGTTGAAGGCTAAAACATCTGGGGACCCACAGGTTGAGAACCACTGTTCTAGGTCTTCCAAGTAATTCTATTATATGCTTCCCCTGAAAATTACCATAGAGTTGCATTGGAGGGTCTACCAAATTCCTAGATAGAGTACTTCTCTGGGAATCTTTAGGTCCTCCAATGCAACTATTTGAGGCTGGAACCAGAAGCAAAGTAATTTAATGTTGTTCAGTTGTATCCACGATTTCAAGCAACCAGGGTCTAGTTGGGAACATATCCCCATGGATACGTGGGTCTTAGTGCATCCCTACCCAGGTCTTCTGGAAGAGTCCAATGCTGAATTCAAATTGTAAGAGGATATTAGAGATGGCCTTTTCTATTGTGACACCCCAGTTGTAAAATTCCCTTCCATCATTGGTGTCACTGCAGTCCCAAGAATAAACACAACTCTTTTAAATTAAAGGTTTGGAGCCTAATTGATTCTTTTATGGAAACATATATTTATATGGTTTCCAACTAGTTTTATCTCTTAATTTGTTCAACATTTCCAATTGTTTAACAGGTTTTGACTTCACTGATTTTATTGCTTTTAATTCTTTATTTTTAAATGTTTATTGCTTTCAATTAAATACTGCTAATGACTTTTTAAATGGATTTCATGCATTCATGCCCAAATATTCTGCCAGAAATGGCAAGATATACATTTTTTTTTAAAATCAAGCATATAAATAAGCTGCTTAGTCACCTGCTGCTTTTGGATTTAGTGATCTGTTTCTGTAGCTGTTTGAATTTGTTATACGGTAATACGCAGAGTTCAATTTGTTACTTTTTAAAAAATGCTGACTCATATATATACAGTAATCCCCTCTTATCCTTGAGGGATATGTTTGAAGACCTTCAGTGGATGCCTGAAACCATGAATAATGCTGAATCCTACATATACTACAATGTCCTTTTTTTCTCATGTACATATACATTTATTTATCAATTAGGCAGAGTAGCAAATTAACAATATCTAATAATAACATAGAATAATTATAACAATATGGTGTGCTATAATAAAAGCAATGTGAACGTGGCACACAATTTAAAATGTATGAAATCACAATCTCACTGAGTAGCCACTCCTGAGAAAGTGCTCACACTTAGGCTTTTTTCACCTGCAGATATGAAATTGGACAGCTGACAAAGAAATAGGCAAATGTGGCAGGTCATAGGACCCAGGTCCATCCTACATGCATTGGTCAACATGTGGTTTGGCACCGGTGCCAAGGCTTTGCTCTCACTTGATTCCCAGGTACAGGGAAAATCATGCCATACTGAAGGTGGGCACCATGTAGCTCTTAAGGCGTTATTGGACTGCAGCTCCCATCTTCTCTCACCATTGGTCAAACATCAGGTGGGTTATACACGTCCTCCACTTTGCCTTGTATCTTTAAATTATCTAATGACCTAAATTATCTAATTATCTAATGACCTGGCTCTACATTCCCCATCGCCATTGTGAGTAGAAGGGAAAACAGATCAATAATGAACATCTAGAAGAAGCAACAGCTGCTTTGTCAATGAATATAAGAGTACAACAGAAATGGCTACATTTCAACCCAAAGGAGGCAAGGATCACAATGGAATTATTTTAGACTCCTGGGACTTCATCCCACTAGAGAAATCGTTCTCAACCTGTGGGTCCTCAGGTGTATTGGCCTACAATTCTCAGAAATCTCAGCCAATTTTACCAGCTTTTAGGATTTCTGGGAGTTGAAGGCCAAAACATCTGGGGACCCACAGGTTGAGAAGCACTGCATTAGAACATCTGTCCACTTTAAATCCAGTTGCTGTCTCCTGCAGAATAATGGGGTTTGTAGTTTAGTGAAGCCCAGGACCTCGCTGCTGAGCAGCTTCGGACACGACTGGACTTAACGTCAGGGGAAACCTTTACCTTTACCTATGCTGTGATGACCCCCTACTTCACTTAGAACAGTGGTCCCTAACCTTTGATTCTCCAGTTATTTGGGACATCAATCCCCAGAAGCTCCCGACAGGTCAGCCAAATGTTAGGAATTATGGGATCTGAAGTCGAAAACACTTAGAAGAACAATGGTTGGGAATTACTCACTTGGAAGCAGGTGTGGCAAAAGAGAGGAGGGCAGCACCAAATAAAGAAGAATACCCCCTATCCCATTCCTAAAAAGAGCACTGTCTCAAAATGGCAGTAAAAGTGGAGGGCAATTTTAAGAACGTATTAAATGGTCCAGTGTATAGTGGTGAAGGGTAAAGGTTTTTCCCTAACATTAAGTCTCATTGTGTCTGACTCTGGGGTTGGTGCTCATCTCTATTTCTAAGCCGAAGAGCTAGAATTGTCCATAGACACCTCCAAAGTCATGACTACATGGAGTGCCATTACCTTCCCACCTGAGCAGTACCTATTGATCTACTCACATTTGCACATTTTCGAACTGCTAAATTGGCAGAACCTGGGACTAAGAACGGGAGCTCACACAGCTCCTCGGATTTAATCCACTGCACCACCAGGGGTCGTGAATACTGTCCTTATTTGAATTACATTTCAGACAACATAACTTCAGGCAGCAACATATCAGTGCCTCTGAAAAGGGTTGCTGCAAAAAAAACACTTAGGCAATTTCCAATTTAATAACGTTCTTTGTTATTCAAGTACCATTGTGAGGCTTACCTCTTCCTCTTTGCCCTTGGAAGTGAGATTGGCTATGTCCCATTTCATTTTACTAGGACAGGGCAATTACAACACTGTTCACCCCAAAAGCAGAAAGGTTAACAGGGTTCCCAGTAATCAGGATGTTCAATGGAGTGAATGATTCTAACATGTTCAGTCAAATAGACAAAAAACCACCCTTTCCTACTCAAAGAGCAACAGACTCTGCAGCTGAATAACGACACTTGGGTGAAGGGTTAGCACATGCAGGCCTTTAAGAATATTTAGGTGGTTTTTTAAAAATCATCACAAAAATGTTGATATATAATACAACATTAAGGTAGAGTTAACTAAACATAAATACAACATCGTATAAAAATAAAACATATAACACTCAATACATGTAACTGAACTATAACAACAATCTATAACTAAACTATTAATACATACAAGGAGATTCAAATTACCTTCACCTCAACTAGTGGTTATAATTGTCAAAACCTATAAACCTACTTAGCAAAATCTTTTTTTTTCATTTCAGGAGCAACTTGAGAAACTGCAAGTCGCTTCTAGTGTAAGAGAATTGGCCACCTGTATAGACGTTGCCCAGGGGACGCCTGGATGTTTGATGTTTTACCATCCTGTGGGAGGCTTCTCTCATGTCCACGCATGGGGAGCTGGAGCTGACAGAGAGAGCTCACCTGCTCTCCCCGGTTCAATCTTAATTGAACTTCTATAATTAACACATCATTAATATAATCATAATGCTATCCCTACACGAAGGTGAACTCCCCTGCTAAAAAGATCCACTATTTTTTCTCATATTTTCCAACATTTCCTACTTTATTGGTCAGGTTTTTTTCTAGCATAATGCTATGCATGTTTGTTCACTCAGCAATAAGTCCGATATGTACCTACTTACCATTATATGTGCATAGGACCATAGCCTCATGTAATCTTATGCATATCTGAACAAAAGTAAATTCCACTGAGTTCAATGGGAATTATTCTGATTCAAATCAGTATGAGATTGCAGCTTTAGAGTTGCAGTAATAGTGAAAGCCTCAGTGTGAATATGTGCCAAATATATGGAAGTCATTAATAGTCATATTGAATGATGATACATTTTTTCAGCCTCAGTGGCAAAAGCTCAAATGAAGCAATAGCCAGAAATTCAACAACACTGAGAAATTGTAAATGTGAAGAGAAGAACTTTAAAACATGGCAATATTAGCAGCTTTGTTTTTGGAAGAACACCATAACCTTTTCCCCAAAATTAAATGATCAGGCAATACCTATTCTGGGACCAAGAATGCATCAAATTTTGGACAAACTTTTCAGATCTCCATATGTCATCAGGGAAGATGTTACAAAGTGGGGAGAGAAAGTCTGCTGAGTTCTATTCTGCCAGGTCAGAGCCAGATGGAGTGGAGAAAGAACAAACTTCAGTCCATAGGTTTTCTAGGAGAGTGCAATGTATGGTCTTTCACATGTTCCTGGACCACAGCTCCCTTAATCCATCACTACTGATCTGCCAGCAAAGGCAGATGGAAGTTACACTCCAACAATATCTGGAGATCACACATTCCTCGCCTTTGTTCTGCTATGTGCCATTTCAGTTACTCCTAGGAACGGCTGCAACAAACAAAAGCAAAACTGATTCCATAATTATTATTTTTTTAAAATCCAGTTGTTATTCCCACAGCCTTGATTTTTCTCTACAGGAGAAACATAAAGCAAGTGCAAAATGTTGGAAGTGAAGATAGAAGGGCTTTGGAGAAAACAAATAAGCCCACACAGAGCCAAATGGAGAGCATAAACTTCATACCCTAATGATTTTGCTTTTGATCTTTTGTCTCATGACTGCTCAGACAAGTGCCTTGAATACTTACTGCACTTTCTTTGTACAGTTGGTGGACACAGTGGAGGCCAGGCTTGGTAAGAGCCAAGTCAGTGCTGACCACCCATCAAGGAACAGGTTTTGGTAGTTATGAGAGCAAGTGGTATGAAGGAGAGGTGAAGTTCAAATGCTGAGGAATCATTGCGGAGTACCTAGAAGCAGAGGAAACACTATGAATAAGGATGGAATCGGTGCTGTCAGTTCAAATGCAGAAGATATCCTAAACTTTGAATTGATGGCTTGTCCTATCACTGTCAAAGGTACATGAGCCCTGTCTTTTTTGTTGTTTGCTTCAGTTTGGCCATCCTTGCCTTGTGTGAGAAGAAACATTATTTTTATTTTATTTTTATTTTTTCATGTCAGGAGCGGCTTGAGAAACTGCAAGTCACTTCTTGTGTGAGAGAATTGGCCATCTGCAAGATCGTTGCTCAGGGGACGCCCGGATGTTTTGATGTTTTTACCATCCTTGTGGGAGGCTTCTCTCATGTCCCCACATGGAGCTGGAGCTGATAGAGGGAGCTCATCTGCACTCTTCCCAGGTTGGATTTAAACCGGCAACCTTCAGGTCAGCAACCTAACCTTCAAGCCATCAGTCCTGCCAGCACACGAGTTTAACCCACTGCGCTACCAGAGGCTCCACTATTTTTATAAATGACTAGCTTTGCCCGGCCACGCGTTGCTGTGGCTTATGCTTTCAGAGTGTTGCTCTTTATTTACTGTTCTGATTTTAGAGATTATATTGTTCTGTATTATTATTAATCGCTTTGAATGCGATCTCCTGCTTCTTGGCAGGGGGTTGGACTGGATGGCCCATGAGGTCTCTTCCAACTCTACTATTCTATGATTCTATGATTCTATATCACAGTAATTATTACATATTATATTTATAATCTTATATTATTTGCTTAGAACTGGATTATATGAGGCCCCTTCTTCACAGCTGTATAAAATGCACACTGAAGTGGATTATATGGCAGTGTGGAGTCTAGATAATCCAGTGCAAAGCAGATAATATAAGATTATAAATGGGTTTTATAGCTGTGTGGAAGGGCCTTGAGTCTACACTGCCATATAATCCAGTGCAAATTAGATAATCTGTGGAACAGGCTGAGGCCTAAGTCTGCCTGTCCCCTGGGCTGAGTTGGTTGCTAGGAGACCAAGTGGGCAGAGATTAGTCCTCTAACTGGCAGCAATTGGATAAAAACAATTATTGCTCTCCCTCTAATTAGGACTTTATTTTTCTTTTATTTTTGTTGTATCAACCTAGAGGCGTGGATGATGGGTTGTGTTGTCAAATTTCGAGGTTGGGAGGCGTGTAGTTTTGTTATTTTGTTGGTTGCCATGATGCCATCACTCATTTATATATATATAGATCTGAAATAACATGTCAGAACATACATATTAGCTGGAAAAGTGTTGGTGTTCTTGTAGTTATGCAATTTCAAAAATGGTTGGGCATTTTTGTCTGATGTGACATGGCCATATTTAACTCAAGATAATTGAGTAATGTTCATGAAGAGGTATTGAATTCACAGCACTTCCAAGATTCACAAAGCAACAGCCTTTGTCAATGTATAAGACAACATGGGACTTATATGTTTCTTTCCCTTTCCTTTCTGCCTGCCTTCCTTCCTTCCTGCCTCCCCCACCCCACTCTCTTGTTACTCTTTCCTGTTCAGCAACTATGTTTCTCATTTGCTTTTATTAGCTGCAGGTGTTTTCTGCTCTTCAGCTGCTGGCACCTTCCCTTTTTCCAAGCTAGTTCCAGCCCCAGTTTGTGTCGTGGTCACTTTTTTCAAAAATGATGCTGAGAACGATGGAGACAGCAAATGGACAAAGACCTGCCTTTCACTTCTTGCATCTCAAACCCCACCCCACATGGGTGCTTTAATAGGAAACACAAGCAGCACTTCTTTTAGGGAAGAGGGAGAAGAAAAAAAGATGGGCTACAGATGAGAACAAAATATTTTTTCTTCCTCTCCCCTTGAATTTTATGTTTAAGCAGCTTTGAAGAGCATTGGTTTGAATTGTTGAAGGCTCCCATCATGCACACCAGGAAAACAAGGTTACATGTCTAACTTGTTGTAAATCCAGGGCAGGGGGAGGGGTGTTGAGCACACTATTACACATGGATTTCTGACCTATATAAGTTGTATCCCTGTGTTTTAAGCAAAAATCCAGAGACTTCTAATATGGTGGGATTCTTAACATGGGGTCCATGCATTTGCTTCATTCAGTCTCTGAACTGGATGCCAAACTGATTTTTTGTCTTTGATTTCCATCTTGTTACTTTTAATTTTCCATTCTATATTTTACAAGTGCACAGCTTAGCTATATTATTATTATTATTCTGACACAAAAAAACAGTATGACACAGCAAACGAGATGAATATGCTGGATTTCATATCACAAAATCACAAGTCGAACACTTCCCAAGCGTTAGGACAGTGTGATGTATTTTCAAATGATGCACGCAGATGCCGTTGACAGATCGTGATTTTGTCAATGTATATTGTTTTCAAATGTCAGCTGAAATCTTTTGGCACAGCCCCCAGTGTGCTGATTACCACCAGGATCACCTGTACTGGTTTATGCCAGAGCCTTTGCAGTTCGATTTTGAGGGCCTGAATAACAGTTGAGTTTTTTCCTCTTGTTTTTCATCAATTCAACTGTCACCTGGTATGGCGACATCAATAATCCAAACTTTTTTCTTTTCCACAACCATGAGGTCTGGTATATTGTGTTCCAAAACTTTCAATGGTATTGAATGTTTGCCATTGTATGTTGGAATCTGCCCTGAGTCCCCTTGGGGAGATAGGGTGAAATACAAGTAAAGTTTTATTATTATTAAAGTTTTATTATTTGTCAGTCTGGATTCGAAAGTCCCACAGTATTTCTGCATGCTCATTTTCCACTACATTTGAAGGTTTGTGATCCCACCAGTTCTTTACTACTGGCAAGTGGTACTTGTGACATAAGTTCCAATGAATCATTTGGGCCACATAGTTATGCCCCTGTAGTCCGTCTGTGCGATTTTCTTGCAGCAGCTGAGGATATGATCAGCTTCCTTGCACAGTCTGCATTTTGGGTCATCAGCTGATTTTTCAATCCTGGCCTTAATTGCATTTGTTCTGATTGCTTGCTCCTGAGTTGCAAGAATCATGCCTTCTGTTTCCTTCTCTAGTGTTCCATTAGTGAGCCATAACCAGGTCTTTGGCTTGGAGAAACAAATCAAAATGAAGTCTATACTGGCTCAGTCGTCGCCCAGGATAAAAAGGACCACAGTGGATGCTGCTGATTCTGGACATCAATTGACAAGTGGGCTACAGTATCAAAATACAAATAAAAAGTCACAGAAGTAGCAGAAATATACAGTGCCAGAAAACTGCACAATTGTTGTTGTTGTTATTGGTTTACATGGAAAAAACCAATTTCTGACATAATAATATAAATTAAATGAAAAATTTGGTATGTGTTTGGCTGCATTATTTTCAGAGAGGATTCTAGGTTTCAGAGTCAGCATGGTGTAGTAGTTTGAGTGTTAACAAGGCCTCCAGAAGACCGGGGTTTGAATCCCTGTTTGACCATCATGATTCTTTGTGCCTCTGTGGAAAACAAAGTCAACCTCCTCTCCCATTTCTGTCCAAATCTTGTCATGACACATTTATGTTGGGGTCTCCAGAAGTCAGAAATAACTTGAAAACATATTAAAACAATGTTTGCTTTCATCAGATACTCAGAGAAATACATGATGTGAAAAAAGGCTCAACAGAATTAAACGGAAAACCTCTAAAATGAAGTCCAAAACAGAATCAATAATAAAAAACAGGAGCAGAAGCAAAAGCCTGGTTCATACATTAGTTTAACGCCAGAGCACTGTTTGATGTTCTTTTCTTTTGCTTCCATTTGGTAGTGTCAAGTTTAACATCATTGTCAGTGCTATTTTTTGGCCTGGTTAAAATCAACACGTCCTCACCTCATGATACAGATAGATACCATTCACATAAATAGTTCCCAATGTGGAATGATGTTCCCATAGATCAAACTGGTTACTTACTGCATTGCTAAAGAATCAGCCCAGAACAAGGCAAGACACACAGAATCTTCACAAAGTGGGCAATAAGGCAATGCAGGCTCCTGGGAGCATGATTAGATATGTCAAAAGAGGAAAACATTTATAGAGGATAGCAACCATAAATAGAATCTCAATCATGAGGGTTGGCTGGGGTTTAGGGACATTGCAACCCAAACGATACAAAGGAGCTGCTCATCCCTCTCCTTGAGATAATATGACTATTTTGATTGCTGACATAAAATGTAATTATGCACATTATCTCAAATTTAGCGTAATAAAATGTTGAAAAATAGCTCCTGGCCTTGAAAAAAAATGGAGGATATCTTTCAAAAAGAACATGATGTTAATTGCCTAAAGGTAGTTAATGTGTGGAGTGTTTTCTTAAACCAAGCAGCTCTGAAACAGGGTGTGTGTAGAGAGAAGGCTTAACCAAACAGCAAAGCAATTTTCCTAGTCAAATCTGTTGGTCAGAAGCAAAAGCAGGGCAGGACTAGCAGAAAAAAGAAACAGGATTATAGATATGGGCTGGAATTCACAGTTGCAATTACAAAAGTGTAACCTAGACTTTTGCATTTGCAACTGATTTGTATTCACATAGCCTACATATTGAATAGTGTAGAAATTACATACGGATCATAATAGTCCCCGTCCCATTCCTGCTTATCAGGCATCAGCTATTGCAAGCAAAGGAGGTCTGTTCTATCAATTGAAACACAGCAGACTGATGTTTCCATAGAAGGAACTGTGACAAGCAACCTCCTTCTGATGTTACACTGAAGGTTGCTGGTAGGAAAGGAGTGAAAACATGTATCCCAATGGAACAGAAGAACATGCACATGTCCCTCACAGCATGATTCCATAACGGAGTTATAACAGCTAAACTGTTGTCAAGCTGCATGAATACTATGGTGTAGCTCAGCATTTCTCAACCTGGGGGTCGGGACCCTGGGGGGGGGGTTGCGAGGAGGTGTCAGAGTAGTTGCCAAAGACCATCAGAAAACACATATTTCTGATGGTCTTAGGAAACCCTTTGGCAGATAAGGCTGAATATCTCCTTGCCTGTCCTTTTTGGAAACAGTGAATCCTCCCACCAAAATCCCAATTTGCCCAATTCTATCATTGTCGGATTCACGGGGCTCTTTGATTGTAGGTGAACTATAAATCCTAACAACTACAACTCCCAAATGTCAAGGTCTATTTTCCCCAAACTCTACCAGTGTTCACATTTGAGCATATTGAGTATTTGTGCCAAGTTTGGCCCAGATCCATCATTGTTTGAGTCCACAGGTGAACTACAACTCTAAAACTCAAGGTCAATGCCCACCAAACCCTTCCAGTATTTTCTGTTGGTCAAAGGAGTTCTGTGTCCCAAGTTTGGTTCAATTCCATCATTGGTGGAGTTCAGAATGCTCTTTGATTGTAGGTGAACTACAACTTACAAATGACAAAATCAATCCCCCCTCAGCCCCGCCAGTATTCAAATTTGGGCATATCGTGTATTTGTCAAATTTGGTACAGTGAATGAAAATACATCCTGCATATCAGATAGTTACATTACAATTCATAACAGTAGCTGAATTACAGTTATGAAGTAGCAACGAAAATAATGTTATGGTTGGGGGTCACCCACAACATGAGGAACTACATTAACGGGCCACGGCATTAGAAAAGTTGAGAACCACTGGTGTAGATGCATTCTAGGACACAAAACATTTGATTCAAATTACATGAAAACAGATTCTAAACCATAGGACAAATTATGGTATCTGTTAATAAGTGCATTCAGCAGTAAAATAGCTGGCTTCAGAGTGTGATGGATTCTCATTTATTGGATGGCTTACAGAATTTGAATACCCACCTCTCAATTCTTTAGCTTTGTATTCCCGCATTGGCTGGGGCTAGACTATATGGCCATTGAGATCCCTTCCAACTCTATGATTCTAAGACCTTGTGGGCAATACCATCTTCTAGTAAGGACACTGCACAAAATTTGAGAAGACATGGATAATATTCTGCTGTCAGTTAAACAAAAACATTTTTCTCATGTTCTACCAAGAATGAAGTAGGTCAGGATAAACTTCATTTCTCATCCTTGAGTTGAAAATAATCAGACAAATGAGATTCAAAATATCTTCCCATCACAGTTGGTTTGGTTTTTAATTTGTTATTATTTACTGGACCGCAATCTGAGCAGGGAGGACAGGGTGCCGCGCTCCCATGGAACACATACAACTTTGCTGGTAACCGCAAAGGTCAGGGTAAGCATTGATCCAAGTATTGGGAGACTTTAATTATGCACACAATAAAGTTGGTGCCTCCCAAGAGAGACATTAGTAACCCAAGCACTGTGGCTCTCTCCAGGGTTTGCTGTGTTTGCTTGTAGCCACGCAGAACAGAAGACTGCTTCCAGAGAAATAATTGGATTCACCATAGTGTGTGAAGCTGGACTCAAAGCGATCAGCAGCTGCTGCAGCTGTGAATCCAGTATGCCCCCTAGCCATCAGCATCACGATTACACCCAAGCCAGAAAGTCCTTATTGTACGCCTTTGCTGCAATGTGAATCCTCGATTACCCACCTCTTCAAGCATTTATATAAAATATCCCACAGGCACATGTAGGACACATTCATCATTACTTAAATTTGTAGACAGAAGGCTGCTTTAAATAAACAACATGTGTATGATCAAGTAAGTAACTTTGTTTTGCTATAAGAATATCGAGAGCTAGTGTGGTGGATTGGTTTGAGTGCTGAACGGTGACTCTAGAGACCAGGATCTGAATCTGCACTCAGCCAGGAAAACCCATTAGGTGCCCTTAGACAAGACATTCTCTCTCAGCTTTAGAGGAAGGCAAAGGTAAAAAAACCTCCTCTGAACTCATTTTGCCAAGAAAATCCTAAAAGAGGGTCACCTTAATAGTTGTCCTAAGTCAGAAATTACTTGAAAGAGCACAACAACAAAGAAGAATAAGGCAGTACTTGGATTAACGGAGACATTTATCTAAACTACATATTAGTAAACTAATTCCCTAGCTCAAAAGAAAATTTTCAGAATCTTATTATCACAAATATTTTCAGTACTGTTCCATTATCTGGGCAGAAGCTACAAGGAAGCACTAAACAGAAGATAGTCCATTTGGGTGTGGGAAGTTGAAGGAGTAAAACCATTCCCCCCTGTTTTCCTGTTATTCCCCCCACCCATGTCACCATTGTGGAAACAATCCTCATTTATGAAATGGGAAGTAGGGAGGGGGAATAACCAGCGAAAACAGGGGAAATGGTTTTCCTCTTTCAACTCCCCTCCCCCCATAAAATGGACTATCCTTCTCTGTCTAGGACCCCTTTTGGAGTCCACCCAGATAATGGAACAGTACCATATTTTCCTTGTAAAAGCCTATGCATTGCTATTGACATAGTTATGAGGTTGTGCTTCGGTTCTGCAGGTTGGAACAACTCCTGAAGGCTCCCTACAGACTCGGAGATTCCACAGAAGAGAGAGGCTCCCTACATTCTCTACAAAATTAGGTCTGGCAAGGAATGCATTGATTGAATCCTGCCTACATGATAGAGCTCTGCAGGGATACAAAAAAGGTTTGTTCAGTTGCTTTTGTCCTTGAATGAGCCATGATGAGAAGATATGCTTGGTGGCATCACCACTTGGTGAGCTCCCATCTGTCACTCCAGTTTTCCATACGAGGAATCAAACATCCAGGCATCCCCTGGGCAATATCCTTGCAGACAGCCAATTCTCTCACACCAGAAGTGACTTGCAGTTTCTCAAGTTGCTCCTGACACAAAAAAATAGTATTACTTCAATAAAATCACAGCTACATCGTACAGGAACTTTAAAGTTGTAATTCAGTAAGGGAAATTTAGAATTCCTTGCTAGATAGTTTCTGATCCATCCTCCCCTAAGCTATAACATTGACGCTCATAAGCAGAGACTTCTAAATGCTTCCCTAAAGTGCAAATCCTAGGTTCCCACAGTATGCGGATGGGTTAAGGCAGTTCGAGTGGTACCAAAGTGTTAGAACAGTGTAAAGTGGAAGAGAGCACAAAGGATATGAGCAAGATGGGGATGCTGGGGGAGATGGGGTAAATCAGTGCAGCCCATCTCTTTACATGTCATTGAAATTTCACAAACCATTGAACATTGAACAACTGCATCAGACTAGAGGTAAGGCAGGAAATGTGTGGCTTTCCAGATAGTGCAACATCATGCCTCAGCATTCACTCTGCTGATCAAGGCTGATACAAGGAATATTCTCAACATATCTGGAGTACAGTATCTCCTTTTCCCTGCCCTTGAATGACAAACCTCTTCTTCACTTTTGTCTCACCATCCATAAAAAGATGAAAATATCTGTGCAATCCAGACAATGTACCTGCTATTTGCTGTTTAATCTACTACTGCCAGGACTAGCTAACTCCTTCTCATATCCCCCTCCTATCTGAATAGGCAAAGCTTTCCAAAGAGCTGGAGATAGTGTTGAAGAGCAGTCAATGTATGTGTGGGTGTATGAGTGTGTGTATCCAAGTCTTGTCTTAATCCCTAGCCAAACTAGTTTCACAGGTTTTCACAGTGTTTCAAGCTATAATCTCAGCCATAAGTTTCCCCTAAACATATCATGTATGCCTTTCTGTATTAATATATGCAGGAAATTTTTGAGAGATAATACATATTCAGCTATCAGAAAGGAGAAGGGGAATGCATCTCATTTATTACATCTCATTTATTACAAGTCACAAAGTCACCCAGACATCATGGTCTCAGGTCATGCTGGCTGGGAGATTAGTATCCTAACATTTTTCAAGCTTTGTGGATCCTAGAAATAATCCTTAATTCAAAATGAATTAAAAAATATTTGATATGTTTTCCTTAGAAGCAAAGTTGACTGGCTGAGAAGCTGATGGTACAAACTGGATGCTAGTCAATTCTACCACTCCATCAACTTCTATGGGATGAAGGTAGGAATCACCAGGGGGGTGACTGCAATTGTGAAAAAGCAAATTGGGGTGAGATGGAGTAAACTGGGGCTGGTCTTCACCTTCTTCCATTACTTCTGTATCATTTCCAACCACTGGATTAAGCAATGATTTCAGGATTTGCTTCATATAAATAGCTGCCTGGTTAGAACTTTCTGATGAATTTCCAAACAATAAATTATATGTGTTCCTCATCTGGGAAAAATGTTGCTTTCATCCAATTTCCATTCAATACAAACAATTGAAATATTTGATATCCTTGTTCACAAGGTGGTCTATTGATGAGGCATCTCAGTCGAGCCATTTACGAACCACTCCAAACAGTGGGGAGGGAGCCATTTTTCCCCTCAAACTCAGCCAAATGAACTGGAGAGGCCAAACTCTTTTCTTATTTATTTTCTCCTATCATTGTCCCTTATTTTCACACTCACATGTTGGCATTGTCTTCTAGCATTTCAGAAGAGTGGGAATGCTTAAAGTTCAAGGAACTTTAATTCGAGGCTTTTATTTTAATTGCATCAACACCCTCTCTCCCTTTCAGTCCATTTGTCAGGCTTGTAAAACTTAAGTCGCCTCAGCAAAAACATTTTTTTTGAAAAAATATTATTATTTTTGTCTTTTCATTGAACTATCCAGACAAAATCCCTTCCAGATAAAGTCAGTTCTTATCCATGAGTCATCCATTAGCCTTTCTGGATGCCCCGATCAAGGCTGATGTGTCAAGTGGCACCAGAATACACATGTTAAGCCAAACTGTCTAAAAGACATATGCTCTATCCCTTCATCTCAGTTTGGAAAACAAACCCTTTTATGCATTATAGCCTGGAATACAGAACAGATGAGGTATACTGAACTCCAGCCATTTACCCAGAACCAATAGCAGTAATAAACAGGGTGTCTGGAGATTGCTGACCATCCATGACAAGCCCCCAAATGTGTAGTCTTTGACATCACTTGCAGAATCCAGTTTTCCAGTGGGGAACAAAAGGGGAAAATACATGTCTTAAACTTGTGATGAAGCTACATTGCCCAAGTCCACCGAAAGACACCAGATTCCAGAAGACTATAACAGAGCAGAGGTAAGAGACCAGGTTTGCTGAGGAAAAGAAGTGAAGCACTCGTGCAGAATCTATAATGAAACTATGTTAGCCATCTCCGATCAAAGAGTAGGTTCCCAAGAGGTCAAGCAAAATAGCTCCCAACTCTTTGTGGAGCATGTTTCTTGAGTTTAGAGCCTTCAAGATAGCATATAAGTACAGTGTTCCCTCACTTATCATGGGGGTTACGTTCCAGAACCACCCTCAATAAGTGAAAATCTGCAAAGTAGGGACGCTATATTTATTTTAATATTTATTATTATTTTAGTAGTTATAAAATATTTTAAGTCTTTATCAACCAGACATGTGTTGATAAATCGCCTCCTTCACCTTCCGTTGCCACTTGGGCTCCTTTTCTCTCCCTTCGCCTTCTCCTTCCTCCCTTCCTCAGGCTGTAAATTGTAATTTTTTATGATTTATAATATTCTTTTAGAGTTTATTGAAAAACTACAAAACAGCAAATCAGCAAAAAAGCAAACCGCGAAGTCATAAGGGAACACTGTACACAGAATTTATGTATGAGGCAGTTCTGACACTTGACTTGGAAAGAATTGAAAACTTGGTTTTTTCAAGCCACCTTTGATTAAGAAGAACAAGTGATTGAGTCCCTGTCTTTACCTACTTCCTAGTCTTCTGCACTTTATCACTTGTTATTGGAGCAAGATTAGTTGGCTTTGAGCAAGATTAAACAGCTGTTCAACTTGTTGACATTGGTCTACGCACTATCCACCCCCAGGTCCTATGATACTTTGAAGTACAGTAGAGTCTCACTTATCCAACACTCACTAATCCAACATTCTGGATTATCCAACGCATTTTTGTAGTCAATATTTTCAACATATCATGATATTTTGGTGCTAAATTCGTAAATACAGTAATTACTACATAGTATTACTGTGTATTGAACTACTTTTTCTGTAAAATTTGTTGTATAACATGATGTTTTGGTGCTTAATTTGTAAAATCATAATTTAATTTGATGTTTAATAGGCTTTTCCTTAATCTCTCCTTATTATCCAACATATTCGCTTATCCAACATTCTGCCAGCCGGTTTATGTTGGATAAGCGAGACTCTACTGTACAAGTCTTTACCTTACTGCATTGGACTCTTTCATGTTGATTGGTACTGTAACTGTGTTCATTTTAGATTGAACTGTTTTTACTGCTGTTTTATGATATTGTTTTTATTATGTTTGTTCGTTCATACCGTTGTATGTTGTTTTGACAACTGACTGTTTTGTACATGCTGGAAACTGCCCTGAGTCCTCTTGAGGAGATGGAGCGGTATAAAAATAAAGGTTTTTTGTTGTTATCATCATCATCATCATCATCATCATCATCATCATTATTGTTGGAGGGAGAAGCTCAGAGTTAAGATGTTCCAAATTAGAATTGTTTTAAATGGAACATATTCCAGTGTTGACCTACGTTAGCCTTACACTACCTAGTGCTCCCAGGTATGTTGGTTCACAATCCCCATTGCCTATACCAACTGGGAAGAAAAGTCGTCCAAGATCACAGGAAGGCAGTAGAATAAGGAAGGCTGGGACAAAGCAGTGTGCCCCATTTTCCCTGGTTCCTCCCTCTTCCTGCAGTGCTTCATGGAACTTCCCATTTTGTTCTAGACTTCCCACCCAGCCACTAGAACAGTGGTTCTCCACCTGTGGGTCCCCAGATGTTTTGGTCTTCAACTCCCAGAAATTCTAACAACTGGTAAACCGGCTGGGATTTCTGGGAGTTGTAGGCCAAAACACCTAGGGACCCACAGGTTGAGAACCACTGCACTAGAACCTCAAAATCAGAATTTATGGAAAACACATAAGTGAGGTGGGGACATAAATCAAGTGTTACACATTGTTGTTGCTAGCCATCAAGTCAGCCTTGATTAGTGGAGACCCACTGAGAGATCTCCACGACTCCCCGTCAACAACAGGACTTGTTCAAGTCTGCAGACTCAAGGTCATGGATTTAATCATCTGTACCATGGTTGTCCTTTTTTCCTACTGTCTTCCAGTTTGCCAGACACTATCATCTTTTCCGCTAAGGCAAAACCCATATTACAGACAACCCTACAAAGCAACATGTAAAAATAAAATAAACCCATTTGGGCTTTTTTATTCATAACCTTTATCGCCACTTTCATCTTTTCAAAAATTGTTCAAAGAAGCATGCAATAAAACATTAGAAGACAACCATAAAGCCATTCACTGAAATCAAATCATGCCAAGATCTTAAAATCCAGCAACAGCAGAACCCCAATGTGAAACAGACTGCAGCACTGTCCAAATCGCAATCATTTTATCTGTTTTCTTATTTACTTACAATATTCATATCCAATCTTTGCTTCAAAGCATAATAGTCCATCAACCCACAAAATAATAGGTGATAATATTGTTGCTGTGTTCCTTCCAACTTATTGCAACCATAGTGTGAAAGTACTATAGGCTTGTTTGTTTGTCAGGATTTGTTCAGAGGAGGTTTGCCATGGCCTTCATCTGAGGTTGAAAGAGAGGGGGTTTGCCTAGAATCAATCAGTGTGTTTCTGTATCTGGTTGTAGATTTGAACTCTGCCCCCCCCCCCCCCAAAGCTCTAGTTCAACACTCAAACCATTACATCACATTGCTTAGGTGATAGTATACTAATATAAAATTACAGAATATTAAAACACAGATACATCACATAACAAAAAACTAACTACCCATGCAATTCTTTGCATACTTACTCAGAAGTAGGTTTGAATTTGTTCAATGGACCTACACCAACATAAAAGTGTATTGGTTTGCAGTTTAAGCTATTTGTTTGCTGTCTCCTTCAAAGTCTATTGCAAGAGTCCAGCTTTCCCCAATTTGTGTTAGGGCAAAACTATCATTCTCAGACATCACATCTGGAAAAGATTAAGACATTCTGTCTAGAAATTATATATTCATGGATGAGGCAGAGAAATCGATGAAACATTATCATGAATCTCACTTGAACATCTGCAGAGATGGATGCAGAAACTGTTGGACTGCAACTTCCAGTACTCCTCACTATTAGCAATGCTGGCTGAGGAAAATAAGAATTGAGCTCACCACCATCAGGAAGGCTTCACTGTGTCAAATCCAGGAAGAACCATTAGCTTCTACAAGCAGCCAATTCGATTCTAAAATGTAGGTATGTGTTATACATTATTCATGTTTCACTTGTGCTGTGTGTCATTTTGTTGCTGCATCAGCAATACATAGGCTTCTGCTGTTGGAAAGGACAACCTTCTTCAAGCCTTCTCTAGTAATCTGTTTATCTATGATCCTGTTGCTTCCTGTTTATATGTATGTTCCAGTATGCAACTTCCTTTACTCTATGGTTCCTGGGAAGTTATAAAAGGGGCTGTAGACCACATGATCACTGCAGATTGGAGACAGACTATATACTACTTCAGACTTCAGATCACACATTTGCTTGTGGTTTTGCTATAAGAGGTGTCCTGGCCAGATGGCACAGAGAATTGTCTCAAACATATCTGAAACTGGACTGATAAGTTTTGTACCTGTGTATGCTGAACACATGAAGGTTGTGAGTAAACAAAACGTTATTTTTATCAAAGTCTACTTCATTTTTGTATCTTGAGTGCATGATATAAAACAAGTTGTTTTACGGGTGTGTGTGTTTGTGTGTGTATGGCACTGAAAAACATTTATAAAATACTGCTGTTTTTATGCACTTGCAAATTCTGTTTTCCTAACCGATCAGAGATAACAGGTTATTCAGTCTTAACACCCGAAACCATTGCCTTGCGTAATGATATCTGTATACCACAAGAGAAGATTATACAAGGGTTTTGACTCTTCTCTGAAAGAAAGGTCATGCTTTTCTAAAAGTTATGATCTCCAAAAGGAGATTTTCCGAAAGGTTATAAATGCCATTTTACAAAATTTGCGAGGAAATAATGATCACCATAATGATGAAAGAACTCTCCAGAGCTCTCCAGATGATGTTGGTCTCTCATCTCCCATCAGTCCCAGCCAGCATACACACTGGTTAGAGATTATGGTGATTATTTGTTGCTTTAGTCGCTCGTCTGCAAGTCATCTCAGTCATACTGTGCTGCTAAAGCAACCTTCCCCTTAGGGTTTTCTTGGCAAGACTTATTTAGTGGAGGTTTGGCATTGCTGAAAGTGTGTGACTTGCTCAAGGTCATCTAGTCTTCTTTGTGGCTGACTCAGACCCTCTCCAGTCCAATGCTCAAAGCAGTATACCAGACTGGCTCATTATTGTGCTTTTAATTTCTTTCATTACATGGGATATGTAGCCCAACAACATTTGCAGAGTCATGTTCTGTCCCTACTCCTAATTCTTAGAGCAGAAGTGGGAAAAGTTCAATTCCTGCAGCCTCCCAAATCCACCACTCCCAAAATATTTTCTAAAAGTTTGAGCCTTTCTTCACTTCCAAAATGCTCAAAATTGGTTAAAACCAATGCAAAATGTATCTGTTACCCCCTTAGGCCCATTAATATCTCCTGCACATACTCCCAAACAGCAAAAATGGCTGAAAATCAATTGAAAATGGAACAGGTATACTAGTACAACTTTCTGGAGGGAGATGGAGTATGAGGTGGAAAATGATTCATTTCCTCCACAATCCTCCCCCACTTTAAAGGATAGACTAAGCACAGATTCTAGAGTGAACTACCTCATTGATCATTTTTCATTTATAAGCCATCACTTTAGTTTTACAGAAACAGAACTGAGTGTCATCAATATACTTACGACATCTTACCTCAAAACCTGGTTGACCTTTCTTAGTGGTTTCATAAAATCATAGAATCACAGAGTTGGAAGAGGCCATAAGTGCCATCCAGTCAAGTCCCCTGCCATGCGGTGTCATTAAATGGAGATGAATGAATGCAAAAGAACATAATCTGAAACACAGCAGTTGTCATGGCATAAGGCAAACATCTCTCAGCATTGTCAATGGAAACTTCTCCTGATAGAACTGGATTACATATAACACATATCTTCAATACCCAGTTCTCAGAGTATCAGGAGCATCATATTCTCTGTGTCTTTCTGCTGGCTTAGGTCATTCACCAGAGCTCCTAAGGCTCAACCTGGGGTCTCAAGATGTTTTTGGCCTACAACTCCCAGAAATCGCAGCCAATGTACCAGCTGTTAGGATTTCTGGGAGTTGAAGGCCAAAAACTTCTGGAGACCCCAGGTTGAGAACCATTGTCCTAAGGCAATTCCCAGACATGGTTAGAAGGTAAAGTGAAATGGATTGAAATATTCAACCAGAAGAGTCTGTAGCTGGTCAGCCACCAGATTATCAATGACCATAATGAAGAAAGGAATTTAATAGATAATTGATAGCTATCTGGATTTCATCTTAGGCTACATGGTTGATCCTTCCACCCACTGACACCTGCCTCATTTCCATCTTTCAGCTGAAGATGGCCATATTTTTACTTGCTAGAGGGCAGTTTTCTATTTGTAGTACTGTACAGTCCAAGCCTGGTTTAAATATATTGAATCCAGGAAAAGAAGAACTCGGATGATGATCCACAACAGCGCACAGACAGCAAACTGAGTAAACAGGCACTCAAGTCACCTGGGCACTATGTCTCCTGTTTTGTATTTCTATTTTGATTGTAGTAATTATTTCCAGAGTTGCATCTATAGATATCAATTGACATATGGAATGTATTTCTGTCTTTGGTGGTGCATTTTCTTAGTCAGAGTGATGTTAACATGTCTATTGTACTTTGACCCGGATTCCTCCCCATTGACGAGGTAGGAGGAAAACCCATTTCTACTTTCCTGCTTCTGTCCAATCCCGATAGATTTGGAAGGAGGGACATAGAAGGCAACCATTGAGTGGCGAAAGCAAAAAAACCATAAAATAAAACAAGCTCAAGAATTTAGGATAGTGATGGAGTATTGCATTGGTTGCAAAGATATGTGCTCAGTTGGCAAAAGGGGAGGGGATGGATGTTAAATCATGACTCATCCTGGAAGCCTTGCCTTGTGTTGAAAAAAGTCATTATCACCACCTATTTCAAAATATTGGAATATGGATGGTCTTCAAGGGTTTCACATGAATAATTAAATGGTCATTAAGCAGGAGTGGGAAAAGCCAGTGTGGCATAGTGGTTTGAGCATTGGGCTCAGTTTTCCTTTTCCAGATGTGAGACCAGAGTTTCAATCCACATTCATCCATGGAAACCCATTGAGTGACTTTGGGCAAGTTAAATATTCTTGGAGTCCCCTGGTGGCGCAGTGGGTTAAATCGCTGGGCTGCTGTACTTGCTGTCCAAAAGGTCGATGGTTCGAATCTGGGGAGCGGGGTGACCTCCTGCAGTTAGCCCCAGCTTCTACCAACCTAGCAGTTCAAAAACATGCAAATGTGAGTAGATCAATAGGTACTGCTCTGGCAGGAAGGTAACAGCGCTCCATGCAGTCATGCCAGCCACATGACCTTGGAGGAATCTACGGACAATGCCGGCTCTTTAGCTTCGAAATGGAGATGAGCACCAACCCCCAGAATCAGACATGACTAGACTTAATATCAGGGGGAAATCTTTACCTTTACTAAATACAGTAGAGTCTCGGTTAACCGAACCCCGGTTAACCGAGCCTCTGTATTATCCGAGGTGCTGCCACGGGCGCCCCTTCCTCCTTCTCTCGAGCGAGGGGGAGAGAGGATGAAGCGCCCCGCAATCGGCGAGGGCTCGGCCCAGAGAAGCACCCCGCCACCGCTGCAGCAGCACTCGTGGGGTGCTTGCCTGGGCCGAGCTCTCACCAAGGGATGTCTCCCCGGATCTCCCTCAGCCAGGAGGGATAATAGGGCCTCCCGGCAATCCGAGCAGTTCAGTTATCTGAGATTGGGCCCGCCCCTTTATCTCGGATAACAAGACTCTACTGTACTCTCAGTCTCAGTGAAACTTAAAGGCAAACGCTCATCTTAGCAAATATTGCTAAGGCCTTATGATTGTTTCACCTCAGGGTTGCCATAAGATGGAAATGACCTGAAGGCACACAACAACACAACAGAGGTTGAAATTATGCAGCCCTCCAAGTGTTGTTGGATGATAGCTCCCATCAGCTCTTGTCAGCATAGGCAGTGATGTAGAATGCGGAAAGGTGCAGTCCAACAACATCTAGAGCTGCATGTCTCATAATACTTTATGAAACATAAAGAATTATGTGGAGCAGAATTCCAAGTTGTTATTCACAACTTTGCATACATTCATCTCTAGTGCATTAGAGGCAAGAGTAAAAGATGTAGTCCTTTAAGAGATGTCTCGGAGTGATGACCAACCCAGCCACTGTCAGGAGTATGCAGGGGAATTCCAGACAAAAATCAATCAGGATCATTTAACACATCCTAACAAAGGATTCCCCCAGGCAGGATGCAGCCAGGCCTTGAATCTTGAAGGCAATTAAATGTTAATCAAGGTGGCCAATTGCAACATTCACACTTGGACTTTACACAGATATATAAACCCCACTTACCTAGTTTCCAACAGACCTTACTAGCCTGCCCTAGATGTGGGCGAAACATCAGGAGAGAATGCTTCTGGAACATGGCCATACAGCCTGGAAAACTGACAGCAACCCAGTGTGCAGGGTGTTTGCCAATGTGTTTTTCTGAATAGAGATAATTAGACTTGCCAAATTAGAATCACTTGAGATTTTAAGGCCAAATCTGAAGCCAAGGAATATTTGTTGTTGATGTTACAGAGGGTGGTTGCTGCTGAAGTCATTTAGCAGTGATACATTTAACATCAACCACAGATGCTCAGAGCAGGTAATTGGAAGAAAAAAATAAAATGTGACAAAACAGAAAAAAAGATTTTTCTAAACTTTGTATTGAAGTTTTCCCAGTGCTCTTTTTAACACCTCTGTGAGTCCTGCTTTTAAGACTACATGGGAATTATTGCCCAACCAAAAGGTTTTCCAGGCTTTGAGTAGGAAATCGTCAACAGTGGCTATTCTGAACTACCTGCAACAGTGCAGGGCAAGGAATGCATAGTGATAGTTCATATAAATATGTAATTTTTCTGTTTATGTGTGAGTTATGTGATTCCTCCCTCTTGCCTTTGGGACAGGGGGAAAGGATCAGGCCACCATTTTGAGAGCCCAGTCCTTTGTTTGTTTGTTGTTGTTTAATGTTTGTTATTTTCTGTATCTATGAATTGTTGTAAGCTGCCCCTAGTCCTTTCAGAGAGCAAGGGCAGGGAATAAATAAAGTTGTTTATTATTATTATTATTATTATTATTATTAAAACCTGGGGAAACTAGGTGTCATATTTGAGAAAATTGCCCCATTGCATTGCTGCATACTTTATACTGGCTGAAGGAGACAAATATATACTGTCCTCAACATCTTTTAGGACAGTGGGTCTCAACCTGTGGGTCCCCAGGTATTTTGTCCTACAACTCCCAGAAATCCCAGCCAGTTTACCAGCTGTTAGGATTTCTGGGAGTTGAAGGCCAAGACATCTGGGGACCCGTAGGTTTTGAACCACTGTTTTAGGACATCAGCTCCCATCCAACATGACCAATATTTGGAGATGGTGGGGGTGTCATGTAATATTTTGGGAGTACTACTGGAGTCCTTAGTGGCACAGCGAGTTAAACCACTGAGCTGCTGAACATGTTGTCCAAAAGGTCAGCGGTTCAAATCCGGAGAGCGGGGTGAGCTCCCGCTGTTACTCCTAGCTTCCCCCAGCCTAGCAGTTCAAAAACATGCAAATGTGAGTAGATCAATATGTACTTCTCCGGCGGGAAGGTAACAGTCATGCTGGCGACATAACCTTTGAGGCATTTACTGTCAATGCTGGCTCTTCAGCTTAGAAATGGAGATGAGCCCTAACCCCCAGAGTCAGACACGACTAGACTTAATGCCAGGAGAAAACCCTTACCTTTATACCACAGGTCCTCCATTTCTGGGTGAAAGGCTTACAACTTGATCATCATATGTATCATTAATGTGAATAGTACTGCATATGCAACTGGATAGTTGTATATTCTAAAAACGTGCAAATTGACAGCTCTTGGACATTTTCGTTCCAAGAAAAGAAATCTCCATGGGCTCCAATCATCACATCCATCTATCTATGCAAAAGGAGGAAATATAAGGTGATTATTAAGAAGCCAAATGAAAAAGCATTCAAGCAATGCCAGTCTGCTAGAAAGGGGTTAAACATTTTTAGCTGCAGGCTCAAAGACTTCTCATAGATAAGAGTGCATTCTAGTGGCAGAAGCTATCCAATGCAGGCATAGACAGGATTGTAAAGCCAAGAATCTAAACTGAGGCAAAAGAGAAAGAGGGGAGGGTTGCAAGCTACTTGGGAATCCTGAAGAAAAATGACAGATTGTTTTCAGTCATTCCCTCACTCCCCCTTACACACCTGCTTGCTTCTTTTTGAAGGTAACATGACCTGCTTCCTTGCAGCAGGCATACAGAAGGCAGACCCAAAAGTGGTTTTGAGAGATGGAACCTGCACTTTATTTACAGGTTTTTAAAGGTACAGGTTGGATTAGAGCAGGGGTCCTCAAACATTTTAAGTGGAGGGCCGATTCATGGTCCCTCAGATTGTTGAGGGGCTGAATTATCATTTGAAAAAAAAAATGAACAAATTCCTATGCTCACTGCACATACAGTAGAGTCTCACTTATCCAACATAAACGGGTCGGCAGAACATTGGATAAGCGAATATGTTGGATAATAAGGAAAGATTAGGAAAAAGCCTATTAAACATCAAAATAGGTTATGATTTTACAAATTAAGCAGCAAAACATCACATTATACAACAAATTTGACAGAAAAAGTAGTCCATTACACATTAATGCCATGTAGTAATTACTGTATTTACGAATTTAGCACCAAAATATCACAATGCATTGAAAACATTGACTACAAAATTGCTTTGGATAATCCAGAATGTTGGATAAGTGAGTGTTGGATAAGTGAGACTCTACTGTATCCTATTTGTAGTGCAACCCCCCTCCCCCAACAACAATCATTTATGAAGGGGACTCAGAGCGGCTTACAAGTTGTATGTACATACAATATATTATATTATTAGCTTAGCACAATATTAGCATTATATATTACTATATTGTACTATACCATTATACCGTAATATTATTAGTAATATTGCATTTAAAATATAATATATAATTAATATTATATTATACAATATTATTATATTGTATTATTATTATTAGCCGCCCATTGGGTGAGAAGGGCAGGGTAGAAATACAGTACTGTAATAAATAAATAAATATTATATTATATTACATTATAATATTTATTATCAATATTATATGTATACACAATATATAATATTATTGCCATATCATTCATTTACAATATTGGTAAATGAAAAAACAATACAATATTTAAAAATAAAAATAATTTTAACCAATATACTGTAAACTTATCAGGATTTCAGTGGGAAGTGTGGGCCTGCTTCTGGCCAATGAGATAATCAAGTAGGATTGTTGTTGTTGTGCAACTTCAAGTCATTTCAGACTTTGGCCGAGCCTAAGTCTAAAACTGAGGGCGGGGGCCAGATAAATGGCCTTGGAGGGCCGCATCCGGCCCCCGGGCCTTAGTTTGGGGACCCCTGGATTAGAGGATGACTCTGGTAGACACATCCTTCCTGGCTATGAAGAGATAAGATTGTCGTTCTACAGTTTGCAAGGTAATGTCCTCCTCTTGAACCTCTTCTTGTTTTAGAATTTACAGTTTTCCTTTTCCAGATGTGGAGTGTTTTTTGGCAAGGTAAGGAGGTTCAGGAGAGAACTGGGAAGGATGGAAAAGGTAAGGATGTTGCTCCAGACAATGAAATGTGATTTTGTGTGGCAAAAGGCTTTCCTTTGATATTCTGTCTCGATCTATCATGACTCCCTCCCCTCTTTTAAACTATTTTGCATATCTAACCTCGAACCAAGTATGTCAGATAAGGGAAAAGCTGTAATCATACACACATAGAGATAAACACACAAAACATACGTGGTGGGTGTATTGCTTTCCTGAACAAATGATGCCGCTACAAAGTCATGATCTCCTTACAGCACCAAAAGTCATTGTCACGTGCCAAAGGACACCTGCTGTAATGAAACCTGATGACAGGGTTTATCTCGAAGGGTTTATCCCTGCAAACCTCTTCTTGGCCTACACCAATGCATTTTCCATTGCAAAATATAATATTACAGGTATGTTTGGTTGCCCTCCCTCTAATGCTGGGGACGTGCTTTGGCACAGAGCACACGGGGACACTGAAGTGATGATGCCTCCATTCTTCTCCCAAGCAAGGCCACCTGAACAGGAACATGAGGTTTAGCCGACTCCTGGGCTCTTTGCAGCATCTAGGCCTGAAGAAAACAGCATGGAGAGGGATGCAATTGGATGAGCTAGGAGAAAAGGTTGCTGAGGCAGGTAAATTATTCACAAAGAATGAGGAGAGGCACAATCAGGTGCCCGCAAGTACACACCAAACTGGGTTGCTGTGAGTTTTCCAGGCTGTATGGCCATGTTCCAGAAGCATTCTCTCCTGGCATTTCTCCCACATCTATGGCAGGCATCCTCAGAGGTTGTGAGGTATATTGGAAACTAGGCAAGAGGGGTTTATATAACTGGAATGTCCAGGGTGGGAGAAAGAACTCTTGTCTGTTGGAGGCAAGCGTGAATGCTGCAATTAATCACCCTGATGAGCACTGAAAAGCCTTGCAACTTCAAGGCCTGGCTGCTTACTGCCTGTGGGAATCCTTTGTTGGGAGGTGTTAG
This sequence comes from Anolis carolinensis, assembly GCF_035594765.1. Classification (NCBI taxonomy): domain Eukaryota; kingdom Metazoa; phylum Chordata; class Lepidosauria; order Squamata; family Anolidae; genus Anolis; species Anolis carolinensis. The sequence continues at coordinate 243,561,622 of NC_085841.1, forward strand.
CTGGCCTTATTGTTTCCTGTCTGGAATTCTCCTGTTTTCAAAGTGTTGTTCTTTATTTACTGTCCTGATTTTAGAGTTTTTAAAAATATTGGTAGCCAGATTGTGTTCATTTTCATGGTTTCCTTCTTTCTGTTGAAATTGTCCACATGCTTGTGGATGTCAATGGCTTCTCCGTTTAGCCTGACCTGGTAGTTATGAGAGTGGTCCAGCATTTCTGTGTTCTCAGATAATATGCTGTGTCCAGGTTGGTTCATCAAGTGTTCTGCTATGGCTGACTTCTCTGGTTGACGCACCAAACTGCTATGAGTGACTCAGTCATAGAGATCAAAAAGAAAAAGGGAAGAGGAAGAGAAGAAGGGGAAGAGGAGACGAAAAGGAGGAGGAAGAACAAGAAGAAGAGCTGGGGAAGATGATAAAAGGAGGAAGGGGGGAAAAGGAAGAGGAGAAGATAATGATGACAGCAAATGAAGGAAAAGGGAGAAAAAGATTCACATTTCCCCCTCTGTCCCTGATGCATACTTCCTTGGATCAAGGTCTGTACAGGGTTTGCTCCCAAGGAGCGCAGAAGATTATAACGTGTAGTCTAAGGCTTTTATGGCTGGAATCACTGGGTTGCTATGAGTTTTCCGGGCTGTACGGCCATGTTCTAGAAGCATTCTCTCCTGACATTTTGTCTGCATCTATGGCAGGCATCAGCAAAGGTTATGAGGTCTGTTAGAAACTAGTCATGTGGGATTTATATATCTATGGAATGTTCAGGGTGGGAGAAAGACCTCTTGTCTGTTGGAGGCAATTATGAATGTTGCAATTGGTCACCTTGATTAGCCCTGAATAGTCTTTCAGTTGCAAGGTCTGGCTGTTTACTGCCTGGGGGAATCCTTTGTTGGGAGGCATTAGCTGGCCCTGGACAATTTCAACAAAAAGAAGACCATGAAAATGAACAAAATCTAGCTACCAGTGTTTTAAAAACTATCAAATCAGGACAGTAGATAAAGAACAACACTCTGAAAACAGGGGAATTCCAGACATGAATCAATCAGGGCCAGCTAACACCTCCCAACAAAGGATTCCCCAGGCAGTAAACAGCCAGACAGTTGGTGTTTATAATCTGTGGAAGGTCCAGGGTGGGAGAAAGAACTCTTGGCTATTGGAGGCAAGTGTTCATTTCGGTTGGCCACCTTGATTAGCACTGAATAGTATTTCAGTTTCAAGGTCTGGCTGTTTACTGTCTGGGGAAATCCTTTGTTGGTAGACATTAGCTGGCCCTGGACAATTTCAACAAAAAGGGAGAAAACATGAAAATGAACAAAATCTAGCTACTAGTATTAAAAAAAAACTCTAAAATCTGGATAGTAAATAAATTACAACACTCAGAAAACAGGGGAATTCCAGACATGAATCAATCAGGGCCAGCCAATACCTTTGGGAGGACCTCATCACACTAGAGCTTGGATCCAATCCACCTTAGAGAGGGGGGCTTTAATCAGCTCAGCCAGATAAGTCCTGGGCCTCACCAAACTACAAAACCCAGAATTCTGCAGGAGGCAGAAACTGGATTTAAAGTGGATCCAAGCTCTGGTGTGATGAGGCAGAGAGTTTTTTTTAATACTGGTAGCCAGATTTTGTTCATTTTCGTGGTTACAACCTCTGAGGATGCCTGCCATAGATATGGGCAAAATGTCAGGAGAGAATACTTCCGGAACATGGCTATACTGCCCAGAAAACACATAACAACCCTGTGATCCTGGCTATGAAAGCCTTTGACAACACATTTTCATGGTTTCCTCCTTTCTGTTGAAGACACCCAGGGCCAGCTAATGCCTCCCAACAAAGGATTCCCCCAGGCAGTAAACAGCGAGATCTTGAAACTGAAAGACTATTCAGTGCTAATCAAGGTGATTAATTGCAACATTCACACCTGTCTCAACCAGACAAGAGCTCTTTCTCCCAACCTGGACATTCCACAGATGTATAAACCCCACTTGCCTAGGGGCCTCATCACACTAGGGAAAAAAATCCACTTAAAATTCAGTTTCTGCCTCCTGCAGAATGCTGGGGTTTGTAGTTTAGGGAGGAGCCTTTAACAGCCTCAATAAAGTACAAACCTCAGCATTCTTCAGGAGGCAGAAACTACATTTTAAGCGGATTATTTAGTTTCCAACAGACCTCACAACCTCTAAGGGTGCCTGCCACAGATGCAGGCGAAACGTCAGGAGAGAATGCTGCTTCTGGAGCATGGCCATACAGCTCGGAAAACTCACAGCAACCCGAAGATTATAACCCTCGGGGCACTGGATTTTTTTTAAAAAAAATGACACTAGTTCAGCTTAGACCTCGGGAGTGTTGAGTAATTTTTATTTTTTTTTTATTTTTTGGACTAGAGAGAAACTTGAGTGCTCCTTGTCCCGCATAAAGGAGGGTGAGTGGTGGCGACGTGGGTGCCCTGCTGGCTATTGCACTGCTGCTCCTTCCTGGCCAAGGCTTTGGGAAGCCTCGAAGTCAGGAGCTCCAGCGCCGCCGCCTCTCCTCCCTCCTCCTCTTCCCCCGCCCCGCACACACTCACACACACACACACCCGGAGAGTGTGCACTGATCTTGCCCTGGTTGCTGGCACCCATTCAGGCTGAGGTGTCATTGGGATCTCAGATTGCAGCAAGGGGCTGGCAGGCAGCCAGGGGCAGTCTATTTAAAAGACATGCCTGCTCGGCACTATTCAGTCTCTTTAGAAACTTCTCCAGGGGGAAAGTGCTGGGAGATCTACAAAGTGGAATTCTTTTCTTTGCCTTTTTTTTTTCTTCTCCCCTTCCCCACCCTGCTCTCTTTCTCTCTCTTTTGCAACCCCTCCTCCGGTCTTCTTTCGACTGCCGACTTGGTAAAAAACCCTCCAACTTTACAGAAAACCTCTTTGTTGTTCTAGGAAGAGGAGGGTTCCAAACAGCCCCCGTTTCCTAGCCAGTCCCAGGCTGACAAAGCCCGGCTCTACCTGCTTGAAGGGCTCCCCTCCTTTCTCCCCCCTTCAATTTGCTGCAGACTGTTATCAGGACAGTTGAAAAGAAGCTTCTCTTGCTCCCTTTTCCAGCCCGTTGCAGACGCTGCTTTCCTGGAGAGGCAAGTGGATTATTTCATACCTACCTTTTTGTGCAGCCTCACTTCAGGTTGCCTCGTTCGGTTCTTTTCTTCTCTGGGGGAAAAACCCCCCTTTCCAGTGACTTTTTTTTGAAAATCTCCAACCTGTTGCATCTGTGATTCTTGCAAGCAGATTTTGACAGCCTGGTACATCACACACATACTGCTCCTTGTAAAAAATCCACAGGCACACCTGTGTCCTACTTGTTATTAATCTTTTTTTGGAGTCGAAGGAAGGAGATACTTTTTGCCACCTCATTTTTGCATTCTTTTTCTCCCCTCCCCAAAAGGACAGTAGCAAATCCTTGCCTGCTCGGTGGCTGCCTGACAGTGCCTTGAAGATGCTCCTGACGCAGGCTCTGTGCTTGTCCCTCTTCTTGGGGCTCTCGCAGGGCTTGGGTTCCTTCATCCACTGCGAGCCCTGCGATGACAAAGCCGTCTCCATGTGCCCTCCCAGCCCCCTGGGCTGCGAGCTGGTGAAGGAACCCGGCTGCGGATGCTGCATGACTTGTGCCCTGGCCGAAGGGCAGTCCTGCGGGGTGTACACCGAGCGGTGCGCCCAGGGCTTGCGCTGCCTGCCGCGCCAAGGCGAGGAGAAGCCCTTGCACGCCCTGCTCCACGGCCGAGGGGTCTGCCTCAATGAAAAGAGCTACCGGGAGCAAGCCAAAAATGGTGAGTCCTGCCTGGGGCCTTGGCTCGGGTTCAAGGGTTATCGCTTTGTTCCGCTCTGCTCTCTTCTTTCAGCATATCCCCCCGGAGTGCCTGCTTTGCTCTATGTACCCTCTGAACATCTTCCCACTTGCACCTTGAGGCACCACCTGTAGCATCGGTCTATCTTCTCAGTCCTATTATGCTCAGGGTCATCCCTCGCTTTTCTCTTGCCTTCTCTGAATACCCATTAACTGTGCTCGGAGTGCACACTTTGCTCTATGTACCCTCTAAACATCTTCCCACTTGCACCTTGAGGCATCACCTGTAGCATCAGTCTGTCTTCTCAGTCCTATTATGCTCAGGGTCATCCCTCCCTTGTTTTTCTCTCTGTCTTCTCTGGATACCCACCAACTGTACCCAGAGTACCTACTTTGCTCTGTGTACCCTCTGGACATCTTTTCACTGTCTTCTTGAGGCACCACCTGTAGTATCAGTCTATCTTCTCAGTCCTATCATGCTCAGGGTCATCCCTCCCTTCCTTTTCTCATCTTCACTGAATACCCACTAACTGTGCCCGGAGAGCGTACCTTGCTCTATGTACCCTCTGAACATCTTCCCACTTGCTACTTGAGGCACCACTTGTAGCATCAGTCTATCTTCTCAATCCTATCATGCTCTGGGTCATCCCTCCCTTGCTTTTCTTTTGCCTTCACTTGGATACCCACTAACTGTGCCCAGAGTGTCTACTTTGATCTATGTAACCTCTGAACATCTTTCCACTTGCTCCTTGAGACACCACTTGTAGCATCAGTCTATCTTCTCAATTCCATCATGCTCAGAGTCATCCCTCCCTTGCTTTTCTCTTGCCTTCACTGGACACCCATCAACTGTGCCTTCGAAACCAGATGTCTCCTGCAATCCCACTCCCACCCACCCTGACAGTGCAAAGTCTCCTAAACTTTGCTTCCTTTGCAGCCAGTGTCACTCCTTTCTTGGTCTCAGGTGACCAGCTTCGCTATCTCCCATTGCAAAACTGTTTTTACCCCTTGTGACATGTTGGTTTGTCACTCAGATGAGTTGGAGCCCCCAGTGATGCAATGGGTTAAACCCTTGTGCCAGCAGGACTGCTGACTGAAAGATCGGTGGTTCAAATCCAGGGAGCAGGGTGAACTCCCGTCTGTCAGTTCTAGCTCCCCATGCGGGGACATGAGAGAAGCCTCCCACGGGATGGTAAAACAAACATCTGGGCATCCCCTGGGCATTAACCTTGCAGACGGCCAATTCACTCACACCAAAAGCGGCTTGCAGTTTCTTAACTCACTCCTGACACGAAAAAAAAACTCAGATGAGTTTGCCTTGCCACCTGTTGCATCGCCACCCTAGCTCCCTGCTTCTTTGCCACTCCCCATCTTTAGTGCGCCAGCTTTCTTAATCTTGCCACTTTCTCCTTGTGACAATGCTGTCACCCATGCAGGACCTGGGAGAGACATCTAGGACCTAGCATTCACCCAAAAACCCACCAGCAGCACCACAGATTCAGACATACCTTTTTGAAGTAAGGGAACCGTTACGCATTACCATCTAAAAGAAGCGGAGGACAAGATCATACACCCAGAGTCTATAGCAACTAGATGTACCACTGAAATGTTCCTTATATTTAAACCTCCCTTCTATTTACCCCTTTCATGAGATTGCAAATGATATACAGCTACCTAACTGAGTCCCGTTCAGTCCAAATCTCCATACCTATATCATCCTTTGTCTCATCCTCAGTATGAGATTTTTCTAGGTCATGCAACTGAAGGTTGTTCCCTAGTAAAATCCTCGGACACAGAAATGGGCACGTGCAACAGGGTTATGAAAAGAACCAACACCGTTTATTGAAAAGGCATGCTGGCAATTCAGTATTGTGATAGGGAGTGATGATAAAGCCAACCTTTCTTTCCTGATCCATTTGTTTCCATCCTGTATTATTTTCTTCTTCGAGCTGTACCTGGACTCAAAAGAGGAGCTTTCCACTCCCCCCCCCCCCCCAAAGCCACCGTTTCCTCATCCCTCCCCTTCTGGAAAAGCAGGCATCTGCTTTCTGCCAAAGCACCTATTGCACTCACTCAGGCAGCAAAGATTTGCAACTACAGCTTCTCCTTCCCAACACCCAATAAATCTCTTGCTCGCTTTATGACACCCTCCCCCCTTCCTTCTTTTAACGCTGCTGTTTGAAAGGATTGGCTCAGTTGAGTTGTCCTTTCCTCTGGCAGAGTGAAAGTTTCTTTTGAAAAAGAGAATAGCCAAATGTTAGGTGCTGCTTTTGGAAGGGGCTGAAGGCAAAGACTTTGGCTGGTTCATTCCACAAGGTGGAACTGGTCTCTGTTATGTGAGAAGAAGCGGGTGGAGGGAGGTGGAGATCAGACTTGCTTTCCTGTTTTACATACTTTGTTTTTCAAACCCAGTAAAACCATGCAAGATTCCTCATGCATTAGAACTGTGTGAACTACTGAGTGTGTTTGTGTTTGTGTTTGTGTATGTCAGGGGTCCCCAAACTTTAGAAGCAGAGGGCCGGTCCACAATCCTTCAGACTGTTGAGGGGCCGAATTATCATTTGAAAAAAACAAAACAAATTCCTATGCATACTGCACATGTCTTATTTGCAGTGCAACAACAACAACAACAACAAAGCAATACAATATTTAAAAATGAAAACAATTTTAACCAACATAAACCTATCAGGATTTCAATGGAAAGTGTGGGCCTGCTACTGGCCAATGAGATAGTCAAGTTAATTAGGATTGTTGTTGTTGTGTGCCTTCAAGTCATTTCAGACTTTGGCCGAGCCTAAGTCTAAAATTAATTATTTATTTACTGCATTTCTTTACTACATTTATATCCCACCCTTCTCATCCCGAAAGGGACTCAGAGCAGCTGTATGTACACACAATGTATTATATTATTAGCATAACACAATATTAGCATTATATATTACTATATTGAACTATACCACTATACTATTATATAATATGTAATATATAACATAATTAATATTATTATATGGCATTACTATTAATATTATATTGTATAACATAATATTATTATCAATATTATATGTATATACAATATATTATTAAAACTGATATAAAAATATTATATTATAAAACTGAGGGCGGGGGCCAGGTAAATGACCTTGGAGGGCCGCATCCGGCCCCCGGGCCTTAGTTTGGGGACCCCTGGTGTATGTGTTCGGTGAGTAATCTGAACAATATCGCTCCATGCAAATAGAGCAACATCCAAAGCAATGCATTCATCTGCACCAATGGAGTTACAACAGTGCCACTTACAGACAGAGGAGACAAGCAACAGTTTGACTTTTTGATTCAGTCTGAACACGCCTGAACGTTTTCTCGGCCCACCTTCCCCTCCCCTCCTCTCCTCCCCCTCTCTAATGCTTACTCTTCCAGCTGTAGAGCAGGTGCTCCTAGAAAGCCTATAGCCAAGATAGCTAAATTCCAAAGTCTCAGAGTAGCCAACGGCTGTAGTGTTACAGGCAGTGAAACCCAAAGTGTGATGAAGCAGAATGTGGAATCACTCTCCTGTGCATACAGATGTTGCAAAGATTTGCACTTCCCTTAAGAAATTTGCTGCCCCTTGCCTAAAATGTAGTCAATCTGCAATGTGTATACCTTCACCTCTCAACTCATGGCGACCCCATGCATTTTTCATAGGGTTTTCTTGTGTAAGGAATACTCAGAGGTGGTTTGGCCAGTTCCGTCTTCTGAAATAGCGCCTACAGCAGCTGGTCTTAGTTGGTGGTGTCCTATCCAAGTACTAAGCAGGGCTGGCTCTGTTTAGCTTCTAAGATTAAACAGGATCTGGTGCCTTTAGGCATGGCTTACACGAAGGCTTCTTTCAAATTATGTTACAGTCACACTCTTTACTATAAAAAGAAATGAGAAACGAAGGAGTGGAATACAAATAGTCCCAAAGGATCATCCATTAATTGGGTTGCAAGAGATTTGCATGCTACCAGTTTTCTAGGGCTTCTATTAGTGTATTAATCACTTTTGTGGTCTTTGCGATCAAGTACGTCTAGAACAGTGGTTCTCAACCTGTGGGTCCCCAGATGTTTTGGCCTTCAACTCCCAGAAATCCTAACAGCTGGTAAACTGGCTGGGATTTCTGGGAGTTGTAGGCCAAAACATCTGGGGACCCACAGGTTGAGAATCACTGGATCAAAACCCCAGACTTCTCTTGGTTGCTTGCCTTGGTACAATTATTAGGAGCTCTTGGCAAAAGGAATCAACTGGAAAAATCACTTTTTAGAGGCTACAGCTCCCCAAATACTTTGACCAAGATGGCCACAGGCCAGCTTTCTGGGGGATTCTGGGAACGGTTATCCAAAAAAGTAACTTTCCCAATTTTGTTGCTGTTTCCAGGGGTAAATTTCAAGATTTCCGTGATTATCAGTTTTGTTGACATGTATCATATGTTGGTATTGTATTCTGATAAGACTGTAGTATTCTGGACAGCTTTTCCAAAGGGGCGGGGGTGCTAACTCCTGGTTTGCAACCTAGCTCATTCCCTTTGCCAAGCCTCACAAATAGAGTTCTAGAGGACTAGTTCAGCTCCTTAATTAGACTTTAATCCATGTTAAAAATGGCCCCTGAATCTTATATAAAATTCTCCTTTCCCTGGTGACTACAGTGCATTTGGGAATATAGATGACTTGTTTTTTTTTAAGTCTTGCAGGCACAAAATTCTAACAACTTCAGGAATTTCTGAAGGCCAGGCAGAGGAAAAATAAAAGCTTTTTGGCACCAGAACAGTAGAGTGTGAGAACGGAGAAGTATATTTTCATAGGCATGTTTCTAAGCAACTGGTGAAGGGGAAAAAATGAAGTTTGACTTGAACTTGAAGGCTTGCGCTGGCCTGGCCAGAAATCCAAGGAGCAAGTGTTCAGGAAGCCAGTCCTGGCTGTGGTCTATCAATGACCAGTGTTGGCCCAGGAACGGAAATTGAAGAGAGGGGAAGAAGTCAGGAATATATATATATAATATGCTGCGGTGGGAAGAAACCATTGATCCTTCCTTTGCAAATAACTTCTATACTCATTGCTACTGAAGCCGGGAGTTTTGTTTCATTTGCTTGACTCACTTTTGCACTATGGGAAGAGGGGCGCAGCACACTATTAGTTGTCATATTACCACTCCTCCTAGGAAGCTGCATTAGTTTTGATTTAACTTTATTTTTGTCATTTCCAAATTTTGTCAAGTTTATACCCCTGCTACCATGACTCCATCCCCTTGGATCTCGGGATTGGTAGTTAGGTGGGATATGTAGACTTCTTTGCTAGAGGAGTCCAGTCAATTTCCCCAAACCACAGAAGAGAATTCTGAGTACATCAACTAAACTACAAATCCCAGGATTCTAGGATGGGGCCCTGCCAGAATGAACCTGTTACTGGGAGGTGTCAATTCACCCTCTGGAATGCTTTGAGTTCTTTTTCACCACACCTCATCTAGCTTTCTTTAAAAAGGGAAAAATAAGTCTTTTTTTTAAACTGTGAGTGCTCATATCTCAAGTCCCTGAGCTTCCCATCTGCAGGAAAAAAGTAAAGTAACTCTTCTAAGCATCTGAAGAAGTAGGGTGCATTTACACTGCAGAATTAAATCGGTCTGCCACCACTTCAACTGCCATGGCTCAGTGCTATGGAATCCTGGGAGCTGTAGTTTAGTGAGACATCAACACTATCTGGCAGAGAAGGCTAAACACTATGTAAAACTGCAACTCTCAGGATTCCATAGCATTGAGCCTGGGCAGTTAAAGTAGCAACAAATCGCATGAATTCTAGGGTGCATCCCAGTCTAGAGGTTTATGCTACCGACTTTTTTCTCTTTGTCTCCAAGATGCTAAGGAACCCTTTAGTAAGTAAAAGTTTTCCCCTGACATCAAGTCTAGTCGTGTCTGACTCTGGCGGTTCGGTGCTCATTTCCATTTCTAAGTCAAAGAGCCAGCGTTGTCCATAGACATCTCCAATGTCATGTGGCCAGCATGAATGCATGGAGTGCCGTTACCTTCCCACCAGAGCGGTACCTATTGATGTACTCACATTTGCATGTTTTCGAACTGCTAGGCTGTCAGAAGCTGGGGCTAACAGCGGGAGCTCCCTGCGCTCCCCAGATTTGAACTGCCGACCTTTTGGTCAGCCAGTTCAGCAGCTTAGTGGTTTAACCCGCTGGGCCACCGGGGGCTCCAAAGAATCCTTTGCAAAGAACCCTTTGCATACTGACATTCCAGACTAACATGGCTATTGCCCTGAATTTGTCTAAGCTCTGCCTTTCTTGCCTCCCTCTGGTATTGGTTAATCCTCCTGTTCCCAAATGCCAACCCCATGCCAACATAGGAGGCAGCAAATCCTTCCAGAAGTATATGAACAAAAGAGTACTAGTTCACACCGAAATGCAGGAGTGTATGCATTTATCGGTGCATATGATGGAATACTCTCCTTTTAGGAATTTTTTCAAACTTTCTCACAGAAATTAACAGGTCAGCAGGACTAAGTAAACATCTTCTTTCTGATAAAGCTAGTTTTACATGGGCTATAAGTTTTCAAGATAAAGACAGCCTTCTTTGGATCCTCTACATACCTTTTGAAGTGGTACAATCCATGGAGTTGCTGTGAGTTTTCTCGGCTGTATGGCCATGCTCCAGAAGCATTCTCTCCTGGCGTTTCGCTCACATCTATGGCAGGCATTCTCAGAGGTTGTGAGGTCTGTTGGAAACTAGGCAAGTGGGGTTTATATATCTATGGAGTGTTCAGGGTGGGAGAAAGAACTCGTGTCTGTTGGAGGCAAGTGTGAATGTTGCAATTGGCCAGCTTGATTAGCATTGATAGCCTTGCAGCTTCAAGGCCTGGCTGCTTCCTGACTGGGTACCAATATCTGGCTACCAGTATTTAAAAAAAAAACTCCAAAATCAGGACAGTAAATAAAGAACAACACTCAAAAACAGGGGAATTTCAGACAAGAAACAATCAGGGGCAGCTAACGCATCTCAACAAAGGATTCATCCAGGCAGGAAGCAGCCAGGCCTTGAAGCTGCAAGGCTATTCAATACTGATCAAGCTGGCCAGTTGTACCATTCACATTTGCCACAAACAGACACAAGTTCTTTGTCCTACCCTGAACATTTGACAGATACCCTGTTTCCCCTAAAATAAGACATCCCCAGAAAATAAGACCTAGTAGAAGTTTTGTTGAATTGCTAAATATAAGGCCTCCCCCAAAAGTAAGACCTAGCAAAGGTTTTGTTTGGAAGCATGCCCGCCAAACAGAACACCAGAGCATGCAGGATCGGTAAATGTACGTACCATAGAGTATTGTGTCAGAACCCTGCTACTAGAGCCTGGATGTGGCTCTGAGTTTCAGGGTCACTGACATTGATAAGACACCTGCGTCCCAGGACTCGGAGGAGAAACGGCTGATGGACTTGGCGGGGAATTTGCGCGGGGTTTTACTGAGCGGGAAGAGACTGTTCAAATGAGGGGGAGGGTATATAAAGGAGGGTTGGCCGGCGCCTCCCATTCTTGGCTTTTCTGATGTTCATGTTTCCTACAGTAAAAGTTCCTGGTGATACCACAGAGAGTCTCGTGTGTTCATTCAGGAGCGGCTGTGGTGAGCTGACACTAAGCCAAGAATACGGACACCATCCCGCTGTAGCGGTGAGGTGTAACATGCAAGTGGAGGATGAAGAGCTCTTGGGCGCCGGAGGAGGAAGGTCGGAAAGGGCCACTCCCGAGACGGACGCTGAGTTCCACCAGCTGGCGGCCCTGGCGTCATCCACCGCTTATGCCCAGCCAAATGGGGTAACCCAGAGGCGCGGAGTGGTGCGGGGAGATAGCACCGGAGGAGAGGAAGGTTCACCTTCCCCAGGCCCGCAAAAGATGGTGTTTCTGGAGGAGAGGATGTCGGCGATGGAGACCACCCTGGCAGTGATGTCGAGGGCGATGGAGCGCCTGGCGGTTTTGGCGGAGCCGGAGCGAGGAAGGGAACTCCGGGCTAGCTCAATGTGGGACGTGAGCATGGGAAGCAGCCAGGGCTTTGCAGACCTCCCAGCACCGAAGGGAAGGGAAATGCGAAAGGAGCCCGGTGCCCGGCCCAAGATCCAAACGAGCCTGACGCGGGTGGAGGAGAGTGACGACGAAGGGGAAAAGCCTCCGAGAATCCCGGCTACGCTCCCAACTGAGACCCTGGTGCCCCTGGCGAATGCCTTCAAATTCCCCTCTAGGGGCGCCTGTGTTGTTCAGGCGCAAAAAGGACCAAACGCTGAGGCTCTGCATTGACTACAGGGGCCTGAATGCAATCAGTTCTGGAAATAAATACCCCCTACCTTTAGTGAAGGACTTGATCGCCCAGTTATCGGAGGGACAGATATTCACTAAATTGGACTTAATTGAAGCGTACCATAAATTGCAGATTAAACCAGAGGACAGGTGGAAGACGGCCTTCTCCTGTGCATTCGGATTATTCAATTATCGTGTGCTCCCTTTCGGTTTGTGCGGCGGAGGCGCCGCGTTCATGCAATTAATCAACGAAGTGTTGCATCCATTGTTGTACAAGGGAGTCTTTGTTTTTTTAGATGACATATTGTTAGTATCTCGGACTAAGGAGCAACACATAGAACTAGTCAGGGAAGTCCTGCAAAAGTTGAGAGAAGCAAAACTGTATGCGAAGCTTGCCAAGTGCGAGTTCAATAAAGACCAGATAGACTTTCTGGGGTATAGGATTTCCTCCCAGGGAGTGGCGATGGACCCTGCGAAGGTAGAAGACGTGAGGGGGTGGGAAGCCCCCAAAACACGGAAGCAGCTGCAATCCTTCCTAGGGTTCGCAAACTTCTATAGAACATTTATCAAGGACTTTGCGCGCCTCACTTTGCCATTAACGGATTTGTTAAAGACTAAAGGTAGGGGAGAAACAGCCAAAGTGAAGGCCCCAGGGGCCAAACTGACCTGGACAATAGAATGCCAGGAAGCTTTCGAAGCCCTTAAAAAGCGTTTTACTGAGGAGCCTGTCCTACAGCACCCTGATATGTCTAAAGCCTTTGTATTACATTGCGATGCGTCAGACCGGGCATATGGGGCAGTTCTGCTACAGAAAGACGAGGGGGGGAACCTGAAGCCATGTGGCTATCTGTCAAAAAAGTTTAGCGATACAGAAAAAAACTGGCCGATTTGGGAGAGAGAAGCCTTAGCGATTCTAAAAGCACTAGAGTGCTGGAGACACTTTCTGGAAGGAAGTGGAACACCGTTTGAGGTGTGGACTGACCATAGAAATTTACAGTATCTAAGATCCCCTCGTAAACTATCAGCGAAGCAAATTAGATGGGCCCAATATTTCAGCCGTTTTGATTTCAGACTCAGATTCTTCCAGGGGAAACATAATATACTCGCTGACGCTCTCTCTCGGATGCCTCAGCACGGGGGAGGAATTCAGGAATCTGAAGGGAGTATTTTTCTTGATAAGCAATGGGGCCTGGCAGTACTAACTCGAGCACAAGCGGCCAAAGAAAACAAACGTACTGCCATTTCCACGGGGGGAGGAGAAATATGGGAGGAAGAGTTGAAGCGAGCGTATGGAATGGACAAATGGTTACAAACAAACAAAGAAAAGGGAGAATTGTGTGGGGATTTGGTGTTTGTAAATAAGAAATTGTATATTCCTGAATGTTTAAGACGAGAAATGTTAAGGAAGTACCATGATAACAAGGGTGCGGGTCATCTAGGCCCCACCAGGACTATTAAACTGTTGGCCAAACAATGCTGGTGGCCCGGAATGAGGAAAGACGCCAGGGGATACGTCACGCAGTGTGAATTATGTGCAGAGGGAAAAACACCACCGGGGAAGCCCCAGGGGCTATTGCAGAAGGTGGTGGAGCCCATGAGGCCATGGGAATGCGTAGCCATGGATTTTGTAGGCGAACTACCCCTCAGCAGAGGCCACAGATACATTTGGACAATATTGGACCTATTCTCAAAACAGGCACACTTTGTGGCTCTGCCAAAACTCCCTTCAGCTGAAAAACTTGCTGATTTGTATGTGAAGCATGTATATCGCCTACATGGGTGTCCCGACAAGATAATTAGTGACCGGGGAGTCCAATTTACTGCAAAATTTTGGGGAAAATTCTTACAGCTGTTAGGAGCAGAAAGGAACCTGAGCTCGGCCTTTCATCCCGCGACCAACGGGGGGGTCGAACGTACCCAACAGACACTGTGCCAATTCTTAAGGATGTACACCAATTATAGACAGGATGATTGGGCGGACCTTCTTCCGTTTGCTGAGATGGCTTTTAACGGGGCCGTACATTCGGCCACAGGTCGTGCCCCATTCGAAATAGTATACGGACAGGAGGTGGCACCTTTCCCCAGGCTACCCGAGTGGAAGGAAGGGGAGGGCCAGACCGACGAGGAATGGCCGGCCAAAATCAAGCAAGGGTGGCAAACCGTGGTAGAGGCATTGCGGGAAACACAAAAGAAGTACAAGCTCTTTGCGGATCGTAGGCGCCGAGAGGGGGACAAATTGGGCGAAGGAGATCTGGTTTGGCTGAGCACAAAAAACCTGAAATTGGGGTTCCCATCCAAGAAATTGGCTCCACGCTATATAGGGCCATTCAGGGTAGCAAAAAGAATAAACGAAGTGACCTATGAGCTGAGGCTACCAAAGGACCTAGGAAAGGTACACCCGGTATTCCATTGCAGCCTGTTAAAAAAGTATAAAGGAACTCTGGACAGCGGAGAACAATAGTTGTGTTTAATCTTTTCCTTCCAGGACGAAGGGGAGGAGGACGCCATGTCAGAACCCTGCTACTAGAGCCTGGATGTGGCTCTGAGTTTCAGGGTCACTGACATTGATAAGACACCTGCGTCCCAGGACTCGGAGGAGAAACGGCTGATGGACTTGGCGGGGAATTTGCGCGGGGTTTTACTGAGCGGGAAGAGACTGTTCAAATGAGGGGGAGGGTATATAAAGGAGGGTTGGCCGGCGCCTCCCATTCTTGGCTTTTCTGATGTTCATGTTTCCTACAGTAAAAGTTCCTGGTGATACCACAGAGAGTCTCGTGTGTTCATTCAGGAGCGGCTGTGGTGAGCTGACAGTATTGTACATGGAAATATTGGTAGTAACAAGAAATTCTTGATAGGATTCAGAGTTTGTCTGGTTATGCTGGTTTGTGATGACAACTACAGTACAGTATATAATAAATGTTCATTTTTTTGGTTCAACAATAAATGTGAATTCTTCTTCATGGAAAAATAAGACATCCCCTGAAAATAAGACCTAGAGCATCTTTGGGAGCAAAAATTAATTTAAGACACTGTCTTATTTTCGGGGAAACACGGTATATAAACCCGACTGGTCTAGGACCTCACAACCTCTGAGAATGCCTGTCATAGATGTGGGTGAAATGTCAGGAGAGAATGCTTCTGGAACATGGCCATACAGCCTGGAAAACTCACAACAACCCAGTGATTCCAGCCATGAAAGCCTTCAACAACATAATCCATGGAGAGTTTTCCCCTGTTTAAACAGGCTGCTGATAACACCCTCGCAGCCTTGCAACTTTAGCCGACTTTTTCAGACATACGCTGGCACTCAATCCTCCCTCTAGTGGGCACACGCTGCCACAGCAGCTACATTATGGAAACATTGCCTAAAGGAAACAAGCCTGTGTGTGCAGGTGGTATAACAATCATGTCATCAAGGTGATATCCCTGGTAACAAAACAAAACAAAGTAGTCAAGATCATCTATGTCTTTATTCATAATTAAGGATGAGGGTTTGTTTTTTTAAAGCATAGAAGGTGGTAATTCTCTTTCATAGTCACCAGGCATTCAGGTTAGTCACCGGAATTGAACTGGCAACTGGACAATTCTGCATGACTAGTTCATGTTATGCAATTACATGATGCTGTTTTCTCTATTATTATGCCTTTATTCTATTCTTAGCTCCTTTTCCTCCTTTTGTCCTTACCCCAATCTGCAAGTTAGATCAGGCCAAAAGATAGAGAATTACGGATTTAAGATCACCCAGTGATTTTAATGGCTGAATGGAGACCATCCTCTTTATTTCCCCAATTCCTGTTGAATCCCTGTTCTCATACAAACCTACCAGCAATGTGTAGCTTTGGAAATCTGCTATCAATCAGGGAGCAGGCAAGAAATACCGGGTTTTACAAGCCAGTGGTCTGTTTCAATATGGGGTGTGTTCCAGTGCTACAACATGTATGCGCACATTTCAAGCAGTCAGACATTGCTGCTCCAATGACCCCGATCACATTTTTAACTTTATGCATTTGTCACCAGGGATGAGAAGCATATCTGAGCTGAATGGGATGCCTTGCAAAGTGAGTGTGCATAGAGTGGCTGGTTTGGCAAACAAGTGGGAACTCCTTATTCAGAACCTGGAACCATTACTTACTTTGGACTACAGATATCAGAATTACCTAGCCACTGTGATCACCCATTGGCTGGGTAATTTGGGGAGTTTCCCAAGCTCTGTGACGGAAGTTTTGTTTTGCTGCACGCATGGCCAACACAGCTGCCCCTGAATATTTATTTCCCTAAGGCTACTCCTACACTGTAGTATGAATGCTGTTTGACACCACTGTCATGGCTCAATACCATGGATCATGGGAGCTGTAGTTTGGGGAGTTTCCCAAGTTCTTTTGGCAAAGAAAAGTAAACACTTTATCAAAACACACTTCCCATGATTCCATAGTGGGGGTTTTTTGCTTCAGGAGCAACTTGAGAAACTGCAAGTCACTTCTGGTGTGAGAGAATTGGCTGTCTGCAAGGATATTACCCAGGAGATCCCTGGATGTTTTAACATCCTGTGGGACGCTTCTCTCATGTCCCCGCGTGGAGCTGGAGCTGATAATTTGGATTTGAACCAACAACCTTCAGGTCAGCAACCCAACCTTCAAGTCAGCAGTCCTACCGGCACAAAGGTTTAACCTACTGCGACACCGGGGGCTCCATTCCATAGTGTTGAACCATGGCAGTTAAAGTGGTGTTAAAAGTCATTAACAGCATAGATGCATCCGTAGAAACCATGTCTTGTCCCAAACAATCTTTTCCCCCCACATCAACCTTTTTGAAGAAAGGGAGGATGAATCAATTAATCACCGACAGGATTCCTAAGGAGACCCAAGCCAACAAAAACTCTGTCAAGGAAGGAGGAAGTCTTTCTGCTCAAGGTTTTTTATATACAGTGTCCCCTCACTTATTGCAGGGGTTACGTTTCAGGACCACCCACAATAAGTGAAAATCCATGCAGTAGGGACACTATATTTTAATATTTATACATTATTTTAGTAGTTATACACTATTTTAAGTCTTTATCAACTAATCGTGTGTTGATAAATCACCACCTCCTCCTCCTGTTGCCACTTCGGCTCCTTTTCTCTCCCTTCGGCTTCTCCTTCCTCCCTTCCTGAGGCTGTAAATGGTATTTCATAATGATTTATAATAGTATTTTAGAGTTTATTGAAAAACCGTGAAATAGGGAATCTGTGAAAAGCCAACTGTGAAGTAGTGAGGGAACACTGTATATAAAACAATAATGTTTTTGCTATCTCATCTTTCACAAGATGGGGGAGAAGCAGCGCCTGGAGCTTAGATTTCCTGCCTTTATTGTAGATTTAATATTTTATCATTCCTTTGACGCAGTTCCCCTTGCACTCTGATCAAGTGAGTGCAATCTAGGCCTGGATATAATAGACACCTAACAGCTGCAATGGAGAGACTGGGATCTGAGAAAAGGGGGGGGGGGCAGATGTACAGAAAGGGAGGGGAGCGGCTTCCAGCGAGTGGGGGTTAAGCCGGGTGAGGGTTGGGGCAAGGGTCGCAGAAACAGCAAGGGAGCTCTGTGCGGTTTGTCAATTGCCAGGGTGCAACCGGCAACCCTTGGAGAACAACTTATTCTCTTCCCCCGCTCCTCTTTCTCTGTCTCTGCTGATGCTGCAGCTGCTTCTGTGCCTGCAGCCCAGACAACTTCAAAATCCTCCAGACATTAAAGCCAGGGCTAGTAGCAACAGGCCTGTGGCTTTCTATCTCAGAAACCAGAAAAACTCCTCTCCGCTTAAGAAAAAAATGCTTCCAAGATAGGAGAGGGGAGGAATGAAAAATTTAATCCAGGTCCAAGCAAGAAGGCTGAGTTGCTGTTGTTTGCCAATGAAGAGGTGCGTGCACCTTTTGAGGGGAAAAGTTGCACCCAGATCTTGAAGCCAGGATGGATTTTAAGGAAATGCCGTAAGCCAAACAAACTCAGTTCAAAGCCAGGGACAGGGATGAAAGAGAGGACTATAGAAGAGGACCTCCTGTACTGAGCCAGACTCTTCTCCATCCATCTAACCCAACCTGCTCCACCTGGCAGTGTCTCTCCAGGCCTTAGGAAGAGAAAGGCCTCTCCCATCATCACCTTTTCACGTGAGGTGCCAAGAACGGAGCATGCAGCCTCCCTATAGGCAGGGCAAGCATTCTCTCTCTGAATTGTGATTGTTTTTCCTTGCTGGGGGGGGGGGGGGGGGAGTTTAATTGCCAAGAGTCACTTTATCAAAGAAATTGACTGGTTTATACATGTGTTAACTTTCATATGTTCAGACTATAGGCTGAATTTATGCCACCACATGAATGTCTTAGCGCATTGGAGGCAGTGGAGCATTTCTCCATGTGTTATCCAGATCCATGTGTGTAATTGATGCTCAATACACTCAAGATGGGTGGTTTGTGCAGGGATGTAAATCTTCATAAATGTCATTCACTAGGCAGCAATGAAAAATGCAACCATTTTTCTCCCCACTGCAAGAACATCCTTGAAATTTGTGCAGTTTTTGAGCTCTATTCAGAGTTCAGGATTCATTTTGAGAAAAATCTGCAGATTGTTTGGGGAGGGACGGAAAACAGCACAAAACGTTTTTGTACACACACACACACACACACAAAGAAACAGTTTTCTCATAACTTGGAACATTATCTTCCTTATCTGAAACAAACATTGTCTTGGGCTTCTGACCAAAGCATACCATAGAACTGCAGAGGAGCACATAGCGATTCCTGGAGAAGTGTTCTCCCTAAGCCACCAATGTGATTCTGTGAACAATGTGTGACCGAAAAACAAAATAGAATTGTCTTGTTGTGTGTTTTCTGGGCTGTATGGCCATGTTCCAGAAGTATTCTCTCCTGACGTTTCACCCACATATATGGCAGGCATCCTCAGAGATTGTGAGGTATGAGGATGACTGCCATAGATGTGGGCGAAACGTCAGGAGAGAATACTTCTGGAACATGGCCATACAGCCCAGAAAACACACAACAAGCCTGTGATTCCAGC
Source organism: Anolis carolinensis (assembly GCF_035594765.1). Taxonomy (NCBI): domain Eukaryota; kingdom Metazoa; phylum Chordata; class Lepidosauria; order Squamata; family Anolidae; genus Anolis; species Anolis carolinensis. Next base: position 243,580,776 of record NC_085841.1, read on the forward strand.
CATGACCGCCTTCGACAACCAAAGAATTGCACTGGAGGCCTAGAAATAACACATCTCTAGGCATTGCTAGGTCTTCCTGAGCAATTCTATGGTTTTGAAAACCAGTGGCGGACTGGCCAAGGTGTCAGCTTGCCTAATGGCAAGTTGACTCCCTTAAACATTAGACAACATATTTAAAAATGTGTGTGTGTGTGTGTGTGTGTGTGTGTGTGTGTGTGTGTGTATATATATATATATATATATATATATATATATATATATATATATAGTTACTGTTTTAATTTTTAAAAATAATAAAATAATTATAGTTGTGGGTGGGCCCCTTTTGTCTCCTGGCAACCAATACCTTTAGCCCCAGTCTGGTACTATTGAAAGGCCTTTGATAAAAACTGAAACCATTTTCAATGAGCTTGTGTAATAGGCAGGCCTGCTTTAGTCTCCCATAAGTGCTAATATTTCCATATTTTCAACCAACATAACATTCGGCCTTTAATAATGCAATACATAGGTATAATTAGGCAGATGAAACTGGGCTTCTTGTCCTTGTTGGAAAATATGCTACTTGCAGAAGAGCAGATCAAACCAGATTCTTTTTTTCCTTTCCCTGGTCATCCGATAATCTTAGCAGGAATATCCCAAGAACCAGGCTGTCTCTCTGTGTTCCAGAGTTCACTTGCCTGCTTGTCCACAGTCACTCTGCCTCTATTCAACCTGTCAGTCAACTCATCCGCTCCCTTGCTATGGTGCCAGCCTGGCAGTTCGGATTTCCAAGGGAAGCAGGTGTTCGCTTTACTCAGACCTTGGGAAAATTACTTTTGGATTAAATAGGCATGCTGGCTGGGAATTCTGGGAGGTGAATCTAAACAAGCAACTTTCCAAGCTCTGATTGTATTACTGTGCACCACCTTAGCACTGGCATCATCTTTCAAATTCAAATAGGGCAAAGGGTTGCCAGACTGAAAAGTGGAGCTGACTCCTTCAACTTTAATGGTTGCCTAAAAGAAGGGATTTCAAGAGGTGTTGTACAACAATCAACACCTGGTGAAATTCATTCGTCTTCACCAGTGGTTCTTGACCTGTGGGTCCCCAGGTGTTTTGGTCTACAACTCCCAGAAAGTCAAGCCACTTTACCAGCTGTTAGGATTTTTGGGAGTTGAAAGCCAAAACATCTTGAGAACCACTGCTCTACAGAATCATTAAAGGTACTGGAGCCATCTCCAACTGTTCTGTCAAGCAATCCTGCACAAGACAAGCCCAAGACATTTTTCTGCTTCAGATGGAGCAGCAGGTATCAGTCCACCCACACTTGCAATACAAGGTGCATAAGATCCAAAAGTGCATAAAATCTATTCTTGAAAATGAGCTAAATGATCCCATAACACCTCACCTCAATCTTGGCAGAAGAAAGACAGTAACAGCAAAGTAAAGAATTAATCATGCATTCTCCTTACAATGACACCCCAAATCTGCCACCCGATGCAGCCAGCTACCTCATTCTGTCTTAAGGTAGAATTGGCCTTGTTCTCTGAGAATAAGTTTCTGGACTTGTCCAAGGGAGAGCCAATAATAAAAACCCCATACTGACTATCTGCCAAGCCACAGCACTAATTATCTCTGCGAATTAACACTGGGCTTTTATTCTAAACTTGCTGTGTGCTCTGTGAAAGAGCCTGGAGCACTGTTCGTCCAATTTGATGTACTGCGGAGATTGAACAAAATCTGTAACAGGCGTTCCTAGAAAGCATTCCTAGATGTGGGCAACAGGTCGCTCAGTAAGTACATAAGGATGTCGATCTTCCTCTTAAACATCTCCTATTGACTTCTACAGAGGCAAAATATGAGGAGAAACTTTGGTCTCAAGTAACCACCTGAGCCCCGGTAGCACAGCCGGTTAAATCGCTGAGCTGCTGAACTTGCAGACCAAAAGGTTGGCAATTGGAATCCAGGGAATGGGGTGAACTCTTGCTGTTAGCCCTAGCTTCTGCCAACCGAACAGTTCAAAAACATGCAAATGTGAGTAGATCAATAGGTACCACTTCAGCGGGAAGGTAACAGCACTCCATGCAGTCATTCCGGCCACATGACCTTGGAGGTGTCTACAGACAATGCTGGCTCTTCAGCTTAGAAATGGAGATGAGCACCAACCCCCAGAGTCAAACATGACTAGACTTAATGTCAGGGGAAACCTTTACCTTTAACCACCTGAGAATTTTGGTAGCAGGATCCCAACTCTGTTTAGTTACCCCAATAAGTCCCCATGAAAGCCTACACTACACAAATAGTGGTTGGACAGGGTGGGGATCCTAAGGGCTTGCAGATCTTAGTTTCAACTCCCGTCAACCACAGCAAGCTCATTCAATCCAACCTAGCTGAGTGCCATGGGTTTCCCATGTCTGGTATAATGATGAAATGGATTGTATCATCTCAGATTGTGATTTGGCAATGTGGTGTTAGAAGGCATTCACATGTAAGCTACTCAAATATAATGGCAGCCCATCACAGAACAGTTCTTTCTCCTCCTTCTGATACTTTTGCAATTTCATGGGTAGTTTTACAAACTCACACACACAGGTATGTTTAAACATGTGGCACACACCGTTCCCATATTCCAGAGTAACCTGGTCCAACCCAGCCCAGCCCATCAAAACCCATAGTATTTCATTCTTGCATGTGCTGCAAACCTGAAACTGATGGGCTACACAGTTGGTCCTGCTGATTTGCAATCATGGTGTTAAATATCCATTTTCTTCTATTCCAGCAGAAACAAGTAGAGAATCTATGAACAAATTTGAAGTGGGTTGATATTGTTGTTTTTCCTTTTGAGCAGTCATTAGTCCTCCTTGAATCCTGAGATCATGTCCTAGTTCATCTCGATGCTGGTCTGCAAATATTGGTAACACTTTTCACATGTTTTCTTTTTTAAAAATCTCTTAATTAGGAGCTAAGATGTGCAACAGTTAAAGAGGTTGAGATCCATAATGTCTAAAAGTCCATGAAGAGGGCATACCTTGAATGACTGTCCTTTTAAGTAGCTGATTCATAGAATGAACATTTATTGTTCATTCAAACATACAAATATTGGCAAAGTAACCTAAAAATTTGCTTCTCTTTCCAACTTTCTTTCTCTTGAATTTTCATTTTCTTAGTTCTGCCCCCCCCCCCCCCCCATTTATCAGCTCCATCTACATTTTCTCCACAAAGCTGTTATTCCTTAAGACCCTGGCATTTCTACAACTTTGGAAATTGCTTACCTTTTTATTGATGTTCTAAATGGAAAGATTGTATCTTAACATAGAATTTTATCCAAAAAAAAGGGGGGGGGGTTGTATGACTTTCTAAATCAGTGGTTCCCAACCTGTGGGTCCCCAGATGTTTTGGTTTTCAACTCCCAGAAATCCTAACAGCTAGCAAACTGGCTTGGGTTTCTGAGAGTTATGGATCAAAACACTTGGGGACCCACAGGTTGAGAACCACTGTACTACATATTAGTAAAGGGTAAAGGTTTCCCCTGACATTAAGTCCAGTTGTGTCCAACTCTGTGGGTTGGTGCTCATCTCCATTTCTAAGCCAAAGAGCCAGCATTGTCCGTAGACACCTCCAAGGTCATGTGGCCAGCATGATGGCATGGAACGCCATTACCTTCCCACCGGAGCGGTACCTATTGATCTACTCACATTTTCATGTTTTTGAACTGCTAGGTTGACAGAAGCTGGCGCTCACTCTGATTCTCGGATTTGAACCTGGGACCTTTTGGTCTGCAAGTTCAGCAGTTCAGCAGCTCAGCGCTTAAACACACTGAGCCACTGGAAGCTCATGATCTACATATTACAGCACTGCAAATCCCATCAGAAAATCCATTGATTAATGATGCGGTTTGCAGTCTAATGAAATGTGGAGGGCCACAACTGCATGCCCCCCTTTTAATAATTGGCTTTTGTAAATGTTCGCCCAGTCCTATCAGTCAGTGATAATTTTTTTTGATGATTCTATCAATCTGCTCCAAAGAGCAGGCATTCAGAGGTGTTTCAGGAATCTTAAGGGCTCAAACCTTTTAAAAATAAACAGAAAACTAACTGGCTAGGCAAGATTCTCAAAAAGTCAAATTCAGCAGTAGATTGGAGCTTGTACACAGCTGCAGCATGCATGAATTGCCTTGCAAGCAGATTAATGATCGCTCTGGGGAAAGGATTCCAATTGGAAGGTTAAGAGACCTAAGGCACAACTCTTGAACCCTTTCAGTATTGCTGTACCAGTCATCTTGCCCAGAACAGTTAACAGCTGATAATGATATTTAGCTCCATGCTCTGAAAGATTTCAGGTGCTGATTGCTGCAGATCAAAACCTCTGTTGCAGATCAAACTGGAGATTTCATCCATCCCTCTTTCAACTTAGTTTAGAAAGACAAGAAACAAATTGGAGAGAGAGAGAGGAAAGTGGTATGTAGCAATCAACAAAGGCAGACCTGGGAGAAGATGAGTAGGCAAGTTCCTGGGAAAGTTGTGAACAGAGGGGCTGGAGTCCTTCCAAAGACTAGGCTGAGAACAGCTAAGCCCCCTTGTGATTGGATCGCTAGGATGCCTATCTAGGTGAACCTCCTCAGGATTTCCAGAGGTGCACTACATGATCAAACATTAAAGCAGCAGTTGTCATTGTTCCTGTAGAGCAGGTATGGACAAATTTTGGCCCTCCAGGTGTTTTGGACTTCAACTCCCACAATTCCTAACAGCCACAATTCCTAAACACCTGTAGGGCCTGTGGTAGGGTTATGTGAAAATAAAAATAAATACAGTAGAGTCTCACTTATCCAACATAAACGGGCCGGCAGAATGTTGGATAAGCGAATATGTTGGATAATAAGGAGAGATTAAGGAGAAGCCTATTAAACATCAAATTAGGTTATGATTTTACAAATTAAGTACCAAAACATCATGTTATACAACAAATTTGACAGAAAAAGTAGTTCAATAGGCAGTAATGCTACGTAGTAATTACTGTATTTACGAACTTAGCACCAAAATATCACGATTGAAAACATTGACTACAAAAATGCGTTGGATAATCCAGAATGTTGGATAAGCGAATGTTGGATAAGTGAGACTCTACTGTATGTAAATGTAAATGGAAGCGTTATCACTGTCTTTAAATCAAAATGAACTCTGCTGTGTAATAAGGCTTGTCACTTAGGCTTGAGTAAAACAATAACAGTGTCTTTATTGAAGTTCAAGAGTTCAAAAATATATATAGGGCAACAATATGTAACAGTCCTTTTAAATATGCCTCATCTCTTCTTTAAATAGTCAAACTTTGGAGAGCACGACAGCCATTACATTCCTGACCAAAAATTCCTTTCAGCTTCTTTTTTCCACTCTCCAGAAGAGCAAAATATGAACTATAATGTCAGTTAGAAAAACCGTTGGTCTGTTTTTGCCAAGCCAGAGGCAGCAACCAATCAGAATGTTGGCTGAGCCAAGCCGCTGTCACCATAGCAACCCTTTCCAGTGAACTCATCGCAATATGGAGTCTTTATTTCATATTCCCTCACAGGGCCAAAGTTTGCCCATGCCTGCTCTACAGGAATAATAATAATGTGCTACCTACAATCTGTTCGGTGTACGCTTACCTGGGAGTAAGCCACACTGAATGAATACATGGAGGACAATTCTCATAATCTTGTGCTTATAAGAGTCTTCCTACCTACCCATCTAAGAATATTTCATTGATAATCAACAAGAAAAATATTTTGCCCTCCTTCTGCAAGGAGGTAAAATCACTCCAAACCGTAGCCTTCCAAATCACAATTTCCATCAGCCCTAAATGACATAGCTGGTGATGCAACATGATGGGCACTACACTTAAGTATCATTTGCAGCCCACATATTCTCCAACAAAGTATGGGGGACCTTTGGCCTTATGAGTGCTTTGGACTTCCTTTACAAGACATTACCATTTGGCCATGTTGATTGGCATAGAATTGGTTTGCTGATCGTCTCTCAAAATAATTGCAAGGATATGGCCTTGAACCACCTTGAAGAAACAGGAATAGAACTGCCGGGGAGAGGTTTTCTTTCCAGGTACACCTGCTTTCCTTCTCTCCCCCCTTCCCACAACATGTTGGACTTCTGCCTATTATGCAGCTGTTCTAGACACAGTTGCCTTGTTAGACGCCAACTCTTCTAACTGGAAAGATGGAACACATGGAAACCAGGGTGCTTCATAGCTTGAACTGAAAATATCTAAGCATGCTGGGTTGGACAATCATAACAGTATTGCTGGAAGAGCTTAAGAGAGGATTTAGTACTAAGCACGGGCAGATACATTTTAATAGCAATCCAAACTGTGTAACCATGGGACATATTCTTCAGAAGGCTGCTCTCTTGTTATGGGCCTTCAAATCAACTCCAACTTATGCCGGCCCTATTGTATGATTTTCTTGGCAAGATTTATTAAAGGAGGCTTGCCATTGCTGCCTTCTCAGGCTGAGCATAGACTTCAGCTCCACCTTTCCCTTCGAATATATAACAAACCTGAAGAGACATAGGTTGCTCAGTCTTCATATAAATGTTAATAGCAAATTCTTAGCGGTTCTCCCATCTAGGCACTGCTCAGCTTAATTGTCTCAACTGTCTGTAAACCATGCCCTGTTCTGCCACAGCAGCTACAGGGAAGAATCGGAGAAGGATCACTGCACTAACAGTAGATGTCACACTTTATTATTAAATCTTCAACTTTGCTGGGGCAAGAGGAAACTAACCAAGCACATAGCATACAGGTCAATGCATGAGAGGAAGAGTTAGCACTGCAGTTCCAAATTAATTTAAAATATTCTTGGAAAAGTTATTATTTCTTGCAGATATTACACTATGTTGTTTCATCTGATTTCAAAAAACTAAACTGAGTTGGGAAATCTCAGGACTTCCAACCAGAGCTAGGAAAGAATTCTGTTGAAACCCTAGACTGCTTCTGCCAGCCAGAGCTGGCATTATTGGACTGAACAGACCAATAGTCTGGTTCAGCATATGGAAGCTTCCTATGTTCTTAATGTACAGATAATCCTGGAATACATCCATAATATGGTAGTAGCACTCTTATGAAATTCTGGGATTCATAGTTTGGCTGTGTACTCTGCTAGATATGTCTAATATTGTAGTTCAGGAGAATAAGTGCACTAGAGGTATTGCTTTGTGACTGCTGAAGTATAGGTAAAGGTAAAAGTTTTCCCCTGACATTAAGTCTAATCGTGTCCGACTCTGGGGTTTGGTGCTCACCTCCATTTCTAAGCCGAAGAGCCAGCGTTGTTGGTAGATGCTTCCAATGTGGCTGGCATGACTGCATGGAGCGCCATTGCCTTCCCGCCGGAGCGGTATCTATTAATCTAATCACATTTGCATGTTTTTGAACTGCTAGGTTGGCAGCAGCTAGGGCTAACAATGGGAACTCATCCCACTCCCCGGATTCAAACCACCAACCTTTCGGTGAGCAGCTCAGCAGTTTAACCCACTGCGCCACCAGGGCATCTGTGTGTGTGTGTGTGTGTGTGTATGTATGTGTGTGTGTGTGTGTGTGTGTGTGTGTGTGTGTATATATATATATATATATATATATATATATATATATATATATAACATATAAAATAAATGGGAAATGGACAGGAGGGGAGGAGAATCCTGCCCCCAATACCACTTTGCTGCTGGCATCTAGATGGGACCCATTGTACCAAAATAGATGATTGTCATTGGTACTTGAGCTATTGATGGAGTTTTACTGTCTATAGCTAAAGATGGGAGGACTTACAAGGTGGGGGCAGACCAGCTGTGGAATGCACGTAGCACCATACAATATGATCCATCTATGATGCATCCATCTATGATCCACCTCGGAAGTTAAGATTGTTGGGGGAGGCCCTGCTCGTGATCCCCCACCAAAGTGCAATTGGTGGGGATGAAAGTCAGGGCCTTCTCAGTGGTGGCCCCTTGTTTGTTGAACTCCTTCCTAGTGAAATCAGATTGGCCCCCTCCCTTCTGTCCTTTCAGAAAAAGCTCAAAACATGGCTGGGAGACCAGGCATTCGAGCAGCAATAATTAATAAGAATGATTTATGTGTCTGATAATGGTCAGACCCTGGACTATGACCTAGACTTGTGTAATTTTTTAAAAAATAATTCTTTATAATTGATGTTTTGATTACCTATTTAATTGTAATTTGTTTTGATAATTGTTTGTTTTGGCATCTAATGATTGCCGGTTGCGAAACGGCCCTGAGTCCCCGTCCCCCCCAAGAAGGGTGAGAAGTTCAAGATACAGATTTATGAAATAAATAAATACAATAGGAACCATCATCAAAGTCCAGCTGCAATGTCAGTTTCCCTGCCTCATGTGATAAAGTCCTAAAGCAGATAGTGACCAGATGGTCAGCTCTGACAAATCCAACCAATATTTTAATGAAGTGCCACTGAGACATTGATAGGTTAATTGTGCTGATTAATCAAGTAAGGCTCTTATGCTCGATAATTTCTGATTGAATGGATGCTTTTAAGCCTGTCTTGTTCCCAGCCACCCCCTTCCCTCTCCATTCTGCAGAATGTAAGTAAACACTGTTGCTGTTCCTCTTCCCATGAGACCAAGCCATACTTTCTAAGTAGCTTACTGTTTTTCAAGGACCACCCTATCCATCACTCAGCTCTTCCACCACTGGGCCATCCCCCCCCCTCCTTCCCTTTCCAAGTATTCTATTGCATTTTGGGAGGGGGATCTTGTTGAAATCCCCCTTTCAGCAGTGACTGGAATAGGTTGTGTAAACAAACAGAGCAAACAGCCATTGTGAATGGGTTTCCCTAAGTCACCAGGTGTAGGTCCTTTAAGCAGCTGCCCAGGGTGGTGGGGGACCAGAGAAGGGAGGGGAGGAGGAAGACACGGCAATTCTGCTCATACTGAGAAGCCACTTTCAAAAAGAGATTGAAAGAAGTCTGAAGTCATAGGCGACTGAGACTTTAGTTGTGTTGGGATCCCAGTCCGTCTGTTTGTTTTAACTGTACAGTTGCTGATGGAGACAGACAGTCTGTGTTTGCAACTGAAGGAGGTAGAGACACTCAAGGGAGATTATCAAGAAAGCAGTTGAATTGGAAGCTAGTTTAAGAAGGAACACTTTCTCCTTGAGATGCAGAGTGTTCTAAAAGCAACAGAAATGAGACTCATGTTTTTATAAACAAGCATGCCTTTTTTCAAAAATAAGTATGTGAAAGGACAGTTTCCAGCATCACTTAGTGGATTCTCAAGACATTTCCTCAGAAGAAAGTACTGCTGAGTCTTTACACAAGCAAGTACACTTTAGAACTGCAGCCTTAACAGTGACTACTGTGCCATCATTACAAGGCACCTGCCAAAACCCACAGTTCTGTAGGGGGTCTCCTGTTGAACTTTACAGCGTCTTCAGTTCACTGCTGATCCTCCTTATTGTTGCCTGTTCTTTTGCTTTCTTCAAATGCACAGGAGCACTGTGTTCCTTTTTTCTGTGTCATAGGACTTTATTGCACAAGGCTGGCAAATGGGCATTTATTTATTTACTAGCTTGGGGACCCGGCGGTGCAAATTAAGGAACCCTGGGATGTCCATTCTGGAGGAAAAACAGAACATCTAGGATGAAATTGTCCCCCCCCCCATGAAAACCTTCACTTGAGTGGGCGGCAGAATGGTATTTGTGGAGGACACTGATAGGGTTTCAGCTACATGTTCATGGCGCTCACTATAACCTGCATGTCAGTGGAAGGAGGGCCAGTGGTGTCTTCTGCTCAGTGGGAACTATAGCTGTGTGTGGAGGCAGAAGGCTTTCTGTGTAAGTGGACACCTCCTTCACATACACACACATACACATTTTTCACTTTTATTATGTGTATAGATTTCATATCAAAAACATTGCATAAATTAGTATAAAACTGATAAAAATAGAAGGAGTACAAGCAGTTAAATATCTTTTGACCAAAAACAGGCAACAGCGACCGCATTGTCTGTAGCCTCAAACAATTCTTCCTCTGTACATGAGGCAGGACATTACAGACGTTTGTAAGCCGTTGAGTCCCCCTCGGGGTAGAGAAAGGCAGGATATAAATGTTGTAAATAAATCAATAAATAAACCCTATTTTCAAGGAAGAACAGGGCTCATTGCAGAATAAAACACCTTGAAAGCAAACAAGATAAGTGCTGGGAAAAGTCTTCACCTCCTGCATTTCTAGTTGTTCCTCATCTGCTACAGCTTTGGGAGACTTGCCAAATTGTCAAAAGGCAAGTTGGCCAACCCAGTTCTTGCACACTGCATTCTTCTTAACTTGCAAAAGTGACTCAGCATAATCCAAGTAAATTCTGCAGAGCCTGAGCTGTCCCTCTAGAATGCCAGGAACGCTTCTGGTACTCAATATAGCTCCGCAAAGACAGAGAAATGCATTGTGGGATTTGTTTGGCTGGCTTTGAATTGTTATAAGTGGGTTGTGGTTGTTATTTTTAACAACTGCAGTGCTGTCAAAACCCACCAGATAGATATTTTCCCATTGTGGCATCTCCGTGGTCGGGACTGTACCTGCTTAAATCAAGCTGTTCGTGCTGCTGTCAAAGACACAGAGTTTCTAGTAGAAAAGAAAATGATAGCCTCGGTCAGAAGTGATTTGACTATGCTGTACTTAGTTGGTTCCGATATCGACCAAAACCCCATACAGCAAAGTAGCAGCAGAAAAATCTGTGGAGTCAAGAGGAGCAGGAAAACTTGTCTTTCCAAAGATTCTGGGCTGCAGCTGTAGTTGAGCCAGTGGTAAGGAATGCTGGGAAATGTAGTCCAACATCACCTCTGGCCTATTTCTGATGTAAAGGAATCAGTACTTGAAACCTTTGGACGCTATTAGACTACAAATCCCAGCGTTAGAAACCTCTGCCTAACAAGGCATCTTTCTATACACCCATAAATTAAGTATTTGATTGAGACTACCCTCTGACCTGGGGCCTATTCACATTTCACATTTATAGCACTATGATACCGCTTTAACTGCAATGGTCTCAACTGCATATGACAAGGTTACATGAGTTGAGACCATTGCAGTTAAAGCGGTATCATAATGCTATAAATGTGAAATGTGAATAGGCCCCAGGTCAGAGGGTAGTCTCAATCAAATACTTAATTTATGGGTGTATAGACAAATGCCTTGTTAGGCAGAGGTTTGTAACGCTGGGATTTGCAGTCTAATAGCGTCCAAAGGTTATATAATTCCAGTTCTCGTCCAAAGAGACTATATGAGCTGTGTCCTGGAGGATTTTTAAGGAAAAATATACCAGACATCAATTAGAGATGTTTGCAACAGGGTTGAGTAACTTCACATATTATTAGATTGAAACCTCCATTAGCATAGCCAACATAACTAATGTTGAGGGATGAGTTCAGTTACAATCAAATTACATTCAAAGGGCTGCTTTGACCACCCCTGCTTTCAGTGCCTTTGGGTCATCATCCTTTGGGCAGGATGATGACCCAATAGCTCCAGATGTTGTACTGGAGCTCCAGGCATTCTGTACCATTAGCTATATTGGCTAGAACTGTAATATTTGCAGTCCCAAAACAGGAGGTTTGCATGGTTCCCATCCCTACTATGGAGCCCGCAGTGGGTTAAACCGCTGAGCTGCTGAACTTGCTGACCAAGAGATCGGCGGTTTGAATCCAGGGAGCAGGGTGAGCTCCTGCTGTTAGCCCCAGCTTCTGGCAACCTAGCAGTTTGAAAACATACAAATGTGAGTAGATCAATAAGTACCGCTTTGGCGGGAAGGTAATGGCACTCCATGCAGTCATTCTGGCCACATGACCTTGGAAGCGTCTACGGACAACTCCAGCTCTTCGGCTTAGAAATTGAGATGAGCAGCAACCCCAGAGTCGGACATGACTAGAAAAGGGGGAAACCTTTACCTTTACCCTACCCCTACTATAGGCCTTTTCCAGTATGGAGATTCCAGTAACCTTTACATTTCATTCTGGATACTTCAGTGTAGCTCAGGTCCTCATGTCAATCCAGTCTGCCTTTATGATGTTTCCTTTCACCTACAATATGTCCTTACCAAATTTAAACAGTTGGGGGGCATGTAGATATAAAATACAGCTCTGCCACCACCAGAAAAAAAACACATTGAAAAAAAATCTCTCCTCCCCAACTCAACCCTTGTTTTTTGCATGCTGAGTTATATTTGCATTTGTTTTCATAGATTTAAGAATGAGCAAAGAGTTTGCAGCCACCATTTTCCACCAGCGGCTGCAGCTATGTCTTAAGTATATGCTTGAAATGAAACAAATAGCAACAGAAGTTTTTCATGGCATGCCAATGAGCATTTTCAGCTGCTCATTCCTGTCAATCAAGCCTCTGTAAAAAGGCAGCAAAGCAGGGGTTGAGTTGAAAAGTTGGCAACCTTCAACAAAGAGCGTGTTATCTGATTAATGCTTTGTTATATGCAAAAGAATTTCCAGACAGGTAAAGAAGAAAAAATCATGACAGAGTTTGGCTTTACAGCCTTCATAGATGAACTCTCCACCTCTGGATTTCTAACAGCTCTATAACAGACAGGAATCCAATAGATAGTACATTCTGTAGTGAGAGGGTGCACCTGTTGAATTTCTCCATTGGTCAACTAATAAATGCATTGTTTGGAAAAGCTATTACAAATCTCAGAAATCTAGTCAATATAGTCATGGCCATGCTGGCTATTAGGACTGTGAAAGTTACTGATGTGGGGGGGGGGGGGGGGGGGATCAAGATTTCTATACCCTATAAATATATGACATTAATTGTTGGATGTAAACCCTACTTGTACCTTTGCTAGTATTTCTCTGGATCATTGCAAGCTATATATGGGTTGCCTGTCCTTCAATGTGCAGGAAATTGTTATGAAGCAGCAGCTTGAAACCTCAGTGTAAACCCTTTCCAGAAGGACCTAACATAAGCCATGACAGCACATGTATTTTTCATTCACCCTTCATAATACTCTGTGGACCACAAATACCAAGTTTCTTTAGGGAATGTGTTGCCCTAATCTTTTTAGCAGAGCTTAGAAAAGTTAATCATTCAATACTATTGCTCAAAGAATAAGCATTCTGCAAAAGTAGTGTTTCCAAAATCTACCTATTTGATCTTACCGAATTCAGTGGAAGGTACTATAAATTAAGTATCCTTAACAGGAGCCTATATACACCAACTCATCACTGTTTCTTCTAATTATATACGAAAAATGTATAGTGGGCCCTTGGTATCCACTGGGATTTGGTTTCCAGGACCTCCCATGGATACCAAAATCCATGGATGTTCAAGTCTCATTATATATAATGTTGTAATTAAATGCCATTGCTTATATAAAATAACAAAATCAAGTTTTCTTTCATTAAAAAATATTAATTTTAAAAAGATCTTCAAATAGGAATTGAAAAATATTTTTTCTGGATTTCTTCAGCTAGCGTAGGCATTGAGTAATTGTGGATGTAGTAATCCCCCAAATGTCACTCTTTACAACCCTGCCTTTTGGGTCTGACCACACTGGCCCAGGAGAGACATAAAATGCATTAAAGGAGCAGGACGGTTTTCTTGCACAGACACTTGACCTCTAGGAACTGAGCTGAATTCTCACACTCATACCCCACCCACCCCCATTGCTGGGCACAAAACAGCTGCCTGCCGTTAACAGCTTTCACTCACCACTAACATGGCTGGGAGCCCAAAGGAGAGTCTTAGAAGCAACGGATCCCTCTCTGGTTTCCAGCTTTCTTGGAGTCGATTCTAAGCTTGTGTGTCTATCTCCACCCCCTATGCCAGGAGCCATTTTTAGCTAGGAGGAGGGAGACGTTTGTAACAGGAATCATGTCCTATGGAAAGCCTACTTCAAGTCCAGACAGATGCTAACCATGTCCCTGCTGCTTTCATAGAATATAGGGCAGGAAGGTCCATGTGCCTCCAAATCATCTGCTGATTGATGGTGACCCGTGGATTTCATAGGATGTTCTTAGGCAAGGCATACTCAGAGGTGGTTTTGCCAGTTCCTTCTTTTGAAATATAGCCTATAGCATCTGGGATTTGTTGGTGGTCTCCCATTTAAGTACTAACCAGGCCTACCTGTTTAATTTCCAAGATCAGGTGGGATCTGGTGCCTATATGGTATTTCACAATCTCATAGAAACTCAGAGTGGGATGGGGGGTAGGTCTAAAACATATGACCCGAGGAGAGGCTGTGTTGATGCAATCTCAACATGTCCTTGCTGTCAATTCTGTGGGGAGACATGTGGAATTCAAGTAACAAAGTGGCCAAGGTTATGATAGAGCCTCAGAATGCAAGATGACCTTGGCAAGCCCTGAATATATCTTGAGCAATTATTTTATTTCAACACTTAATCTTTAATAGGATTGCCAACTAGCGAGGGAGGAAAACAGCATTTGGCTGGATATTTCATTTTCAAGCCAATATGGAACAAGGCTGCCCTCCAATGCCCTTCCTCGCCACTTTAAGAAATGCACATTAGGTGAAAAGGCAGCTTTTGCACCACTCCTACACCAACTGTAGCTCTTCATGGACTCAGCAAGGCATTTGTAAAGTAACACTTATAGGTCCTGGCTTCTGCATGAACAGTGCAGAATGGACACACATAATATAATCCATCCAACCTGGTTTAAATGCCTTCTTCTAGTCACAGCAAACCAAAAAATAAAAGTACAGTGGGTCTTACCCCCGTACATACCAAAATCTCTGGTTGCTGAAGTCCCAGTCTATACAATTGCATAGTAAAATAATACCTTGTTTAAGTAATGGCAAATTCGATGGGGGGATTTTTTGGATTTTTGAAAAAAAAATGGTGTTTTGGCCTGCAACTCACAGAAATCCCAACCAGTTTACTAGCTGTTAGGATTTCTGGGAGTTGACAGCCAAAACATCTGGGGACCCACAGGTTGAGAACCACTGCTATAGATGGTGGAATCCATGAATGTGGAGGGCTGACCGTAATCCACAATTATATCTTTTGAATCCCAGGACAATTATGTATTTAAGTCAAATTACTAAGCTTTGATTTTCAGGAGTCTTCAGGATTTTTCATGTTTTTAATACAGGTATTTTCTGGTGGTGGCAGGATAATAAACACTACAGTTTTCCAAGCTACATTTAACAGCTTCATACCCTCTAACTGCTTCTCAACCTGGGGTCCTCGGATGTTTTTGGCCTACAACTCCCAAAAATCCCAGCCAGTTTATCAGCTGTTAGTATTTCTGGGAATTGAAGGCCAAAAACATCTTGAGACCCCAGGTTGAGAACCACTGCTCTAAATGTTCCAGTTTGGTAAGGACAGTCCCAATCAGTCCCTTGTTATCCCACTTTTTCAGCTGCTTTTAAAATGTCCCATTTTATCTCTTTTATCTCTTCTTCCCTCTTCCATCCTAAAATTCAATTGATGCAAAACTGGGTCCAAAGTACAAAAATATTTCATGTTCTTTTAATTCAGAGACAAAAAGAGAGGAGCAGGGGCAAAATGCAAACTGCTTCAGCCTTTTTTAACTTTTGTGCTGCTTCCCATTAATAATGTTTGCTATCTTGAGCATGCTCGAAAGTTGCTTGCTCACTATGAAATATTGGAGGATATTGGTTCCTCCCATTTTCCTCTTATCTGGACTGAGTTGAAGGACCATCAAGCAAGGTTTTTTTAATGGTAACTTTCTTTTAACACAGAGGTGTCTGAAGAAACTTGATACTCACAAAGAGGGCACCACTCTGATTCAAGAACAATGCTGACTTTCCCTCCACACATTTTTTTCTAAAGGGGTGAGGGAAATGTAAAATACATTTCACAATACTGTTACCTCTGTCTTCAAGACTGAGTGCCAGAGTGAAATTTTGTATGCATGTCTAGGGCATCATTTTATTTATCAGTATGAGTACCAGCACCAGAACAAGCTGAAAGTGGATGAATTGTCCAGTTTTTCTTTTATTGAATTGTCCAGTTGAGTTTCCTAGCTCCATGGCAATTGGAACCTGGATCTGCCAAGCCCCAATCCAACATTCTTACCATGTTGTCACTTGCTTTATATGTCAAGCTCAAGCTCTACTACACATCTTCTCATCTCAGCTCCAGGCTGCTCTTCTTCATATGTTCCTAGGAACATCACTACCAAGCAACCTTTCATCCCCACTTCTCTGTCTATGAGCCCTTACTGAGCAGAAGAACATCCTTGGGGCTTGAATGTACTTCATTCTCAGCCATGATGAGCTATGGGTTGGCAGTGAAAGCACACTTGGCGCATTAAGCTGGAAGTTGACACTGATGCACTTTTGGAAATGGAGAACCACTGACATCACCAGGGTGTGGATCCCAGTGATCCGGAGGCGTAAGATGTGATGGTTCATCATGTACTTCCAATTAAGCCATACTCAACCTCCCTGGAGTGCCCATGTGACTGTCTCTCTGTCTCCGCCAGCTGAGGAACTGGGATACTTGATTCATCCCTTGCTGTCATGAAGGGCCTATTTCATTTTCCAGACGTTCTAGAATGAGGCCCTTTGTTTGGAGGTGTTATTATCTGGCTGTGAAAATTTCTTGGCATCACATAGCACTGCAAATTTCATCACTCATTCTGCTGTCCATTTTAATTCATGAATGAAGGCTTTGGATTTTTTTAATTTAAAAAACATGTCTGGCTTCTTTCTCAGGTTAAGTAGCACATGACATTAACAATACTGCCCAACATATGTTGCCCACAGACACTTCAGGGTCCTTTGTTTTTTTACATCTGGGAGAACCATTTTACAAAATTAGATGTGGGCACTTAAAATGAAAACCCTAGTGTAGCTCTTCAAAGATATGGGGATAAGCAGTCCATGCAATCTGGAAGTTTCCCACTTCTATTTTAAGTGAATTGTCTATACTGTATTATTAGCAGTGGAACAAAGAATCTTTCATCAAATGGTCACAGCTTAGCAGGCATTATTCTAATGAAGTTGTTGATGTAAGCTGGAGGTTGAGGTGGTTATTAGGTTCCTTCAGGTCAACTCTGACTTATGACAACTTATCACAGGGGGTTTCTTGACAGTATTTGTTCAAAGGTTTGTCATTGCCTTCCTCTGAGGCTGAGAACATGGCTTGTCCAAGGATTACTTGGTTAGCAGGGATTCAAACCCTGGTTTCCCAGAGTCCTGTCCAACATGCAGTCCACTTCACTACACAGCAGACAAATAAATTCTGTAGTGGAAAAATTTTGTTCTGCTTTTTTCAATGATTTGATTAGGAACAAGGTTATTTCTTAAAACTATTAGTTGAGAAAAAGATAAAGAAAAACAAATTGAACAGATTTTATATACTTGCATATATACTTGTGTGGCCGGTTCCTTCAATTTCCCATACATCACAAAATATATCCTCTCTAGTAGTTTCCTAGGGTGTCCAGGTGATTCTGTGGTATGCTTTCACCATAAGTTACCATAGAATTACCCTAGAGAACCTAGAAAATTCCTAGAGAGGGTGCCTATTTAGACATGTTCTAGATCCTCCAGTAACCTCTGGTGGAAGTTGTTCATTTCAATATGGTTTGTGATTATCTATGGTTTCCTCTTTCCATGGTAAGTTGAGAAACGTATTCCCCCATGGATACAGGGGTCATATTGTAGTATGGTTTGGGGAGTAACTACCTGATTACTCCATCTGTGACCAGGAAGGACTTGGTAAGATCTGAGCGTGTTCTTGCAGTGTCCGTCACATGTTGCACACTGTTTACACCACAGCTACAGGATTGATTGGCACCTAGGAAGTATAACCTAGAAAATAGCACATGGTGCCAAGTGAACCAAGAAATGTCTGCTTGGTACTAGTATTCTGATGTCTTGTTCAGCAGAGCTTAGAATAGGCCTTGCTGTCCAGGGCTGAAAGTTTCTTCCAATCCAATAGAGAAAGAAATCCCATGCCCTTTACCATGATATCAGATCTGTTTCAGTGTGTGATAAGCTTCCCCCTGCTTGGTGATTTTTGGAGAGATGTTTCTGCTAGCATATGAGCTGTTTGCACTAATCCCTCTCCAAATGAGTCATCCCTTGAAAATGATAAAGCAAAGCTCTCTGGAAAGCCCATCTGAGCTCAAGGGATATCAGTGAGAAGGTGATTCTGATGACCCATTCCAGTTGGTTTTCTCCTGTCTGTATGCAAGATAATGACCTGTAAATAAGGAACTTGTGAGGGAAATATCATTTCTGTGATTTAGTTGTTTTAAAACAGTAACCACAGTGGTTGCCGAGAAGACTGGGGAGGGGAAATACTGTAGGATTCATTCAAAGACATGGCTGCATTAGGTCCCATCTAGGCTGCCATATAGGGCTGTTTGAACTTAAACTGCATTATATGGGTTTACACTAACCATATAATATAGTGTAAATGGAGCCTTAGTCCGTTTTGGCAAAAAGAGATATAAAGTAACC
Organism: Anolis carolinensis; assembly: GCF_035594765.1. Lineage (NCBI taxonomy): Eukaryota > Metazoa > Chordata > Lepidosauria > Squamata > Anolidae > Anolis > Anolis carolinensis. The sequence goes on from NC_085841.1 coordinate 243,599,228, forward strand.
TGTAGCATGTCTGAAATTGAGAAAAGCAATTTTCTAGCATAAACCTCTGTGTGATTCAGTCTGCATTGGATACCATGGATACTATGAAAGATTATGCTAGAAAATTCCTTTTCTCCATCAGTCTCGACAGTGCTGCAAGATTCCTATATATCGCCTTACATTTAGGATTAATTGTGTGCATTGTCTGTGGGACAGTAGAAAATGAAGAAGGTCCAAAGACACACAGAATCAGGTACTAGCAAAGGGAGGCAGAAAATATTGGCAGACTTTGGAAACTGAACTGAAACCTATAGATAGATAGATAGATAGATAGATAGATAGATAGATAGATAGATAGATAGATAGATAGATAGATGGATGGATGGATGAATGGACGGACGGACGGACGGACGGACCGACCGACCGACCGACCGACCGACCGACCGACCGACCGACCGACCCCGGCCAACAAAATACAGCAGAGTGCTGCATATAGATAATACATACATCTAAAATGATAAAAACTACAGAATTACAACCACATACATACGTAATTACAATATAAAACATTAACATTCATAAAATTCAGTCATAGCTGCATTTAAAAACAAGTTGTTTCAATTGACATAGCCCAGTGCCGACGTGATGCCCACAGTAAGTCCTCGGAAAAATCCTTAAAAACCTATGTAAGATCAATGTGTTGTTGAAGGCTTTCATGGCCAGGATCACAGGGTTGTTGTATGTTTTCTGGGCTATATGGCCATGTTCCAGAAGTATTCTCTCCTGACGTTTCGCCCACATCTATGGCAGGCATCCTCAGAGGATGTGAGGTATGGAAAAACTAAGCAAGGAAGGTTTATATATCTCTGGAAGTTCCTGAGTGGGGGGAAGAACTCTTGTCTGTTGGAGGCCAGTATGAATGTTTTCGGGGGAGTGTGACCCCATTGAGCATAGGTTGCCACACTATACATTCTTTTAGGGCAGTACGTTTTTTAAAAATATTTTCCCTTGACGAAGTTGGTTTGTCTGCACCAGAGCATCTGGTGTCTTGATACCTGCAGAGAATTCAGGAGAATGTATTACATAAAACACATGATTCATATGATAAACTGGCTATACATACATACACACAAAAGAGGGATTTTGCTTGCCTCACAAACAGGAAATAAACAACATCTACTGAAATATCATATCCTGCATAAGCTTTAAAAGTACAGAAGCCCACTCCAATTTCCATTCTGGCAACCCTGCCCAGCAACCACTGTACCTTACAAGAATGGGCATCTTTCAGGAGTGCTTTCATTGTGTACTCTCACATGGTGGAATGGGGTTGGACTGGGTGGCCCTTGGAGTCTCTTTCAGCTCTGTGAGTCCGTGCTCTGGAGATTTTTTAATTTCATGTCAAAGGCATTGCATAATAAATAAATTTAAAAGTGATGAATTAAAGGAAATCACAAGCAGCTAAATAGTTTTAGACCAAAAGCGGGCAACAGCGACCGCATTGTCCATAGCTTTAAACAACTCCTCCTCTGTACATGAGGCAGGACATTGTGGGCAAGCATACATATGCGGAGTTGTTTGTTCTGCTCCACAGTCACACAAGGTGGAGGATTCCTCCAGGTAGTGCCACCTTGCCAGGTTGTCTTTTGATCTGCCCACTCCGCTTCTGAGTCTGTTTACGGACTTCCAAGTTGTCCATTCTTGGTTTGCCCCTGGAAACAGACCCTCATGAGGGGGCATCCAGTTGGAATTGCATGGTTTAACTGCCCAGAGGGACACTCTTGCTGGAGATAAGCATCCCCTGACATTTGTCTTCAGCATCTCATAAGAAAGTACACAGTGTCAATACATATCCCACAAGGGCACACAAACCACTGGTGTGGTTGTTGCTTTTAATTCTTCTTCTTCTCCAGCCTGAACTATAGAAGACAAATAGCACCTGGAGGTTAAGACATAAAGACTGGGAGAGAAGAGGAAGGGTGGGCTAAAGATTGTTTAGCTACAGTAATGTGTGGTTGACGTAGGAGGTGGATCCTGATTGCATCAAGGCTAAGTGTAGAGCAAAGTCCAGCTGGAGGGGCAGCTCAGGTTCAGGCACTTTGAGTGAGTCTCCAGAACCAGCTTGAGGGATCAGGTAGCCGAGAGAGGCAGTATCAGTAACACGGCTCAGGCCCGTGCTCTCCACCGGATGCGACCCACTCCTCCACATTCTAGCCGAGGGACACATGATCCCTGAATAATTCTCCCCTCCCAGGCTTCTGTGCAAGGAGAGGAAAGGAGAGGAGACTTCTGCCCTTCATAATTCCACTTCTCCATTCTTCTGACTCTAGGCAGACCGAATATTGAGTTTTCTCTTCCTCCTTCCTCTCCATTCTCACGAGAAAAGGCAGCCAGTGAGCTGGATGTCTCTTTAAGTGTTTCTGCAAATGGAGACCACCAAGGGTGCTACTTGACTGCATTTCAGCAAGTTGAACCAGTTTGCAGTGAAATCTCCTACCCACCTGGGTTATCTTTTTGCTTTCAAAATGACTGCGTGGTCAGCGTACAGTGCTGTGTAGCACTTTCCTTGGGTACATTTTTGTAACAATATTGACTAGTGTAAGGCCTTATCCAAAGAAAAATAGAATTGCATTTTGATTTTGGATTACTTATAAGCATGTGCCCACAACAGAACTACTCCAATAAACATGTGCCCATAACAATAAACAAAAATGTTGGGTTGTTGTGTGTTTTCCGGGCTATATGGCCATGTTCCAGAAGTATTCTCTCCTGACGTTCGCCCACATCAATGGCAGGCAGAATACTTCTGGAACATGGCCATACAGCCTGGAAAACACATAACAACCCTGTGATTCTGGCCATGAAAACCTTCGACAACACAAAAATGTTGGGGCTTCAGAAAATTTTGCAGTTTGTTGTGTGCCTTCAAGATGTTTCCACCATATAGGGATCCTTTTCTTGGATTTGTTCAGACAAAACTTTCTCCTGCTTTCATTTGAGACAGAGTGTGACTTACCCAAGCCCCCACCAACGGGTTCCATAGCCAACCAGTTTTATATATGTAGCACAAAAGGGCCTAAAGTAACAATGTTCTCCCTACCCTGTCTCAATTCGCAGATTTTAAACAAGTATCAGGGTTGCAATGTTCTTTAACTCTGCAGAACCCTTATGACCAAAGACCAACTTTATTAAGATCCTTTTCTTCCTCATCTCACCTTTCCTTCTCCTCCCAGTTCAATATTAAATGACTGGGATCGCTGAGCTGTCACTGCTGCCCCTAAGAATCCTTCAAGTTGTAGATTGGTGAGAATATTTTGATTTCTGTTAAAGATTCTTATATATTTTAAAGACCTATAATTTGGAGAGTTTAGCTATCAGACGTGCAGTGCCATGTTAGTCTCCCTCCAGAAAGTCATCAAGGAGTATTGTGACATTTTAAAGGCTAACAGATTTAGTGTCACATAAATGTATTCTAGTCCACAAAAAAGCTCATACTGCAATAAATCTGTTAGTCTTTAAGGTGTCACCGTAGAACACAGGGTTATTAAGTCACTTTAAGTCTATAGTTAAGCTGTTTAAAGATGCTGAGAGGCAGAAGAACACTTTATAGGCAGTTGTGTCCTTTTCCTCCCCATTTGTTTATGGCTGAGTTCACAAAACCAACCATGCATATAGGTAATGCTAGCCAAATAGCATTCAAGCCATCTTCCCTTTGTTTTTCTTTATCTTATTTGGACAAATACTGCAGAATGTGTCTTTCAAAATGGTTGAGCTATTGCATGCTAATGGCCTTGATGGCATGAAAACCATGATTGTCGCTTTGAGTCTCCTTGTGGAGAGAAAAAGCAAGGTATAAACATTATCATCGTAGTGTGTAGCATAGGTGAAGTCACTTTCTTAAAGTTGGTTACACATTTTCCTCCACTGAGTTCAAGGTGACATGATTCATGTCCTTCTAAATTTATCCTCTCAACAGTTTTGTGATGGAGATCAGACTGAGATAGAAACTGACTATCAGTCTTAAGGGTACTCAAGAAAGTCCTCTAGAAGCTGGATTTCCCAAAGTCGTCCTCTAACACGGTTGAACCCGGGAGACACAATGGGTTAAACCCTTGTGCTGGCAGGACTGCTGACCAAAAGGTCAATGGTTCGAATTCGGGGAGCAGGGTGAGCTCCTGTCTGTCAGTTCTAGCTCCCCATGCGGGGACATGAGAGAAGCCTCCCATAGGATGATAGAACATCAAACATCCAGGCACCCCCTGGGCAACATCCTTGGAGACAGTCAATTCTCTCACATCAGAAGTGACTTGCAATTTCTCAAGTTGCTCCTGACACACAAAAAATCTAACACTGTAATAACTACACATCCTACAAGTACCAATTAATTAATCATTGTCCCAATGATCACTTCCTCAAGTATTCAGATTATACCATGTGCCTTCCACATATGTGAGTTTAGCTTTTATGGATTTATTATCCACAGATCTGATTAATACATTGCCCCTAGGAGACTCCTGCACTACCCTAAATCCTGTGAAAGTAGAGAGCCTACTGTACAAAACACAATCAAGGTGCAGTGGGCTAGCCCTTGCCTCATATGCCCCACACCACCCACATTAACCTGGTAAATCAGAATTTGCATCCATGGCAGCTGATGGCTTTCAGGTCAATAGGATGGCTTTACTCTGTTTTTTAAAGAGCTATCCAAAGTGCTGAACTTAGCTTACCAGCTAGGGCTTCACACTTTGGATAGCTCCTTTAAAATTCAAGTTAAACTTCAGTGTGGATCAGCATGTACACCCTGACATGTAATCCACCATCTGCTACTCATGTGCATCCTGTGGAGCAAGCTCTAAGTGTGCATAACCTGCAGACCAAGGACAATTGCATATCATCATCGATAATGTATGAATTGATTTCTCTGAAGTGGAGCTGATATCCTTGAGTATGAGAACATTTCCCATGCTGTGACAGACCATCTGATGAAGGCAAAGACTAGATCTGCACACACACAGAGTAAGGACTTCGGATTTAGGAGGAATAATAAATATATAGATATAGAAACACCCATACACATGGTGGACTCTTGGTATCCACTGAGATTTGGTTCCAGGGTTTCCTATGAATACCAACGTCTATGGATGCTATAGTCCCATTATATGCAATGGTATATTAATATATGATTTCTCATATCACATGGAAAATCAAGGTTTGCTTTTGGGATCTTTATATATTTTTTAAAATATGCTCAAGCTGTTGATATAGAATCCATGAATACAGAGGACCAACTGATGATTATTTCTTACTGGCTGTGGGTAGTAACCTGTACAGCAACAAAACAACCAACTTGGATCCTTTGTATTTGTTAAATTAGCTTTCTGTTTCCACAAAATATTTTGACGGAAAAGCATTCAGTAGAATTTTTCACTTGCATTTGGATGTGGCACAGTGCATTCTGCCACCTTTTTTCCTACACATTTTATACCATGCAAAATCCATGGTACTAACTTTTGTTTTCTTCATCAGCACAGCTGCCCGATATACAGCAGCAAATGTAATGAAGCCCATATCATCTAGATTTTCTCCCCATAACACTGCCAAAGCTTACTGTTTGCAGATGTTAGAAATCCAATTGGGAAAATTAGGGAAGACTGCCAACACACGGTATTCTGTGACCAGACTGATTTTGTACAACCAAACTGGCATGCCGTGGTAATGGGGATGAATGGATCCATGTGGTGCACACAATGAAGCATATATACTGCAGCAGTTGGGGATGAAAATCTGATTACCTGAGAGCATGCTCAGTTTACAAATGGACCATGTTTATACATTTACTTCTGAAACTGCTCTCACTGTACAATTTCATGGAGAAGAGGTCTGTCGATGACCATGAGTTAAGCAAGCTGAGATCAGAGTTGGGAAAAGTTACTATGGGGAGACTATAACAGTGCAGCCATTGTTCAAAGGCCTTTGTAAAGTAGATACTGAGGTCAAACAAGAAAAGATATGTGACCCATTTTTTAAAAACCATTTTAATTTTTGTAGATTTTATGAATCCTAAGAAAGACAATAGCATAGGTCCACTGACTTTGACAGGGACCTCTGGAGACATCTGGTTAGATCAGTGGTTTTCAACCTGTGGGTCCCCAGATATTTAAGCCTACAACTCCCAGAAACCCCAGCCAGTTTACCAGCTGTTAGGATTTTTGGGAGTTGAAGGCCAAAACATCTGGGGACCCACAGGTTGAAAACCACTGGGTTAGATGAAATGTGTAGATCTTACTTTGATTGACTCTTCTTGTGGTAAATTTTATATTGTATCCAGGTTAGGATCTTCGGCAGTTGTACATTGTTGTCAGGCAGTTATGTGGATTCATGCTTATTTTTTGTGATATTGAAATATTTAAGAATGGGGAAAGAGAGGAGAATTGCTGTCTTTTCAATGTGACACCTCCCAAGCACCTCACTTATCAATGTACTCAGTAGGGCTGTACGAGATGCAAACAAAAACTTCAGTCCTGTTTTTGTCTGCCCCACATTCCATTTACTGGGAAATTCCCAAAATCAGAAGGGGAAAAATACCATTCCATGATCTGGCAGCGGAATTTCCGTTCATGTTCTGAGAAGATCCGGTCCACTGGCAACATTGGGGGAACTTGCGAGGCTCCTCTTTCCATCATTTATATGGCTATTGGGACAAAAATGACCACACTTGGGGGAAACATTTAAGACTGAAAGCCCCCCCCCCCCCCAAAAAAAAAAAATTCAGAACATTTGAGTCATCCACTGACTTTTAGGACATTTTTTAAAATTCTACAAATAAAATGTGCACATAGGAATGCACACAGCCAGAAGGGGAGTGATTGAAACTGAAATAATATTCTCTCTATGGGGACTCAAGGGAGTCAGGCTATCCCTCCCTTCCCTATACCTATTCCACACTCAGTCAACTTGAAGCAGTGGTTCTCAACCTGAGGTCCTCAGTTGTTTTTGGTCTACAACTCCCAGAAATCCCAGCCATATCACCTACCAACATAGGGCTCATACCCTTTACTTGGTGATTTTATAGATTGCTACTCACCATCATGACCTCACAGCCCCCCCCCCCCCCCCCCCGGTGATACCCAAGCTTAAAACATCTCTACATAAATAAAAACATTTAAAATAGGATTCAAACAACTCCTTTAAAATTCTTATTTATGGTGAAACAACTTCGTCTAAGCTGCCACCTGGAAAGTCAAAGGGGAAAGAGCTAGGCTGTCATTACCAGGAAAGCCCTGCCATATGTATTCACATACCTACACATGGCAGGGCCTCTGCGGAGGATTTCAAATTCTGGATAGGTTCACATGGGACTAGGCAGTCATTTAAATATTCTAGCTGAAAGCATCTGTGCTAAATGTAGTTTGTCATCAGTTTACTCACCAGGTGAGAGAAGAGAGAACAAGAAGAAATTTTGTTCTTATCTATAGATTCAGGTAAAGGCAAATCTTTTCTAGCTTGTATCTTCTGCCTCAATAATGTTCACCTTCTTGACCACACTCTGGTATTGTTTGGCTATCTGTGCTCCAGTTTTCATCTGTGAGATGTTAAAGGGCATGCTGGAGCAAACTGGAAGCCAGTGTAGTCCTTGTAAGAACTTATTTGTTCTTACTCATTTGGCACAGTCATCTCCAGCTTTTCTTCCAGGGAACTCAAGGCAGCAAACTTGACTCTCCTTTCATGACTCTCTTGCATCTTCACTGCATCCCAGGCTGAGAGAGACTGACTAACTACTTAAGGTTAATCCAATACATTACATGGTTCACTGAACAGTTCAGTGGTTCTCAACCTGTGGGTCCCCAGATGTTTTGGCCTACAACTCCCAGAAATCCCAGCCAGTTTACCGGCTGTTAGGATTTCTGTGAGTTGAAGGCCAAAAACACCTGGGGATGCACAGCTTGAAAACCACTGAGTTAGATGCTAAATCTCCCAGACTCCGCTCCAGCACTCTCGCCATTAGACCACACTAACTCTCAGTTAAGCTTGCAAGAATTATCTAGTGGATTCTGGATTAGATAGACCTTTGCTCAGATCTAGCAGGGTGTGTACAGCAGTGTTTATGGTCATTTTACTGCATGTGAGAGGTAGCCAGGATCCACCCAACCAGAATCTCAGCAGTTTGTCAGTGAGTTTTCTCTGAGAAGAAAGATCTTAAGCCCAGAAAGCCAGGGAGGGAGGGAGACTGAGACTATTCAGAGGGCTACCATCTTCTCACTTGTGAATATGCACACACATACATGCACACACCATACATATATATCCTTCCACACCTAGACTTTTCATTACCCCTTGGTGGCTGCTCATATCTCCATACGGATTATCGAAAAGGAATTAGAACTTGGCAAGAGCACTCCTGCCCTGGCTTGCTGACAGATTCCAGGTTCAGAGAATTTGTTTATACTTTGTGTAATTTATAACACAGCTCCATTTATATGCCCAGATTATATTTCCCAGCCTAATAGGTGTGCCTGTGCTGCCCTCTTCAGGACACAGAATAATACTGAAGCTATTGTGAAAGGTGGACTGGTTGGAAAGAGGTGATCATATCACTAATAGCATGAATACTGATGCAGCCCATACATTACAGTTAGCACTATAGCATCATTTTCCCCCAAAGCACTGCCTCTTCTGTTTCTTTGTCTGGTTTGGTATTTTTGTGTTGCATGCATGAGCAGAGTTTGGAAAACTACTTAACAAAAGTAATGAGTTCTGTTATTCGTGTTTTGAAAATCTTCCATTTCTCAATGATGGAAATTAATAACTTGGTACATGAGTAATTTGATAGATTATTTATTTTAGTACTCACTATTTTTCCATTACTTATACTTATTATGTTCTGAAATATGGCTTTGTTACACTTGAATTAAGAAAATAGTACCACGTTCCAAGTAACTAAATTACTTGCACTCTACCCATGTGTGTGAGAGAGAAATGGGACTTGTGGGCCAACAGATCTGAATATCACAGTTCACACTGAAAGATGGTACAGGCATAATGGAACAAGACAAAATAAGGTCAGGTAACAGTACTTTTTAAAAAAAACTTCTCAAACCAGACACACATATTGCAAACCAAGTGGTTGACAACCTGTTAGCATATAGGTTCCTGTATAGGTGTCACATATTTTTGTCCAATGCAGAACTCTGTATGCAGTTGAAGTTTGCAGAAGTGATTATGCTGTACTATTTCACAATACATGTGGAAATCCACACTGTACAATGCACTCATGCTGTTTACATTTGTTTGCACATTCTATCGCACAAGTTTTGCAAATCATCAATGTGCAATCATCACATAACTCCATGAGTTTAACATTACACTCCTCAATATAAGATCTCAACCAATATATGATTCTATGTTATTTTTATTGTGTGTCAGAAGTGAGCCGAGGGTACAGTTGTAATGTATTTGAAAACACAAACAAAGTTTAAAAAGTTAAAAAGATTCTATGTTGTGCATTCCTTCATGGCAAAGGGTTGGACTGGATGGCCCTTATGGTCTTTTTCAGCACCATTATTCTATGTTTTGGGGCTGTGATGCTTCAAGAGCTCATCTTATCCCTCCAAACATGACATTCTTTCTTAGTAACCTTTCTGCTCAGCTAGCAAGTTGGATAGAATCACAGCATTGGAAAAGACCACAAGGGCCATCGAGATAGAGAAACCCTGGAAGAGAAGTGGTGAATTTGGCATTATCCCATATTGACTCTGTACCATCAAAATGTGTACAATAGAGATTACCATCAGATATTTTCTCCATGGAGCTCCACCTTGGCAGGAAGTGGACTGGATGACCCTTCAACAAGGTCACAAGGTCGTGTGTGTACAAAGTTGGAAATACTGTGGAAATAAATTCCACAAGGGTGATGGTAGTGGTGGTGGCATAGATTGTTAGGAGTCAGGTGCTAATATTATTCCTGCTACTTCCTTTCTAGTAGCATTCTTTGGGTTGAACTTTCTTGCTGTTGAAGGAAACCTGCTCTGGCAGTTGAGTCCTTTTATCATTTCTGGCTGGGATTTTAAAAGAGCTCTGTGACACCGGTCCAGTAAGTGAGATCCGTTTACCTAACTGTATCACTCTTAGAAAGTTCTAGTCTGTCAACTCTTGAGATCAAAGCACTGGACATCCTGTATCCCAAGGTTCTTTTGTTGCAGGAAAGAATAGAGTTGGCGACAAGGGAGCAATCTGGTAGAGGAAACTGAGGAAGTTCACACAGCTAGGAAACTATTTGAAAAACCATCCCTTGTCAATGTGACAGCGTGAACACAGAGCCAGAAAAAACCCTGTATTCGAACATAGAGATTTTTGAGCTACTTCAGGACAAGGGAATGCAAGGTTTCTATGTTGGTCAATGATATATTTACTTCTTTATTAGTAATAGTTCCAGTTTTGTTTTTGGAGGGAGAAAGCTTGTTTTCTGCTGCCCTGGAGACTAGGACGCAAAACAATAACTTCAAACTACAGGAAAGGAGATTCCACCTGAACATTAGGAAGAACTTCCTCACTGTGAGAGCTGTTCATCAGTGGAACTCTCTGCCCCAGAGTGGTAGTGGAGGCTCCTTCTTTGGAGGCTTTTAAGCAGAGACTGGATGGCCATCTGTCGGGGGTGCTTTGAATGTGATTTTCCTGCTTCTTGCAGGGGGTTGGGCTAGAATTCTATGATTCTATTTTATGTCTTTTAACAGTGGATCCTTGCATAGCAACACAGAACATGTTCTTTTCCTTACTTTGTGCCAGCAAAAGTACATTTTCTCTAAAGTTCTCAAGGTAAAGCAGCTACTTTAAAAAGGCACAACATTGGAGCCAGTAAAAAATAATGCCTGTGTTAAGCTGCACATCAAGAGCGACACAGTGCAATAACAGAGCATTCTCACTATGTCTGAAATTTGCAACAGAGGCGTTACTGGGTGTCAGGGCCGGCCGGAGATAATTTTTAATGGGAAGCGGGGGTGCTGAAAAGCGCCCCCGCCACCGGCCCCGCCTCCCGCGCCCTGGCCCCGCCTCCCACGCTGCGTGGGAGGCGGGGCCATGGCGATTAGTGAGGGGGCGGGGCCACAGTTGGCCCCGCCCCCGCCCAGCGTGCCCTGGCCCCGCCTCCCACGCTGCGTGGGAGGCGGGGCCAGGGCACGCTGGGCGGGGGGGCGGGGCCAGAGTTGGCCCCGCCTCCCACGCTACTCCCACTCGCCCGTCTGGCCTTCCTAGCAGGCCAGAAAGCAGCGGAGGTCCCTCCAGGCCGCGATTGCGGCCTGGAGGGACCTCCGCTGCTTTCTGGCCTGGTAGGAAAGGCCAGACGGGCGAGCGGGAGTAGCGGAGGCGGAGCCAGCTCTGACGCCGCTCCCCCCCCGCCCAGCGTGCCTTGGCCCCGCCTCCCACGCTGCGTGGGAGGCGGGGCCAAGGCACGCTGGGCGGGGGGGGAGCGGCGTCAGAGCTGGCTCCGCCTCCGCTACTCCCGCTCGCCCGTCTGGCCTTTCCTACCAGGCCAGAAAGCAGCGGAGGTCCCTCCAGGCCGCAATCGCGGCCTGGAGGGACCTCCGCTGCTTTCTGGCCTTCTAGGAAGGCCAGACGGGCGAGCGGGAGTAGCGTGGGAGGCGGGGCCAGCTCTGACGCCGCTCCCCCCCCGCCCAGCGTGCCTTGGCCCTGCCTCCCACGCAGCGTGGGAGGCGGGGCCAAGGCACGCTGGGCGGGGGGGGGGAGCGGCGTCAGAGCTGGCCCCGCCTCCCACGCTACTCCCGCTCGCCCGTCTGGCCTTTTCAAGCAGGCCAGACGGGCCAGGGCGCACTGGGCGGGAGGCGGGGCACCGTCAGGGCGGTGCCCCGCCTCCCGCCCAGCCTGACGGCGCCCCCCCGGGCCTGCGCCCGAGGCGGCGGCGTCAGCTGCCGCATGAGTGGGGCCGGCCCTGCTGGGTGTGCTATGAAGTACTGGGAAATGTTTGCTTTGGTTATATCAGCGATGAGGTCACTCTCAGGTTCTCCTTTGGCCAGAAAAAGGCTTCCAATCCCAAAGTCATATTTACCACTACTCCTTAACATGTGTTAATTGATGTGTTTTTCTTTCAGCCTTCAAGGCTGTATAAAGAACTTTTCTTGGTTGTTAAGTGTTTGAGTCTGCAAACTTACCTGCCTGTATTTATGTTTACTGTACCATACATTTAGTCATACTGAGAAATGCCACAATGCTTTGAATCTACACAAGACTGCATAAGGGACAACCTTATAGTTCGCCAGTGGCCAAACTGACTGGTGATTTCTGGGAGTTGTAGTCCAAAACATCAGTTTCCCGAGCTTTGAATGTAGGTGCTGACTGCATCTCAATCTTCCCCAATCTGCAGTGCTGCGCTGTTTCCTTTACTCCAGAAAAAAATTAACACAATTGGAAAAAAAAAACCTTCTAGAAATATTTAACATACCTTCCCAGCCACATCAAAAAGGGAGCTAACCTGGGTGGCATGAACCAACTCAAGGATAAGGAACAGCCTGATTCTGTGTAATTATTCAAAAGCCATTGCCTGGAAGGTTAACTGAGCTTTTTCCTGCCAGGTCACAATTTAGATAATATTCCTGATGCTTCCTAATTTCCAGATACCATAACAGTATAACTGTGAACAATGTCTGGTGCAAAAGGCAGCAGCAGAACCTTTACTGCAATTCATCCTTGTGCTGGAGACTATTCATCTGGGGAGAAAGACCATCAGCCAGATACTTCCTAATCAACAAGGAAATATCAATTGCAATGGCTGCTGCCCAGTAAATGGGGATTGGTGGATTTCCACAGTCCCTATATAGTCCCAAAATTAGGAACTACATTAGGCTTGGGCAAACTAAGGCCCAGGGGGCAGATGCGGCCCCCTGGGTCCTTACCTCAGGCTCTCCTCATTTTCCCTGTCTTTTTGACATAAGGACACGGTGGCGCGCTGCATCCTTATGCCAAAAATATGGGGGAGGAAGGCACGTAGCAGCTGAGAGCCCTCTGGAGCACTCTCAGCCACTCTGTGTCTCGCCCTCCTTCCGGCATAAAAAAAACAGGCACATTCAGTCACCTAAGAAAAGGGAAGGTGATATTGGTACACAAAAGAAAAACAATGATTTGGCAAAGAAGCCTTGCTGGGCAGGGAATGCAACACTTGGGGTGCCCCACCGAATATGAGTTCTCTCCCGTTGCCACCAGTGTCAAAGGAGACACTGAAAATCATCTATGCCTATAACTCTTTCTGTTTGCTATGGTAATTCTGTAAGCCACTTTTCTTTAAATGCATAAACTCTATTTCTAAATGCTTGAATTGAAGTTTTAAGTTACTGAAATACTGAAAATTTGGGGACTGGATGAAATTTGAGAGGGGCAATGCCCTGTAGGTACACACCTGCCTGTGTAGCCTTAAAGATATACACTAACACTTTGATACTAGAAAACATGGCTCCACCAAGCAACCCCAGTGGCAATCTGGCAGCTGGATTTTCAACAAAGTACAGGAGTCATCAAAGACAACCGCCTTTCTAGGAGAATCCATCAGTTCCTCAAGTTACCGTTCTTATCCAACTCCAGCAATCCTTCATGCATTTTGGCCTAAATAAGTAGTTTTAGCAAATTCCCTCCTCTTTGAAAATGCCTTCAGAAACCATGGGGTTTACAAAGCATGTTATTCCCTCAGAATATATTCTGTACAAAGTCTGCAAATAGTTGTTTTATGTAAAAAAAAAAACATTTTCTGTGCAAAAAATTGTATTTTTACACAGAAATATGTTTTTCTGTGCAGAAAAGGGCATTTCCTGCACAATAAAGCTTATCCAAATTTGGGAAGAATAAGTACCAAATTGCAAAGATTCTCATCAGTCCAGGATATATCAAGGATTCTCAACACTCAAGAAAACATTTTTACCATCCTTTGATTATTTTAAAAACATTTGTACCTCTAAGAATGTACAATGTATGGTTTTCTATATATATTGTAGGTCTGGAGCTTCCATCAGTTCCCATAAACTCTTAGCATAGTGAATGCTAAGGGTTTATAGGATTTGCAGTCTAAAAACATCTGGAGGGGGCACAGTTGCCAACCCCTGATATAGATGGTGTGAGAATGAATCAAGGGGATCTTTTTGCAACGGGTGAAAGGGAAGAAAATGTCCCCTATTCTGAAACTGCTGGTTCCATGGAGATTTGGGGCCAAAACTTAGTGCTCCTAAGGATATTAGGAAAGTAATTTTAGATGTTCTTTTGTTCCAGGATGTATGTCCTTGTACTGTTTCCCATCCTTCATCCCTAGCTCTCAGCTGCTCTAGTGACACTAAAAGCAAGTTTATGGCAATGAACAATACTGGATTCCATTATCCCTGGGTTTAGAGTTTTATTCCAACATAGAACCAAAAATAGCCCACTTTAGCTCTAAGGGCCATATTAAAGGTCATATATTGGCTAAGTATAGGCTGTCACCAAGTTGCTCCTATATTTAACCACTCTGGAGTTCTGAACTTGTCCATCTGTTAATAAGATCATATTAGCTGGGATCAGAGAATCTGACTGTACCCAGCAGAGAGTTTAAGAGGCAAAGGAAATTCTCCCTGGGAAATTCACAGCCACAGGAGGGTGGGAAAGAAACTAAGCATAAATTACTTTCTAAAGTGACATGCCCTCCAATTGTTCTGGTTTGGCAGGGAGAGTCCTAGGGCCCTTCCAGACAGGCCCTATATCCCAGGATCTGATCCCAGGTTTTCTGCTTTAGACTAGATTATATGGATTATAACACCAGTTTTATAACATAACCAAGACCAGCCCCTTGTGACATTCTTAGATCTCTAGCCACACTGCAGAATTATAGCACTTTGACACCACTTTTAATTGCCATGGGTCACTGCTATAGAATTCTGGGATTTGTAGTTTTGTAAGATATTTATTTACCCTTTTCTGTCAAAGAACACAGCTCTCATCACATCTGAATCCCAATGGCATTTGGGATTTTCATGAATAAACCGTTGTTTGGTGTTTTCACTTTGAACTTGTACACCACTGTAAAATGCTGATAGAATTCAAATACATTTTAATAAGTTGATTGGAATGGAAAGAGGAGAATTTTGTTTAGTTTAGGGAAATACTCCAGCTAGTTCAAACATATCTGTATATGCCAAAAAGAGTACAAAGTTAAAACTTTGCTGCCAACAGCTTGAGCCCTTCAACACTCCACGGATTATAATAGCACTTTGAAACCACTTTTACCACCATGATGCCAGTCTGTGGAATCCTGGGATTTGCATTTTACAAAGCAAACTTTGGCATCCTCAACCAGAACTCCTCTTGTGCCTCTGACCAATCTACAAATCCAGGATTCCATAGGATTCATCCACGACCTTTAAAGTAGAATCACAGTTCTATAATTGTGGGGCGTGAACAGGCCACTTGTATGAGCCTCTGTGACAGATGTCAGTACAACCTGCAGCATCTGGACATTTGAGATATGGTGCTTTCAAGGCTTTTTGTGATGTTATGGTTCTTTACACATGGACCAGACAGCCCTTCAAATAAAGGAAGGTTATGACAAAAATTATCCTTCAGAGTTCCTGTACTAGAATTTGATCAGTCCTTTACCCAAGATTGAAGCAGAAAATATATGGGAGGCCAAAGATTCCTACTGTTGAAACAAAGTGTTCCCAAGCAAAGGGTTGCCCTATGTCAAGTAAGCAAATGGGGCCATCCTAATCAGTCCTCAATCAGAAGCCTAGAGAATCTGGTTGAGAGTCAGGATTTTACAGAAGACATTTTAGTTTCTATTGGAGATACCATATGAAGATGCTCATAATGTGAAGATTGCTTTGTTCCACAGGAGGCAGATGTCGACCTGGCTGGATGTTGTAGCAGTTATTTCAGTGAAACAAACTGGCACATCTAGGTTGGAAATTCTCCAGCCTGTGCTTGGTAGGTGTTATGGCACCTACAGTTGAACAATATTCTAAATACCCTAAAACTGAATCAAGTAAATGGATGACAAACGGGCGTAGGTCCAAATGTATCCTGACTATCTTTCTCTTGTTTCCTCCCATCCAGAAAGGGAATCCCGTGAACATGAGGAGCCAACTACCTCAGAGATGGCAGAGGAGACCTACTCACCCAAACTATACAGGAACAAGGGTCATGGGCGCCTCTCGGAACTAAAAGCTGAGGCCCTGAAAAAGGATCGCAGGAAGAAAATGACTTTATCCAAGTTTGTGGGTGGGGCGGAAAACACGGCACACCCCCGAGTAGCTGCCCCAGAGCTGAGACCAGAATTTGAACTGGTAAGTGAAGGATCCCCACAGAGTATCATGTTCTCCTTTTCCTTGATTCACTTGCTTCTCCATCTCTCTCCATCTACACCAGTGGTTCTCAACCTAGGGTCCCCAGATGTTTTTGGCCTTCAGCTCCCAGAAATTCTAACAGCTGGTAAACTGGCTGGGATTTCTGGAAGTTGTAGGCCAAAATATCTGGGGACCCACAGGTTGAAAACCACTGATCTACACTTTCACTATAACTGCTATGTTATAGTGAAAGGCATATTTGCTAAAGACATGGGCAAGAGCTTTCTCAGTAACTGCTCCCAAACTGTGCACAAACCACAGGAGGTTTGGTTGAGTTCATCCTTCTTTTCTTTCTGCCAACACAGACCAGTGCCCCACATGTTTCCACGCCCCTTTGTCCGCAAGATATCTCAAAAGGACACCTTCCTGAATATAAATTTATAACAGCTTAGAAACATTACTACTTTGACTACTATTTTCCAGAGTTGTACTCCAAAAAGTAAATTTTCCCAGGTTCTGGTTCTTCTCTGCATGACTTGTGCTCAATTCTGATTTCCAGAGTTTCTGTGCCTTTGATTGCTACATAAAGTCTAAGCTCTGAAGGAGCTGTCTACAGTGCTGAACCTCTTCAAAATCTCCTTTAAAGTTCATACTAATAGTGCAGACCACATCCATCACCATCCTAACATGGAAGCCACCTTAAACAGGCATAGTTCGCCACTCCTATCTCTTAGATTAGGGGTTTGAGCATATTTGCCATTTGGAAACTAATTCTGGATTTTTTGGGGAGGTTGCCTTTACCAACATCTGGCTACCTGAATGCCCAACTCTTAATGGTGGTTAAATTAGTCAAGCAGGGTTAAAACCAACATTCCACTTAAACGTCCTCAGATACTTTAAATTCAGAATATTTATATGGGAAATGAGCAGGCTCTTTGGGGTACTATTAGGCTAATTATTACATGTAGTTATATAGATAGGCCAATATATACATGCTGCTAGGTAAAATTAAAGGTTTTCCCCTGACATTAAGTCTAGTCATGTCCAGCTCTAGGGGTGGGTGCTCATCTACATTTCTAAGCCAAAGAGCCAGCGTTAACCATAGACACCTCCAAGGTTATGTGGTCAGCATAATTGCATGGCTGTTAGCTTCCTGCCAGAACAGTATCTATTGATCTACTCACATCTGCATGTTTTTGAACTGCTAGGTTGTCAGAAGCTGGGGCTAACAGCTGGAGCTCACCCTGCTCCCAAGATTCGAACTGACAACCTTTTTGGTTAGCAAGTTCAGCAGCTCAGCAGTTTAACCCGCTGCACCACCAGTACTCCGCTAAATTCCGCTAAATGGGAAATATAGACATATCAGGAATTCAATCAAGCTTATGCAACCAGACATCAATATTCCTGTGCTTCTCCTTGAGAGTAAGGTATATCTATATAGCTAGATGTAGTAAATCACCTAGTAATATCAAAGAGTCTGCTCATTTCCCATATAAATATACTGAAATTCCAATACTTCAGTGCCAAACTGCAAGAAATTTTAGAGGCATCCCCTCACAACTACATATTAATCAAGCCAATCTCAATGTGGTTGTACCCTATTCAGAGGCATCTTGCCCATACTTAGGAACTCAGAATTTCATCTTCCTCAATGCTGAGTACCATCCATTATCAGTGCCTCGAAGTCAAACGAGACATAGAGGATGCATATTTTATCCAGCAACTGATTTTTTTTCCTACAGCATGCTGTGGGAAGCGATGTGTGCCTCAGCAATCACAAATTAAGATCATGTTTCCCTTCCTGTAACCTGTCACAAAAATATAGCACACTAGGTGCAAGATACAGAGGTGAAGTAAATCACATGCTATGACAAACAGATGTCTTTCATCACTAAAGGGGAACATTTTTGCAGAAATAAATTACAAATATATTGGCAGGTTTTGACCCTAATGGTTTACAGTACTTTCCTTTGTCTTTTTCCTTTTTAGGGCCCATGCCGGAGACAGATGGAGGCATCACTGCAGGAACTAAAATCAAGCCAGCGAATGATCCCTCGCGCTGTCCACCTTCCCAACTGTGACAGGAAAGGCTTCTACAAGAGGAAACAGGTAAAAGCCAGTATTCTATTGGTGACTTACACATGTGCAAGTCCTTTTTGATGGGATGCAAAGGGGTCTACATATGCCTTTACACTCTATCCCAAATGTCCTCAGCTGCCCAGTTCCAAAGGGACTCTTACTATTCCTTCTTTGCTCAGAGAAAGGGCAGGAGTTGAAAGGTGATTCGCACTAGGAAGATCTTATAGCTCTAGGAGAAAGGTGATTGCACACTGTTTGAGAGATCACCCTTGTTTCTCCTTACCAAGCAAGATGAGACTGGCTGCTTATCTATGGCCTGAATTGTCTCCCCTTTCCTCTTTCCCTTCTTCACTGGTACACCATAATAAGGCATTTTCCTGGAGCTTGGCAGCTGCCGAGGAATGGTGGTGGGGATGTGGAACTGCACAGGAAGACCTACAAAGACATGTAGGATATTGGCTACTAGATTCTGTTAGAATCAAATGACCCTTTCACACTACACAAGTATTTATTTATTTATTTATTTATTTATTTATTTGCAGCATTTATATTCTGCCCTTCTCACCCCGAAGGGGACTCAGGGCGGATCACATTACACATATAGGCAAACATTTAATGCCTTTTAACATAGAACAAAGACAAGACAAACATAGGCTCCGAGCGGGCCTCGAACTCATGACCTCCTGGTCAGAGTGATTAATTGCAGCTGGTGATTCATTGCAGCTGGTTGCAGCTGGCTTGCTCTCCCGCCTGCGCCACAGCCCGGGCCTGGATCAAAATATAGCACTTTGATCCTGCTTTAACAGCCACTTCAACATCCTGTGGTATTCTGGGATGTACAGTTGAAGGAGGGACATTTCACTTTCTCACAATGAGGACTTTAGGGCCTCACCAAGCTACCAATTTCATAGCTTTATAAGATGCAGTTATGGCAGTTCAAGTGTGACTGTGGTGCTATATTTCTATTTGCTTTACAAAGTAGCAACTTTTTCCAATTCTGACAAATAGTGTCAGAGTCTTAGGGGAGAAACAAGTCTTCTGCCTTTCTCACTCTTTCTTCTTTGCAATCCTCTTCCCAGTGCAAACCTTCTCGGGGCCGGAAACGTGGGCTGTGTTGGTGCGTGGACAAGTACGGACTGAAGCTTCCCGGAACGGATTATGTAGCCGGAGACCTCCAGTGTCACAACTTCGACAGCGGCACCACTGAGTGAATGCCCTTCTGACCTCTCTCTCCCTGCCAGAGCCCTTCCCCACCCATCTCACCTACCCACACTTCACGACGCCCCCCAAGAGACTGATTCCTTTCATCTCATTTAAGAAACTGAGGACCTCGGAATCTACAGCATGTCATCCACTTCTCTCAATGGCAAGGACTCAAGGAGAAAAGGAAACACGTTAAGCCAAAAAATAAAATGCAACAAATCAAAGGGGAAGACTGTCATGAAGAAGGCAATGATGATGATGATGACAATTTGTCAGCCACCCCACTTGGGACATGGCCCTTCATGAATCTCATAGGCCACCTGGCTTGCGCATAACTCCACCCAAGCGCCAAGATGACGCCAACACAGGAAGTTCTCAAAAGTGCTTGAATTGTGTGGGCTTTTTTTCTTTTTCTTTTTTTTTAAACTTCTTCTTTCTTTAATATTGGGGGTGGGGTTGGAGACCTTTCAAATTGGAAAAGCACTTAGTGTGACAAGGAGAATCCTAGGACTATTAATACATATACATATAGGTATATGCATATATTCACCTACATGTGTATGTATATGCCTTTTTGTATCCTGGCATGCTTCTTTTTGAGAGTACATTTTGATTTCGCTGCTTCTCAGAAAGGCAAATGAGAGAATAATAGAACATACAGCAGGAGACAGAGAAACCAAATACTTAAGATTCAAATGCTTTCAGTTCCTTTTGGGAGGATATTCTTGGGCACTAAATTAGAGGGTTGACCTGATTGTTCCAGGTGTCATTATGCATCTTTTTTCCTATGTAAGTACAGACATGTTTGCTCTGCACTGAACCAGTCTCCTTCCCAACATGCAGAGCCCCTTCAACTTTGGCCCAAACCTCTTTAGGGTCCCTTGTATAAGTTCAAGGTGTTCAAGGTGATAAGTATACTGTGCCAGATACCTTGCAAGCCTTTTAACACAACATTTTCACTGCTTATAGTATTAGCTTTATCTCAACAGGTCTGTGCATTTCCATGCCCCTAACAGCCCCCAAAATGTTATCATCCCTTCTTTTTGTGCTGAGGTTGGGGTTGCACAACGATAATTTGAAGGGGCTAGTTTAAAATTCTAAAAATCACACCATGCCAAAAGTGTAAACCCAGTTTACAGTTGAAGAAATGCCCTCCCCCCTTTCTGATATCTGTAGCTGGATTTGAAAGTCTCTGTAGACAGAGGCCCCTCGTCCGTTAAAGTATACTTGAGTAACTGGCTGCCAGTAGCTTCTCATTTTTCCTTGACAAGAGGCTATGAATATCTAATACCTGCTTTCCAGGCAGAAATGCAGTTGGTGTGGTTTTATCCACATCACTGCATCTTTCCATCAGGGAAAGCTGCATCTGGAATTTCTGGCTGTTGTGTCATTGAGAAACACATGGGAGCTGTCAGGATAGAAGAGGTATTAACTCTAGCTGTGAGAACAAAAAGGTGGCACATATAACCTGCCTGCAGAAGCAATTGATTTGTCGATTTTTATGTTCAGGCTTGGGCAGACCACTAAAGCCATTTAAAAAAAATCTTGTTGTTGTTCTTTTTGCTGGTTTTTTTTTAACTCCTTGGCATATTTCCATGGACACTGCCATGACAAGGGTCTTTCCTTTACCCATAAGAACAAGTGAGAATGCAAGAAAAGCACCGCCACCAGTAGAAAGGGATTGTTTCGAGGAATTTCTGAAATGGATAGCCATTCAGAAGCATTGAGAGACTGTTCTCTAACATGAAATGGCAACCTTTGGTGAGGATCCTGTCCCCAAAGAGGACTCCAAAGGACTTGAGGACACTGGTGTGGCTAGCCGCAAGTACTTCTGGACAACATGCTAAATCAAAAGCATGGAGTAAGAGAGAGAGAGAGAGAGAGATGGGAAGAAACAAAGGGGCAGAAAGAAACAGTTTCCTGTGGGCAGATGGGGAAAGCCCGCTCTGCCTGCTGAGCATCAAAACAAAAGAGTGGCATTGAAAGAAGGACACCCACAATGATTCACAATGCACAATACTAGTACAGATGAAAGGAAAATGAGGAATCTTTCTGGCAGAATGGCAACCGCATGAAAGGGACTGTGGCAAGCTTTGTTTCTAACCTGCCCTCACCTTCTCGTCTCCAACTAAGCTCCAGGACAACGTTGAAAAGCCAACAATTATCTGGTGCTCCCAGGAATGTGAGACAATCTGGATTAGGGACTCTCGCCATTGGGTCTTGTCTTACAGAAGTGGGGGAAAGATGTGCAGAGACTGGGAAAGATGGGGAAAGCAATGCAACATTTCTTCCTACAGTTAAAATGTTGACTGTTTGGGTATAATTCCTGCCATGGACTCCAAAAATATGAACCAAATCAACTCCGTCCTGGAATCCAGCATTTGATTTTTGATCCAGAAATATATGTGTCAGCATTCAGACTTCCAGAGGCATGTAGATCACCTCTGGATATCCCATCCACTCATTCCCCTGGGCTTTGGCAGCATGGTAAGACTTTATGGCTTTTCTCCTCAAGAGCTGGGGCAAAAGCCAGACATGCTCTCCGGTATTTTTTGAAAGCTGAACTGTGCTTTGACTGGGATATTTCAAGAACATCTGGACCCGTGTCTTCCCCCTCCCCTACAACCCTAATTTAGGGTATTGAAAGGTGAAAATGCCTCTCCTTTTTTGCTACCTGCATTTGTTTGGGTTGCTGGTGGGGAATGTTTGTCTTTCCCATCACCCCCAGCTACATAGTCCCTCTTCTCAGTTATTTAGCAGGAATGATGGTACAGAGTTACTCCATTTTTTGCCACTTGAGAGAACTTCCTTTTAGAGACTCTGTATATCACGAATCTCTCTGGACATTGTGGGAATGGACTTCTGGGTCATAAGCATGTAAACAGAAGAAAAAAATGGAAATTTGTGGCAATAAGGAAGGGTGGCTACACATAAGGAAGTTTGATGTCCATGTGGGAATGTCATGTGAAACATTTGGGCTATCTTCTGTGGTTTTCTGCCAGCTAAGACAAATGAAATCCATCAAATATTCTTTCAATGGTTTTCAGCATAGAGTCACTCTTGTAAGTTAGGATAGATTAATTGTGACCTACTAGATCAGTGGTTTTCAACCTGAGGGTCCCCAGGTGTTTTCGCCTGCAACTCCCTAAAGTCCCAGCCAGTTTACCAGCTGTTAGGATTTCTGGGAATTGAAGGCCAAAACATTTGGGGACTCATAGGTTGAGAACCACTGTTCTAGATGGTACTTGACCATAGATCCAGTTGCCCCTCACTACTAGCTGTGCTGGCCAATATTGGTGGGGGTTCATTTTGAACAACATCTGGAGGACCACAAGTTTTCCACTACACATGGAATCATAGAGGAAATCTCCATGGGTCTCTTAGGGTCTGTATGCCTCAGTTAATGATTAATATTCCAAGTGAGGGTGAAATAAAGTGGCATTGTGGGACGCCACCAAAATAAACTGTCACACTGCTGGTTCCTAACAGCCAAGCCAGCAGGATTATGTAAAGCTTGAATCTGGTCTTGACATTTCTAGAAAGCTCCTCCCCACCCATCCCCTGCTGCCAATCTTTCCATCACATATGTGACTGACCTTTGACAGAGGAACAAAATGATATTTCAATACCTGGTGAAGTTTATACTAAAGCAAAAGTCACTATTAACTCCTGAGCTCTTTGAAGATGGGGGTTCAATTTGGACCCATTATGAACAAAGGTGAGACTTGGGAAAGATGTGTCAGACCATTTTGATCACTATAAGGCAGGCAAAGTGCACTTTCTTCATATGCAAATGATCAGTCAGGAAATGCCAAAAGTAGGGGTAGATTGGACCTATGGAGAGGCATATGGAGATGTTAAGACAAACAAACATATTATTCTCCCAAAAGTAGAGTAAAAGGCAAAAAACAGATGGAGAGAGTAGTATGTATAATCTGAGATATGTTGTGTATATGGGGGGCAGGTGTTGTGCTAAGCATTTTAAAAAACAGTAAAGAACTGGGGCAAATTTACACTGCAGAGGATTTCAAGTTTTATACCAGTTTGATTACAATAGGTTTTCCCAATGAAATTGTGGGAAATGTAGTTTGCTGAGGGTCTAAGGATTCTCTTAGACACTCCCTAATGTTCCCTGGAGGGACAAAACAGCTCTAAAATTCATGTATATCTGTGGTGCAAATATGCCTTTAGTTACGTAAGATTAAAGAATGTCCTTAAACCCCTTCTTACCCCACTCTATCCCCAAATATTGGAGATACTCTCTTGGCACTCCTGGACTGGTTTCAGAAAAAAATGTTCTTTATTTTTTGAAATGTATTTTTATTTTATTGCTTGAAACTTGAAAACCTTTTCCTGCAGAAAAAGGGAAGAGACTCTACCCAGTAAACCAGAGGCATACACGAAAGCCTTCACTTCTTTCCCCCACCCCATTTCTTTCATACACATACACCACACAAATAATATAATCAGGAAAGGTGTTGCCAATTCAAATGCAAGTTTTGTAATTAATTTTTAAAAATACCCCTGAAGGCATTACCATTTTGCCTAGACATTAGATCCTGGAAAAGCAACATTTTTTTTACTATTACTTTCCAATTCCCTGTGAGCTGTAATATTAAAAAAATCTCTGCTACATGCAACCTTTCTGGCTGCACCAAAAGTCAATTTAGGTCAAAATGCATTGTTGAGAACTCATTTTTTGTATAGGGGCACATTGGTCAGTGTTGCTTAAGCCTGATGGAAGTGCATGGAGAATCCAAAACTAGGGGAAGCATGAGTTCTTAGAACAGTAGTTCTCAGTCTGTGGGTCCCCAGGTGTTTTGGCCTACAACTCCCAGAAATCCCAGCCAGTTTACCAGCTGTTAGGATTTCTGGGAGTTGAAGGCCAAAACATCTGGGGACCCACAGGTTGAGAACCACTGTCTTAGAATATATACATTACTTTCAACAACAGTCAAACTGTCAGCTACAAGACTAAGAAACTGTTGCCCTTGCCTTAACTATGCATAGGAAGTCTATAGAAGATAAAAGAATCACAGTCCCTGTTTCAGTTGTATCCTGGAGTAGAGTTGATTCAGGAAAGCGATTGTTATCTTTCAAAGCTTGGGTACTCTTGTTTTGTGTTGTCCCCTGGGCAACATCCTTGCAGACTGCCAATTCTCTCACACCAGAAGTGACTTGCAGTTTCTCAAGTCGCTCCTGACACACACAAAAAAAGCATCAGGACCTATATCCCATCCTATTTTGAAGCACTTATGACAAGAAACCCTGCGAATAAAAACAGGGTGGTTTCTAAAACTTATTCAAAAGCACAGAATTTGTCTCAGTTCTTTACCTCACCTACAAAACCATCCCTTCCAAATTCATTAGCCTTTTCCATTACATTAGACACAAGGCACTATCTAACCATCCATGCTTAAGGATTTCAGCGACCACCATTCTAGCTCTTGCTCGGTTATAACGTGTGTTATAAGCCAAAGCCATTTCAGCTTTAAATGCAGCATAGAATGAATGGATCTCCCTCCTTTCCACCAGCTGAACACTCTGCATTTGAATGCCTTTTACTTTTCCTATATCTACACTCTCTCAAAGAAACCCACTACCGAAACAATAGCAGAAATTGAATGTTACTGAGGACTATCTTTGCAATCAAGCTTCCCTAGGGCAATTAATTGGGGGAGTTTTCAAAAGGCAGAATACTGTTACCTTCCCCCCCCCCCCCCCGCTC
Organism: Anolis carolinensis; assembly: GCF_035594765.1. NCBI lineage: Eukaryota > Metazoa > Chordata > Lepidosauria > Squamata > Anolidae > Anolis > Anolis carolinensis. The sequence continues at coordinate 243,624,521 of NC_085841.1, forward strand.
CTGCCCCCATTTTTTTTATTATGGGGCAGAGGGACTCTTTCCATGAAAAGGCATTTTATGGGGTTTTCTGCTTCAGGTGCCAAAATAACTTGATTGGCCTGAGGTGCTACACACCTTGGACCCGGTGGAGGCAAGTGGGAAGGCATGATAATGCCATTTTGCCCTGCCTAAGACACGGTCTCCCTTGTTGACAAAGGAGAACAGGCTCTCTTGATTTTCTTAAATAAAGAACCTTCCTCCTATCAAGGATCAGTGAATCAGGAAGGGGGGGATTCTTAAAATAAAAAAGACAAAGCAGTGGGGAAGCTCCTTTCAGAGAATTTGCGCACAGCAGAAAGGCAGAAAGAGTGACAGAGACTGTTTTCACACAGAAAAAGCCAAAATGCTCAGCCACCAGAGCAGCATTTCCTTTCAATTGTTGTTGAATCAAGATCTCGGGAGGGTCCCACTGCAGCTGGGGTAACGGAAGACAAGAGGAGCAACTGGAAAGCTAAGACCTTCTTTCTCGGTCGAAGCAGTCCTTGTCAGCGCTGCAGCAGACAGTTTTATCTTGAAACCACTAGTACAAGAGCATATTGCACTATTTCTCCATCTCTCTCTCTTTCTCTCCCTTGCCCCTTCCCCATGGTCCCTCTCTCTTGGCTGAGAGGCCGATAGGTCTCCACCATCCCAAGGGGCCACTTTCCTGGTATGACTTTCCTGAGTGAATGCCCTGTGGAGGAGAAGGGCCTTGTTTCACTCCACGTCCGGCTCCGTCCACGTCCCTCTCCTTCCACGACGCCACTGGGACAGCTCCTCCGCAACACGGTTCTGTCGCCCACCTTAGCACAGCCAACACCACACAAGATTCCGAGTTTCCTGCCTGGTTTTAATCATTACGCAGAATTATTCACTACACATTTATGGTAGCTTTGAATAGCTTTACATACATACCTACATACATACAGTAGCTCTGTGGATATTTTGTTTTTGTTTTGCGGTAAACAAGAATATTCATACTCTTACCGGTGGGGGGGAAAGCAGTTTGTGAAAAGCTGACAACGGATGAGGAGTGTAATGCTATGTTTAGCATTTTGTACTTTTAAAAAAAAAAATCTCACATTTTATTAAAAAGTGAAGATTGCTGTATACTATTTATTCAACTTATAATTTATGTTACTCTTTGATCTTTGTCTTTTCTTATGACAAAGCATTTATTTAATAAAGTTATGCATTCAGTTAGTCTGTGTGCATGGCCTAGAGAATGCCTGTGTGTTGAATGCCTGATGAATGAATGACTTCCTATTCCTAACCCTCCATTGAAGGCGCTGAGCATTAGGACCTTTCCAAGTTTATCTGGAATTAACCAGAGTATCTGGTTTTATACAAGTTGGGTGAGCCCATCGAGAAAAGTTATATAGCAAACAAAGATGGAGATGTGCTCACCACATTGTAGTGAAGCCAGACCACTTGAATTCCTGGGCACACTCATGGGGCAAAGGCCATTCATTCAATGTCTGTGAAGAGTACATTACACAATATTGGCATTCTGTTACTTGGTCTCCTCCCTTGGTTGTTGTGTTTTCTCAAGTCACTTCCAACTTATGGACTACTAAGGGGAACCTATCACAGGACATAATTTCATCAGAAGGAGTCTTGCTTTGCCTCCTTCCCACTTTCTGACCCCCTCCCTTCCCCTCTATTGACTACAATCCCATAGTAAAGATAAAGGTTTCCCCTTGACATTAAGTCTAGTGTCCGACTCTGGGGGGGTGGTGCTCATCTCCATTTCTAAGCCAAAGAGCCGGCGTTGTCCATAGATGTCTCCTAGGTCTTGTGGCCAGCAATACTGCATGGAGCGCTGTTACCTTCCTGCCAGAAATATAATTTGTGATTGTTCCTATATTATACATGGACGTATGAAGTTTCCAGCATTGGAATTTCTGTGGACAGAAGGCCTTTAAATCACCAGAACAATGGACCTCGGTGAACAAACAGCAGTTATTCTTGTCAGCAAGGACCTGGATGTCCTCACTCACAATCTTTCCACCAATTCATTTTTCTGCACAAGACACAATGGTGTTCACTCATTGACACAAGAAAAAATAAATGGTACAGTTTAGGCATACAAAGAGATAGAAGCTAGGCCTCCTGCTTGATAATTTTACACGCTGAAAATCAAGTGTGTTCCTACAAGAAACAAAGAAAGATGCCTTACTGTGTACAGGCTACGATATTGACTCCTCTGAATAATATCAACTCTCTAAAGTCTCCAGAAGAATGGTTCTTCTCATGAATTGCTAGTTGATGCTTCCAGTTTACTTCTGGAACTACAATTCCAGTGTAAACATCTGCACACCAAAACAGCTTCCTTCTATGCCAGTTTCAAATTGACCTTAAGTGGTCAGTGCTGATGTGCCCTACAACTCCTCAAATTCTCCCTAGCCAACATAAGGAATTCTGGGGATTATAATAAGCCAAAACATAACTTTTCAGAGCTCTTAACTAAAGATGTCAGGAACTAAAACTGGGACAATCTTCTGCATCTAACCCATGTCCTCTGCCACTTAGCTATAGTTTCTCCCCATTTGTTCAGCTCAATTGCACTTTTTTCCCTTTTTTACTTGGTTATGCTAGAGCAGGCATGGGCAAACTTCGGCCCTCCTAATGTTTTGGACTTCATCTCCTACAATTCCTAACGGATGGCAGGCTATTAGGAATTGTTGGAGTTTAAGTCCAAAACTCCGGGAGGACAGGTGTTTGCCCATGCCTGTGTCAGCATGTGACAGAATGTTACGAATGTTGGCTTTTGTGTTTCAATTGTCCCTAGTTCTCAGTCTCTAAATCTTCAAGACCAATACATTCCTTCCCACCCACGCAATAGGAGATAGTATTTATCATTAAGACCAACTATAATTCCACAACATTGTGTAAAGTCTGAAATTCCCCAGAATTCTTGACCAGGTTAGGTTGTTAAAAATAATGTCAAGGAAACTTGACCATCTAAATACTGGGTTAGATATTCAAACCATAAGGTTCACTGTGCATTTACACTGCAGAACTCCAGTAGTTTGATCCTGTTTGAACTCTCATGGCTCCAACCTGTGGAATCGTGAGGTTTGTACCTTATAATTCACTGGTAGAAACTCTGGTGCTGTAAGACAAGGGAAGACCAAACAATTTCAAAGCCCATTGCAATAAAAGTGGCATCAAACTGCTCTGGCTAGTGGCTCTAAGAATCAAGAGAGAGAGAGAGAGAGTACTGGCTTCATAAGTCATTGGTAGCTATGCAGATATCATATACAGTACTTCTGAGATAAAAACAAGATGGTGTGCCTCTATTTCTGGAAATGTAAGAGAACTAGGAGCTTAGTTGTAATAGTAACGAGTCTGTTTTTACAATCTAGCCTCATGACAGGTACTAATGCATCATAAACTCATAGTAACTTTTTATAGTGACATTGAATGTTTCAAACAGACCTGTTGAGTATAATAAAATACACAATATGATGTCTATCAACTTACCATGAATTTCGTGGGGTTTTCTTTATGCGATGAATACTCAGAAGTAGTTTTGTCATTTTCTTCTTCTGAAATATAGCCTGCAGTGCCAGGTATTCATTGACAGTCTCCCACCCAAGAACTAACCAGGACTGACTCTGGTTAGCTTCCAAGATCTGGTGAGATCTGGTGCATTTAATCATATTCAAAAATGACAGTAGTGAGATTTGATGTCACCACATGGGGGCAGCACAGACCAGAGCTCTTATCAAAATATCTGTCCTGGTAGGAAACTGGCAGGTTTAAGCAGGACTCTGTACTTTAGATGCATTCAGAGAATTATATAACACACATAACTCATGTTGTCCTGCAACCATTTACCAAAGCTATTTTTTCAAGAAAACGTGAACATTTGATTTTTTTTCTACCCTTGGATGATAAGCTCAGCTGCCAACACCACAACCACATTGTGTTTTCTTTGCATTTTTAAATCTTTGTCCTTTGTATTGGGGTGTCTTGGTTCTGGGGTTAGAAAGATAGGGTGTACTTGAGAGTTTGGAAACATTGTTTTTTGGAAAAGAGACCATGCTGACCGGAAGGTTCTTGTCATTCAAAACAGCAAGCTGTGGGTTATTTAATATATATTTTTGGGAAAATATTTATTTTAGCATACATATAAAAAGTTAAGTAAAGAAAGGGAGAAGAGCAGAAAAAGAGGGAGGCATATGGAGTACATAAGATTCTTAGGAAATTGTAGGCATATACATTAATATAGCAATAAGAATGATATTAGATAATATAGCAAGCATGGCGTGGTGGTTTGCATGCTTAATAAATCTGGAAATCACAATTTAAATCCCCACTTGACCATGGAAACCCACTGGATGACTTTGGGCAAGTCACAGTCTTTCAATATCAGACAAACCCTTTCATGCTAAAATAAAACTGGTTTGTCTCAAATGTGCTGCCACGTTCCTTTTATTTTCCAGTCCCACAATTCTTCTCATGTTGCAAGAGACTAACATGGTGAATTCTCTGAAAGTCTCTACTGGCTGTAGAACTTTCATGTTGCCTGGTTACCGCCATGCTTTTTCCTGCACCAGTAAATGACCATAACAGTAGGCTCCAGATGTTTTTTTAATCATTTTTCTTACTTAAACAATAAACAGATCTATGAATAAACAATAATCCATGCACAATTAATATAAACAAGCAATAACATCTCCAGTATCAGCCATTGCCTTAAATCAAGAAATAGTTTTCTAAGATCTACAGAGATAGTCGCAGGAACGTCTCAGCAAGCGAGAGTCCAGAAGTGGCAGGCTAAAATCTGGAATCTCAAGCCATGGCTGATACCGAATGAGAGACTCCCTCCTGGGCACACAGAAGACTGGGTGACTTGGAAGGTGCTGAACAGACTGTGCTCTGGCACCACAAGATGCAGAGCCAACCTTAAGAAATGTGGCTACAAAGTAGAGTCCACGACATGGGAGTATGGAGAAGAGCAAACCACAGACCACCTATACAATGCAGCCTAAGCCCTGCTATATGCACAATGGAGGACCTTCTTATAGCAACACCAGAGGCACTCCAAGTGGCCAGCTACTGGTCAAAGGACATTTAGTATCATGCCAAGTTTTTAACTTTGTTTGTGTTTTTAAATACATTACAACTGTGCCCTCAGTTCAATTCTGATACAATAAATAAAATATAAACACATAATATATAGTAAGTACAGTAGAGTCTCACTTATCCAACATTCGCTTATCCAACGTTCTGGATTATCCAACACATTTTTGTAGTCAATGTTTTCAATACATCGTAATATTTGTGTGCTAAATTTGTAAATACAGTAATTACTACATAGCATTACTGCGTATTGAACTACATTTTCTGTCAAATTTGTTGTATAACATGGTGTTTGGGTGCTTAATGTGTAAAATCAGTTTAATAGGCTTTTCCGTAATCCCTCCTTATTATCCAACATATTCACTTATCCAACATTCTGCTGGCCCGTTTATGTTGGATAAGTGAGACTCTACTGTACTTATATTCTTCTAACAGCTTAGTCTTCTCATTTAACATCACCTTCATTGTTCACTCACATTATTCTTAGCCTCAGGTAACTAAGTTAGTTTTAACATAAAATAAATACATATTCTATATTTGTCTAAAAGTCCTTATCCTGCAGAATTATCTACTTGTATTCAACTATATTTATTTGATTGCATCTCTGCCCCACGTTAACAAATAATAAGTTGTGGTTCTATCAGATTTCCCAATTCATATCTCACACACATCACATATCCACCTAATAGTTCTATTCAATTATGTTTGTCTCATCAATGTTCTTCCCAAGCTTTCTTTAAATAATTCAAAAACGGCTGCCAGCATAGGCTCCTGTTTTGAAAGCTGCCTTCTGGGAGGAAGAAGCATACAGAACTGCATGGGCAGAGCATCACTCACAATGTGAGATCACAACCACACATCCAAAAAAATCCAGAGAACAGGAGGGTATGATTATTGCTGTTGTTGCATTTTGAACAGAGTTTGCAACAAGTGATGCAAGCTGAAGACTAAGGGAGAAAGTGAAAGGAGGAGAGAGAGCCTGGGACATTTTAGAAGCAGCTGAAAAAGTGGAGCAATAGAGGATTAATTGGGGCTGTCTCTGCCAAATAAGGACCATTAGAGGGTACAATACTGGCTCAACTAGACCAGTAATACCTCTGCCTAAGACTTCAGAGACAACTGAAAACCAGTAGGCAGCCAATGATTAAAAGTGGTGTTCGAGAGAGTCATGTGCCACCTGGTCTCCAACCCTTCATATGAATCTAAATATGACTGTGGCAGAGCTAGGAAACAGTCCTTTTTTGGACTGAAGCTTCAAAAATTCCACCAGCCAAGATTATCAGTGGCGACATTAGTGAAGTGATTCTGGGAGTGGAGGTCCAAAAATGCCTTTTCTAAATTGTGGCTCATGGGCTGATTCAGCATAAGGAAAATTCAGAGTCTTTTTCATATTACACATGTATAGTGTTGTGGTTCTATTTAAACTGTAATAGTTGCCTCTCAAGAATTCTGCAATTTGTAGTTTGGTCAGAGGCACCAGAGGAGCTCTGTAGCTGACTGAAGGCCTTTCCTCACGCACAGGATTTGCCACTGTATCAGGATGCCTTCCAATCAAGGAATTCAATATCTATCCTATATGCTTCAACCAAAGAATGTGTGCATGTGTGCCTGTGTGTGCACAAGTCTCCAAGTCACCTGTTAATGTATGGCAACTCCATACATTTTGTAGTGTTTTCTTAGACACTTACTTACTTAGGTGATCTCTCGTCGTCCTTGCTCTTGGCACGTTTCTCCTTTTCGCCCTCCATTTGTGCCTCTTTGAATTCCACTGCACTGCTTAGACAAGGAACATTCAGATATGGTTTTGTCAGTTCCTTCCTCTGACATATAGCTAACAGACCTTATAGTCATTGGCAGTCTCCCATTCAAGTAGTAGCCAGGTTTAGCCTTCAAGATCAAAACAGCATGTCTTTTAATAGTGTTTTATCTCTTGTTTTAATAATGTTGTATCATGCCTCAAGCAGAAGGGAGAGGCAAGTAATAAAATTATTATCATTATCAACAACAACAACAACAACAATAACAACAGCAACAACAACAACAAACAGGATATAGTGTCTTTAGAATATTTAGCCATATATCTCTTCAAATTCGGTGGCATTTTCTTTTGAGTGTGCATCCTCATATCAAGGCATCACTGTTTATAGGTTGCATAGAAGATAGTATTTCTACTTTGTATTATTGTTGTTGTTGTTGTTGTTGTTGTTGTTGTTGTATGCCGCCTCCATCTCCCCCAATGGGGACTCGGAGCAGCTCACATGGGGACCAGGCCCAATCAATACATTTAACATCATAGAGTCATCAGTTATACAGCAACATCATAATAAAAACAATGTAAACCGGTCGTAATTTAAAAACATCATTAAAAACACAAAATAATTAACAGTCATCACATGCCAGTAAAAAGTCCAATAGGACATGAATGGGCAATAACCAAACTGGTAAAAGTGTCTATATCAGATAGGATGTATGCAGGGCCGGCCCAAGGAAATTTTCAAGTGTAAGCGAAACAGGATTTTGGTGCCCCCCCTCAAAAAAAAAACCCAATCACCGAGAAATAAAAGGCAGAAGTGAATAGAATGGATAAAAGAGTTTACCTTACAACCAGAAGTTTATTAACAACATTATGTTCATATAGTAACATTACATAGAATTAACACCAATCTGGCATTTTAATAATTAAATATTTTAATAAACTTTGCAACAATTTTAATTTTTTTGTTATTTCTAGTCTACAAGTACTACACAAAGGTTTCCTGGTCATGATATCTCTTCAGAAGATTTTTCAGACTTCAGACTAGCTTCAGATCAGTTTTGTTTTGGGAGAACGCAGCCCCAGGAGAATAGACACTTCCTTTCTCAGGAAGTGAACTCTTGTCCTTCAGAAGTGCCACGCCAGCATGGACCATTGTAATGGGAGTGGCAACATAGCCAGCCTATGGCCCCTTCACTTGAGTGGATATTTTAACATCCAGTTTTCCTTAACACAAATCCACATCTTCAGTGTCAGTCCCAGTAATGCCAATACAGGAAGGTGGAAATGGTATTGCTGAAGTCGCAGTGACAAGGTCTTGACTGGTTGATGGTCCTGGTAGAGGCTCTGAGATTGGTATCTTTCCATCATCAGCATGATCTGATTCAGTTAATTTTGTTGTCTCTGGCTTTCCTGTCTGACATGATGGTGAAGTCGTGAAAAACCTTTGCAATGCTTTAGCTTGACTATTATCTTCTTGGCTATGCTGCAACCTCCTTTTACGATGAAATGCTCCCGATGGCTTCTTCTTGCTTGACATTTTCTGCTAAAAAACCCAACTCGTCATATAAGGAAGGGGAATGACGCAGAACAACTTTCAGCTTATGACAACACAGCAGAAATACAGCCTGCAGCTCCATCCAAGTACAGTAGAGTCTCATTTATCCCACATAAATGGGCCAGCAGAGCGTTGGATAATCAAAAAATGGTGATTAGCATTGAATAGCCTTGCTAGACATGGTTATGGACCAAGCATTTGAGCATTATTCCTAGCAGTGCTATACTTGAGGACTTTTTAAGTACAGCAGAGACTCTACAGTAGAGTCTCTACTGTAGAGTCTCACTTATCCAACATAAATGGGCCAGCAGAACGTTGGATAAGCGAATACGTTGTATAATAAGGAGAGATTAAGAAAAAGCCTATTAAACATCAAAATAGGTTATGAGTTTACAAATTAAGCACCACAGCATCATGTTAGACAACAAATTTGACAGAAAAAGTAGTTCCATGCGTAGTAATACTATGTAGTAATTACAGTAGAGTCTTACTTATCCAACACTCCCTTATCCAATGTTCAGGATTATCCAACGCATTTTTGTAGTCAATGTTTTCAATATATCGTGAGAGGGCCAGCTAACACCTCCCAACAAAGTATTCCCATCATCAAAGTCTGGTAAATCCTCTGTTTTCTCACGGCCACAGACGGTAGAAGCACATACCATATCGCAAAGAACACCACTCTGAAAACAGGGGAATTCCAGACAGGAAACAATCAGGGCCAGCTAACACCTCCCAACAAAAAATTCACTTAGAGAGGAAACAACCAGGCTGTAAAGCTGCAAGGCCATTACATCCTTATCATTTTTCCTAATTGCAGCATTCATACTTGCCTCTAACAGACAAAAAAAAACAATTGGAAATATTGTATATTCACAACCTTTAAGAAATAATATCCCCTGATGGCACAGCATGAGAAAGCACTGAGCTGCTGAAATTCTGGACCAAAAGGCCGCAGCAGGTTTGAATTGGGGGACCAGAGTGAGCCCTCACTGTTAGCCCCAGCTTCTGCCAACCCAGACGTTCAAAAACATGCAAATTTGAGTGCATCAATAGGTACTGCTCCAGCGGGAAGGTAACGCCGCTCCATGCAGTCATCTCACATGACCTTGTAGGAGTCTACGGACAACGCTGGCTCTTTGGCTTAGAAATGGAGATGAGCACCAAACCCCAGAATCAGACATGACTGGACTTAATGTCAGGGGAAAACGTTTACCCTTTAGGGTTGTTGTATGTCTTTCGGGCTGTGTGGCCATGTTCCAGAAGTATTTTCTCCTGACGTTTCGCCCACATCTATGGCAGGCATCCTCAGAGGTTGTGAGATATCCATACCATGTCGCCCTAAATGGCTGGGCGCACGTGCGGATCGGCCAGCCGATCTGCGCCTGCATCCAGCAACTTCAGAGCTTTGCAGTTTGGCACGGTGGCAGCGGCGGCGCGACGGGGCGCTGTCGAGGCATCAACAGCGCCCCCTAGCGGCGTGCACCCGAGGTGGCAGGTTAACCAGCCTCATAAGGTAAACCGGCCCTGGCAGTGAACATACCACGTTCACTGGATTGATATCCAGGAAAGCTTAGTCTCAAGGGTGTTTGTTACTGAATTCCTTTATGACTTTTCATAAAGGAATCTCTCACCTTTGACAACTCTTTCTCTGGAGGTTTTTAAGCAGAGGCTGGGTTTTTTCCATGTCAGGATCGACTTGAGAAACTGCAAATTGCTTCTGGTGTGAAAGAATGGACGGTCTGCAAGGTTGTTGCCCAGGGGATGCCCGGATGTTTTGATGTTTTTACCATCCTTGTGGGAGGCTACTCTCAAGTCCCCACATGGGGAGCTGGAGCTGACAGAGGGAGCTCAACCACTCTCCTTGGCTTTGAACTGCCGACCTGTCAGTCAGAGGCTGGGTGACTATCTGTCATGTGTGCTTTGATTGTATTTTTCTGCATAGCAGGGAGTGTGACTGGTTGGTCCTCGTGGTTTCTTCCAAATCTAGGATTCAGTGATTCCATATTTGTATGATGAAGCTTGCTTCAAAGCAACCTGGAAGATACTACATGGTACTGTATTGAGGAAATCTTGAAATAGCTTAAAACAGCACCACTTTTTGAATGCCTTCAGCCACTAAAAAAACCCCTCAAAACAAACAGGGCAGAGCTGGGCCTATCTTTTCCTGCAGTCTCACAAGACTTCAAGAAAGATACAAACCAGATCCTAACATAATTGGGACCACGTGCACAGCCCAGTCCAGCCTGAAAACAACAAGGACAAAGCGAGGGTTGTGAACGTCTGGTGGCCCTGGCCTCACGCCGATTCTTCTTTCTCCCTCTTTCCAGACACGGAGCTGTTAAAATGCTAGAATTCCGCAAGAGCCTTGAAAAGAGGGAGAGAGGCAACTGAGTACATGAAGAATAAATGGAGCCCAGAATGAACTTTAGGCTTTGGTTAAAATAAGTAGCTGTAGGTGTAACAGTTAAACTAGAAATACATGTTGATATTATAAATGTTTCTTTTTATATAACTGTAGCAGAGAAAGTATCTTTTGGCCAGTTGGAAGTGACACATAATCCGTTTTTTTGGTTTCATTTAGTGAACTTAGTGAGGGCAGGCTTTGGCACCCAAATTATGAATTTTGATATCACCTGTTGATAAGTCGAGGGTTTTTCTGTGGAGAAGGGAAAACTCCTGCTACCCCATTTTTCCAGGGAAGTATTCAGAAGCGGTGGCATGTGCAGAGAGTCGAGGGGCTGGTGCATCTTTGAGGTTATCTTGGGATGGACTAGGCTTTCACTTTTTGTCACTCCATTCAAAGTTGATGGCTCCTTATTTCGTAAGAATTAAGATACAGGACATATTGATCTGTGGATAAGTCAACCCAAGTTTTTGGGATGTATTTTTCTTACTAAAAGTACTAGACTTATACATAAGTATATAGGGTAGTTATTGTACAGTAGATCCTCAGTTAACCAGCACCCGTGCGAATTAGCTGTTGAATGAATGTAGTTTCTGGCTGCTTGAGAGTAACTCTTTAAAACAGGCCTAACACTATACCCCGTACTGTACCAAACCCAAAACTCTGTATTGACTTGGTATTACTATGGAAATACAGTAATTAAACACAAATGAAGACAAATAAAGACAAACTTTAAAGATAAAGGTTTCCCCTTGAAATTAAGTCTAGTCATGACCAAATCTAGGGGTTGGTGCTAATTTTCATTTTTAAGCTGAAAAGCCCGTGTTGTACATAGATGCCTCCAAGGTCATGTGGTCGTCATGACTGCATGGAGTGGTACCTATTGATCTACTCACATTTGCATGTTTTCAAACTGCTAGGTTGGCAGAAGCTAACAGTGGGAGCTCACCCTGCTCCCTGAATTTGAACCGCCAACCTTTCGGTCAGCAAGTTCAGCAGCTCAGCTGTCAATACAGTATTATTTCTTCCAATTTTTTGCCAGTTCCTTGAGGGTTCTGGTTAACTAGGAATCTACTCTCCATACCTCTTATAAGGGTTAACCTCTGGTTTGCTTTTTTTTTCGTGTCAGGAGCAACTTGAGTCGCTTCTGGAGTGAGAGAATTGGCCGTCTGCAAGGACGTTGCCCAGGGGACGCTTGGATGTTTTTGATGTTTTTACCATCCTTGTGGGAGGCTTCTCTCATGTCCCTGCATGGGGCTGGAGCTGATAGAGGGAGCTCATTCGCACTCTCCCCGGGTGGGATTCGAACATGTCAGCTTTCAGGTCAGCAAGCCAACCTTTAGTCAACTACACCATCTGGGGCTCCTAACTGGTTTGCTAATAAAACTGTGAAAAAAAGTGAAATCCTGTAGAAGTAGAGTCTCACTTATCCAACATAAACGGGCTGGCAGAACGTTGGATAAGTGAATATGTTGGATAATAAGGAGGGATTAAGGAAAAGCCTATTAAAAATCAAATTAGATTAGGATTTTACAAATTAAGCACCAAAACATCATGTTATACAACAAATTTGACAGAAAAAGTAGTTCAATATACAGTAATGCTACTGTATTTAAGAATTTAGCACCAAAATATCACAATGTACTGAAAAACATTGACTACAAAAATGCGTTGGATAATCCAGAACATTGGATAAGCGAGTGTTGGATAAGTGAGACTACTTATTTGGAAAGCTCTGGTCTACTGCCTATGTATGCAGTGTTTGTAGATGTGGCATTTGTTATACACCTTGAATGTTTGAAGGTTTTATTGTGGTTCCACTTTAGGTGGAAAGAGCATGACAGGGGACCCTTGGGGGAGGGGAGTCTCCTGGGGGTCTCCTCCTCGCAGACCTTCTTTGGAAGGCGGGCTTTTCCTCCTCGCCCCTTCAGGCACCCCTCCCCCAAGTCCCCCTCCCCTCGCTTTCTTCGTCTCTTTGGGAGCGCGCGGGGTTTTTGTTTTGCCCGGCCGAGCCCTGAGCCTTCCTTCTCTTCGCCTCTCTTTGCGGAGCTGCAGGGAGGAGGCGCCGGCCCTCCACTGGCGGGGAGACCAAGAGGGAGAGGGAACGAAAGAGGCAGAGTTGGGCTGAGGCGGCGCTGAGGAGGAAGGAGGCGCCCCGGGCTTGGCGTGTCTCTCCCCCCCTTCAGCCTTTCCTTTTCTTCAGCCTCAGCGGGGAAGCCTCTTTCCGGAGCTGGAAGGTGGGGGAGCCTGGGAGCCTCGCAACCTCCCAAAGTGAGAGGCAGGGAAGAGGAGAAGGACGGAGGCAGGCGCGCTTCTGGCTCCGCTCCCCACGTTTTCTATCTGTCTTTTCTTCCCTCATTTTCCGCCGCTGTGCAAGTGGCGCCAGACTCCTGAGGGAAGAAGGAGGAGGAGGATCTCGGGAGGGTTTCTTCCAGGTCCCATCTATCTCCTTCCCGGCTTTGTTTTGGAGCTGGGCCCCCGCCTTGAAGATCCTCTCGTTCTCAAAGCCCTCTTCTCCCGCCAACCCAAAGGGGAGATTTTGGGGGGCTCAGAGCCCCTTCAAGCCGCCCCTCGGGTTTGTAAAGTGGGGGGAAAGGCGCTCCTGAGGGTCTGGTTGGGCGCGTTTCCTCCTGCTCTGGTGGATCCCAGCCACTTCAGAGCTTTGTAGTTTGGCGCGGCGGCAGCAGTGGTGCTACGGGACGCTGTCGAGGCGTCGACAGCGCCCCCTAGCGGCGGCGCCCGAGGCAGCAGCTTAACTGGCCTCGTAAGGTAAACCGGCCCTGGATGTATGTAGTGAACCTTACCTATTAGGCCGGGAATGAAGCCTGGGTAACAGTGAGTGAGGCAGGCCTCCATTTTGTAGAGGAATGCCAGGCAGCCATCTTGAGTGTGGTTAAAAAGAGGGAGGAGCTTAGAGAGAGAATCCTAGGATTGGCCAGAGCAGATGGGAGGAGCCAGGAGAGGAAAAAAAAAAGCTCCAAGGCAGTTCGGTTTTGGGTTTTGGAGAGGAAAGTGCAGTTTGGAGTTTTGGTTGTGTGTGAGAGAACTGAGAGCTGTGAAACTGACAGGATAGGTTAGGCAGTTTGGATCTCTTGGGGGAGATAATTCAAGAGACTGACTCTCACTACTGGGCTGGTTAATAGAAGGACTCTAGGTTAGAGTTAGTTAACAACCCGGTGGCTATCTAGATTAGGTTAGTCAAACTCGTGACTATTCTCAGCAAATAGAGCGAGGGTTTCTGTGACCAATAGATAGTTTGGTTTGATTGGAACAGTTTGAAACTAAATGAAGTAATCTGAAACATACAACTAAGTTAAGCTGAAGAACTTCTGTAACCGTTTACACTTATGTACCTCTCTGAAGTAATTATTTGCCTGTTTTAAGAAAATAAATTTTTATTCTATTTTCAACTTTCAAAAGCCTCTACAGCATATCTCCCAGGGAATGGGAGAAACTTATCTCAAGTACATTTAACAACAAAAATCCTAAAAACATTTTAGGTTGGTGGCAGCTACCATTTTAAAAGAAAATCTAAAATCAAACTGTGTTCCCTCACCTCTCACATATGTGTGCTTGTATGTGTGAAGAGTGTAGAGTGAGGGGTGTCTGTTGTAAGGCACACAAAAGAGAAAGATATGCTTTCAGAACTTGGGAATTTGACTTTTTTGGACCTTACCATTCAGAGTCCCTCAGCTAACATAGTCCCTGGCCTTAATGGCTAGATGGTTTGAGAGGCTGTAGTCCCAGAAACTTATTTTTCCCAGGCTGTGCTCCTGGGTAAAAGGAGAAAGTGCCACTAAACTCAAAACAATACACCAGGCACTCCCCACTCGAGAACAGTTTGCACAAACTTCTCTGCAAGGTTTAAATTTCTCAGTGACGATGAGAACAAAAGGGCAGGTAAGAGGTCATGATGCAGCTTAACAAAATGGCACTGTGCTCTCAACACAACACTTCTCATTAAGCCATCACAACAGAAACAAAGGAAAGGAGTCTGCAAATAAGCATGTCAGTCTCCTGAAAGGAAAAAATGCTTGCCATCCCCAGTCCTAAAATCTCTCATTACATTCCTGAAGGCACTGGGTTTTATGTCCTGGACTGCATGCGTGTGTGGTTGTGGGCACACAGACGTCTAGCCAGAAAATGTAGATGGAAACCTTGGCAAAACTTGCTCTCATATCTTTCATGTTAACAAAGAATTATTACTATTATTATGTTTTGGTGTCCAACCAAATGGAGTATTTCAATCTGGCCTTGTTAGGCTTTTCCAAATGAACTTTTGTGCCAGCCAAGGCATATTTATAACTCATGCATTTGGTTTCAAGAATTTGCTCCATGACCTTTCTCTGTTCCTTTGATTAAATTCTAATATCAGGAGGAGAACATTTTCGTCTTGCAGCCGGAGGCAAAACATTCTGAGTTTTGTTGCCATTCTGATGACCTACCTGGATTTTGAATTATAGACCCTTCCTATGGTGATCTCTGGATCCATAAAATGAACTAAATAATGTTAACAGGGACAAATTTTCCCTCACCCCCTCTGACAAGAAGCCAGAATGTATTATTCATAAAAACCTCAACTGGATGTTAAGGGACCTTGACTATTCCACAATATAAATGCCACACAAATCAACATTTGCTGATTTGTGTCACCCTTGACCTTCAAGGCCTAGCTATAAATAAGGTAGAAGAGCATTCAAGAATTTGGTGAGCAGATTTGCAGGGAACAGGTTGTAGGGAAAAGGTGATGGAAGGACACTAAGAAGAGGTATGTTTAAGATCCATCCTTGATTTTTGGTTTGTTTCATAGCACAATGGAATTACAGTTGCTGGGATCATTGAATTTTAGAATAAAACATTAAGCACTTCCAAAGCTTATAGGAAGTTTCGAAACTTGGCAGAAAATCCCAGAGCTTGGTAAAATTGGTAAAACCTTGAACTGACATATCTTAAAATTTGACAAAACATTCTTGATCATTCCCAATGTGTTCCAGTAGGAATTAATATGTCCCAGAAGGCAAAGGCGATGGTCAAAGATTATTATCTATATTTTAGGGGTGAGGGCAACATCTGGTGAAGAGAGTGCATTGGCTCTCCGTGTAAGCAAAAGTCAAAGGGGAAGTTCATGGAATAAGACTGAAAGAAACCAAGAGACCTCAATGTGACTTCAAGCCATCTGTCAACTTATTCTGATCCCATGAAATACATAGGATTTTTGTAGACAATGAGTACTCATAAGTGATTATGTCAGCTCTTTCTCCTGATATATAGCCGAGTATTTGCTGGCAACCTCCCATCAAAAGTACTAACATAGGCCAACCCTACATAACTTCCAAGATCAGATGGGATCTGGTACTATCTACAAAAATTCTGTAACATTGAGGATTTGCTTGGAAATCTGATAAGATTGAAAACACCCCCATAGATCTGCAATGCACACAGTGGGACCCTTCAGCTATGTAACACATGGATCTCCAAAGTGTGGTCCCAGAACCCCAGACAGTGCCCTCATTAGATTCAAATGCAATGGTAGAACCCACCAGCAGAAAACTGAGTTGGAAACAGCCCTGCACCCTCCCTAGTTTCCCCTTATAAATGCACAATTACACATACTCACACATAGCAGTAATTTATTGGAGATGTACTGTACCTTGTCTTGGTAAGTACAAAATTGTATTTAGGTAAAGGTTTTTCCCCTGACATGAAGTCTAGTTGTGTCCTACTCTGGGTGTTGGTGCGCATCTCCATTTCTATGCCAAAGAGCTGGCGTTGTCCATAGACACCTCCAAGGTCATATGGCCAGCATGACTGCATGGAGCACCATTACCTTCCTGCCAGAGCGGTACCTATTGATCTACTCACGTTTGCAAGTTTTACATTGTATTACCAGTATATTTATTTAGTATTCATTCATTTCCTGTTATAGAATCATAGAGCCAACAGAATTGGAAGAGACCACAAGGGCCATCCAGTCCAACCCCTTGCCATACAGAAAAGCCCAAGCAAAGCACTTCTGACAAATGGCCAACTAGCCTCTGCTTAAAAATCTCCCGAGAACGAGAGCTCACTACACTCTGAGGCAACATATTCCATTACTAAACAGCTCTTACTATCAGGAAGTTCTTCCTAATGTTTAGGTGGAATCTTTTATCCTGCAATTTGAATCCATTGCTCCATGTCCTAGTCTCCAGAGCAGCTGAAAACAAGCTCGCCCCTTTCTCAATATGACATACTTTCAGATATTTAAACATGATTCCATGGACACCCCGAACACTAAAAGGAAAACGTCAGTCAGTACAGCGAAGCCATCCTTGAACTGCAACACCTATCTGGTTGCATGGTGCTCACTAAGTGCCAAAAGGTAAAGACTGGTCCAGAAATCTCTTCTGTTGAAGCGTAAAGCATCCCAGCAATCATCCAGTGCTTGTGGGTGCCCAAGTTCTCGTAGTTCTCTTGCAGAGTTTATGGATGGTGAAATAAGTGGTCATGGGCCTTTGCTGACACTGAATGCTGAGATTCCAAAAATGGCCCTCCAAGTGTAGTGTCTTGGTGGTGGATGCATAGCTGGCTGTGGAGATCATTCTTGACCCGCATGTTCTTCCACAGTGAGGACATCTGTTTCCAGGTGGAAGGTGGTCCCGGTCAGGGTTGGCTTGACACTCCTTCCTCTTGGCATGTTTCTCCCTTTCGCCCTCCATTCATGCCTCTTTGAATATAACTTGTCAAATCCATATTCAGCCCTGACATTTTGTTCTTGCTGGGAAGGCAGTAAGTGGGTGGATGGCTGGCACATTGTGGATTTTAAAAAAAGAGCACAATGCCCACATCTCTGCAGGACAGAGTGATCTTTAAAAGGGTAAGTTCTTTATTTGGAATAAAAGTGTGAGTCTCTCAGCAATTGTTTTCCTAACATTACCAATGCTTTAACCTTCAAGAAGCTACGGAAGATAAACTATTCCATGGTAAATTATGTTCTCCACCCTCAAGGAGATGGATGAAAATACCCTTGATAAACATTTTCAGTTAATAAATTCCATTTTCTCTTATAAAATTAAGTGTGCCAACTCTTGAAGTGGGGAAAATATTTCACATAACTCTGAAATTTGTCCATCCAGAAAGTTTGCTATGGTCTGAACTGAGCAACTATTTCCATAACCCTCGGCAAGCCTGGAGAGAGCCAATCCAACCAAAAACCTGGGTGTTTGGTTTTATTTGCTTTCATTACTAATTTAAGTTAGTAGTAGGGGTTGTGATATTTGTATGTACCTGTTCCAGCAGACACATAAAGAAGGAATGCAAATTGGAAGGAGAACAAGGGTTTGCAATCAATTATAACATTTCTGCAATGTTACAGGGCTGCTTGATCTAAAAGGCTGGAGCAAATATTACAGGGCAATTTCACATAATAATAGCACTCTGATTCCACTTTAATTCCACTTCAACTGCCAGGATCCTTGGATTTGTAGTTTGAGGAGGTACTAGATCTCTCTGGCTAAGAATTCTAAATGACCCTTCCTCATTTGCCAGTCCTATCATTTCTTATTATAGAACTATAGTCATTAAAATGGAATCATTAACTTGTAACTGCCATGAGAGTGCCGGTGTTCACCATAGGATAGCACCAAACTCAGCCTTTGTCTTTAGAGTGACAGCAAACATAGTGACCTGACTCCTATTGTGAAACACATTTCGAGTAGACCTGTGTAATTATAGGTTGACTCACTAGTCATCAAGTGATTCAATTGATCTACTCCAGTTAGATCAACCCAAAAAGGAGCCAAAAAGTGGGTTAACCCCTTGTGTCGGCAGGACTGATGACCTGAAGGTTTGGTTGCTGACCTGAAGGTTGCCGGTTCAAATCCAACCCAGGGAGAGTGCAGGTGAGCTCCTTCTATCAGCTCCAGCTCCATGTGGGGACATGAGAGAAGCATCCCATAAGGCTAGTAAAAACATCAAAACATCTGATTGTCCCCTGGGCAACGTCCTTTAGACGGCCAATTCTCTCACACCAGAAGCAACTTGCAGTTTCTCAAGTTGCTCCTAGCACAAAAAAAACCCACAATGACTAAGGCCAGTGTACTCACTTAAGTGGTGAATATTATTTTGTGAGTCTGCCCATCCTTTTCACTACTTTCCTAATAAATAGGGAGAAAACATGGACATTCACCATGACTGCACTTCTTTCCCCATGAATGAACTAACCAAGCATGGGTGATTGCCCTTTAGCAATTTGAAGACCTTCACATTCAATGGGTTCTCAGTGACTAACACAATATAAGAGGGTGGTGTGACTTAAATCTTAAATTGGCTTAAGCTCAGTGGGTTCAAAGCACCATGTGGTTAGTATTTGTGTGGAGGTCTCCAGGTGTCAAATTGCAACATCCAGTTTAGTCTTAGTGTAAATACAGACCAACTGAATGAGGGAAAGGATTGTGACAGTTCTGCCTCACACCCGACAGTCCAGGGCGGGGGAAGACATGTAACATAGACTCCTGTGCACATAACCCAGTTCCATCACACACATACAGTCTCATCGGTCTGGAGAGAAACATCAAAAATACAATTTAAGTACTGATTTTTTTTTCACCTTATCGATATATGCATAACCCATTCTGAGACATTTTGCTATTTTACCCCACGAAGCATCTAGCTCAGTGTTTCTCAACATGGGGGTCGGGACCCCCGGGGGGGCACAAGGAGGTTTCATAGGAGTTGCCACAGACCATCAGAAAACACATATTTCTGGTGGTCTCAGGAACCCCTTTGGCAAAGAAGTCTAAAGATCTCTCTGCCTGTCCTTCTCTTCCTTTTTCGAAAGAGACTGCGAATCCTCCCACCAAAAGCCCTCCTCCGCTGTGTTCAAATTTGGGCATATTCATGCCAAGTTTGGTCCAGATCCATCATTGTTTGAATCCACAGTCCTCTCCAGATGTAGGTGAACTACAACTCCAAAACTCAAGATCAATGCCTACCAAACCCTTCCAATATTTTCTGTTGGTCATGAGGATTCTTCGTGCCAAGGTCTGTTATTCATGGAGGTCTCATTGGTCTGTGGAAGTCAGAGCTGAATCAGTTGAAGGTACTGCAAATCCCATCATCCTTTGTCCCCCAAACATATTGTTTTTGTGATTAATCACTATGCTTTAATTATGTTCAATTTGTAACAATGAAAATAAATCCTACATATCCGGTATTTACGTTATGATTCATAAGAGTACCAAAAATACAGTTATGAAGTAGCAACGAAAATGACTTTATGTTTGGGGGTGTTGCACCCCTAGGCTGCGTAGGCACCTCAAAACCACACTGGAGCCCCAGAATATAAGCAAGCAAGCTGTTTATTGAGGATTATGTGCAAGCAAAAGCAAATCAAATTTCAAAGTCAGTAGAATGGGTTTAAATCCATAGGAACCAAGTACTTGAAAATCTTGAAGCAAGAGTTCATAAAACTTAAAGAACATAGTCCAAACCAGATATCAAAGTCAGTCCCAATAAAGGTATCAAGAATAGTCCAAACAAGATATCAAGGATTAATACAAGGCATGAGTCAAACTGGAACATAGGAAACCAAAACTGGAATACAGGAACAAATCTCCAAGTTTAGTCCAAGGATTCAAGGTAAGGGTCTTGGCTGGAGCAGAAATCCAAACTGCAAAATTACTGGAACATTCAATTGGAAACACAGCAATTCCCAGAAACAAGAACAAAGCTGGCACTAAAATCAAGGTACATAGCTGCAAGAAATAACATGGAATTCACAGGATCACGAAGCAGAGATCTTCCTCTCTTGGATAAGCAAAGTTACCACCTCTGACTCTGTCAGAAAAAGCAGCCCTTCTAAAGGGAAATTCAGGGCCTCTTCCCGTGAGAAGTCTGCTCATTATTTCGTTTCAGAAACAATTGTTTACTCCTTCTGACACACTCCTTTTCTCTCCTCTGCTGAGTTATTGCCTTCCTTCTGTCAAGCTCATTATCCCTATCCACCTTATCACTTACAGAATCTGAACTAGAATGTCCATCTGGCAACAGGAGATCCGACCTTGACTCCTGTAAGAAATATGGTTCAAGCTGCCTACTTGAAACCATTATGTCTCTGGTCCCAGAATCCACTGGGACAAACTCCGGCTGCATCTCAGGCCCAAAACTCAAAGTCCTCTGACAAGGCAGGTGCAGGGACAATCACAGGCTGAACAGGTCCAACCTCAGACTCACCTGACAGCTCAGATGGAGGCTGGCTACAACAAGGGGGTCATCACAACATGAGGAACTGTATTAAGGGATTGTGGCATTAGAAAGGTTGAGAACCACTGATTTAGCTGAAGAAGAGTCCTGCAAAACACATGTAAACAGATACAGCAGATGATTTGGATCCAAAACAAAGAATTGTCAAATGCTACCCTGTTAAGGGCATAGTCATGGGGAAGATTAGAAAGGAATGGATCTGTTTCATCTCTGATTGGACCAAAACTCTCTTTCAAATTTTCCCTTTCAAAGTAACAGTATGCTTTTAAGACTGAATCACCCCATTTCTTTTACAGAAGGCAATGCAGGGATTGTAGGCATTTTCACAGCCAATGTAATGACAACTTTATTTAAGTCTTAATAGTTTCAAACAGCAAGAGGTTTTAAGAGAAAATGAAGCTGAAAGGCCTAGTGTTTTCTTATAGACAATATAGTTCTTTGACATTTAAATCTAGGAGCAGATAGTGGAGATATTCGCTAAATGATCTTCCTGGGCAGCAAACCAGTCTCCAGGATGGTTCACTGATTTTGAAATGTAGTACACAAGAACTCCTCACCCCCTGTGTGCGGTCACGCACGTACCAGGCGGGATCTAATTATTCATGTGCAGTTAGCTAGTAACTCAGCACAATTGGTGAAAGGCAAAATTGGAAAGGAAAAGAGAGAGTGTAAACACAAGAATAACTGGACCAACAAAGGTTTAAAGTGCTAAGGAAGGTCAGCCACCCCATGGGTTACAACCCCTTATATGCTAAGCTATGCTGCAAGGTTGGTTGGCTGCAGTTGTACAATGAGAAGGGCCTTCTACTTTCATCCTTAAAGAGGCCAAACCCATTCCAGTCCAAATCTGCCCAATGAGGTTCACTTCCTAAATATGCATTGCAGTTTACATTCCAAGGTGCACTTTGCTCGCTTGCCTTCCATCAACACTAACCAACTGAATGCCTGTGGAAACTCACAAACAGTTGACAGCTATCTGCTGTTTGTCCTCAGATTCTTATATTAATGGATATAATGCAGATCTTGAGAAAGCTATATTTTTGGCTCGCAACTCTTCAAAGCATAGGCATGCCCTGATATAGAATGCCTTCAAGTTGCCTGTTGATCTATGGTGACCCTATGAATTTCATAGGGTTTTCTTAAGCTAGCATTAATCAGGGGGTGGTTTTGTCAGGTCTTTCCTTTAAAACATAGGTTGGATCTATACTGCCCTATATCCCAGGATCTGATCTCAGATTACCTGCTTTGAACTGGGTTATATGAGTCTATACTATATTGCGGAGCCCTTGGTGACACAGCAGGTTAAACCGCTGTTGAACTTGCTGGCTGAAAGGTCGGTGGTTCGAATCCAGGGAGCAGGGTGAGCTCCCGCTGTTAGCCCCAGCTTCTGCCAACCTAGCAGTTCAAAAACATGCAATTTAAGGGAGATGTTGACAAGTGAGTAGATCAATAGGTACCGCTCCAGTGGGAAGGTAACGGCACTCCAAGTATTCATGCCGTCCACATGATCTTGGAGGCATCTACGGACAACGCCGGCTCTTCGGCTTAGAAATGGAGATGAGCACCAACCTCCAGAGTCGGACAGGACTAGACTTAATGTCAAGAGAAATCTTTACCTTTACCTTACACTACCAGATGGTCTAGGATAAGTAGATAATCTGGGCCCCCTTCTGTAGATTATCTGCTTTGATAATCTGAATTATATGGTAGTGTAGAAGGGGCATGGAATCAGATCCTGGGGTAAAGGACAGTGTAGAAGGAGCTATGGTCTACAAAAGTGGTTCTCAAACTGTGGGTCCCCAGATGTTTTGGCCTTAAATTCCCAGAAATCCTAACAGCTGGTAAACTGGCTGAGATTTCTGGGAGTTGTAGTCCAAAACATCTGGGGACCCACTGGCTGAGAACCACTGGTCTATGGCATCTGATATCATTGGCCAATGCCTAAATATTAGACCTTTTTCTGTGTATATTTGACCTGCTAATTCAATGAATGGCACTGGTTTCCCCCTATCAACTCTAGTTTTTGAGATACCAGACATATACAGCATACCATTATTCATCTGCTTGCCCATAAAAACCTGTAATAACCATATCTAAGAAATGACTGTTGCGCTCTACCCAATGCCATCTGTCGGGGGTGCTTTGAATGCAATTTCCTGCTTCTTAGCGGGGGGTTGGACTAGATGGCCCATGAGGTCTCTTCCAACTCTACTATTCTATGATTCTATGATTCTATGATTCTATGAATGCAACATTCTGAATCAGTGCTCCTATTAACCCCCAAAACAGGCCTAAACCAAGGCATTAAGATTTTTTTTCGTTGTCTGTATTCATTTGCAGTCTCCAATCTAAATATTAACCAGGGCTGACCCTGCTTGCCTTCCAAAATCAAACAGGAGCTAGTATCTTTAGGGCAGGCATCTCCCAAATCCGCCCCTCCAGCTGTTTGGGCCTCAAATTTCTAGAATTCCTGACCATTGAACAGGCTGGCTAGGGCTTCTAGAAGTTGGAGGCCCAAACAGCTGGAGGGGCCTGAGTTTGAGGATGCCTGCTTCAGGGCATTTAGGGCAACTTTCATGATCTCATAGCACTGAGCCATGAAAGTTAACACTGTTAAGTATTACTGTCTGAGGGCATTTAACACATGTTGTTTGCTTCCTTCCTGATACATTAGTTCCCTGATATAACTCTTTGTGACAACATCTCCCACTGCAATTGACAAGCTGGAATGTGTCCAGAGGAGGGCAACTAAAATGATCAAGTAGATCAAGTCTGGAGAACAAGCCCTATGAGGAGCGGCTTAAAGAGCTGGGCATATTTAGCCTGCAGAAGAGAAGGCTGAGAGGAGACATGATAGCCATGTACAAATATGTGAGGAGAAGTCATTGGGAGGAGGGAGCAAGCTTGTTTTCTGCTGCCCTGGAGACTAGGATATAGAACAACGGCTTCAAACTACAGGAAAGGAGATTCCACCTGAACATCAGGAAGAACTTCCTCACTGTGAGAGCTGTTCGGCAGTGGAACTCTCTGCCCCGGAGTGTGATGGAGGCTCCTTTTTTAGAGACTTTTAAGCAGAGGCTGGATGGCCATCTGTCGGGGGTGCTTTGAATGCGATTTCCCTGCTTCTTGGCAGGAGGTTGGACTGGATGGCCCATGAGGTCTCTTCCAACTATTGATTCTATGATTCTTTAGCTGGATTTCATGCAACTGCCTCTGATTCTTAACCGACTCTGTTGTCAATTGACCCATTTGATATCAATGCCAATCCAGACTTCTTGCCAGTGACCAGGCCTCCATTTAAGTCCTCATACACTCAGCTGTTTATGGGGTCCAACACTGACTATTTTCTAGCTGATTTGTGAGTTCGAGCCAGAGTGTATGTTTGCAAACAGAGATCTCATCCATCTGCTCAGGGTTATGCAAGATGAATCAAGGATAGGACACACTTGCCTCGGTGTCAACTCTACAGTTTCCTTCAAAAAGACAAAATGAATTACCAAGGAAGGGCAAGCTAATCAAGAGCACTGCTTCAATCAATCAAGTTTCAACTAACACAAACTGTGGCAGTGTGGAGATATATGAACAGACTGAAATTCCTGTGATGAAATAGCTGAGGAGATAACTGGACATCCAGAAACTGGCAATGAATTAAAGAGCTACTTGGGAGAGGTCACAAAGGTCCCACATGTAGAACTCTGTCATCACTTAAAATATTTAAAACACCAGACTCTTGAGGATATTTCTGGCCCAGGAATACTCTTTCCAACAGTCTAAGCTACTATTTATTTTCTGCATCCAATATTGTGTGACATTCAGAATTTTGAAACATTACTTTTTTTTTTTTGCTACGGCTCCCAGAATTCCTCAGCCAAAAGAGTCACAATATATGGGGAGTTCTGGGCCATATACACACATACAGATTTTCACTTTGTATGTGTATAGAAGATTGTACAATTTGATAATTTAGTTTACAGTGACATTTCATGGTCTTATCTTTTCATTATAATTCTTTCCCTTGGATGGGTGTGTGTGTGCGTGTTTATGTATATATTACAAGGCAGGTTTTTTGTTGCTGTTTTACTTATAAAACACCGTGTGCACTGATTATGCTATATAAATAAATAATCCCAATTTCCCCATTTGCCCTCAGTGTGCTTCATCCTCCACAAAATGAATGCAAAGCGCAAAACTAGTTTAACTCAATAGAAGGGAGAGAGGAGAATGGGCAGATTCCTGCCCTTCCCAGTAGAATAAGGCAAAAGCAAGCTGATGCAGTTCCTCCTAGCTTATGTATGTTTTTTCTCATTAATAGCCTTTGCCATCTTAACCCAATTCTAATGTTGTTTATATTGGACCAATGGATTATGACCTGTTAGGATCACAACCTATTGGGGATTATGACCTGTCAGGATCATAACCTATTGGGTATCAGGAGTGTTCCTTGAGTTTATTGGGTAATGGATTATCACTGGGCACGTAAATATCTTGTTTCTATTCCACGCTCTCAGCAGACAAAGATTCAAGCAGAGTTCTTTGAAATAACATTTTGTTTTACTCACAACTTGATGTATTTAAATATACAGGTACATTTCTTGTGCCGTCCGCCAGACAATAAAAAAAACTATAAAGCTGAAACGTGCCGTCCTTTATCCGGGCGAACTGCAAATCCCTATAAGCTGTCCTAAAATATTGAACGACTGAGTCTGGAGAACTTCAAAAAAGGATGTTTATTCATACAAGGTTGTAAACCTGGCACAGATCTTAAAGTTGCAGAAAATGAAACAAATTTCCATAGGTTTTAGTTGCAGAATTATCCCTGGTTCCAGAAGGCAAAGGTGATTATAAAACCACTATACCCTAATCACGCTGTCTATATTAGAAGGAGAAACTCTTTCCTTCCCTATCTTTACAGCAAAGATTAGTTCTAGAAGCGATGGAATAACCCTGCTCCTCTAACTAGATTTCCTATTCCAAATCAGTATAATTCAATACTTATCTAATTTGGATAGGCTTAGATTGGCCTGGTTTTGAGGATGATTTGTCCCAGTTAGCTTTGCACAGCTCCAGCACGTTGGAAGACTATAGCCAGAAAGAAACTCTAAAATGGAGACTAGACCCTGGTAAAAAGGGCGGTCCTAAGATGTTGTACTCTTTGACCAATCATTGCAAAGAAAACTGCAGCCAGCTCTTGCAGACTTCAAGCCACCTTTCCTGGGCTTTTGCAGCCAGAGGCTGAAACAAAATGCAAAGGAGGGAAAACAAACAAACGACCAATAAGTAAGGCAAACCATCGTCCTGGGGGACGGAACACTCCCCGCTTAAATTCCCAGGATGTGGGAATTTACCACTCAAAAACATACAAACACCTTTGCACATATGACAATACAAACACTAGAACTTTAAACATCTCCAATAAGCAACACGAGGTCACTAATTGGTCTGTCCAAAATGGACACTTTGTCTCTGTTGCAAGTCTTTAATTGAACTTTCCTGACCTTACCATCCGGGCAAGGAAAGGTCTTTAATACAATGCCCATGGGCCATGCATGGCGGGGCAAGTCTTTGTCCTTTAACAACACAACGTTGTTAACCTCAATGTTGTCCTGTGGGCTTTGCCAGATTCTTCTAGCTTGAAGCTGGCTTAAGTACTCAGCTTTCCACCTTTTCCAAAAGTGGTTGGCCAAGGACTGCACCTGTTTCCACAGGGCACGGTGAGTTCCGTCCGGAACTGGCAACATGATGTCCTTCCATCCTGGCACCTTTTGTGTCAAAATAAGTGCAGGAGTCAGTGGTTGTAAGTTCTCAGGGTCACTGGTAAGGGGAACCAGCGGCCGGTTGTTGATAATTGCGGTAACTTCCGCCATAAGTGTCACCAAAACATCATGCGTCAATGACCTATGACTCAAAAGCATGGCATTAAGGATTTTGCGACTAATACCAATCATCCTCTCCCAAACACCACCCATGTGGGAGGCGTGAGGAACATTGAAAGTCCACATAATTTGTTCAGTATTCGTAAAGTTCTGAACCTTTGGGTCTCTCCCAAACCTAGACACACAATTGAGTTCTTTGGTCGCACCTACAAAATTGGTGCCACAGTCCGACCGAATTGACTTAATTGGCCCTCTGAGGGCTATGAACCTTTTTAATGCGTTTAAAAATGATGAAGTGTCCATCCCTTCTATGACTTCTATATGGACAGCTCGTATTACTAAACAAGTAAACAAAACTGCCCACCTCTTGTTATTTACAACACCACCCCTGGTTTTCCTAGTGACAACCTCCCAAGGACCAAACACATCGATTCCCACATGGGAAAAGGGTGGGTCTGTCAAAGTCCTATCCTGAGGTAGTTCTGCCATCAACTGACTTTGACAGTTTCGCCTAAGGCGCCTGCATTTAACACATTTGAAAATACAACTGTTGACCAAACTTTTAGCATTTACCACCCACAGACCTTCATTTCTAAGGGCTGCCTCAGTTAGAGTTCTACCCTGATGATGGATTTTCTCATGGTAGTGACGAACCAACAACAAAGCAATATGGCTATTGGGGGGTACAATGATGGGGTTCTTTGTACACACTTTGAGTTTAGCCTTAGCTAACCTCCCTCCCACTCTTAAAATGCCCTCCTTGTCTAGAAATGGGTTTAACTCACGCAAGAAACTCCGGCTGGGGGTGTCAAGCCCTTGTTCTAACCTGGCTATTTCTAGACTAAACTCATGCCTCTGAACTGACCTGAATATTACTCCCTTAGCCTTCAACATGTCCTGAACTTGCAAAGGCTGACTATCTTTGCAGACTAAGCGATGTATAAGCCTAGCAACTGCTCTAAGAAGACTGTGCCATTCCGAAAAACGTTCAAAATGGTGTCGTTCCAGACAAGATCTTTGGCCCATCTTGATTTCTGTGGTTGATTTGCAGGCTTTCACCTCTGCACTTCGTGAGACTTGAGCATTCATAATGTCCGAAAACCTTTGCTCATCTTTCGAGAGCGCTGTGGCTTCGTCTCTCTCAGAGACTTTGAAGATGGAGGAATACTCTGGAGTTATTGCTTGGCAGTAGACCGAGATATGACTTAGGCAACTGCGCACAAGTGTAGGACGTCCACCTTTAAGCACCTGTGCTTGATTGGAGTCCAACGACGATGGTGGGTGCATCTTGTTTATGCACACTGGGCCTGTAACTGTCCAGCCTAGTGGTAGCAGCTGAGCAATGGGCGCCCCTGGAGGTCCCTTAACTTGGTCGTTCACATAGAACAAGTTCGGACAGTCCGCACCAAGCAGAAGGGCAATGTCCACATCTGGCTGAAAGGCTGGTATGGCATTCTTTAACCGTCGCAAATGTGGATGAGCCTCCACAACTTCTCTAGTTACAATTTGTTTTTTGTTCCGAGGGATGGAGGAACACTCAATCAGGTCTGGCAACTTGAACTGTCTCTTCTGGTCGCAAGAGGAGACAACAAAGCCAGATGCTATGCGACCCTGCAACTTCTTTTTTCCTGCACATGTAGTCATGGTGTAATCGACCATCTTGGTTTTAAGGTCAAACATGCGGAAGAACTCTGGAGTAGCTAGGGAGGCATCGCTCTGTGAATCTAGGGCCACATAGAGTCTCTTTTTAAGCCAAGGGCTCTTGGATGGATATACATCCGCTAGGCAGATAGGATGACAGACTCTGAACTGGTGCACGTTAGAGCATAGTTCAGTGCAGGCGACCGATGGAGCATCCTCCTGCATCCGTGACGCGGCCTGCATGTTGGTGGCTTCAGTAGATGACCCTTCTTTGGAAGACGTGTCCCCTTTGGCGCGGGAGACAGCGTCAGAGTTGTGCATCGCGGTGCAATGCTTAAGGCTGTTACACCTTGCGCATTTGACGTCCTCTTTGCAGTTGGATGCAAAGTGAGGAGTTGCTCCACAGCACCTAAAACATATGCCCAGCTTCTGTACAATCTGTTGTCTTTCTTTATAAGGCTTCTTGCCAAATTCCCGGCAGTTGGCCAAACTGTGAGGCTTTTGGTGAATGGGGCAGAGCACCTCCTTCACCTCTGACTTGGATTCGTTGGCCCTGTGCTGAGTTTCAACAGCCTTAACACTAACCGGTCTTTTGGCCTCTCTGGATGGTTTCTTGTCCACTTCAGGTGCCTTCTCTGGCTGGGTCCCTTGGTATAAGGTGGGGAGGCCCGTCTGCGGATCATTCCTTTCTCTGGCCGCCCTGGTGATGAACTGGACCAAATGAGAAAATGGAGGGTATGCCTGGGAGTGGGCCTCCTTGTAGTTGAAGACCTCCTGTCCCCAGCGTTCTTGCAAAGTGAAGGGCAGCTTGGTCAAGATCTGCCTCTGGGACAGGTGCTGATCGAGGCACTTCAAACCGGGCAGTTCTGGATTCTCCTTGGCCGACTCTAATTCCGTAAGGAGATCGCTGAGGTCCCACAAGAGTTTGAAGTCTTTGAGTTTCAAAGCTGGGAACCTTTGGAGCTTGTCCATAAGAGATGCTTCAATCTCTGTGCTGGCCCCATACCTCTGCTGCAACCTGGCCCAGGCCTTTTCCAGGGCTTTGTCGGGATCGGTTACGTGGGCTGCGTAGATCTTCTTAACTTGTGAGGATGAGGCTGGGCCCAACCATGCAGCCAGAAGAGTCAGTTCTTCCTCAGGCAATAACTTTAAGTCTCTGATTGCTCTCTGGAAGGTGGCCTTCCAGAGAAGAAATTCCTCAGGCTTGTCCGAAAACTTTTCGACACCCTTGTCCTTAAGATCTCTTCTGGGGCTTCTGATGATGGAGACAAGCTGGGACTCTGGCGTCGAAGGGAACAATTGAGGAGTTTGCTGTTGTGGAGTGGACTCCCACCGTGCACCTTGCGTCAACCTTTGGCCTCTTGGAGGGATGACATCGACCACTGACGAATCGGTGGCTCCCTGTGCAGCTGTCTGTAAGGGCCAACTAGCACTTGGCCTTGAGGCCCTGATTGACTGACCTAGGGATTTAGCAGGAGGCACAGGTAGCTCGGGCAAGGGTGAGCTCCCCGCTATGACGCTCTGCTCTGCAGGAAACTCAAAAGTGACTTTGGGGCCCTGCTCTGGGTAAGGAGAGAAGTCTTCCTGTTCCTCATCCGAAAACTGGCTGTTTAAGCTATTAAGATGCACAAGCACCTTGGAAGAAGGGTCCTGCTTCGGCAACTGACTTACATTTTCTTCTGTGAGTGGCTCAATTAGGGCCTTGGCCAAAGTCTCAGCCCTTACCTTTTTGGCAGTAGCATCCATCCTTATTCTAAGCATTTCTATTTCACCTTGCCTTTGGGCCTGTTCCATTTGCATTTCGCTTTGTCTACGGGCCTGTTCTATTTGCATTTCGCTTTGTCTACGGGCCTGTTCTATTTGCATTTCGCTTTGTCTACGGGCCTGTTCTATTTGCAGTCGTTGCTCTTCTTCTTTAAAGGGAAGGGTGAGATCAGCTGCCTTAGCATCAGCCTCCGCCCCCGCTACCTTGCTCTTTAGCTCTAGACGTGCAGCCTCCTTAATGTGCAAGGCAGCTAGGGAAGAGATGGCACTCCCAGCAGCAGAAGACTTGCTAGAGTGGCTATGTTTAGATGATGCACACTCCCTTAGTTTAGATACCTGGCTAGAGCGGTTGGACTTAAGACTAAGTGCCACAGCAGGTGATTTTAAAAGATTGGTCTCATGGCTGCATAAGGAAGACTGATTTCCTTTTGGCTCAGACCTTAGATTAACAGATGGAGAACTAAATTCCAAGGCATCTAGAATTGCCCTCACCTTATTTTCTTTCTCATTAGTGTCAGCTAAGACACTCACTATTTCTAACTCTGAATCCTTGGCGTTAATGCGCTCGAGGACCTGGACTATCTTAGACACCAAACCCCTCCAAATACCGAAGGTCTCTTCAAGGTCTGTCTGTAATATGGATGGCACCCTTGTAATACCCAAGCTCTCAATTCTGTCCATTAATGTTGTGATGCGCTCCCATGCCGAACCTAACCTCACATGGAGGAGCTCCTTTTCGTCTATTAGATGGGCTAGCATTTTGGCTGAAGGGTGCTTTATCCTTTGGGGCCTTTCATTCCTACCTTCAGCCTCAGAAGGAGGTATACCATCTGTATCATCTTGAAATTGCATAGACATTATGTATTCTTAATAGCAAGTAAATTTACAACAAAGGCAAATGCAATATACCTGCAAGTAAATTTACAATAAAGGCAAATTCAATATATAATACAATTCACAGCACTTAACCATAGCAATATATATCACTAAGTAACTATACTTTACAAAGATTGTGACCTTTGGCGCCAAACTTTGGTAGGCAAGCTGCAAAATGCCAACTGACAGCAACTTGCCACTTGATACCTCCCTTGCCCGAGTGACGTAAACTGCCAAAATGGTGACTTCGCCAAATTTTCAAGCACCTTGTGCTCCGCGGCTCGAGGCCTGCCGCCGAAGGAGCACCGAGGCTGGCTTTGGAAAGGAGGAGAGAAGAGACGCCTCCTCCCCGCTGTGAAGGGAGGTCACCACCGCAGGACGATGAGACAGGTCACCACCGCAGGTCAATGAGGCAGGTCACCACCGCAGGATGATGAGACAGGTCACCGCCGCAGGTCAATGAGGCAGGTCACCACCGCAGGATGATGAGGCAGGTCACCACCGCCGGACCATGAGGCAGGTCACCACCGCCGGGCGACTGTCCCGGCCGAGATCCTAGCCACTGTGAAGACTCAGCCAGAACTTTCTTTTGGAGTTGCCAGGCTTATCTGGGTCCCGGCCTGGTGCTTCTGGACTCACCACCTCTGTGTGAGCCCAAAGACTGCTGCTGGAGCTCCGCGGCTCGATACCTGCCACCGAAGGAGCTCGGGGTAGATTGCTGGGTTTTGCACAGCCGTGCAATTGCAGAAACAGCCGCAGCTGAAGAGCAGGATACTGCAGAGGCTGAAGGAATGGCAGCAAGCTTCACTGCAACAGACCAACAAAATCAAAGTCTCTATGGCCGTGCAGGCTAGCTCAAGCGGAAAACCGCTGATCGTCCTCAAAACTGTGCCGTCCGCCAGACAATAAAAAAAACTATAAAGCTGAAACGTGCCATCCTTTATCCGGGCGAACTGCAAATCCCTATAAGCTGTCCTAAAATATTGAACGACTGAGTCTGGAGAACTTCAAAAAAGGATGTTTATTCATACAAGGTTGTAAACCTGGCACAGATCTTAAAGTTGCAGAAAATGAAACAAATTTCCATAGGTTTTAGTTGCAGAATTATCCCTGGTTCCAGAAGGCAAAGGTGATTATAAAACCACTATACCCTAATCACGCTGTCTATATTAGAAGGAGAAACTCTTTCCTTCCCTATCTTTACAGCAAAGATTAGTTCTAGAAGCGATGGAATAACCCTGCTCCTCTAACTAGATTTCCTATTCCAGATCAGTATAATTCAATACTTATCTAATTTGGATAGGCTTAGATTGGCCTGGTTTTGAGGATGATTTGTCCCAGTTAGCTTTGCACAGCTCCAGCACGTTGGAAGACTATAGCCAGAAAGAAACTCTAAAATGGAGACTAGACCCTGGTAAAAAGGGCGGTCCTAAGATGTTGTACTCTTTGACCAATCATTGCAAAGAAAACTGCAGCCAGCTCTTGCAGACTTCAAGCCACCTTTCCTGGGCTTTTGCAGCCAGAGGCTGAAACAAAATGCAAAGGAGGGAAAACAAACAAACGACCAATAAGTAAGGCAAACCATCGTCCTGGGGGACGGAACATTTCTTGTCAGGTTAAACTTTAAAATTTTGTATCTTTAACTTATAGTCTTGATCAGTCTCTTCAAAACTATATTGCTCTGTACAGGTCTCTTTTATAAGTCTACTTCCAAGGAACTCAAGCCTCAACTGACTTCTAACTTCTAACATTGGCTTCTGTACTCAAACAGACTCAAGCCTCAACTGTCATTCCTTTTTAAAACTGCATTCTGAACAGTCACTGAACACAGTCACATGGTCTGCAGTCCCTCCCACTGCCTCAAGTATCATAGAACTATGAAAACTGCAAACTGCAGAAGACATACACTTCAGGAAATTAACCGACACATTATAAACAGGCAAAACATTAGACTGAGGAGGCTTGAGAAGGTTGCTATCTCCAACAGTTTGCCCATACATGTCCCAGTTTCTATCTGTGAAAAGTTGAAGCAAGTGTCTTCATTCTACAGTGACCTAGCAGATGTGTATAAGAAACCCAATGGCAGAACAAGAAGAAGCAATTCTGTCTGAAGTTCCTATGCAATTGATTCATAGATATCAGTTGAAGTATATTGCCTCGAATATTGAAGCCACATTGTAGTTTGGTAAACCTAAAGATTTTCCCCTGGCATTAAGTCTAGTCATGTCCGACTCTGGGGGTGGTGCTCATCTCCATTTCTAAGCCAAAGAGCCGGCGTTGTCCATAGATACCTTCAAGGTTATGTGGCCGGCATGACTGCATGAATTGGCGTTACCTTCCCAACGGAGTGGTACCTATTGATCTACTCACATTTGAATGCTTTCAAACTGCTATGTTGGCAGAAGCTGGGGCTAACAGTGGGAGCTCCTCCAGCTCCCCGGATTCGAACTGCCAACCTTTCTGTCAGCAAGTTCAGCAGCTCAGCGGTTTAATCTGCTGAGCCACTGTGGGCAGTTTGGTAAGGCACTCCAATCTTTGGCAAATATGGCTACAGTCCTTGTAAAACTATAACTCCCATGATTCCATAGCATTAAAGTGGTGTCAGTCTCCATTAATTCTACAGTATAGAATAGATGCACCAGTTGGTACTATCAGCAATCCTTTCCTTCAAAATCCCAAACCTTTGCAAATATAAAATCCCGAAACTGCTTCTTTATAAAGATCCTGTTGCACATACTCTACAGACCAGTTTCAGCCCTGTACAATCTTACCTGCTAAGAGTGAGTCAAGGTATATCACAGCAATAGATTTAGATCCAAAGTGGGCAAATCATCTACCACAGTCAACAGATCTTCATCATTGACCAGGAGGTCATGTAGTGCCTTGAAAGAAATTTTGCTTGATAGAAGAGCAGGACTCACCATGGTATTTCAGTTCTAGCACACAACAATGACAGGAATGGTAAGATGAAGCTTTGATGATAAAAACGAAGAAACACACATGAAAGGATGGATTAAAATAGTGTTTTATGTGGTTTTAATCCATTTATTAGGTGACTTTCATAAAATAGCTAAGCAGAGCACAAAAATAACTAGACTAAATATTTTTTTAAATTGCACAGAAAGCCAGAATGACAACAAGCCAGAATGACAACAAAGAAAACTTGGTATAATAATAATAATAATAATAATAATAATAATAATAATAATAATAATAATAAATACTAATAAACACCCAACCATTTTCAGGGTAGACAAAAAACAATCCAACCAAAAAAATCTTCCTCTACTTTGGCAAAGGGAAACCACCACAAATGAGATTTACTTTCCCACAGACAAACCACAGTTATCCACAGGAAAAATCCATTCCTCATCAGCCTGCCAGAAATAAGATTCATTTCCCACAAATTGCAATGGATGAAACGCAAAGTTCCCTTCTGAAATAAAATTTGGAACATCCAAGCCCCAGAATTTTCTTTCCAGCCAAATTTCTCTGAGCTCTAACATGAACTTGGATTTTGACTATACATATGAAGGATGTGGAGTATGGCAATAAAGGCTGGCTGGCTGAGTTCTCTGAAGAGCTGCTATCTTTTTCTGAATAGTGAATTCTATAACAAATAACATACCAACCAGGTACGAGATCTTGGTATCAGTAGGCTTGAGGAACCAGGCCCCATTTACACTGCCATATAATTCAAGTAAGTAAAGCATATAATCCACATTACCAAAGTAGATAATCCACATTATCTGCTTTGAGCTGGATTATATGAGTCTACACTGTCAAATAATCCAGTTCACAGCAAATACTGGTAATCTAGATTTTATATGGCAGTGCAGAAGGGCCCCCAGAAGTTTATAGATGTACAAAAATAGTTAGACCCAAAAAACCCCTATGGACTGAGCCAGCGTGGTGTTGTGGTTCGAGCCCTGGACTCTAACTCTGGAGAATTTCAATTCAATTCCCTGCTTGACCATGGATACCTACTACTTTGGACAACTCACACGCTCTCTGTCCCAGAAGACCCTGTGATAGTTGAGCTTTAGGCCCCTTCTACACTGCCATATAAAATCCAGATTATCTGCTTTGAACTAGATTATATGGCAGTGTAGACTCATATAATCCAGTTCAAAGCAGATAATGTGGATGATCTGCTTTGATGATCTGGATTATATGGTTTATATGTAGAATATAATCCATATAATATGCATTTTATATGTAGAAGGGGGCTCAGAGTCACCATGAACTGGAAACCTGAAGACACACAACAACCAAATTCTGGGAAGGAGAAAATTGGAGGTCGAGCTGAGTATCTGGTCAGAAGGTATGGCTGGAACCTTGAACGACCTGCAAAATGAGCTGTCAGAATTTAAAACACATGTGAAGATCTATCTCACCTTAAGGAGAGGTGGGTAAGAAATAAAATTATTACTATTACTGTTATTGAACAGGAGCTCTCTGCATTGTGATGTTTATGGGACAATATAAACAAGATGCTATCCAAAATGCAGACAGAAGAAGACATGCCATGTTGCTCATCAACTGAGGCAGATTTAATCCTAAACCCAATGGTGACCCTGAATAAAGGCCTTTACTAGAATATGCCATATGGGGATATTGTCTCCTAAAATCACTGGTGAACAATAGCAGTCGGGATTGGCCAACAGGAGTTCAGTTCAAGTCATGTTTGGAGCTAGTGCTTTTGCTCTTCTACACAAAAAGAACCAGGATTCAGGAAGGAAAGAAACAGCTCCTAAACACAATTTCTGGGCCTTGCACATATCCATACTTTAAAGCACTTCTACATTGGATGGATTATATTTTTGTTTTGTTTTTAATTTACAAACGCACACAGATAAAAATGAAACAATACAATAGCTTGATAGAAAAGGGCAGTTTAGCAGTGGTCAGCAGAATGAAAAACAAATACTGAACAGAATAAACAAAATGTACACATCCTATCTGATCTTGGAACCTAAGTGGAATCAGCTCTGAGTAATACTTGGAGGGAGCCCACCAATGAAAACCAGATACTACCGGCTATATTTCAGAGGAAGAAACTGGGGGCTCATATACATTACCATATAAAATCCAGATTATATGTTTTGAACTGGATTATATGGCAGTGTGGACTCATATAATCCAATCCAAAGCAGATCATCGGGATTATCTGATTTGATAGTCTGGATTATATGGCAGTGTATATCCAGCCTAAGAAAATCATCTCTGAGCATTCCTTGCCTTAAAAAATCCTGTGAAATTCATGAGTTTATCATGAATTGACTGGTAACTTGAAGGCACATATATACACAGAGTCAAAGAGGCCAAACAATCTGTCCATGTCTAACTGCATCTGATCATCGTGAACGCCCAGAAGATGGCAGTATTTGTTTGTCATTTTTCTTAACTAGCAGCTGTACTACCCTGTTTCCCCTAAAATAAGACATGTCCAGAAAATAAGACCTAGTAGAGGTTTTGCTGAATTGCTATATATAAGGCCTCCCCTGAAAGTAAGACCTAGTAAATTTTTGTTTGGAAGCATGCCCGCCGAACAGAACACCAGAGCATGCAGGATCAGTAAATATACGTACCATAGAGTGTTGTGCATGAAAATATTGGTAGTAACAAGAAATTCTTGATAGGATTCACAGTTTGTCTGGTTATGCTGGTTTGTGATGACAACTACTGTACAGTATATAATAAATGTTCATTTTTTGTTCAACAATAAATGTGAATTCTTCTTCATGGAAAAATAAGACATCCCCTGAAAATAAGACCTAGCACATCTTTGGGAGCAAAAATTAATATAAGACACTGTCTTATTTTTGGGGAAACACGGTAGGTTTACCTCTTGTCTGGTAGTCCCCACCACCATTATTTCTCTTCCACTCTGTTCTTTCTCTTCCCCCATTTTGCATTCACTCCTTCCACCTGCATTGCTCATTCAGTCTTTTTCTCTCCTGAGACGCCTCCTAATCCATGTCCCAAGCAGCAGGAATTCCAGCCCCCATCATTCCATCTGAGCTCTGCAGAGGGAAGCATAGGCCTCTTAAGGCATCGGCTTTGCCAGAACTATCTACAGCAGTGGTTCTCAACCTATGGGTCCCCAGATGTTTTAGCCTTCAACTCCCAGAAATCCTAACAGCTGGAAAACTGGCTGGGATTTCTGGGAGTTGTAGACCAAAACACCTGGGGACCCACAGGTTGAGAACCACTGATCTACAGCCTTTCCTCTAGGGATGATTAAGGAGATATTATGTCTAAAAATGGCACCACAATCTACACATTTTAATTAACTAAAACACCCGGGCTGTGGAACTCCTTTCCCAGGGAAGCTAGACAGGGGCTCTCCAGAATGTTCTTCCATTAGCAAGCTGAGGCCTTTTTAAAATTCCAGGCTTTGGAGAAGTTGAATGTTTACTGGAAAAGTGCTTTTAATAATTTACTGCTTGTATTTGTTGCCTTTAAAATGGATATGGGCTACATTCTTCTGCATTTGGCAGATTGTTTAATTATATTTTAACAATAACTTCTTGAATATTTTTATTTATGTGCATTTTATATGTTTCTATTTTAAATGCCAAAAGTTAGAATGGTCTGTGCCATCGTATTCTCTGTTTCTATGTATGGTTTTGAAAGCTGGACAGTGAAGAAGAAAAAATAATTTCATTTGGGAAATGGTGCTGGAGACAAATACAGTAGAGTCTCACTTATCCAAGCTAAACGGGCCGGCAGAAGCTTGGATAAGTGAATATCTTGGATAATAAGGAGGGATTAAGGAAAAGCCTATTAAACATCAAATTAGGTTATGATTTTACAAATTAAGCACCAAAGCATCATGTTTTACAAGAAATTTGACAGAAAAAGCAGTTTGATACGCAGTAATGTTATCTTGTAATTACTGTATTTACGAATTTAGCACCAAAATATCACGATATATTGAAAACATTGACTACAAAAATGGCTTGGATAATCCAGAAACTTGGATAAGCGAGGCTTGGATAAGTGAGACTCTACTGTAAATGGGCACTAAAGCAGGCAGGCCTGAACTCTCCCTAGAAGCCAAAATGGCTAAACTGTTGGGCATACCATAAGAAGACAGGACTCATTAGAAAAGACAACAATGTTTGGCAAAATGAAGGGCAGCAAGAAATGAGGAAGACTCAATCAAGGAAGCTCTTGGTCTTGAGTCTGCAAGAGTTGGGAAGATCTGTTGACCATGGGGTGACTTGGAGGTCTCTCATCCATAAGGTTCACCAGAAGTGGACTTAACAACAACAGCAAAAAATTAAATTTTGTTGGAAGTCTTCGGTCCCACTTTTGTGGTACTGCAATGTTTCCAGTGGCCAAGTCAGGAATAACAGCTCCTTCTAATCACTACTACAAGATTATTAGATCTTCATCTATTATCAGTAGAACTGTCTTTGTTCCAGATGTAACAGGGTTTCAGTTGAAGGCAACTTTTTATGGATCGCATGCTCCTGATGCTCATCACTACCAATGCCAAGGAGATGGTTGGCAGGTGCATCGTAGCCTCCAGGTAGCACCAAGTAACTCTGATGTCACCGAAATATGGCCTTTGTTCTGCCTGAAGAAACTTGTATGGGATGAGCTTCTAAAACATATGTACATGTCACTGTGATAAAACCTGGGAAGGATATTGAGATCAACTCCTACTTCCCAGTATTCACCGTCTAGTCTAAAATACCTCTAAATCAGTGGTTCTCAACCTGTTATGTTCCCAGATGTTATAGCCTTCAACTCCCAGAAATCCTAACAGCTGGTAAACTGGCTGGGATTTCTGAGAGTTGTAGGCCAAAAACATCTGGGGATCCCTGGTTGAGAACCACTGCTCTAAATCATCTCCTGAATCCCACATAAATTCCAGTGGAAATGCAGCATTAACCCTGATGTTGTTGTATGCCTTTAAGTAATACCCAACTTAAAGCAATTCTAAGCCAAACGTATCATGGGACTTGTTCAGAAAGGGGTTGCCTTTGCCTAAGTCTCAGAGAGTATGAATTGCCCAAGGTCACCCAGTGGATTTTAAATGGCCAAGCAAGGATTCAAACCCTGATCCAACTCCTAAACCACTACACCACACTAGCTTTAACACAGATTGCGCAACAATCAAGAAAGCACCATAAAAGCTATTGGGAGATTCTTCATCCCAAGAAATTCTTACTCTCAATTGGACCAAATGGTGAAAGTCTCCATCAAGTCCAGCACACTAAGCCAGCCAGATGCTCTTGGAGAGTTTGCAAATAGAGCAATGTGGACTCAGAAATCCCTAATAATTTTTAGCAGTATTTTCTTAATAGTTCCTTCATGTTCTTTGTAAAGTGAATGGTGATGTAATAGAAATTATACTTCTTATGGTCTACATCAAACCTCACCACCAAGCCAAAAATGTGATTATTTATATCAAAAGTTGCTTCGTGTTGGTGCCTCTCACTCCTTCATAACCCTGCTCATGGTTTGGTTTGCTGGTGGGCTGTGTTCTTTCTTGTTGTATACACTCTTCGTTATGTCGGACCTCGCCTTTCCACAGAAGGTTATGCCAGAGTACCTTTGATGTTTTCACCAAACACCAGTACTGTTCTATGATTCTGTACTATCAAAGGCCGTTTCTTTGATTTCATGCCCAAATGAGACTGGGGGATGATGGAACCGCTTAACTAATTGCTCCATATGTGGAATGTGCCTGCCTTGCCTTCTCCGGCTGCCTGTCAGTGGCATTGTTTTTGACTGAATAGCTCTACCAGAAAAGCCAGTGTTTTCCTAAGGCCATGACTTAAATCTAATGGGGCAAGGAGGGGAGGGAGGGGGACATTGTGTAGCCTGCCTTTATTATATGTACACAGAGACCCTTGTTAGGGACGATGCCTGCCACATGCTGTGAACAGCTGACCCCCACTCTGATCTGTCCCCTGGAATTAGAGGACGGAGAAGCTATTTATTAGGGACACTTTTGTCATTTGGCCAGGCTGAGCAGTACAGACTAACAGGGGACCAAAGGTTTTGTTTAGGGTTTTACTAAGAAGAGAAGGGAGAAGGCCTCCAAAGTCAGTTTAAATATCATCTCCAGACTATAGAACAGGGTTGGGATTCCAAAGTGGAATAAAGCATTACTTTACCTACATGACTTTACTTTACCTACTTAGCAAATATAGCATATTACATAGCATACATTTGCCTTGGTAATACATTCACTGTTGTACCTGTGACCTTGAATATAATGCTTGCCCAGTCAGCAGCATACCATTCCCTGAGATTTCAGGGTTAAAACCTGGGGTCATAGGGCAAGAACATGACAACAATATCAGAAGGGTGAGAGCAAGTGAAGCTTGGAGGTGGTCAGCCACAACATCAACATTCACTGATTGTAGAAAGAGAGGCAATGGATCCAGAGTTTGGTTAAAATCACACAAAAAAGCATTTTCTCCACAACTGGTCTGCAGAAAAACATGCTCCTTGGATGCAGCAATTGCCTTCAATTCCTAATGAAGACTGTATTACCCATCATTTTACATTTATTATAGAACTCCAATATGCTGATGATAATGTGGTCTGTGCTCATTCAGAATAAGACCTACAAGCCACTCTAAACGCCTTTGCAGAAGCATACGAAAAGCTTGGCTTCTCACTGAACAGTGAGAAAACCAAAGTGCTCTTTCAGCAAGCACCAGCCAATCACTCTGCAATGCCAGAAATATAGCTTACTGGTGTAACGTTACAAAATGTTGACCATTTCTGCTACCTTGGCAGCCACCTCTCCACAAAAATCAACATCAAAACTGAAATACAACACCGTATGAGCTCTGCAAGTGCAGCATTAGTCTGAATTAAGCAAATAGTATTTGAGGATGCAGACATTTGTAGGGATACCAAGGTGTTTGTTTATAAAGCGATTGTCCTCTCAACCCTGTTATATGCTAGAGAAATGTGGACGTCTACAGATGTCACATTCAACTCCTGGAAAGATTCCATCAGCGTTGCCTCTGAAAAATCCAGCAAATCTCTTGGGAAGACAGGCAGACAAACATCAGTCTGCTGGAAAAAGCAAAGACCACCAGCACTGAAATGATGATCCTCCACCATCAACTCCACTGGACTGGCCACATTGTCCGAATGCTCAATCACCGTCTCCCAAAGCAGTTACTCTACTCCCAACAGAAGAACAGAAAACAGAAGGTTGGTGGACAGGGAAAAGAGATTTAACAATGGATTAAAGTCAACTTTAAAAACTATGGCATAGATACTGAGAACTGGGAAGCATTCTCACTGGGGATTAGATGTGACCAGCAGTGCTG
Organism: Anolis carolinensis; assembly: GCF_035594765.1. Taxonomy (NCBI): domain Eukaryota; kingdom Metazoa; phylum Chordata; class Lepidosauria; order Squamata; family Anolidae; genus Anolis; species Anolis carolinensis. The sequence continues at coordinate 243,666,057 of NC_085841.1, forward strand.
AGGAAATCGAAGAGGCACGAATGGAGGGCAAAAGGAAGAAACGTGTCAAGAGCATCAAGCCAACCCTGACTGGGACCACCTTCCATCTGAAAATCAATGTCCACACTGCGGAAGAACACGCAGGTCAATAATAGGTCTTCACAGTCATCTATGGATCTACCACCAATAGCATACGCTTAGAAGGCCATCTTACTTAGCCACGAATGATCACCGATGATGATGATCTACAGCATGACACATACAGGTTTTTTTCCCAAACACCCATGAATTGCATTGTTGACACTCATCTTGCTGTAAATAACATGGCTTTTCAAAATGTTTTCACCCATGTGATCTGTTACCATTTCTGCCATTTCCTTTTGCTCCTAGTTTTTTGCTACACTTGGCCAACAAACATCAGATAGTTTTTTGATGGGCCTGTGAGCCCTGCTGCCAGCTAAGGTCACTTCTAGACTGCCATATAAAATCCATATTATCTGATTTGAACTGGATTATATGGCAGTGTAGATTTATATAATCCAGTAGTTGTGAGGAGGGGCAGCAACATCTTTGATTGCTTTGCACCCAGAAAAGCTACCTAATAGAAATAAGCTGAGCTATTATTCTTGGGGTGCTAACAAAGCTGCAACTACATTATATTACAGATGGAAACTAGATGAAAGGATATGGCCACTTCTTTTGCAATACTATTGTTTTTCAAATGATGGTTGTAGTTATGGGGAAGTGGATTAGGAAAGGATGGAGGAGGAATACCACATGGTTCAAACACTTGCATGAGCTGCTGTCTTGTGCTCTCTTGTTGATCTTGAGACAACAAAAAGGTGGAAAACATCACCGCAGGCCCATAGCTTGTAGTATTCAAAAGTTAACTAAATATTAACTTTTTATTAACTTTTCAGAAATTGTTACTTTTAAAACTTTTTTATCTACATCATTCTTTGGGGGAAAATATTTGTTTTGTTCAAGTTATTTCCAACTTATGGTAACCCCAAGGCAGATGTATAATGGAGGGGTCCTTTTTGCAAGATTTGTTCAGAGGAGGTTTGGCTTTGCCTTCCTTTGAGACTGTGAGAAGGTGACTTTCCCAATGTCACCTAGTGAGTTTCCATGAAGAGAAGGACTCCACTCCTGGTCTTCAGAATCATAGTCTAATGCTCGAATCACTACTGGATCTCTATGGTTTTTTCCTCCTACTTTGTTTGTTTGGAAAAACCACTGGGAGAGTTATAAAGCAATTTTTCTGAGCTGTAGGATCTACCTGAGGCTTAAAACTATAATTACATTTTAAAAATGAATGTTCGTGATTTCATGCCAAGAGAAATAAAGAAACATTCAAACATGCATTCTTAAAAATTACAATGAAAAATGTACCCCTGAGTCCTCTTTACATATAGTGGACCCTTGGTATCCACTGGGATTTGATTCTAGGATCCCCAATAGATACCAACATTCATGGCTGCTCAAGTCCTACTGCAGTGGTTCTCAACCTGTGGGTCCCCAGATGTTTTGGCCTTCAACCCCCAGAAATCCTAACAGCTGGTAAACTGGCTGGATTTCTGGGAATTGTAGGCCAAAACACCTGGGGACCCACAGGTTGAGAACCACTGTCCTATTGTAGACAGTGACAAAATTAAATTGTATCCTTTATGTAAAATCTCAAAATCAGGGTTTGTTTATTGGATTTTAAAAAAATAGTGCCAAACCATATATAGTGGAATCCATGAATACAGAATCTGTGGGTATGAAGGAGTTGATTGTACAAACCAATGTCAGATTATCTGTTAAGCAACGGAGGTTCCATCTACACAGACCCATTATTCAGGCTTGATCTGAAGGAAAATAATAGTAAAGAAGAATGTCTTCAAAACAGGGAACATCCTAATATAACATGTATAAATTCAGTAATAGTCCAACATATGAAATATTCCAAACCAGGTCAAAAAGCAAGTGGGATGCTTCTTGTTAGGTTTTTGGAGAGAGAGGAAAGAATTGACCATATTGTTCTTTACCAGAATACTGGAGGAGGAAAAGGCATGTAAGTAGAGGCAAGTGGCCAAAACTGCCTCAAAATCAGTTTCTTTCTATTTGGAGAACAAATTGCCTGATTTTTAAATTGTTTGCGCAGGAACTTGTTTTAAAGGTACTGATGGGAAAGGAAAAATTGTATAAAAATAAATATTTTATTGAAAACAAACCATGACTTATGAGCTATTTCAGCCATTGCTTTTTCTTTCCATCCTTTCTTCTTGGGAATACAAATATTGCTTTTGTACTTCTTGGATTAATTTTTGTCTGAGTTCGTCAAATTTGTAACAGAGAGTCTACCCTCCTCCTGTAATAAAAATTCCTTCTTTCATATTCTGTTAAACAGCTCGGAGATAGAAAATTGCCTGAAGTGAATCTCAGGGCCCCCGTGTACAATTTTGGGATATTAAAGGCTCTAGTTATTGACTTGAAGCTAAGCTCTCTTACCTCATGATCCTGGTGTCTCCAAAGGCTTGTCTAGCAGTGTCTTCATTGTTTTGATTGTGCTTTTTCTGCATGGCAGGGGGTTGGACTAGATGGCCCATGTGGTCATTTCCAACTTTATTATTCTGATTCTATGATCTAGCCTCTGTCTGCAGAACTTCAACCCAAGTTTTGCTTCTTTGTTCCTTGAATGTGGATGATGAAGGACTTGAGATTGATCTATTTATTATCCTCCTCACTGGAGCTTTGAAAAGGGGTAAATGTGAAGAAAAGACAAATACGGTCAAGAAATAAAACAAGAAAAATTGACTGATAAGTACAGAGAAAAGATGGTGGCAGGCTAGCAGCAATGTCTGTCTGTGCATGGATTTGGGCTGAAACAGACTTAGTACAGCTGTCCAGACTGCCATATCACCTGACTTTGCCTAAAGCAGCACAAAATTGGGTTGAGGGTAGAAAATCCAAGATACCAGAAGTCCCTGTATATCGTGGAAGGAGATAGCGACAGATTAGAGCTGAGTCCAGGTTTTGTGATCAGTGTAGACAAGCCACAAAATCTTTTGAGTTTTTCTGAACCTTTTTTATCCCTATCATATTACTTCCTGTTGTGATGAGGGATGTATCCATATTGCACAATTACAGCCATTTGATTCCAGTACTTTGGCTCCATCCTATTAAATCTTTGTATTTGTGGCTTGGTTAGGTATGCAGAGGAGCCCCGGTGGCACGTCAGGTTAAACCGCTGAGCTGCTGAACTTGCTGACCGAAAGGTCAGCAGTTCAAATCCAGGGAGTGGGGTGAGCTCCTGCTGTTAGCCCCAGCAGTTTGAAAACATGCTAGGGGAAAATGTGGGTAGATCAATAGGTACTGCTCCAGTGGGAAGGTAATGGCGCTCCATGCAGTCATGCCGGCCACATGACCTCAGAGGTGTCAACGGACAACACTGGCTCTTCGGCTTAGAAATGGAGATGAGCACCAACCCTGAGAGTCGGACACAACTAGACTCAATGTCAAGGGAAAACCTTTACTTTACCTAGGTATGTAGAACTGTGTACTGTACTCCATTGAAGTATCCAGCAGAAAATTCAAAGTCCCGCTTAAAGCTGCAAATCCGTGGATTCCGCTGGTCAGAGTTATGGAAATTAAAGGGCTCTTCCACACAGCCATATCACCCAGAATATCAAAGCCAAATAACCCACAATATCTTCTTTGCACTGGGTTATCTGAGTCCACACTGCCCTATATCCCAGTTCAACGTTTGGTGCTAAATTCGCAAATATACTAATTCCTACATAACATTACCATGTATTGAACTGCTTTTTCTGTTGATTTATTGTAAAACATGATGTTTTGGTGCTTAATTTTTTAAATCATAATGTAATTTGATGTTTAATAGGCTTCTTCTTAATCCCTCCTTATTATCCAACATTTCTGCTATAGTTATACTCCTGTTTCTGTTGGCACACATCTATCTTGGAATGAAAGCTACATATTCTTTAGGAGCCATGCACATGTGTCAGGGTCTCCCCGCTGGCTAGGTTCCCCAAACAAAGTTCCCTGTTTGTTTAGGAATTACTGTATATACTCGAGTATAAGTCTAGTTTTTCAGCCCTCTTTTTAAGACTGAAAAAGCCCCCCTCGGCTTATACTTGGGTGAGGGTCCTGGTTGGCTTCTATTTGGGTCAGCTTATACTCGAGAATATATGGTACATTTATTATTTTTCTCTATTATTATTGGTATTATTACATTTATTATTTTTCTTTATTGTTGTTGCTACTATTATATTTATTTTACTCTATTATTATTATTATTATTATTATTATTACTATTAATACATTTATTATTTCACTCTGCTCTTATTATTATTATTATTGCCTTTATTATTTTACTCTATTTATTATTCCATGTATTATTTTCCTTTGTTTATTATTATTATTATTATTATTATTATTACATGTATTATTTTACTCTATTATTATTAAAAGGATACATAAGCACATTTACATTGAAGAAGGTGAGAATAATGATTTGATCAGAGTTGGACAGTCTTATCTTAAATTTGAGCTTTATGTAAATATTCAAAAACATTTAACATACGGATGCCTCAATTAATGTAATCTATTATTGGTATCTATTTTATCTTATTGGTATCTATTTTTATTTCTGAAATTTTCCACCCTCGGCTTATACTGCAGTCAATGTTTTCCCAGTTTTTTTGTGGTAAAATTAGGTTGCTCGGCTTATATTTGGGTCAGCTTATACTTGAGTATATACGGTACCTCCAAATACCCTACAAGCACCCTAGGCAGGGTCAGCTCTTGTTAGTACAGTAGAGTCTCACTTATCCAACATAAACGGGCCGGCAGAACGTTGGATAAGCAAATATGTTGGATAATAAGGAGAGATTAAGGAGAAGCCTATTAAACATCAAATTAGGTTATGATTTTACAAATTAAACACCAAAACATCATGTTATACAACAAATTTGACAGAAAAAGTAGTTCAATATGCAGTAATGCTACGCAGTAATTACTGTATTTACGAATTTAGCACCAAAATATCACGATATATTGAAAACATTGACTACAAAAATGCGTTGGATAATCCAGAACGTTGGATAAGCGAATGTTGGATAAGTGAGACTCTACTGTACTTGGATGGCAGACTACTCCACTTTAACTGTCATGCTTCAATCCTATGTAATCATGGTAACTGCAATTCGATGCTGCACCAGCACCTTTTTTGGGCAGAGAAGGCTAAAGACCTTGCAAGACTGCAACTCCCATGAATCCATACCATTGATTTTCATCAGGCTTTTGAATAATAATTGTCAGCGTTAATTATTATCATGTACGCTGGAACTCAATCGACAGACCCAGTTTTTTTGAACTGAACACGCCTACCTGTATTTTATAATGTGTTTTATGAATACTGATGTAAGTTAATAATAATTTTTAACTGATTTTTATTGCACTGTATAATTTTTATATATGCGTTTTATTGTAAGCCGCCCTGAGTCCCCTGTTGGGTGAGAAGGGCGGGATATAAATATTGTAATAAATAAATAAAAATAAATTGAGCCATGCAGTTACAAGTGGGGCCAAACTGTATTACTTCTACAGTGTAGCTGCAGCCTTGCTCACGCAATGAACCCTCTGGTTAGCCATGCACCTTGCTGCACTTTGCCAGTACACTGAATTAGATCAAGAGTCCCAATTTGCCAAAACCACTTCCTTTCCAACCAGGAAAGGTTCTCTCTCTGCTGGTATGTTTGCATACCTACTTTCCATGAGTCATGACTGCATTTCAAGTGCCTCCTACTGAGCTTCAACTTCTCATCCATTGGATACTCCCCTGCCCACCCTGCAGAGCCTGCCTCCCCTGTACATTCCTCACAGATGGCCATCCAACCTCTGTAATATCATAACTTCCTAAGAAACATCCAGTTCAACTTCCTTCAACCATACAAGAGGACACAATCCAAACACTCCTGACAGATGTCCATCCAGGCTCTCCATAATAATAATAATGATGATAACAATAATAATAATCAACATCGCATCACAGAATCAAACAGTTACAACAGACCCCTAAAGACCATCCAGTCCAACCCATTTCTCCCATGGAGGACACAATCCAAACACTCCTCGCAGATGCCCATCCAATACCTCCACAATAATAACAATAATCCCATCAGACAATTATACAGTTAGGACAGACCCCTAAACCCCATCCGGCCCAAACCATTTCTGCAATAGAGGACACAATCCAAGCACACCCAACAGATGGCCATCCAGCCTGTAAATAATAACAATAACAATAATAATAATAATATCATGGAATCCTAAGGTTAGGAGAGACCTCTAAGGATCATCCAGTTCAACTTCCTTCTACCAATCCAAACACTCCTAACACATGGCCATCCAACCTCTACATAATAATGATAATAATCATAAAGATAATAAAAACAATAATAATCATAATACAACCATACAATCCAAGAGTTTGGAGAGACCCCAAAGGGCCATCCAGTCCAACCCTTCTACCATGCAGGACACAATACAAGCACTCTTGACAGATGGCCATCCACCCTCTACATATGCCACAGCAACGCGTGGCCAGGAACAGCTAGTTTGTTGTAAAACATTATGTTTTGGCGCTTAATTTGTAAAATCATAATGTAATGGGATGCTTAATAGGCTTTTCCTTAATCCCTCCTTATTATCCAACATTTTCGCTTATCCAACGCTTTTATTTTTCAGTGATTGGTTTGGGGGGGGGGGCGCCAAAATTCTGTTCGCTTACACTTGAAAATTACCTAGGGCCGGCCCTGCTTATTTTCAAGGGATGTCTTATTTTTCTAAATTGACTTTGTTTTGAACTGTAACTAGGGCTTATTTTTGAAGTTGGGCTTATATTTTGGGCATCCTCAAAAATCCTGAAAAATCATGCTAGGGCTTATTTTCAAGGAAACAGGGTATCAAAGTGTGTGCAGTGTGTAAAGGTACAGTTGAAAATATTTGAAATATGGCAGCACCAATAGATATGGTCAAGAGCTTAGAAGAAACTAGCGATATATAACAAGTTACCGTATATATAATTAATTCCCCTTTTGGCATAAATTGACAATAAAATTGTGCTGGAGGCTAAAAAGGTAAACTTCTCGAAGTATTTTCTATGTCCTACAGAGCACTTCTGTAACAGTCAAAGCTCTTTATATATAAATGAAGCTGTGTTTAATGAACATGCACAATGAGCAGTTCTATTGTATATTACTACCTATAGTTGCTCTTAAGAAGTGAGAAAATGTGGGCTTACATTTTTTTTAAACAGTAACAATAATAGTGACTAACTATATTATATGTCATTAGAACTATAGCTGTAACTAATATTCCTTGAGGAAATATGTTTAAATCATTCCGAGTGGCAACAATGGGATTTTCAAGTAGCTAAATTTGGAAATGCCTGGAAATGCCAATAGTAGCCTACAAGGGAAAAGAGGGCTAAAAGTCTCTACTTTAGATTTATTGTTTATTTCTTTCCTGCTCAACAGTCTGTAACAACATTTAACATTTATTTGGTGTGCATAGATGAAGATAAAGGTTTTCCCCGGACATTAAGTCTAGTTGTGTCTGACTCTGGGGGTTGGTGCTCATCTCCATTTTTACGCCGAAGAGCCGGCGTTGTTCGTAGACACCTCCAAGGTCATGTGATCGGCATGACTGCATGGAGTGCCGTTATCTTGCCACCGGAGTGGTACCGATTGATCTGCTCACATTTGCATGTTTTCAAACTGCTAGGTTGGCAGAAGCTGGGGCTAAGAGCGGGAGCTCATTCCACTCCCCGAATACAAACCGCCAGTCTTTCGGTTAGCAAGTTCAGCAGCTCATCGCTGTGCCGCCGGGGGCCTAAACTCCATGATTCGTGCATCTTTCTCTGTGTGTGATGTCTGCAAGCATCAGCCTTCCCTGGGAAAGAAAGAGGAGTCAAAATCTTTGTGTTTTGAAAACAAAGGGCAGGACAGAGCAGCTATAAGAGTGCTGCTTGAAAAGACAGCCCCACATTGAATCTCCTCCTCATCTCTTCTTACAGATGTCACCATGAAGGTGGAAAAATATCTGACAGCTCATGGTGTTGCTTGCTATATGTGCCTAAATGTTAAAGGGGACAGGGGCAGCGTCAAACAAGCAGAGTGTAATCTCTATTCTTGTTCCAAAATATCAAGCGGAAAGAAAATGATGTAGGAAAGCTGAACACATCCCTGTTCCAATTTGTTAATAATATAAAGAAGATTAGAGTTCTTGGCATCCTCTCTTGAGCATGCCCATTATTTTTGCCTAATTCTTCACTGGCAGAGCAGAAAGGCCCATAAAACAATCAGCTGTAGATGTCTGTGGGAAAGTGTGGCTTTGAAAGAGATCCTTTCTACGGACAATTGCAGGGCCGAATGCCTCCAGGGAGGTGCAATTGCAGTTATGGCTTTTCTCCCCCTTTCTAGGAACAAGCCTACATCTGTTTGGCAATGCCGTGTTTTCTACCATAAAAATAAACCCCTAACAACAAACAGCTCAACTTATATGAGGTTAAACTCTTCAGAACAGAGCCCTGCTTGTTAAAGCCTACATCTGTCAGCAAAGCCATTCTCTCCATCACCACCCCTTGGGACAAATGGCAGTCTGCTGCTCACATGAACTGTGGCCTCTGTGAAATGCCCCAGGAGAAGGAATCGGGGGAAGGGGGAAGGTGAAAAGAAGAGGAAGAGGATTGGAAAGGGGTTTTTCAAACGTTCTTGGCAAGCATTTGTGTGCTTTAAAAAGGAACCTTTACTTTTTATGTACTGTATTTATATATTTATCGTGTCAGAAGTGAAACGAGGGTACAAGTTGTAATGTATTTTAAAACACAAAGTTTTTAAAAACTTGGCATTATACCAAATGTTCATTGGCCAGTAGCTGGCCACTTGGAGTGCCTCTGGTGTTGCTATAAGAAGGTCCTCCATTGTGCATGTGGCAGGGCTCAGGCTGCATTGTAGTAGGTGGTCTGTAGCAGTCCTAAAAAGAACAGGGGTCCCCAAACTAAGGCCCGTGGGCTGGATGCGGCCCTCCAAGGTAATTTACCTGCCCCCTGTCCTAAACTTTAGACTTAGGGTTAACCTAAGTCTACCTGGTCTTTGGAGGTCTTTTTGCTTATCTATGGTCTTATGAGATCATCTAGATGGTCTTTGGAGGTCTCTTTGCTTACCTATGGTCTTATGAGATTGTCTAGATGGTCTTTGAAGGTCTCTTTGCTTAGCTATGGCCTTATGAGACCATCTAGATGGCTTTTGGAGGTTACTTTCCTTTCCTATGGTCCTATGAGACTGTCTAGATGGTCTTTGAGGGTCCCTTCCCCTCCCCTTCAGCCCCCCCCCCCCAATTCTCAGGGTGGTCCTAGAGAACGCCGTACTGGCACGTGGCATGGTCGTGTCCTTTTCCGCACCTGTTTGTTTGTGAACAACTCTTCAGCCTTACTTTGCCCCTATCAATTTTTCTTCAGGAAAAAAAGTCTTGATATGGCATCTGCCATAAGCCACGCTAAGTCACTGTTAAAATCTTTAGAAATTTTGAGAGCAGATGCAAAATTTTGTAAAACTCTTTGACTTAGCAAGAACAACATCTGAAAACATATTTCAAAGCAACTTGACTATTCCAAGGCAAAGTTCAAGACAAGTGCATCAGGCAAATCCAGGGACTAATTCTGTAGAAGATTATTTCAGAGTTGTGGTATTCATACCATGTGTCAATTCACTCATACAGAACATTACTGAAAGGTTCATGGCAAATGAAGACATTTTAACCAGTTTCCAGGTTCTCCTCCTTGGGTTTTCAGGTCTAGGCAAAGTTCACCATATGGAACAACTGTCAGAATACTTTGAAAATGACGCAGCACTTGCTTCCGTCAAGGCTGAGTACATAATGTGGTGTAATATTACACCATCAATTAAGAAAAATACTGAGGTACTTAAAGTGTTGGAACTGTGTGACAAAACCTACTATCGGTCAATAAATTTCCTTTTGACTGTGTGAGCTACTCTACCAGTAACAATATGCAGTGTGGAAAGATCGTTTTCAACCATGAAGAGAGTGAAAAGTGTATCTAGAAGTTTAATCACAGACCAGAGACTTAGTGGACTAGCAATGATTTCCATCCATCAGGACATCACTATCAAACCAGAAAAAGCAATTGACAAAATGGCCGGGGAGTAAAAAAAGTAAGTCAAAAAGTATTCTAAACATTTTGTTAATGAAAGTAAATAAATAACATTTATTATTTAAACTGTTATGTTTATTCATATCATGATCTGATCACCATGCTCAATATATCCCATATGTATGGGGGTATTGGGATAAAGATACAGAAGGTTTGCTAGGGTAGATCCTCCCTCACTCAGACTCACCCCCCCCCACCCCCAAATCAAAATCCTGGCTACGAGTCTGAACTGGGGTATTAATATACAATACCTGACAAAAATTTGATGACCTTGCTTAATTTTCCCCTCAGTAGCCACTATCACAGGAATAGCTGTCATTACAACCTATGCTTATCTTTCTCTATAAGGTTGGGTTCCTGTATGCCTGTTGAGGACTCTGCAATGTCAGCCAACCATTGGTTGCTCTGAACAATATAATCAAGCTATTATCTATGCCAAAGGCACACATTTCAATCTTCTTCCCTACTTGCATCTCAAATGATTCGCCTGGAAAAATGTATGTAAAAATACAGGTATTGTCCTGCATTGGAGGACCTAGAGATTCCTAGAGAGATGTTTTCTCTTGAAATCTCTAGGTCCTCCAACAAAACTGGAAGCAGTTGACCACAGAGACACAATGGAAAATCTAGTGATCCGTAGAAAGAACATTTGATCAAATCTGTGAATAATCAAATCTATAAAAGTGAAAATTGCAAATGTGGGAGGACAACTATAGTTACCTGCCACAGATTAAATGTGAGATCTCAGTGTTCTCATTGTAAAACATGCCAGTGACCATGCTGTTGTTTCCCAGGATAAGCTCAGTCTAGCAGCCATTTCGGGCCACATGAAATCCTTTGGGGGTCCACATGCAGTCCATGGGCTGTATGTTGTGCAGATCTGCCCTACAGGACTGGAGGAAGCTGACCATAGAGCCACACTGGAGGACCTAGAGATTGCAAGAGATTAATATTTCCATCAAATCCACAAAAGTCAAAACTGCCAATGTGGAGAGACAACTGTAATTGTTTTGAAGGGATTTTCACTGCCGGCAGCTTTTAACTGGGTGCAACTACATGCAGATAGCATAGGAGCCTGGTATGCAAAATTAAATGTAAACTAATTTGTTCAGACCTTTCAGGGATTAATCACAATGAACTGCCATTCATTATTATGCTATATATACCATCCCAAATGTCATCCGGTTATGGTTTTAAAACCAAATCTTTCTTGTTTTAATTTAAATCTGTGATGTATCACAGCACAAAAAATCTGATATGTCAGTATCTTGGAGTAGCTTTCAAATACTTTACAAATCTCCAAAATGTGGCATTAGAAGAATAGTACAGATTTAGTCTCCCTTATCCAAAATGCTTGGGACTAAAGAAGTTTTGGGTTTTGGATTGTTTTATTATTTTGGAATACCTGTATTTCAATATACAGTGTTCCCTCGCTACTTCGCAGTTCACTTTTCGCTCCCTAACTGTGTCATGGTTTTTCAATTAATATTAATGTACACATTTATCATGGTATTTTCGCTGTTTCGTGGGTTTTTGCAGTGTGCAAAGGGGGGGAAAGGGAGAAATAAAGGGAGAGAGGGGAGGGGAGGGAAGAGTTGGAAATAAAAAAGGGTTATTTAGCTTCCATTCTTTTTCTCTGCTGGTGTACTGTATATTGTAACTGCTAAAATAAAGCACAGACTGCATTGTAGTAAGTGGCCTCTGGTTTGCTCTCCTCCACACATAGAATAAAAATATAGTGTCCCTACTTTGTTGATTTTCACTTATTGCGGGTGGTCCTGGAAGATAACCCCCGCACTAGTGAGGGAACACTCTACATGGGGGAAAGGGAGCTGGTCATACATTCAGTACCTATTTGTTTTTCTTCAAAGAGCCCAGATTTTTTTGTGCGGGGAGGGGAGGAGAAAAGATGCAGAAGACTCTGCTTACAAATAGAAGTGTAAATAGCAGACATCCCAGACACTTCCCTAGCTGTCAGCACTCTTTCTGCTTTCAAAAAACATCAAAGTAGCTGGAAAAGGAGAAGGAAACCCTCTCTTCTGCCTTTCTGGTCAGTTTTTCACATTTTGTCTGAACTAGATAAAGACAGTGGCAAAAAGGGCCACTCCATTTTCATGCTTACTGTACATTTCAAAGTGTTCACCCCATCGTGCACCATCATAGGCTCTATCCAGAACCAATGGTGGTGTATGGTGGGGAGCATAAAAATGTGTGGCATTCTGCTTTTTTCTGTGTAAGAACAGTCCTCCCCCTTCTCATTCCTCCATCAGGAAAAACCCAGTGGGCCCTGGCTGGTTATGTGACTACCTCATTTCCCCAAAGTCTGAGGTGGGAAGCTGATGGCCACAAATTTGGGTTTTTAGAGTGTTTCAGATTTCCTAACAAAGGAAACTCAACCAGTAATGGTAAGAAATCTATACACATAATAAAAGTGAAAATGTGTATGTGTGTATTTGGCAAGGGTGTCCACTTACACAGACAGCCTCCGGCCTTCACAAACAGCTTTAACCCACAGTGCTGGGAAGCCACCAAAGCCTTCCCTCCACTGACATTGCAGGTTACAGTGAGCGCCATGTCCCAGTGTTCCTTTCTGTCTCCATTGGTATGGAATTTGCATGACCCTGCCCACTGCTCCTCCCTTAACACTTTCCTATTATTTTCTATGTCACACAGCAACTGAACATACTAGAGAGAGAAGTTTGGGGAGAATTCATTATGATTTATAGGACTTGTAGGGACTGGGATGTATAGTTCACCTGAAATTTAAGAGCTCTCTGAACCCCACCAACGATGGACATGGAACTAACTTGCCACACAGACCCAACATGGCCAACTTTGCAACCTGGTGGAGTTTGGGGGTGACTGACCTTGACATCTAGGAGTTATAGTTCACCTGTATTCAGAGAACTCTGAACCCACCAGATTATGGATCTAGACCAAATTTGGCACACAGACTCAACATGGCCAACTGGGAATACTGGGGGAGTTTGGGGATGATTAACCCAAGATTTTTTGGGAATTGTAGTTCACTCACATCCTTATGTATTTTCTAATGGGAGCATTCATTAAAAACAACAGGAAAGACTGAGTTTTTTTTCTAAGAAATAGCCTAACATATGATCAAATTGATATTACCTAGCATCCAAAAACAAACAATCTCCTTTACAAATAACCCGGACACTTCCGGGTACCTAAGTTAGTATAGTAAAAAAAAACAAAAAAAAACCCCAGCTATTGCAAGCTGGTTATCTGAAAGTATTGTCTGGCCCACATTTGGGCATTTTGGTATTTTTAGAATGATTTTATTAAGTTTTAGACCATTAATATGACACTCTTTCAATGAAACAAGCTACTATCACGAGTAATTTGTTTATTCATTGGTAATGGTTTTTTATTTAACTAACTTTCCCAGATCTTCACTGTGGGGCCCGTGCCACTAGTGAATTACAGCAAACCTGTATTGCCAAAGGCATTGCCAGCTTATGCCAATGTGGGGCACTGCAACCCATCACCAATTCTAATTGCCTCCCCACCTCTGCTGTCATCATGTCCTTAGAATGTAAATCCTTCATTATGAGCAATTATGCCAATGAGCAATTATGCCAATTTTCTCCCTGCTGCATGAGAAAATAAATTTTCCCTTGTAATATTCTTCTTATGTGTGATCATCTCAAAATGTTGTGGAGGAATTCATTATGCGCAGAAAAACGTATGAGAAGTTGTTGTTGTTTTTTTGCACAAAAACCTATTTTCTGCACAGAAAAAAAGTTATCTGCCTAGGAAAAAGTCTTATCTATGCAGAAGACAGGTATTTTGTACAGGAAATAGGTTTTTGCCAGAACAACAAAACTATAATTGTGTTTTTCTACAATAAATTCCTTCTCAACCCTTAGAGACATTAGAACACTGGGAGAGAATTACACAAAATTTTTATCAGCCTATTATTCTTCCTGATGGAATTTCCCAACAGTTGGGAACCCTCGTTTGGGGGGGAAATAGTAAAGTATAGTCTTTCCATCTCCATCATGTCACTTATACGGATGTAGCAGTTAGTGTTGCTTTCTTTTTGATCTACAGTAGAATCATTTGTTGTGCAGGGTTTGAAATGTTATTTTAAAGACATGTTATTTTATTTTATTTTTATGAATGGATTGTTGCTGGTGTTGCTGATTTTAAAAAAATGATAAATTATTAGTATGGTGCTTTCTACATACATTTTTTTTAAAAATTAAATATTCTTTGAAGTACTAACTTTGCTCCAATTCCAACAAAAACAACATTTTAGCAATCACAAGTAATGTGTTGTTGAAGGCTTTCATGGCCAGAATCACTGGATTACTGTGAATTTTCCGAGCTCTATGAACGTGTTCCAGAAGCACTCTCTCATGACATTTCATCCGCATCTGTGGCAGGCATTTTCAGATGTTGTGAGATGTTGGAAACTAGGCAAGTGAGGTCCAGGGTGGGAGAAAGAACTCTTGTCTGTTTGAGGCAAGTGTGAATGTTGAAATTGGCCACCTTGATTCACATTGAATGGGCTTTCAGCTTCAAAGCCTGGCTGCTTCCTGCCTGGGTGAATCCTTTGTTAGGAGGTTTTAGCTGGCCTTGATTGTATCCTGTCTGGAATTCCCCTGTTTTCAGAGTATTGTTCTTTATTTACTGTCCCAATTTTAGAGTTTTTTTCAATACTAGTAGCCAGATTTTATTCATTTTCATGGTTTCCTCCTTTCTGTTGAAATTGTCCATATGCTTGTGGATTTCAGTAGCATATAAAACTCCAGTGCAGTGGTTCTCAACCTGTGGGTTCCCAGATGTTTTGGTCTTCAACTTCCAGAAACCCTAACAGCTGGTAAACTGGCTGGGATTTCTGGGAGTTGTAGGCCAAAACACCTGGGGACCCAGATGCTGAGAACCACTGCTCTAGTGCCTATTAAGGTGAGTTGAAGCATCAACACAAGGGGAAAGACCTTAAAAATCTTGGTTCATCAAGAAGTTACAAGGTCCTTACATCAAAGAATGCAGTAGTACCAAAATGATTGTGTCTATATGTTGCCATCATTTCTCATAAAATGAGATCTACTGTTCTTTCATTTTATCTGCCCATGTCAAAAACACTAGAGAGGTTTTAATGTTAGCTTTATGTTCAGCATTAAATTTAATTATTCTTATGTTTCCCGCCATGGCATTATGTATGAGGAGATCTCAACAACACAATTTTGTGTCAAAGACTTGTGCTTGAGTGTGCAAATAGCATTTGCACTGGTGGTGCAGACTGCTTCAAATTCAAGTCTGAACTTCATCAACATCTCAGATTCTGAAGTCTCAAAAGTTTCAAATGTTACAACTGAATTTCATGTTTGAGGATAAATGTTAAGTCTCTGAATAAAAGGAATTAATATGAAGTGTCATCTCCTGATCTCAGTGGTCATGACTGTGCTCATTTTGTTTTATTCTTGCTGATAATTATCAAACCAATAAATGCTTTTCTGCACTTATTCTGCACTTTCTGCATCAGTCTGCTGGCCGTGTTAAGAACTGCACAGACCTAAGTAACAACAATCTTACTGAAAGTTTTTAAAAGAGGAACTGTTTAACCTTTTCTCCATTGGCAGTTTTTTTCCTCCTTCAATATTGCCTAGGAGAAGCGCAGTGGGATTTCAGTGACCAAAATGACATGCAATAATCTTCTTCAGTGTCTTTTGCCTGAAATAATTTGGCTGCTAATGCCAAAGACCAAACTCAGAATTCCAGAACTTTTGCATTTCATGTGTGTTTTATAGCTTTGAGCCCTTTCCTCTGTCAATGAACATATTAATGTTAAAGCTACCTTTATTTAGTTGCTGTCCTGGGAGACTAAAATTTTGAGATGACATAGGGGCATTCCAAGAAGGAAAGAAATCCATAGTGCAGAGCTTTCCAACTGCGTTGCGACATATTAGTGTGTCAGCTACAGCATATAAGTGTGTCGCATGAACGTAAGGACAAACCTCTAACTCTACGTGAAATAAGCAATGAAGCATATATATATTTACAAATCTAAATGAAAAGTTTTCATGAACTATGTTGTGTCTCCATACATTTCATGTTTACAGTTTATGTATATTCCTGTATCACTTATAAGGGGTTAGCTTAACCTCCGGTTTGCTAGTAAAACTGAATTACTGTGTTGTGAAATGATGCGTGGCTAAAAAGTGTGTTACCAACATGAAATGTATGGAAAGCTCTGCCATAGAACTAAAAATGTGGATGTTCTACTGTGCTTTTGATTAGACAACCCCCTAGATAGCTTGGCTCCAACTAGGACATAAAATTTTGTCCTTGCACTTTATTATTGTTCTCTACCCAAAGATATTATACTTCATTTTCCATTTCCCCCATCCCTAATATTGTTGCCGGACTTATGCACTTTATCCATCAGTCCTATCCTTAAAATTGATTTGCATCAGCCCACTCATCTATGCCCAGAAATTGACTTTTATTTCAGGTTCATTGGTTGTTGGTTCAATAGCTGCCTTTTATGCTGTTACAATTATTATTCTGTTATAATTGTTGTTGTTTTATTCTGTTTTAGATATTGTTTATGTATTTTAGTGTGTTATATTTTACCTATGTTGATTGGACTTGTCCCCGTGTAAGCCACCCCGAATCCCTCCGGAGAGATGGAGGTGGAGTACAAAAATAAAGTTGTTGTTGTTGTTATAGTGTATCAGTAGCATCATATCATTGTTATATCTGGATTAACATTGATATTTCATTTTATCTTTCCAGTCTTCACTAATTTAATATTTCTTAGCCTTTTGCTTGTATTCTTTTCCAGTCCAATTGACAATATGTCCTGAGAGACTGGTGTATGTACACACTGCAGGATGGCCACAGCCTCTGGAAAGCCATTCTTCTAATGACAGAATCAAACAAAATTGGCCATGTTCTTATGTCATGCCTGTGTTTTCCAATTGTTTTGTTATGTTCATGGTGTCGGTGGCTTGTTAGTACAACATAATGGGAACTACTAGACCAAGGATTCTGATTTAAGATGCTCCGCATAATGGGTTTATGGAGAGGAATAAAACATAGGCAAATGACAATGCTTACTCAGTCACAAAGTGCTAGTTAACTGCCAGAATTTGCAAACAGCAACAACAGAGGTAATATTTGTCCCTTGAGGTTTTGTTGCTGCCTCTTTCTTTCTTTTAGTGCAAAAATAATTGAAGTCAATTAACTATAATATATAGGCAAGGGTTGTATTGGCATTTCAATTAACAGAGAATTTTTTAAATATAATGCCCCAATATTTCAAGGCATTTTCTGATTTGAGACTGGGTAGGTGGGTATTTTTATGATCTTTGTTTGATATTATTACTGGCAATTTTTGATTGTGGGATTTGTAAGGTTTGCCTGAAGTGCCCACTTCCTTCAAAGTCCTTTGAGAAGCTGCAAACCTCGTTCTCATCCTTCACATTGTTGCTTGTTTGATGAATTCATTTGCGTTCAGCACGTACTGAACTTCTGAGTCATTCGGAGACAGTCCTTACTTAGACTTGATTATTTCAAGACAGTGGAAGCCTGATGAAGTACACAGAACAGAGAGTGCAGTCCTATTAACACCACGCCAAGACCTTACAGGCTGATGAGGCACAAAAATGTGGGGCAAGATATACAAGCAACAGCTGTCCTCAGCACAATAGCACAAAACATCATTTTGGCCTTGCATGATGAGGCCTTCAAGAAAGTTATTGAGAAGCTGGAATGTGCCCATAGGAGTGCAATCAAAATGGTCAAAGGTCTGGAAGCTAAAGCCCTATGAAGAGTGGCTCAGGCAGCATTGTATTTCAGTGTCAGCGTTGATTTTTGTGAAGAGGTGGCTGCCAAGGTAGCGGAAATGGTCAACATTTTCTAATATTACAACATTAAGAGTATTTCTGGCCTTGCAGAGGGATTGGCTGGTGACTGCTGAAAGAGCACTTTGGTTTTCACACTGCTCAATGAGAGGCCGGGCTTCTCGTATGCTTCAGCAAAGGTGTTTAGAGTTGCTTGTAGGTCTTCTTCTGAATGCGCACAGACTATGTTATCATTGGCATATTGGAGTTCTATAACAGATGTTGTTATGACTTTGGTTTTGGCTTTCAGTCTGCTGAGGTTAAATAGCTTTCCATCCGTCCGATAATGATTTTCACTCCGATGGGAAGCTTCCCATCAACAAGATGAAGTATCATAGCAATGAAGATGGAGAATAAGGTTGGGGCAATGACACATCCCTGTTTGACACCTGATTCCCCCATAAATGGGTCACTCTGGGAGCCATTGCTGTCCATGACTGTTGCCATCATGTCATCATGGAGGAGCCACAGGATAAATAAGAAATGTGTTAACTATTATTTTATAATCAGGAAGAAAAGGCTGGAGATAGTGGAGTGTGTGTTTGGAAAGTCCTAGAAAAGTGTTAAAAAAACCTTATGCCTTCAGAGCTAGAATAATAGGGTGTCACGTCCTCCCCCCTCTATTTTCAATCATATGAGGCAGCTCTCTGAGCATGTGCTAAGTATTTACTTCAGAAACTTGAAAGACAACCACCATTTTCCACCCACACATTTTCAGAACTGCCAGAATCAAACAAGGCCAGTCTTTTACATGCAGCACGTGATAAATGTCTTCTGCCACCTAACGTGTTTTAAATTTGATATGTCTAATGAAGATGGATGTGAAATCTGGGCAAAGAAGAAAGCTGGTAAGAAGAAATAATAAATTCATTTGAAATGTGGTGCCAAAGCAGAATTGTGTGTGCCAAAAAGGTAAAATAAACGGCTCCAAGAGCAACCAGACCTCAAGTCTTATACTTATAGGAATTACACCCATAGGTAAAGGCAAAGGTTTTCCCCTGACATTAAGTCTAGCCGTGTCCGACTCTGGGTGTTGGTGCTCATCTCCATGTCTAAGCCGAAGAGCCAGCGTTGTCTGTAGACGCCTCCAAGGTCATGTGGCTGGCATGACTGCATAGAACGCTGTTACCTTCCTGCCGGAGCAGTACCTATTATTATTATTTTTTATTATTAAACTTTATTTGTACCCCGCTAGCATCTCCCGAAGGACTCGATGCGGCTTACAAAGGCCAAGGCCTCAACACACAATATAACAATACAAAACAAAAGGCAAATTAAAAACAATTAAAACAGTATAAACAATAAGCAATAAACAATACGCTAAAACACAATAAAACTGGGCCGGGCCAGAGTAATGGGTACAAGATTAAAAGTGCTGATGTGACAGGTGATATATAAGGCTTCTAGGGCAAGTGCAGAGTGCGATATACAATCTTAGTTCTAATAAACTGCTTATGGGACTTGGTGTTGGAGATTGCCTATTAATCTGGGATACCTATTGATCTACTCACATCTGTATGTTTTTAAACTGCTAGGTTGGCAGAAGCTGTGGCTAACAGTGGGAGCTCACCTGCTCCCTGGATTCAAAACGCCGACCTTTCGGTCAGCAAGTTCATCAGCTCAGTGCTTTAACTTGCTGCACCACTGTAAGCTCCAAGAGCGAACCAGACCTCAACTCCTATACTTATAGGAATTGCTTCAATATCATCATTAAAATATGAGCGCAAAGCAGCCTTAAACTGCATAGAAATAATTTTCATGATTGTTCATTGTTTTCTGTCAGAGTGCTGGTTCCTCACCAAACTCCGGCGTCCCATTGCTTTCAGCCATAGCAACTAAAGTGGAGTCAACCTGCCTTTATTCTAAGGTTCCAGGGCTCAAAACTAAAGGATCTAGGCAGCTGTGATTCGTGGAGGGCTCAGCCCTCTTCAGCAAAGAAGGCTCAAGATCTTGTAAAACTACAACTCCTATGAGTTGCATTGAGTCATGGCAGTTGAAGTGCGGTCAACCTGCCTTCATTCTACAGGGTAGATTAGTGTTCCCCAAACTAAGGATGCGGCCCTCCAAAGGAGAGTGTGGAATCCTGAGGCTCACTGCTTTTTCACTGAGTCTTTATGCAATATTATGTCACTTAATTAGATATTTTGCATGTGTGTCAGTTGGTCAATGATCCAGTACAATGCACAACTTGAAGTGACAATATTTAGAATCATAGAATCATAGAATAATAGAGTTGGAAGAGACCTCATGGGCCATCCATTCCAACCCCCTGCCAAGAAGCAGGAAAATGACATTCAAAGCACCCCCACCAGATGGCCATCCAGCCTCTGCTTAAAAGCCTCCAAAGAAGGAGCCTCCACCACAGTCCAAGGGAGAGAGTTCCACTCCCGAACAGCCCTCACTGTGAGGAAATTCTTCCTGATGTTCAGGTGGAATCTCCTTTCCTGTAAAGTCATTGTTCCACGCCCTAGTCTGCAGGGCAGCAGAAAACATGCTTGCTCCCTCCTCCCTTTGACTTCCCCTCACATATTTGTACATGGCTATCATGTCTCCTCTCAGTCTTCTCTTCTGCACGCTAAACATGCCCAGTTCTTTAAGCCGCTCCTCATAGGGTTTGTTCTCCAGACCCTTGATAATTTTAGTTGCCCTCCTCTGGACGTATTCCAGCTTGTCAACGTCTCCCTTCAATTGCGGTGCCCAGAATTGGACACAGTGTGATTCCAGGTGTGGTCTGACCAAGGCAGAATAGAGGGGGGAGCATGACTTCCCTGGATCTAGACGTTATACTCCTACTGATGCAAGTCAAAATCCTGTTGGCTTTTTTTGCGGCCGCATCACATTGTTGGCTCATGTTTAACTTGTTGTCCACGAGGACTCCAATGTCTTTTTCGCACGTACTGCTGTCGAGCCAGGAGTCCCCCATTCTGTATCTTTGATTTCCATTTTTTCTGCTGAAGTGAAGTATCTTGCATTTGTCCCTGTTGAACTTCATTTTGTTAGTTTCGGCCCATCTCTCTAGTCCCTGTCTTCTGCCCCTGTCTTCTGGAGTGTTAGCTATCCCTTACGTCAATTTGTAGCTGACACTGGTGACATCAAAGCTCACGTTCAACAAATTCTTGCTCGTCCACTTTGCAACAGATAAAACTATAGATCTTTAACATATTAATTCTGAAGTCCATTAGAAACATGTGGCAAAAGGATAAAAAAGAGAATAAAGAGAAACCAAAACTTCCTAGCTGTGACAGCTGTTCAGCAGTGGAACTCTCTGCCCTAGAATGTGGTGGAGGCTCCTTCCTTGGAGGCTTTTAAGCAGAGGCTGGATGGCCATCTGTTGGGGGTGCTTTGAATGCGATTTTCCTGCTTCTTGGCAGGGGGTTGGACTGGATGGCCCACGGGGTCTCTTCCAACTCTATGATTCTATGATCTTTATAACTCTGCTAAACCAATTATATTTTTGTAGTGGCATGTCTTTGTCCTTGGAAGTCCAAATACATGGTTCTTCAGTTTAACAGCTGAGTAACCTGTGTGCCATTACATGAATGCTTATGAGTATCACTTGTTCAAAGGGTTGACTTCTAACAAGGTCATGCTTTTCTTGACTAGTGGTTTTCAAAAGGGGGCCATGGAGATTCACATTTGCCAAATGGATATGACATCATTTTTTCCATTTCAATAAGGTTATGATTGCCATATAGCAGGCATGGGCAAACCTGGGCCCTCCAGGTGTTTTGGACTTCAACTCCCACAATTCCTAACAGCCTACCGGCTGTTAGGAATGGTGGGAGTTGAAGTCCAAAACACCTGGAGGGCCCAGGTTTGCCCATGCCTGCCATATTGAGTTTGGATCCCCTTTAAATCCACCTTTAAACAGCTCAGCCAGGCATGTCCTGGGCCTCAACAAACTATAAACCTCAGAATTCTGCAGGAGGCAGAAACCGGATTTAAAGTGTATCCCTGCTCTGGTGTGATGAGGCAGACAGTGGGAAGAGTAGTTCCCAAGAGAAACAACTTGAAGACACACAACAGCAACAATCCTAATTAAGTTAGCTATCTCATCATCCAGAAGCAGACCCATACTTCCCATTGAAATAATGATTCAGGTCAGTTAAAATTGTTCTGTCATTTTTTTCCTCCTCACTACAAATAAGATATGTGCAGCGTGCATAGGAAATTGTTCCACGTTTTTCCCCAACCATGCTCCCCCCCACCATTGCATCAGTCAGAGGGACCCCTGCTATGGATGGAGCCAAAGCGGGCAGGAGCTGTCGCGCCCCGCCCTTGCAACGCAGGAGCGTAGGAGGCGGGGAACCGGGGCGGTGTTAGGACCCCGCGGCGCCCTGCTCTCGCTTTCCCGCCGCCGCAGCAGTAGCAGCAGCAGCAGCAGCACCTGCCCGTGTGCCCGTCGGTGGTGGTCTCGCTCTCTCGCTCGCTCTGTGTGTGAGTGTGCGCCTGGCTGTCTGGTTCTCCCGCTCAGTCTGTGCCAGGCTCCTCGCAGGATGGCCGGGCTGCGGGGCTGGGGCTGCGTGCTGCTGCTGCTGGCTCTGCTGCGGGCGCCGTCGGGTCTGTCGCTGCCCGAGGTGCTGTTCCGCTGCCCGCCCTGCAGCGCCGAGCGCCTGGCCGCCTGCCCCAAGGCCGCCCCCGCCCCGACGGCGCTCTGCCCCGAGCTGGTCCGCGAGCCCGGCTGCGGGTGCTGCGCCCTCTGCGCCCGCCTCGAAGGCGAGCCCTGCGGCGTCTACACGCCTCGCTGCGCCGCCGAGCTCCGCTGCTACCCGCGCCCCGGCGCCGAGCTGCCTCTCCAGGCCCTCGTCCAGGGACAGGGCACCTGCGCACGGAGCGGCGGAGGGGCGGCAGCGGGACCCGCAACAGCCGCAGCAGGAGGAGGAGGAGCAGGAGGGGACCCCGCCGCCGCCGCCGCTGCTGAATACGACGGAGCAGGTGAGTGAGCGGCACCGCCACTTGGGTTCCTGAGCATACACAGAGTGCTTCTCCGCAGGGCGAGGGGAAGAGAGTGCCTTACATTCTTAGAAGCCGATGGCGTCCACTATCCTCCTGCGCCTTGCCTTCTAGGAACTCTACACACTCCCTTTCCTCATCCGGTTCCTGAGCATGCACAGAGTGCTTCTCTGCAAGTCGAAGGGACGAGAGCTCATTGCATTCTTAAAAGCCCAGGGTGTCTCCTATCCCCCTTCCCCGTGTCTTCTAGGAACTCTATATACTCCCTTTCCTCATCCGGTTCCTGAGCATGCACAGAGTGCTTCTCTGCAAGTCGAAGGGACGAGAGCTCATTGCATTCTTAAAAGCCCAGGGTGTCTCCTATCCCCCTTCACCGTGTCTTCTAGGAACTCTATATACTCCCTTTCCTCATCCGGTTCCTGAGCATGCACAGAGTGCTTCTCTGCAAGTCGAAGGGAAGAGAGCGCATTACATTCTTAGAAGCCCAGGGTGTCCGCTATCCCCTTCGCCTTGCCTTCTAGGAACTCTACATATTCCTTTTTGTTGAAGGCTTTCATGGCTGGAATCACTGGGTTGCTGTGAATCTTTTGGGCTGTATGGCCATGTTTCAGAAGCATTCTCTCCTGACATTTTGCCCACATCTGTGGCAGACACTCTCAGAGGTTGTGAGGTATGTTAAAAACTAGGCAAGGGGGGTTTATATACACCCTATTCACCATTTAAATTAAATGGGGAATAGGGAGTTCTTTTTCAGACACCCTGTATCTGTGTAAACTCCCTTTCCCCATAGGGTTCCTGAGCATGCACAGAGTGCTTCTCTGCAAGTCGAAGGGAAGAGAGTGCATTGCATTCTTAGAAGCCCAGGACATCCGCTATTCCGCCTCGCCTTGTCTTCTAGGAACTCTACATACTCCCTTTCCCCCATAGGGCTTCTGAGCATATACAGAGTGCTTCCCAAAACTTTCATGTCCATCCACCTGAGGTTTTCTACGCCCCCTGCACTGGAATCACAGGGGAACAAGATCAACCTTGAGTTGCTGTGAGTTTTCCGGGCCATGTTGCCAAAGCAACATTCTCTCCTGACATTTCACCCACCTCTCTGGCAGTCATCCTCAGAGGTTGTGAGTTCTGTTGGAAACTAAGTAATGGAGGTTTATATATTTGTGGAAGGTCCAGGGTGGGAGAAAGAATTCTTGTCTCTTTGAGGCAGGTGTGAATGGTGCCGTTGGCCACCCTGATTAGCATTGAATAGCCTTTCAGCTTTAAGATCCGGTTGCTTAGTGCAGAAAGGAGGAAACCATGAAAATGAACAAAATCTGGTTAGCAGTATTTAAAAACTCTAAAATCAGGACAGTAAATAAAGAACACCACTGTGAAAACAAGGGAATTCCAGACATGAATCAATCAGGGCCAGTTAACACCTCCCAACATAGGCAGGAATCAATCTGGTCTTGAAGGGGCAAGGCTTTTCAATGCTAAGCAAGATGATTAATTGCAGCAGTCAGACTTGCCTCCAACAGACAAGAGTTCTTTCTCCCACCCTGGACTTTCCACAGATATATAAACACTAGGCTTGATCGATCCACGAAAAATTTGATTCTAAACTCGTTTCAAAACTAGAGGGGGGCAGCTTTTCGTTTCTGATGGTATTTCCGAATTTGGCCCCCCAAAAATTTCGAAATTAACGAAAATTCGTTATTTTCTAAATTAATTCGTTAATGGCGGACGCGCATGCGCAATTCCCAAAAACAGCACAGAGAGGACTTTACAGGACTCTCCCACCCTCATTTTTTGAGTGATCTTCTTCAAACTTGGTACAGTGGTAGAACACATTTAACACTGATAGCTCACCAAAATTTGGAACGTTTCCCTTATCCTCTGATTTTTGGCGAATTTTCATAGCTTTTATAATAAACCATTTTTTAATAATTGCAGAAATCTGTTCCTGCTTTGAAAGTCTTATTTCCTGTTAAATTGGGTTGTCTTTACTGTGAAAGTCATTGTTCTACTTCAGAAACTTTGTTTTTGTGGCTGAAACTTTGTTAAATTGGTGTGTGTGTGATATATACTGTGTATATAGTCCCTGCATAATGTGTGTGTGTGTGTGTGTGTGTATAGGTAAAGGTAAAGGTATCCCTTGACGTTAAGTTCAGTCATGTCTGACTCTGGGGGTTGGTGCTCATCTCCATTTCTAAGCCCAAGAGCCAGTGTTGTCCATAGACACCTCCAAGGTCATGTGGCCGGCATGACTACATGGAGTGCCATTACCTTCCCGCCAGAGCGGTACCTATTGATCTACTCACATTGGCATGTTTTCAAGCTGCTAGGTTGGCAGAAGCTGGAGCTAACAGCGGGCACTCACTCTGCTCCCGGGATTTGAACCTGGGACCTTTCGGTCTGCAAGTTCAGCAGCTCAGTGCTTTAACACACTTCGCCATCGGGGCTCATGTATATATAATATACATACACATACACACAATGTGGAGAATATGTGGAAAGGTAGATAGATAGATAAGTTGGGAGCCACAGCGAAGGCACCTTCCTGGAAGCAAGGTCTAATAATAATAATAATAATAATAATAATAATAATAATAATAAAAAATCCCTTACAATATCCAAGATGGGTACCATTATTGGCAGAGAAAGCCAAGCTGTAGGAGTTGAAATCCAATCATTTATCCTCCCTATAGAATCAATTTTATATGCATTTTTAGCTACAGAAAAGCTAAAATCAGGACAGTAAAAGAACAACACCCAGAAAATGGGAATTCCAGACAGGAAACAATCAGGGCCAGCTAATACCTCCCAACAAAGGATTCCCCCAGGTAGGAAGCAGCCAGGCTTTGAAGCTGCAAGGCTATTCAATGCTAATCAAGGTGACCAATTGCAACATTCACACTTGCCTCCCACAGACAAGAGTTCTTTCTCCCACCCTGGACCTTCCACAGATATATAAACCCCACTTGCCTAGCTTCGCACAGACGTCAAAACCTCACCGCCGGGCCCCTCTCTGTCTCTCTCGGTCTCGGCTCCATCCGCCGCCTTCCCGCCTCAGAGAGACACCAGGCCTGAGCTGAGGCGAGGCGGCGGCGGCCATTTCCCCCCTCCATCTTCCTCCTCCTCCTCCTCGACCTCCTTCCCCCTCCCATTGGCTGAGCCCGTGACGCCCCTTTTGCTGAGGGGCAAAAGGAAAGGGCCTGAATGGTTTGGGTGATTTGCAAAAGCTTTTTTTTCCTAACGAAGAAAACGACGACATAACGAAAAACGGCCTCTCGCGATTCGAAACCGCGATATCAGACGTGTGGACAACCAATGCTTCAAAATTGCTTCAAAACAAACGAAAATAACGAATTAATAACGGTTAACGGGGAAAACGAATTATTTGAGCAAGCCTAATAAACACCTCTTAATTAGTTTCCAACAGACCTCACAACCTCTGAGGATGCAAGCCATAGATGTGGGCGAAATGTCAGGAGAGAATGCTGCTTCTGGAACATGGCTATACAGCCCTATCTCTTTAGGGCTGGAAGGCGAGGCCAGCCCTCAGCAAGGGGAGCGCTTGGGGTGTGTTTGCCTTTCTTTGTGGTAAAAGCGACGGGTGAGAAACTTGCCCGCATTGGACGTCTCTGGGGAGGAGGCTTTGCGTGGTCTCTGTCCAGTGCAGACTCCAGTCACTTCTGAGGCATGTCTTGGATGGGTGGCACCTGGAACCAGGGAGAAGCATTTAGGGGGTTCATAAGAGGGGGAAACCCAAAAGCTGTGGATGTACTATCATATCATATCATATGGGTTAAATGCTTGTGCTGGCAGGACTGCTAACCAACAGGTCAGTGGTTCAAATCCGGGGAGCGGGATGAGCTCCCATCTGTCAGCTTTAGCAGGGATATGAGAGAGGCCTCCCACAGGATGGTAAAACATCAAACATCCGGGCGTCCCCTGGGCATCGTCAGTTCTCTCACACCAGAAGCAACTTGCAGTTTCTGAAGTCACTCCTGACATGAGAAAAAATATATCATTGGGATGTATATCTGGATGGATGGATAGATAGCCACCATCATGGTCAGTGGGGATTCTGGGAGTTGTGGTCAACAAGAGAGGAGAGTAAAGGAATCAGAGAAAGCTTCCCACTCCCACAACTCTTTGTGTGAAGGGAGGTGAGACTGAGGTGTGATCATGAAAGGAAGAATTTAAGACAGAAGGCAACAGGCTATAAGAAGCTGATGAGGGGAAAATAGAAGTCCTATTCTAATTAATATACAAAAATTGGCAAAATGTAAGAGTAAAAAGTAGGGATAAGTCAATGCTGAGTGAAGCTGGAAGGAGTGACAGGAAGAAAACCAAGGGAGAAAGGAGGAAAGTTGTTATGTGTGGGGAAGAGTGCATCCCTGCAAGGCAGAGTTCAGCTGTGACTAGGCACATAAAGCTCAGAAAAAACTCAGGGTTACCTTTTGGAGTGTCAGAAGCGGATGAGGATATCCTTGTACTATAATGTTTGATCTGGATCTGTGGAGGTGAGGCATGGGAGTTGTAGATAAGTATGTTTGGGTGCTGGACCTGTCGGTTTTTAGAGAGGAATCCCCACCTTAGATAGTAAAATGTGTTGCTGTTGCTATGTGCTTTCATGGCATTTCTGGCTTTTTAGCAACTTTATCAATAGGGGTTTCTGGGACTCGGAGAATGTGATTCGCCCAAGGTTACCCAGGCTGGATCTACACTGACCTATAATACTGTTTCAGAATGCAGATTAACTGCACTAAATATGAGTCTACACTGCCCTATAATCCAGTTCAATGCAGTTGATTTGCACTCTAGAACAGGATTATAGGGCAGTGTAGACCCAGCCTTATAATCCAGTTCAATGCAGTTGATTTGCACTCTAGAACAGGATTATAGGATAGTGTAGACCCAGCCTTATAATCCAGTTCAATGCAGTTGATTTGCACTCTAGAACAGGATTATAGGGTAGTGTAGACCCAGCCTTATAATCCAGTTCAATGCAGTGGATTTGCACTCTAGAACAGGATTATAGGGCAGTGTAGACCCAGCTTTATAATCCAGTTCAATGCAGTTGATTTGCACTCTAGAACAGGATTATAGGGTAGTGTAGACCCAACCTTATAATTCAGTTCAATGCAGTTGATTTGCACTCTAGAACAGGATTATAGGGCAGTGTAGATCCAGCCCCAATGGGTGTCCATGGCTGAGTGAAGATTCAAACCCCAATCTCCAGATCATACGTAGTCATACTCAAAGCCCCCAGTGGTGCAATGGGTTAAGCCTTTGTGCCATCAGGACTGCTGACTGAAAAGTCGGTGGTTCAAATCCGGGAAGCGGGGTGAGCTCCCTTCTGTCAGCTTTAGACCCCCACGCGAGGACATGAGAGAATCCTCCCACAGGATGGTAAAATATCAAACATCCGGGCATTCCCCTGGGCCACATCCTTGCAGACAGCCAATTCTCTCACATCAGAAGCGACCTGCAGTTTCTCAAGTCGCTCCTTACACGAGAAAAAACCTCAAAGCACTAAACTACACTGGCACTCAGTATGTATTACTTCACATTGCTTCCAACCCAACCACACATGATTTGCTCACTCTGTTCATTCTTCTGAGTAAGATCCTGGACGTCTGCCCCAAAGTCCTGCCCTGGCCACAATCTCACTGGATAGGGATAGTTATATCTTGGTAACCAAATCTTCAACCTTGTTGAAAAGGTAAATCTGAAGAGGGACAGGTGGCCAGAGGAATAAGATGCCTTGCCCTTTCTCTACTTGTTGGCCATCCCTTCTGTGTCCTAGCACGCAATGTCTTCTGTCCCCTTAAGGTCAGATGGTGGCTTTCGTGAGCAGACGATACACATACACACACACATATACACAATCTGAAAACAGGAGCACTACTTTAATTCATGGGAAGCTAATTCTAACCCATTTTGAAACCCCGTTTAGAGCTTGGGTCACAGGGAGTGCAATAGGAGCTAGGATGTCATGAGATCTTCTTCAGCATGTCAACCTCACACTGAAGGGTGTACATGTATATGCTGAAGGCTATGGCAGTCTCTCAAGCCCTCCTGCGGGTGGCACATTTAGCTCCTATATGTGCTCCATATTGGCATCATCACCTTGCCTGGAGCAAGGCTTGAGAAAACTAAACCAAAATCTATATAGAAAAAGTAGTATTTGAGGTGAGGACATTCCAAGTTGTATAATGTTGGGTTACAAGGTGTGTGTGTTGCATTTCGGTCTTCTTCTATGCAAAAGTGTTCCGTGCATGTAATAATTGAGTCCTGCAGGGAAAAGACCATGTGAAACTTCTCTCAGGGAACAAGTGTGTGGCTGTGTCATGAGGAGAACAGGAAGCAATAGGAGCATTTAAATAAACATCTCTTCGCATGCAGTCTGAGGTTATGCAGTTCTCGGTTCTGCCAACCAAACACAAAAACTTTTGCTGAAAGGAACTGGTGAGTTTTAAAGGAGCATTGGGACCACGTGTTCTTTCTCTTTCTATAACCAATCAGATTAATATATTTGCTTCTTTGTCTGTTGCCAGCAAAATGTGATGGGATACTAAGAGCTGGTTCATACTTCATGTTAGCAGTTAATGCAGTGGTTTGACTCCAATGTGGAATGCAGGGGAGGCAGAGCCGGTCCAACAATGAGGCGAATTAAGCGGTCGTTTGGGGCGCAAAACATACGGGGGCGCAGTCGAGACTGCTTTTTCTGTTGATTTGTTGGAAAACATGATGTTTTGGGGCTTAATTTGTAAAATCTTAATGTAATTTGATGTTTAATAGACTTTTCCTTCATCCCTCCTTATTATCCAACATTTTCACTTATCCAATGCTTTTATTTTTCAGTGATTTGTTTGAGGGGAGGCAAAATTCTGTTCGCCTACACTTGAAAAATACCTAGGGCTGGCTCTGAGGGGAGGTATGCATATACATGCACATTCTTCAGTGTGCAGTAGACCATGCTGAAGAAGATCTCATGACATCCTAGCTCCTATTTAAGCATGTCTAAGGACACTTTCTGCTGTTTCCTGTGGGCAGTAGAATGCAGTGTGACATACCAGAGCCAAACACAGTTGCCACATGAAGTGCAAAGCAATTGCAAACTATACTTTACAAGTTCCCTTTTCTTTGGTTACCTATTAGCTTCTCCTTCCCAGATAGTTTAGTTTGCAGTGTCAGTAATATGTTGCAATTTGCTGCTTAAACACTTACCTTGAAGGTCACACCTAAAGCTCCTTGGTGTGAGCAAGTAGTTACAGTGATGTTAAAAGTGGCTCTGGCAGAAGCAGAGATGAATGGCATGTGAAGGTCCATATCTGTCACGTTTCAACCTCCATGACAGTGGTTCTCAACCTGTGGGTCCCCAGGTGTTTTGGTCTGTAACTCCCAGAAATCCCAGCAAGTTTACCAGCTGTTAGGATTTCTGGGAGTTGAAGGTCAGAAGATCGGGGGACCCACAAGTTGAGACCACTGCTCTATGGTAAGAACTCTGCAGAAAGTGGTGTGTGTGTAATTTATAAACAACACACGCCAATCTTCTCTTACATGCAAAGTATTTGAAGTGAAGGATGTCTTCAGTGCAATCTGTTTCCATTAAACATTGCGGATTATATATTGTTTCCGTTTGTTCTAACTGTACAGCTATATCATGTGCAGCACGCTCCTAAGTATGTGCTTTGTTCAGTGGGACTTACTCTTTGTTTAAGTAATTGTAGAATTGATTTAACATTTAATCTTGAAACAAAATGAAAATGTAGTACCTTTGTATCGACTGGGATTTGGTTTGAGGACCTCAATGGATACCAAAATGTATAGATTCTCAAGTCTCAGTATATACAAATGCATAATGAAATGGTGTTCCTTATATAAAATGGAAAAGTGCTTTTGGATCCCCCTCCCCCCAATCCATTCTCTTTTTCGAGTGCTGAATTTGTATAGTTAGCCAATCATGATCAGATAAGTATAGATCATATGTTTTTAATAAAATTATATATCAGGAAACTTCATTTCTCAAGTGCTTGGTCTGGATTTTAAGTTCATTTGTAGTCATTCTCTTAATAATACATTAACCAAAACCAAATAAACCTTTTCATCGCATTGCATGTGTGTTCCTTGATATCATGCTAAGGAAATGCAGAACATAACAACAATAAGTGTGGAAGTGTGATATTTAAAACCATTTAAATCTAGAGGAAGGGCTCACAGCATGCTGATTTTTTTAATTGTGTCAGGAGTGACTTGAGAACATAACTGTAAGACGCTTCTTGTGTGAGAGAGTTGGCTGCCTACAGAGATGTTGCCCAGGGGACACCAGGATGTGTTACTATCCTGCTGGGAGGCTTTTCTCTTGTCCGTCACGGTGGTGCAATGGGTTAAACCCTTGTGCCGGCTGAACTGCTGACCTGAAGGTCGCAGGTTTGAATCCGCCAGACGGGGTGAGCTCCCGTCTGTCAGCTCTAGCTTGCTTCCGGTGGCCTAGGGGATAAAAGCCTTGTGACTTGAAGGTTGGGTTGCTGACCTGAAGGCTGCCAGGTTTGAATCCCACCCGGGGAGAGCGCGGTTGAGCTCCCTCTATCAGCTCCAGCTCCATGCGGGGACATGAGAGAAGCCTCCCACAAGGATGGTAAAACATCAAAACATATGGGCGTCCCCTGGGCAACGTCCTTGCAGACGGCCAAATCTCTCACTCCAGAAGCAACTCCAGTTGCTCCTGACACACACACACACACACACAAAAAGCTCTAGCTTGCAGGGACATGAGAGAAGCATGCTGATAAAGTTGTGCTATGGCACTATGGTTGCAATAGGTTTGCTTAAATGCAAATGAAATTTTCACTAGACAAAAAAAGCCGTTATCTCCACTGAATGTTCTTCATTCAATATTGCATTCCAGCTGGCTGCCTGAAAAAAAAGTATGAGTGGGATGATGGGAGGTTTTCCATTAAAAGCAGAAATGGAGAATTGGAGTAATCAATCTTGGAATCCAAGCATGGGGAGTACGGGGAAAGTGGCTTAAACTCATTCTTGGAAACTTAGGCAAAATAAGTTTGAATTTGACACACTTTGGCACGATCAGTTCTTGTCTGCCACAGAACCAGGTGCTGGTTTATTGTCTTTCCTGTGAATTCCATGAATTGTAGTGATTTGCATAGGAGAGGAAGTGAGGGAGGTCCTTCTCTTGACTGGGGATTGGAATGTAAAACTTGTGTGCAATTCCTAAATTCCTAAATTAAGGGGTTGGCAAGTTTGTCCCTGACGAGAGTCAGGAAGGTTGCCCAAGTGAAACAAGGAATAAGACTGAGAATTCTCCTGCTGTGGATTTCAGTATTGTTTAATCTTCCACTGAGATCGGAGCTTGCCAAACCAGAAAAAGCTGAAGGCAGAAAGAAATACAAATAATCTGCAGCAAGGAATGAATGCTGTTACTTATTGTAAAAAGGGCCAGGAGTATTTGGGGGAACATTGGAACAAAAAAGAGAGAGTTGCTGGAAATTTCAGTAATGAACCAAGTGTCATTGTACAATTTGAGGTTCAGTTCTATACAGTTAAATGTTCAATTCTCGCCATCTAATACAGATTAGACCACTGCATCAGAGTCTTCATGATGTTAGACTTCATTTCTTTCCTTGCTTCTGTTAACAAATTAAACATTCTGGATATTGCCTCTATCCATGCTTGCAACCAAACATTTCAGCTAACTATTCCCCCTGTATTCTTAAATATAATGGATTTTCATTCCAAGCTTGGCTATTGACTTCAGAAAACTCCAATTTTCCTTCTTCTACTCACATAAAGGCAACTGGTTGTGTGAGGTTCAACTGTATTTCCAGTTTCAGAGGCTGAATGAAGACTTCTGAGTTTCATCCTATGAATCAACATGGGCACACTGACATTTCCAAAGGTACATGGCAGTGTTTTGTGAAAATCTGGATGTTTGCATCTGCAACTGGTTCCTAGTGATGCTATAGGAATGCTAGAACTATATTCTCAGGGAGCTCTTTTAAAAAAAGCAGATATGATCCTACAGGAATCATAGTATTGTGAAATGATAGAGATGGAAAAGATTAGACAAATAATACACACTCAAGAGACATCCAGCCCCTGCTTGAAGAATACCAAATAAGAAAAGTCTGGCATACTCTGAGTCAGGTTGTTCCTCCTTTAAAACAGGATTTTTAGACATCATCTTGTAGGATAAGATAATTGAAGAAAAACCAGCAATTGCTATGAATGGTTAGAGAACTAAAACCAATAATTTTGAATAGTGATTTTCTGTAGTGAGCTTACAACAGCCTCCAAAATAATCCTTTCTTTCCTTTGCTTTTGTAGTATCTTGTTCTGGTTTTCCCATTCCCATGCTATCTTTTGTCTCACCTTGTTAACTTGATTTATACTCTTGTGTTCACCCACCACAACCCATAGCATACTTTACATATGTGACAAAATGAACTGTTAACTATAAAATCTCATGCTGCAATAAATCAACTAGTCTCAAAGGTGTCCCAGGACTTTCACTCCTCAATCCTGAGTGTGTCTGGTCAATAGATTACAGGTCGTGTTCTTTTTTCGTGAGAAGTTTTCTTGTTCAGTGCTTATGTGTATTTTCCAAACCATATCCAAACTGTGGAGTCC
Source organism: Anolis carolinensis (assembly GCF_035594765.1). Taxonomy (NCBI): domain Eukaryota; kingdom Metazoa; phylum Chordata; class Lepidosauria; order Squamata; family Anolidae; genus Anolis; species Anolis carolinensis. Next base: position 243,699,747 of record NC_085841.1, read on the forward strand.
TGCAAATCAGTTAAGACTCTTTTGATATTTTATCTCTGACTCATGGCTGGAACAGTTGCCGAAATTTCCGCTTTCATAGTCTGCTTTGCACCTTTCTGAGTGTTGGCTTCATTAGATCTAGAGGTAATTAGAAGATATCACAATGTTTCTAATAATTTCTTAGGAAACTAGGATCAAAATGAGTGTGAGTGTTTTTTTTTCCTCATTGCCAAAATTTAAGGAATACTTCTCTAGGTTAGAACCACTATATATGTGTGCAATTAATATCAAGCAAATACAGTAGAGTCTCACTTGTCCAACCTTCATTTATCCAACGTTCACTTATCCAACGCAGTCTCCCTTTTAGTAGTCACTGTTTTTGTAGTCAAGGTTTACAATACATTGCAATGTTTTGGTGCTAAAGTCATAAATACAGTAATTACTGCATAACGTTATCATGTATTGAACTGCTTTTCTCTATCAATTTGTTGTAAAATATAACATTTTGGTTCTTAATTTGCAAAATAATAATGTAATTTGATGTTTAATAGGCTTTTCCTTAATCCCTTCTTATTATCCAACATTTTCACTTATCCAACGTTCTTCCGGCCTGTTTATGTTGGATCCGTGAGACTCTGCTGTAAGTAGAAGCATTTCACATGTACACTTTCTTCTTGGATGCAATTTGTTTGGGGATAACAACCACTCCTTTGTACGTATTTAGAATGCTTTAGGCATGATTGTTCTAATTCCTGTCTTGTGCTTTATCAGATGTCTCATTCCTTCTTTGTTTAAAATATTATTTCTTCTATATTTTGGGTTGGTACTAAATAAGCCTGGTTTTGCAAAGGAATAGCAATGGTTGTTGGAACCTCTGCCTTTAAGAAACCATAAGCAATTCTGGAACATGGCCATACAGCCCGGAAAACTCAGAGCGACTCAATGATTCCAGCCATGGAAGCCTTCGACAACATACAAGCCCTTTGTTTTATCTACTGCAATGCACATCAATGTATGTTTGTATATTAGAAATTATTTAATTAATTAATTGATATTTCGTCTTTCTCCTGGTATGACCCAAGGTGGTTTGCAAGAAATTCAAACAAAGTACAGCAAAAACCTACAATATACAAACATTTAAAAACAAGAAATATACTATTATGCTTAAAATGCTTAATTAAAACAGTTTAAAACCACATCTGGAATATATGGCAAAACTTCCCCAGTCAGTGTCATCTTACTGGACCAGCATATGGTCTGAAAATTATAGTCACAACAAGCATTGCTTGCCAGAAATATAGCATTGTATTGAAACAGCTTGAGCAGGACTTACAAAGGGGAGGGGAAGGAGGGCACACATTTTTAGATTTGGTCAAGAAATGGACCCAGATCCAATTCCACTGCATTTCTTTCTTTCTTGGTACTATCATGTGCCACTTGTTTTTGACATTCTTTGTAAAACTTATGAAAAGAATTTATTGTTGTTAGTTGTTGTATGCCTTGGTGTTGTTTCCAGCTTATGGCGATGCAGGTTTTCTGAGCCTGATTGGAACTCCCACAAGGTCATGCTGGGTTTCCATAGCAGTAATGATCTACACAATTTAGGTATTTTGAAAATATTTATGATTTTTAGTTAGTCTACTGCCGCAAGCTAGAGAACTGACCAGGAGGCAACTGAATAAAAGCAAGCTTCGGGTGAATAAAATAAAACCAGTAGGTGAGAGGAAGGGAATAGGAATGAGAGGTAGGCAGGCAACTGGAGTCGGAAGAGGCCACAGGTGAAACACAAGACCACTGACAAATGGACAGAAACAGATTCAGAATTAATTAAGTCACTATGGCCTGAGCTGCCTGGAGTAGATGTGCCTCAGTTTACATCCATGGTCCAGGTAGGTAGTTTATCCAATTGTTTGCCAACTCATCTTCCATTAAGAACAGCTATATTGGCCACTGTAGGAATGGAAGATAGGAGGGGTATAGTTGTTAGGTGTGTCTCGGAAAATAAATCTAGCCAAGTGGCCTTGTTGTAGTTTGCACTGATGTGTCTTCTCTCACTTGCCCACAAGGACTCAAGAGACCTTAAAGGAATGAGCAAAAGATTGGGCATGAAAACAGGGCCCAAACCCATTTTCATCAGCACTGACCTTTTTCAAGATCAAACCAAAGACCCACCCAATTTGCACTCTGTCTTCAGTGGGTGGTCATCCCAAGCCTCTCAAAGTTTATCAGCAGGGCACAATGCAGGTAGGTTTCTCCTGATTGCCTGTCCTCAGTGTCTGGTAATTGAAGAGACACCCCACTCTGAGTATGGAGGCTGTGGGCCCTTCCAGGCAGCCTTATATCTCAGAATATAAAGTCCAAAAATCCCACATTACCTGAGTGTGGACTCAGATAACCCAGTTCAAAGCAGATACTAACATGTCATGTGTAGTGCTATGTATGCATTCTCCAAATATGTTATTAAACCAAGACATATTTCTAGCCCATGTCCTTAAATGATGGAGATGCATGAGATCTATTATTATTTTAATATGACACAGCAAACAAGATAGATATGTTGGATTTCGTTTCACAAAATCACAAGTCGAACACTTCCCAAGTGTCTAGGACTGTGATGTATTTTCGGATGATGCGCACAGATCCCAGTAGGGTGGCCTTTTGCAGTTGGCAGATCGTAATTTTGTCAATGTCTATTGTTTCCAAATGCCGGCTGAGGTCTTTTGGGACGGCACCCAGTGTGTCCATCACCACTGGGACCACCTGCACTGGTTTCTGCCAGAGTCTTTGAAGTTCAATCTTGAGGTCCTGATAGTGGCTGAGTTTTTCCTGTTGTTGGGTTGTTGTATGTCTTTCGGACTGTGTGGCCATGTTCCAGAAGTATTCTCTCCTGACGTTTCGCCCACATCTATGGCAGGCAACCTCAGAGGTTGTGAGGTATGGAAAAACTAAACAAGGAATGTTTTTATATATCTCTGGGAAGTCCAGGGTGAGGGAAGAACTCTTGTCAGTTGGAACATGGCCACACAGCCCGAAAGACATACAACAACCCTGTGATCCCGGCCATGAAAGCCTTCGACAACACATTTTCCTGTGGTTTTTCGTCAATGTGACTGTCACCTGGGATGGCAACATCAATGATTCAACCCTTTTTCTTTTCCACAACTGTGATGTCTGGTGTGTTGTGTTCCAGAACTTTGTCTGTCTGGATTCGAAAGTCCCACAGTATCTTTGCGTGCTCATTTTCCAATACTTTTGCAGGTTTGTGATCCCACCAGTTCTTTACTGCTGGCAGGTGGTACTTGAGGCATAAGTTCCAATGAATCATTTGGGCCACATAGTTGTGTTTCTGTTTGTAGTCTGTCTGTGCGATTTTCTTACAGCAGCTGAGGATATGATCAATGGTTTCGTCCATTTCCTTGCACAGTCTGCATTTTGGGTCATCAGCTGATTTTTCGATCTTGGCCTTAATTGCATTTGTTCTGATGGCTTGCTCCTGGGCTGCAAGGATCAGGCCTTCTGTCTCCTTCTTCAGTGTCCCATTTGTGAGCCATAGCCAGGTATTCTCCTTATCAGCTTTTTCTTCAATTTTGTCAAGGAACTTTCCATAGAATGTTTTGTTGTGCCAGCTGTTAGCTCTAGTTTGTAGTGTGGTTTTCTTGTACTGGTTTTTTGTCTGCTGTGCTTTGAGGAGTTTCTGATTTTTGACTTCAATCAAAGCAGGTTCTTCACTTTGCTTTACATATTCTGCCAGGGCATGTTCTTCTTAATAATAAAAATAATAAGTTTATTTATATCCCATCTCCATCTCCCCCGAAAGGGACTCGGGGCGGCTTACAGCAAAATCAAAATACAAGCAATGATAAAATATAAAACATCAAAGGACAAAAACAAAAACTAATAAAACATATACACAATAAGTTAAAAAACACAACACAAAATTAAAACATCAGGTTAAAAACAATGAGGTTGCAATAGTGGATAAGCAAAGTGTACGGTGCACATTATGGGTAACAAATTCATAAATAGATAAAGTGCATTAGAATCATTTAAGGTCACATTAGGTAAGGTAGGGAAGAGTCCTGAGTAATATCAATCAATCAGGAATCGGGAAGAGCGACCAGTGCAAAAGGTTGAGGAGCATAATAATTGTGATGGAAAAAAGGTGATCTTAACCAAAGGCCTGGGTGAAAAGCCAAGTTTTCAGACTCTTCCGACTGTCTTTGCTTGTTTTACTTGTAAGAGTCTTCTGCCCCCTGATCTTCTAGGCAGATATAGCCGGTCAACATCACTGCGAGGGTGCAGTGAATGATTAATGGTCATGAGTTTTCTTGTTTTTCTGTCCAAATTGTCCAGTCCACTTGTGTCCAGTTTATGATGCCAGCAGTATATCTTATGACAGGTATGGCCCAGGTGTTTATGGCCTCCATTGAGTTTGCTTTTGAGAATTTTTCTGACCCTTTGTGTGTATTCTTTGCTGACCACAGTTTTCACATGTTCATACTTGATGTTGTCTAGCTGGAATATGCCCAGATATTTATAGGCCTCTGGCTGGTGAGACTATTGTTTGGCCATTAGGCATTTTTATTATTATTATTATTATTATTATTATTATTATTATTATTATTATTATTATTGACCAACTGCCCTTTGTGGTCTCCCTCAACTCTATGATTCTGAACAGCCCATTGAACAAGGTGGTATATTGCTTCAGAGTTTGGGGTTAAAACTATGACAGCTTTTTGATCTGTACTGTTTTTACAGAACAGACAACCAAGGCACAGTTGACAATACAATCTGAGCAAGTAAAATATTAGAAGAAGAGGTTGACAGAGACAATACAGTTGAAGTCCAGGAGTGAGCATAACAAAACAACAGATCTTGTAAGCTAGGGACATTGATCCCCTTAAGCAATAAAGGTGTTTGGAAAGTAAGTATGTTAGTATCACTCATTATGGAATTGAAAAAGTAACTTATTATCCAGGACCCTGTAGATCAGGCATGGGCAAACTTTTACCCTCCAGGTAATCCAAAACGCCTGGAGGGCCAAAGTTTGCCCATGCTTTCTGTAGATGGTATTTGCTGGAGTCACCCACTATGCCAGCATACATAATGTAAAAAGAAGATGCCCTGTACCTCTTGTTGCAATATCCCATGCCCAGACTGTACCAAGGCTCTGTAGGGGATTCCTAGTTGCAGTTCTTTGCCACAGTCACTGCAGAACTGGGTCCCATGTTGGTGGCCTTTTCCACCAGGAAAAAATGAACAGCTGTATGTTGGGAGTGGAGGCTTCTCCATCTTTCCCCAGAGCACATGCATTCCACAATGAAACTGCAGCAAAGACGAAGATACTTGTCTTGTACTATGCCAGTATACTTACAGTATTGGATTCGAGCCACTACAGTATTGGTTGTGCTGTTCATGGCTTTTCTGTTCTTACTATCTTTTGAGAGAGAACATCTTAGGATTGATAAGGAGATAATATAAACGCTGGAAAATTTCTCTCAGAATACCACTAAGATGCCCTTACATTGTTTTAATTTTTGAAAAGCAACATGGCCACACAGCCCGAAAGACATACAACAACCCTGTGATCCCGACCATGAAAGCCTTCGACAACACAAGCAACTTTTTGTTGTTACCAGCATTACTTTTTGCCTTAATTTGGAAGTGAAGCATTGTTACATCCTTGTTAAACCAAAGTTAACTAGTTATGGGTAACTAACTATATTACTTGCAGCTCCTTACTTCCAGGCTCAGCCACAGAGCTATAATGGGAAAGGGCACAGTGACCATGGTGATCCTAACCAATCTTAGGCAGTGATCATTGAATATATAATGGGTGTTTCTCCAGCTTTGAAAATATCTGACTCATGCATTTCAATCGAGGCAAAGCCTTTTAATAGAAATTTTATGAAATGGAATTTCTTTACAACCTTCTAAGTCTCTTCTGGTATGAAGAGGAGTAAGAGACTTGTGACCTTGTCTGGAATTTAGCCTTTGGCCTGATGCTGCATTCGCTTTCAGAAAAGAAGATTTTACAGCTTTTACTAATGGACTCTTCAGTAATTGCCATCCCCTGCTCCTCTGGATTCATGTTACACAAATATGTTTGGACTCAGACAAGGTGACAGGATCATCCCTTTAATTGAAATGAGAATGCCTTCTTAGGGAAGACCAAACATTTAGAAGCACAGTTTCAAATCTGAATTATAAGAGAAGTTGCAACCAATGCTAAAATGTAATAATAGAGATTATGTTTAGGTGTGGGAGCATATGCCATCAGGTTGTTTGTTGAGTTATGGCAATCTTGAATTTCATAAAACTTTCTTAGGCAAGGAATATTAAGAGGTGGTTTTGCTGGTTCCCTCCTCTGAAATATAGCCTGTAGCACCTGGCATTCATTGGCAAGTCACCCATACGAGCTTACCCAACTTAGTTTCCAAGATCAGATGGGATCTGGTGCTTACATGACAGAGCTTCATTTTTATGATGCTCTGCAAGACCAATACCTTCTTATGCAATAATAGCTTAAACAAAAAAGAGTGAATTTTTTGTTATGCTCAAAAAGATATTTTTCTCAGCAGTGCTAGTTGTGTATCACATTGTTATGTATTCATTAAAAAACATTTTGCACACTTTAGTTTCAGGACTAAAGTTCTGTCTGATTTTGCCCATTCAGTAAAGTTTTATGGTTCATGAAGTGTTATGGTTCAGTAAAGTTCATGAGGAAAGGTCCTATGGTTTCATTTTAGAAGATCTCACTGAGATCAGATCAATGTTGATAGTGAAGATATACCTATGTTTGCTTACCCTTTCATGTTTTTATACAGTAGGCCATTGGTATCCACTGGGATTTGGTTACAGGACCTGCCATGGATACCAAAATCCAGGAATGCTCAAGTACCATTATAAGGTATATGCAACTGGTGTCCCTTATATAAAATGGCAAAACTTTGCATTTTGGAATGTAATTTTTTTTGGAATAGTTTTAAGCCTTGGTTGATTGAATTTGTGGATATAGAATTTATGGATATGGATGACCAACTGTACACCCAAGAGCTCTAAAAGTACTACAGAAACTATTTTTAAAAAAATAATAATTGAGAAATGTGTTTGAGCCATTATATCTGAAGACAAGTTTACTTCATTGATGACTTCATCTTGTAGACTGGGGTCAGGTAGTTAACTACTGAATGTAGAGCAGTTTTACAGCTTTAGTCACAAATGTGCAGTGTTATATTTTAGATTTTAAAAAGCTCCCTGAAACATCTATCCAACAATATGACATAGTTGGACAGTTCTAATTATATCCTTGAGTTTGCAGCAGTCTCTCCAATGACATATAAGTTCATTCCTGCAGTAATGTATTTCTAGATGGAGCTGCAATCCACTTATTCTCCACCTATAGAGTTGCTGCTATAACCAAGAAAAGTTTTAAGTGGATAATCAACTTGATGTGGAGAGATTGTATTCCTCCAGAAATGTTTGTGTATGGTCAACCCCCCAGAACTTGCACAGAGACCCCCACATTGTAATTTTTAGGTGACTTTTTTGTCCAGAAACAACCCCAAAGTGCTGAATACTAGAGAAAAGCAAAGCCAGAAGTGGCATGATGTCACTTCCAGTAGAAGAAAACATGGGTATATCCTTCAAGGGGAGTGCAAATCAATCAAAATGTTGGTCCACAGGCCAAAGCAGTTGACTACCTTCTGTTCTAAAGGATCAAATTCAGATCTGGAAGGTACTTTTGAATCCAGGCACTATAATTAGAGGTCTAAGAAGCTCCAATGACTTGAAGCGCCTTATAGTTTGAGAACTTCAGCAGATATTCCAGTTATGGCTTTATTTGATTGCTGAGGGCATGGTCTGAGTTACAAAACCATTCACTGTCTTAAAGTATTGCCATTATTAAATTTTTAAACCATCCAGTCTCCAAGGTTCTCTAAAAGTTGTACAAATTAAAAACGGAAAATACAAAAGAGAAGGCAAAGCAATTCAGATAAAAAGACAATAAAGTCACCATCAGCACATAATAAAAAAGCAAAATCGGAAGCAGGGATAAAAGAATGTGAAGACAGGCAAGCACTAAAAACAGTTCTTAAAATGTCTGAAAAAATATGTGGATCTTCGCTGTAGCAGTCACATTTCCTCCCCCACTTCTTTTCAGAAAGACTTTGTGTGCTCCTCATCATTTTTAGTGCACTTTTCCTCACATTCCAGATATGAAAATTTGTATTCATGTCTAATTTAGTACCACAGCCTGAAGGTGTGGGTGGACTCACGTTATGATTTTGCTGAAGTTCCATTTCATATGCCATTTCCACCAATACAAGTCAAAAAATGGCAAATTGCTGACTCTGAAAAGTGGCAAATAGTGGATTCAATTTTTTACTCATTTTTCATCTGCCTATAATACATGTGGATGAATGACCAAGCATAATGACATCTGTGCTGTATTGACAGTTATCTTTGTTTTCAATTAGGAATTGCAGTTTCTGACATGGGCTAACCATAAGGTGACAGGTGACTTGAAGATACATTCGCACACAGTCATTCACAGAGTGGGGCAGGGAGAGAGAGAGAAGATTAGAAGGGCCTTTTTCATTTAAAATATTTGTGTCCTAAACTCCACTATAGCCACTCACCCAACTATAAAATAGATTAAATTCCAAACCACATAATAGTGAAATCTCATTGACAGCCCTGCAGGTATGCACAGCCTTCACTGAACCACAGTTTTGGCACCACCTTCCCCTCTTTCCAGGAATATTGAAGAACAGCCTAGTCACAAGCCTGATATCATCTATCTCATGTTGCTCTTTTGGGATAAAGACAAATTCTTCTGATAGCAGTATGGGTAGGGTAAGGACACTTACAGAAGGAAGAAGTCTGAACCTGCTCGGCACTTGCCAGTGCTGTTGGCCTTTGCGCAATTTTCCTCATTAAACATTACTGTAGTCTTTCTCTCCTTGTAGTTCAGACTTGTGTGTGTCAAATTCAACAGACTTGTGTGGGTTTAATTCTTTGACAAAACTGAGATGGGTCCTGCCCATCCTTTGGAGAGATCAATGAAATCTGATAAGAAGGTTGGCACAGCCTTTTGTCTGTAATGTTGAGCAGCATACTCCGTGACTCTTTAACATATGATCCTGAGCATGGAAAGCAATATTGTGCTTGAAACTACAGTTGATTTATAGCAGAGCCTCACTATTTATGGATCAAGATACAGTAGAGTCTCACTTATCCAAGCCTCGCTTATCCAAGCCTCTGGATAATCCAAGCCATTTTTGTAGTCAATGTTTTCAATATATCGTGATATTTTGGTGCTAAATTTGTAAATACAGTAATTATAACATAACATTACTGCGTATTGAACTACTTTTTCTGTCAAATTTGTTGTATAACATGAAGTTTTGGTGCTTAATTTGTAAAATCATAACCTAATTTGATGTTTAATAGACTTTTCCTTAATCCCTCCTTATTATCCAAGATATTCACTTATCCAAGCTTCTGCCGGCCCGTTTAGCTTGGATTAGTGAGACTCTACTGTATATGAATCAAATAAAATACATTGGCCCTCAGAATCCATCAGGGTTTGTTACCTTGACTCCCGTGGATAGCAAAATCCATGGATGCTCAAGTCCCTTTATATACTATATATATATATATATATATATGCGCGCACACATACATACATACATGTAATGTGTATTTTTTCCATGGAGTAAAGAATAAATTACTGAACCAAATCGCACCAAATTGGGCCACAAAAAACATAGTCATCCAGTCTATGTCTTTCAATCAAAAAAACCTACAGAAATAAAGTCCAAATAACAGAAAACTCCCAATTGCTTACCATGCATGCGCAGAGGCCCCACGGGAACTGAAACAACTACATTACCCAGATGACCTCGTAGCTGTGCGCGGAGCCTAATGGCACTTTTAAAATACGTTGCCATGGTGGAACAGCCTTGCAGCTTCAAAGCCAGGCTGCTTCCTAACCAGGGGAATCCTCGGTTGGCTTGAATACCACTGAACAGCCTTATTAGCTTCAAAGCCACGCTGCTTCCTAATCAAAGGGATCCTAACCACCAGACTATGCCACAGCAACACATGGTCGGGCACAGCTAGTGGCATAATAGAACAGTGTCTCTTATGTAAAATGCAAAATCAAACTTTGCTTTTGACATTTTTTAAAAAATAGTTGAGTTTGTTAATAGAGAGGGCTGACTGTAATCCAATGGCTCCTTTATTTAAAATTACCTATAATAACCAAAAAGAGATCCAGTAATCTGTATTCTTCACAGAAGCAAGAAAGTGATGGTTTTTAGCTTTGGTAGAAAGAAATGAATGAATATAGCTAACCAAACGTCTACTTGTTCCACACATTTGTTGTCCTATTAGCCACCAATTGGACTTTATTTTTGAAGCTTTATTTTTCTGGAAAAAAAATAAGTATGACTGGAATCCATAAGACAAGACATTCATATATGTATTGCCCCTACAATATTTTGTTTAAAAACTATGTATGAAGTAGATTTTTTGTAAGACTATATACAGCAGTTCTATTTAGTCTGGTGGACCATAGATTGGTTCATGTGTGCATGACAACAGCTGAATTGTAAGGAAGGAAAGAAAGAAAGAGAGCTGTAACCAATGAGTACAAATATGGTGCTGATCTCTGGCACATTCTAAGAAGAAAAAAATATGGTCCCCCAGATCTGATAGCTTAAGAATCATTGGTGGACAGCATCAGATCATGGCAATTTGTCTTGATCTCCTTTTCTTAGTTCTTTTTATGTGTCTTTGACACTGTGGGAATAGTTTAGATTAGGGGTTCTCAAACTGTGCTCCATGGAGCCCTTGGGACTTGGTAGGTGATAGTGAGGGGCTCCACAGCACCCTGCCTCCTCTTTCCTCCTGCTTCCTGAAAAATGCAGGGAAATTAAAGTTTTGAGCTGCAGAAAACAACGACAGCAGCAGCATCCTCCCAGAGCACAGACCCTTTCTCCCCCGACGCCCTCACTGCCCAGATTCATGGCAGAAAGGGATTGTACTGGATGGCCCTGGGGGCCTTCCGCTGAAATAGTTTTAAGTTTATGTTGGTTAAAATTGTTCTTCATTTTAAATATTGTATTGTTCTTTCTTTCCATCCTTTTTTGTTTTGTTTTCCGTTGGGGTTTTTTTTTTTGTTACTGTGAATTAGTTCATGCAAACATTCTCCATCCATCTGTGCCTGATACATATACATTATACATAATATAATGGATATAATACCAATATATGTATGTATGTATGTATGTTATAGATTATACATAATATAATGTATATTATGCCCCCAGTGGCACAGCAGATTAAACCACTGAGCTGATGAACTTGCTGACTGAAAGGTCAGCGATTCAATTGCGGGCAGCGGGGTGAGCTTCCGCTGTTAGCCCCAGCTTCTACCAACCTAGCAGTTCAAAAACATGCAAATGTGAGTAGATCAATAGGTACTGCTTTAGCGGGAAGGTAATGGCACTCTATGCAGTCTTGCTGGCCACATGTCCTTGGAGGCGTCTACGGACAATGGCGGCTCTTCGGCTTAGAAATGGAGATGAGCACCAACCCCCAGAGTTGGACACGACTGGACTTAATGTAAGAGGAAACCTTTACCTTTACCTTACATAATATATAATATATACACATTTCTTGGGGCTCCACAAGAAACTTTTGCTTCAAAAAGGGCTCCATAGCTGAAAAAGTTTGAGAAACTCTGCCTTAGATCAAGGGTGTCAAACCTATTTTCACCAAGGGCAACATCAGCCTTGTGATTGCCTTCAAAGGGCCATTTTTAATTGTAAGACTGTAGGAATTTAACTATGATGTCCTGGAATTGAAAATCTCAGTCACGTAAAATAACGTGGCAGACTGATTTGGCTTATGGGCCTTGTGTTTGTCTTCGATTCTCATAACCTAGGAGATCTGAAGAGCTTGCTTGCTGTTCAAGTGTTCCTTATGATTCAGAACCCTGTAGCGCCATTTGTTAGAAAAAATACTGAAAAGATAAATTCAATTTGTTATTATCTTCTTAATAAACTTCTTGTTTAATATGCAGCACATAATAATTTCATGCCAAACCAAGTTGTGCTTTAAAACATTTATGTTCCCAAAGTAACAAAGCAGCTTTTAATCTATATAGGGGGCTAATATTGCATTCCCCCAATTTGTGAGGAGAGTAGGAAAAGCTTCAGAATTTACAGAAATTTCACACATCTAGTCCAGAAACAATGTGGTTTCAAATCCACCCTTTGAGAAAGTGGTGATGATTCCTGAGCAATGTTAACTTGCATAGATGTATGTCAACTCAGCCATAGGAGTGTTTCTCGTATTCCTTTAAGAGTTCACCCTGCCTTGAAAGCTGAAGTGAGTGAGGAAGGAAAGTGACTTTGCATTTATGAAACACATGGCAACCCTCCCACATGCCCCCTCCTCCTCAAAGGATGTGCTCACACCTTACTCTGCTTAGTTGGCTTTCTACGGTTCCTCTCCATCTGGTGCCTTTCTATTCCAAGTTTGGCAAAAGGCCACTTAAATACAAAAAGGCAAACCATAGCAACAGAAAAGGGATGTATAAAAAGACAGCTTTTAACAGCCCCCTCCCCAATTGTCCTTGTAAAATCAGGCTCTCCAGACAAGTGTAATATATTCCCTTTTCTCACACCCTTCACTTCCACCCTTTTCATATTGCAGCTAGCCTTCTTTGGTCTTTTGTTCCTTGGTCCAGTTCTTTAATTACTTCCCGTTTCAGGAGGGATGAAATGTGTGTGCTCTTGCTCCGGGATTCATAAGACTATCCGAATGTATGTCCTTGTGCTTTCAAGTTTGTTTTAAACATTTATATATTCATCTAGTAGTTTCCAGGGTGTTGGACAGCACATATGAACAATTAATGTAAGCCATCAAACACTAAAATCACTTTCTGCAGAGCTTAACGTTGAATATTTCTCCCATAAAATATGTTGCCCGTGTTGCCTTCTTTTTCATGCATCTTGTGTGTAAAGTGCAGCTACAGTAGTAAAGCACATGTGCACAGATGTAGCCATCTTATATGATATTTAGAATGTTGAATATAAAATGAAATTGAAGAGGCATGACAGACTACAAGTCACTCTTAGTCCTTTTGATAGGTTCTGTCCTGACACATCACTTGGAAAGCCTAAGCTGTGTCTGCCATTCATCCCCCAGCTTCAGAAATCCCTCCTTATAGTGGATTTTTTTAATGAATGCGAACAAGATGAAGTAATGCAGCATCAAAGTTATATTGTACCTTTTATAAAGCGTCAGTAAACTATTTTCTCGTATTTGATGAACTATATTTGAGTCTCTATGTGCTATACATTTCAATAAACCAAAATAAATTGTTTCAAGTGGTGTAAGATGGCATGACCTTCTTACATTTTTTGCAATTTTATTCCCCTCCAAGGTTTCAGCAGGTTGCAGCATCCATCACAACTGGTCCAAGCAGTTGGCATGGTCCTTTGCAATTATAATTGGAAGCAACATCCACTAAGTATCCATTGTGACTTATTCTAAGACAGAGCCCTTAAACCCGTGGTTCCCAGCATTTTTTGACCAGGGCCTACTTGACCAGGACCCACTTTGACCAGGGACTACTCTCAAACATTAGTACCAAAAGGATAACAAATCAGTTTTTGGTCAACTATAGATTTGGTTTGGTTATTTGGAGTGCTGATTCAGAAAATTGCATTGGATACACCACATCAGCTCTAGTTTCTGAGACAGAATATATGCCATCCAGTAGTCGCCATCTGCTCGCCCACATAAAATTATATTTAATAATCTAGAGCTGATGTGGTCTATCAAATGCAATGGTCACTCTGTGGAAAGGAGTGAAAATAAAATTAATTAAATAAAGAGGAAGAAGGTTCGCGGACCGGATTTTCGTTTTCATGGCCCACTGCTGGGCCACCACCCACACATTGAGAACCACTGCCTTAAACATTCATGATGCCTTCCACTCCAGGTCAAATGAACATCTGCTTTCCATTCTTCAGAATGCTATGCATTTCTTCTGTCTTCAATAGAATGAGTGCTCTATTCTGACTATGGGTGCAGTGCCTTCTTTGGAGCTAAAATAAAACTCAGTATTATGCTGCAGGGTTTATTGGCTATAACCCCCACACCTTGGTCTGGGTAAACACTTCTAATCTAAACTGTTTTAATGAGTACTTTTATTACATTCCTGGTCTACAGCCCATTTTTGCCTTCAAGCTTGTGGCATCTTGAGGCTAAATATATTCATGGGAATGTAAGTTTTACTGAGACTGCCATTATGTCGGTTTCATTGAGTGTTAAGACTATCAGTAGGTAGCCAGCCACTAGTAGCAATTAGTAAAAATAATACTATTGTTACTAGTGCAGTTAAGAACAGACATTCACTAGTAGAAATTAGTAAGAAATTAATGCGATTGTTATTAATTCTGTGATTGATAATTGTCCACTCAAATCACAGCCCAACAAAAAAATTCTCGATGCTTTGGTTTTTAGGCCTGTTCATGAGCTTATTTAGGATGCTGATTTAGAAAATTGCATTGGATAGACAGCATCAGTGCTCATTTCTTAGATATGGTTATCATGGTTTTCTATGGGCAAGCAGATGGCGACTGGTATATGGCATATGTTCCATATCTCAAAAACTATAGTTGATAGGGGGAAACTGGTGCCATTTTTGGAATCATAGGGTCACATATATCTAGAAACAAAGCTAAAATGTGTTTGCCTGTGTCAAACACATATTAGATTTTAAATTAACTGGTGGTATTTGTGGAGTTGAATTTCTTTACTTTTCCTCATGCTTATAATTATCACTCTGTTCTTCTTGCTTATGCATGTATTGAATTTATATTCTGCATTTTCAATGGCAGCCTTATAATAGTTCCAAACAAGTGTAAGTGGAGATGGTATTTTAAAAAGTAAAAAAAAGACCTAAATAGCAGTTTTAGTCAAAAACATGGTTAAAACAGTTAAAAACCTATTTAAAACTTAATTGCTAACAATAGATCAGAAAAACAAGACCACCTTCCACATATCCTGCTACTACATACTGGTAATTTAAATCTCAAAGGCTTGCCTCAATAAAAGTTTTCACCTGCTCATAGGAAGGGAGTAGGAAGGAGGCCAACAATACCTTTTCATGGATGGGAACTCCATAGTGAGAGCAGAGAAAGAGAAGATTCTTTCTTCTGGAATAATGGAGAAGAATACTTCTGGAACATAGCCATACAGCCCGGAAAACATACAGCAACCCCAGAAGATTCTCTCCTTGTGTCCTCAGCAGACATGTCTGTGAAGATAGTGGGTCTCAGAGAAAGCCCTCCACTGCAGATCTTTAGGTTTAAGCAGGCTCAGTCAGAGAAACTTGGTCTTTCAGATTTTATTCCAATGTAACTGATAAAGTAACAACAATGAAAACACTCCAGCTTTTGCAAGCACATCTCATGCAACAGGGAACTTGGAAAATGCAGGGGCGGGGGTTGTTATGTGCCTTCAACACTATCTAAGTTAGACTTAGATCTGTTCAGAGTGGGTTTGCCATTGCTTTCCACTGAGGTGAGAGAGTGTTACTTGACCAAGGTCACTCATAAGTTTCAATGGCCAAAAGAGGATACAAGCACTGGTCTCCAGAGTCATAGTCCAGTGCTTAGATCATTATACCACACTGTCTCTACAGCTGCTGTATATCAATGATATCAATCCAAGATTGCAAGAGTAGCGTGTTTTGTAGTTTCCTACTTTTGCTGCCACTGAATCAGAGTTGGTCCCAAATTGAAAAGGCAAGGGCCAACTGTCTCATTGTTGCCCATTCATGCACAGGTTGCTCCTGACAGAAACTATGCAGAAGATGGCATGGATGTAAATTGGAGAGGGAAAAATCAGGGTAGATTGTAATGCAGTGCATTGGGATGTCATGCTCAGATTAATTTTTGGGGTCAGAATAGTAACACTGCCCTGTCCTCATTTTTTGTTCAGTTTCTCTTAGTACTGTGATTTGCTCAGGTATAACAAAGATCCCTGTTTTACATTGAGGGCTACTTTCTCATTAGCTATAAAAGCATCATAATCTTGATTATAGCTATTCAAGTGAGATTGACTTCTGCTATCAGACAAATGGGTTTTAGACTCCTTGCCAACATCATGGTCAAACATTAACAGTTATGCAGTGATATAGTAACCATTACTTTGCATTAGTGACTGTTATATTTCAGTTTGTTTGTTTTTTGTTTGTTTGCATTGTCCTGGCCATTTGAGACTTGGGAAAGATAAGGAGGCTGAGAATGAACTGGTTAAGTCAATGTTCTTCTTTGACTGACCTGCTTAGACAGTTCTCATAGGTCCCTTCTACACAGCTGTATAAAATCCAGGTTATCTGCTTTCCACTGGATTATCTGGAAGTGTAGATTCAGATATTCCAGTTCAAAGCAGATAATCAAATTGTTGCCTTTGTAAAGCCACCCTTCGGGATTGAGAAGGGTGGGATATAAGTGTGGTAAATAAATACATACATGTAGAAGGGCCAAAGACATCAGGAGGAGGGGGAGATGGACTGTGTTTCCATACATTGGTTTTCATTGGGCCCTTCTACACTGCCATATAATCCAGAATATAAGGGCAAATAATACACACTATTTGCTTTTTATACAGCTGTGTAAAGGGGGCCTTTGTTTGCTTATGGACCATAGATTCCTTGGCAATCCACCTTCAATGAACCTCTCCCTGGGGCTGCATTCAATGCGGTCCTGGGCCTTCTCATAGCCAGCCGTTTGAAATTAGATTGTCATCCATGGGATAATCTGGCTAGAATTACCTAGGTGTTTAAGGACTCAGTTCTAGCAGTATTTTGGTGTATGTGTACACAACATCATCTGCAAAGGGTTGAAATATCACTTTACTAAAAATATCTGCTACATCAATTTCCACCAATGAAGCTTCTCTTATATCAAAGAAGCTCCCAGTGGCACAGCAGGTTAAACCGCTGAGCTGCTGAACTTGCAGACTTAAAGGTCAGCAGTTCGAATCCAGGGAGCAAGTTGAGCTCCCACTGTTAGCCTCAACTTCTGTCAACCTAGCAGTTCGAAAACATGCAAATGTGAGTAGGTCAATAGGTATCGCTTCAACGGGAAGGTAACAGTGCTCCATGCAGTCATGTCAGTCACATGACCTTGGAGGCATCTGCGGACAATGGCGGCTCTTCAACTTCGAAATGGAGATGAGCACCAACTTCCAGAGTCAGACACGACTAAACTTAAAGTCAGGGGAAAAGTTTTACCTTTACCTTTTTATAGCAGAAATACATCACAGTGTTCATCATTGAAGAAAATCTCGGAAACAAACCCAGTCCTCCACCTCCTTGTGTAATTATAGTACAATGCTCTCTTCAATTGTATTTGTTCTTTTTTGGAAGAACTGCTACAACATACAGCATAAAACACCTTTAAGCATTATTCTGTCACTCTTCTCAGTTGGAATAAGGATGTTAGAACTCAAAATTTTGCTTTATCTTAACAAACAACAAGCTGTTAGGTAAACAGCTTAAATGTCTTAATTTTTTCTCATGTTATTTATTTTTAGAACGCAACCCCACCTCCAATTATGAGATTTGCTTTGACTTTTATTTCTTCAAGACACTTGAGCTGAATGGAATTTTCTTCCCTATCCCTTCAATCTGTATTTGTGTATATTTTGCAAATTGCTGGCTTAACTTCAGCTTGACTACAGTCAGGCAAGTACTAACCAAGGCATTCTCCACTAAATATATTTTATGCTTACTCACTAAGTATGCTGTATGCTTACTCACTTACCTACATTGGAGAAGAAGCAATGGAAGAAAGTGTTAATGATTTGTGTGTGCAAAGAGAAATCTTTCTCACAAAGCCTGTCCAAGCTACTGGTGATAGGGCAACCTTCTTCATATCTCTTCCCCCATCCTGCTTTAGAGTGGAAGACAATGACTTTTAATATCAAAGATGGCTCATAAGTGATGAACTCACCTTCCAGATTAATTCATGTCCTAACCATTTTTTTACTAGAATAACTTATTTCATCTGAGAGAAATGCTTTCTCTTAAAACAAATGTGCGCACATATGGGTATGTGATTTAAAGCCATTTTGCACACCCCTACTTAAAGGATTGTGATGGCAACGACTCCCCACTACAACTCAACAACATTCCTCTTCCTAGAGCTGCTATTTCCTCCATGAATAACTTTTTGATAGGACAATGTTTTTTGCATGGGGCAGTTCCATGTTCTCAGTCAGTTTAATAGGGAAGAAATTGATTCACAAAATACAAAGAAATTTATGTTGTATCCTATTTAGAGTGCAGTGATATAACTACTTGGGAGTGAACCAGGTTGATTGCTGTGTAATTAGTTTGCCATCCTGTTATCTTGATTTCAGATACTGACATAAGCTGTCACTCTTCTTACAATCTGATTTAGAATTATGGAGGCTCAGCTGAGTCTTTTAGGTTCACTATACAGATATTTCTTTTCAAAGGAAGGAGAAAAATGAGAGACTTTGAAGCTACCCATCAAGAATTCGTATCTGTACGATATACTGAGCAGACAGACACATCTTCTTGTTGTAGTCTTACTCTGGTGAGATATATTGTACCGTACTCTTTATATTTCAGTTATAGAAGGAGTATACAATTAGAGTCAGGATTAAATTCAGAAGAAGCAGGCAGGAAAATTGTGGAAAGGACATCATCAATTTAAAATATGCAGATAATACCATATTACAGGCAGTCCCTGAGTTACAAACATCTGATTTATTAATGACTCATGGTTAAGAATGAGAGTAAGACAACAGGAAGGGAGAGATATCTACCCCTCAGAAGGGAAATTCACTCCTGAAAGAGTTTTCATGGGGAAAAGAGGTCTCCACCGAAGCTTTATCACTAATCACTAAATAAGCCAAATTTTTCAAAATCCAATTTTAGTGGGACAGAAAGTGAAGTGAAATCTTTTGGATAAGAACACAGGCTGCAAAACGAACGCCACAGAGGCATTAACCCTTGCTTGTGCTATCCAAAGTTAAAGATATATATTTTGGCTGGAGTTACACTTTTAAAATGTACCTGTTCTGACTTACAAAGAAATGCAACTTTAAAATGAACTTATAGAGCCTGTCTTGTTTGTAACTTGGGGACTGCTTGTACATACAGAATATAGCAAAGACATAGAACTATGATGAAAGTTATGAATGAAAGTGCAAAACCAGGGTTCCTGCTGAGTATTAAGAAGGGGAAAAAAGACCATAGAAAATTTGTTATTGTTGTAAACTGCCATTAAGTCAATTGCATAACTTGAATGTGCGTATTACAGGGCTGTAGCCAGAAAAATAAATCGGGGGGATTTTGAAATTTTCAGAGGGGGGGGGAACCCCTAAATCCCTCCCCCCCGCTACAGACCTGTCAATATCTGCTTGAGATAGCGCCTGGAGGGACTCTCAATTTTTTGCGTCTCATAGACTTAGCATGGGGATTTGGTTAACCAGTTAAAATTCATGAGTAAACCAGGTTTTTTTTAACCTGAAAATTTTCGGGGGGGGGTTAAACCCCTAACAACCCCCCCCCCCCCGGCTACAGGCCTGGCGTATTGCATAGCAATAGCATTGATATAATTAAAGAATTTCTGTACCTTGGTTCATTAACTAAAATTGAGACTGCAGTCAAGAAATCAGAAGAAAGCCATGACTGGGGGCCCTTCCACATATCCCAGAATATCAAGGCAGAAAATCTCACAATATCTGCTTTGAACTGAGTCATCTGGGTCCACACTGCCATATATTCCAGTTCTAAGCAGATAATGGGGGATTTTATTCAGCGTGTGGAAGGAGCCTCGGAGAGGCAGACCTAATAAGATAAGACATATCATTAAAGGCCAAAGGCACCTAGGATATAATATTATTGATTTCTATGTATGACTGTGAAAGTCAGGCAGTAAAAAAAATGATAGGAAGAAAATCAAATCATTTTATACGTGAAGTTTAAGAAAAGTTTTATGGAGATCATGGGGCCCTTCCACACAACCATATAACCCAGAATATCAAGGCAGAAAACCCCACAATATCTACTTTGAACTGGGTTATCTGAGTTCACATTGCCATATATTCCAGTTCAAAGCAGATAATGTGGGATTTTATTCAGCTGCGTGAAAAGAGTCATAGATTGCTAAAAGGACGTGTTTTAGAGCAGGTGAAGTCTGCACTCTCACCAGAGATGAAGATGACTAAACTGAGACTATTACTTTGGATGTAGCATGAGATGACATAACTCATTGAAAAAGATGATAATGCTTGGTTAAATAGAAAGCAGCAAGCAAGAGAAAGAATGCACTGCAGGTGGTTAAGATTCAATTGAGTTTTGAGCAGGCCATTTGAGTTTGAAGCGATCTTGAAGGTTTTTCATTAACATAAGTCAAAGTCAACCTGATAAAAAAACAACAAATAGTAGGGCCCTTCCAGATGTTGGGCTGCAATTTCTATCAGCAGACACATCACTGCCTTTTTTTCATCTAGGACCGCTGGCAGTTACAGTTGAACAATGTTAAGAGTATTATTCATTGCTGACTTATTTCCAAATTTCCATATATCTATATAAAATAACAAATACTGTGCATATTGAATAAGCAATAGCTTTAAAGAAATTAAGACATAGTTTTCAATTTGCCCGTAACTCAGGAAAAATGCCCTTTCTCCTCTCCCCTTGTTCAGAGAAGAATATTGACCTGCCTCCCTTCCAAAGAGTGAAGGGAAGCAGACAAGCTCTCTGAATTATTTCCTAGTCATTGAGTAGACCAGCCATTGAGAACCATAGGCCTATCATTTCCCTAACAAAGGTGAAACTTCTCAGGCCCATTAAAGCAATCTCCTGGCTAGCCTCCAGTTTTGGAAGCACTGAAATGGAAGGGACTCTGGAGATTATCCAGTTGAATTCCCACCCAGCCCCTAAAAACACTCTCTAGTTAAACTTTTTTTATTCCCATGAAGGCATGAGGAAATGGCAGAAGGCCTCCAGCATGTCTCATCAAGGAGGTGTCCAAAATTACGTCAAATTCTTCCCTTTTTTCTGTATTAATGAATACTCCTTCAGAACCAGTCTCAAGCATTGAGATAAAGTAGCAAGGAGAGCGCTTAGGTAAAGGTAAGGGTTTTCCCTTGACATTAAGTCTAGTTGTGTCCAATTCTGGGGGTTGGTGCTCATCTCTATTTCTAAGCCGAAGAGCTCCGTAGACTCCTCCAAGTTCATGTGACCGACATGACTGCATGGAGCGCTGTTACTTTCCCATCGAAGCGATACCTATTAATTAATCTATTCACATTTGCATGTTTTAAAACTGCTAGGTTGGCAGAAGCTGGGGCTAACAGCGGGAGCGCACCCTGCTCCCTGGATTTGAACTGCTGACCTTTCGATTAGCAAGTTCAGCAGCTCCATGGTTTAACCTGCCGTGCCATCTGGAACTCCTGGAGAGCAGATAAGTGAAGTACTAATACAGATTAACTTCATGTGTGACCCTGAAATCTAACAATACAATCCAGGAATTTATCAAGCCCAGGAATAATAGTGTCAGTACTCTTCTCCAAACATGGATCTTGTGCATGGGCGTAGCTATCCTACTGTGCCACCCACCTGTCTGATACCCTTCCACACATAGGACTGTGGTAGAGATGGATACTCAGGGTGAAGAGCTATAGGTGCTGTTTGAGACACTGGTGAACCTCGTACAAGGTCAGAACCTAAATCAAGCCAATGTGATATTTTTCTTTAGCACTGTCTTCTTGAACCTGGTGCTTTCCAGGTATGCTTGATAAAGCTCAAGAAGCCACAGCCAACATTGTTGAAGTTTCTAATATCATGTGGCATGACTAGGCTTTTGTAATACCTATGAAGAGCTAGAGGTTGGAGAAGGCAGCGCATCTACAAAAGACAGACGGACTATAGGGAAGAAAATACTGCAGTTCAGATTCCTTGTGTCTGCCAAATCTTCATTTTATGAAGCCTACTTGAATGTTTTGAGTATCAGTCATACTCATTAAAGCAGATTCATACTACAGTTAATATTCCTTGTTTTGTTGTTCTTGTTTGTGTTATTCACTTTCGGTTGACTGAGATAATTGTAATGGTCTGTGCTTGCCTTTGCTTACCAAACGTCTTTTGTTGCAAGAATGACAGTTAAAACAGACTCCACATATTTATTTATTTATTTTATTTACTTGCTTACTTTATTTATAACCTGCCTTTCTCCCTGAGGGGATCATTTTAAAACAGTGAATACACTTTTTTTTTCAAAAAATGTTGAATAGTACTGTGTGTGTTAGGTTAAAATATCTTTAATGCAGATAAATATAATAAATATAATTAAAATGTATTTTTAAACACACACACACACACACACACCCATTTCTCCCACAATCTCCCCAGCAGTGTGCCCCTTATCCTTCCCCAAATGCCTGTTGGCAGAGGAAGGTCTTGTCCTGCCTGCGGAAGGCCGGGAGGGATGGGATCATCCTGATCTCTCTTGGGAAGGAGTGCCAAGAGACACATATCAGGGACTTGCCTGTACTTCCAACTTTTGAACTCATCCTTTATTGATTGGTAAAGCAGTACAAAAAGGAGAAGACCAGAGTCCAAATGAATAAACTCTCTCAGAGAAGCCATGGTCCTGAAGCTGCAAGATGTTGAGGATAAGGTCATTTGCAGGTCTCTCCTTCATGGGGTTAGCATACGTTGACTTGGGACCCTTCCACACAGCCCTATATCTCATAATATCAGGGCAGAAAATTCCATAATATCTTCTTTGAACTGGGTTATCTGAGTCCACACTTAATGGCACTTGGCAACAAAATAGAGTTAACAGTAATCCCCTTTTAGTTGGTTCATTCCGCATTATTCATAATAGTAACTGTAGCTAGAACACTTGCTTATCATTGAGACTAAAAACTGCTCATTTTCCGTACTATATTTTGTCAGCCTTGTTAGTACTTGGCTGAGAGGCTGCCAATGAATGCCAGGTGCTGTAGGCTATATTTCAGAAGCAGCAAGTGGCAAAACCATCTCTGTAGATTCCTTGCCAAAGAAAATCATAGGAAATTTATGGAGTCATCATAAATGGACAGGCTACACAAGGGTACACCAAGCATATACACCTGTACCTTGCCACTTTAATGGTCTTGATTCCAACCTATGGAATCGTAAGACAGGTAATTTAATAAGGAACTTGGAATTCTCTGCTAAAGGGTTAATGTGCAGTTCCCCTGAACTACAGCAAAGAATTCTAAGGATCTCATCAAACTGTACATCCCAGGATTCTGAATTATAGGTAAAAGTTTACCCCTGGCATTAAGTCTAGTCGTGTCTAGCTCTGGGGGTTGGTGCACATCTCCATTTCTAAGCTATGTGTTGTCCATAGATGCCTCCCAGGTCATGTGGCTGGCATGACTGCATGGAGCACCGTTACCTTCCCACCGGAGCGGTACCAACTGATTTACTCACATTTGCATGTTTTCGAACTGCTAAGTTGGCAGAAGCTGGGGCTAATAGCAGGAGCTCATCCCGCTCCCTGGATTAGAATCACTGACTTTTCAGTCAGCAAGTTCAGCAGCTCAGTGGTTTAACCCCCTGCACCATCAGGGGCTCCTTCTGTATTATATACTGTTGAAATGTTATCAAATCATGCAAACAATAAATGTATGTGGGCACTATTATCCTTTCCCCCCTCCACCCTGTAATCTGGGCCAGCTGGGACATTCTGACCAAAGCCAGGCAATCTGTGCAATGTTCTTCTACCTTTTGGGGACTTGTTTTTGAGCAACAAGATAGGCTATTGTATGTGTTACTAAGTATGCAGTCAATTTACAGTAGAATCTCACTTATCCAAGACTCGCTTATCCAAGGTTCTGGATTATCCAATGCATTTTTGTAGTCAATGTTTTCAATATATCATGATATTTTGGTGCTAAATTTGTAAATACAGTAATTACAACATAACATTACTGCGTATTGAACTACTTTTTCTGTCAAATTTGTTGTATAACATAATGTTTTGGTGTTTAATTTGTAAAATCATAACCTAATTTGATGTTTAATAGGCTTTTCCTTAATCCCTCCTTATTATCCAAGATATTCGCTTATCCAAGGTTCTGCCGGCCCATTTAGCTTGGATAAGTGAGACTACTGTATTTGTGTTTTTACTTGACAACAGTAAAAATAAAAGATGCCCATTAGGGTTTACTTTTAAGCTAGTTTGCAAAAATTATGGGCATATTTTAGTTCAGTAAACATATTTGGGTGTAGGAAAAGGCATTCTATTTTCTGAAATCCTTTGTATAAGTACACAACCAGGAATGATTGATTTTGTATGAAAATTGTCTTCCTTTTAAATGCATTGTCTTCCCTTAAAAATGCATAGCTTCTTCTAATGAGGCTGATAACTGTGGCTCCACTGCCATTTTTTATTTAATAAAGACCCACTGAAAACAGTGGGCTCCAATGGGTCTTGTTTAAATACAATGTTTGCAGTGAAGTCACCTTTACCTATGTTTGTCCTTAAAAAGCGAAAAACCCATAAGTGTGTTGTTTGCTTTTCACAATCCCTTCCTTTCCAGACTATTTAAGATCGAATACCCTCTAAAGCTATTTGCTGCTGCTCTCGCAGCATCCCAGAGAGTCACTTTCCAGATGTTTCTGACCAGGGCTTCAGACTTGCTTTTGCAAACACTGCCTCCTTCCCCAGTGCCCCCACCCAGCATTTGCTAATTCATCCTTTTATTCTTCTTTCAACACATGTTAGAACAGGACTGGAGGGGTTAGTCAGTGCTGCGTGACTGCCCATGCTGCGGGGAGATACGATCGGCGAAGCTCTTAAAGATATGTGCTTAATTTACAGCCTTAATTTACAGCCGGGCTTAAGCAGCTTCACCTACCCTTCGGGCCACGTCTCGTCTTGATGGAGACAAGCAGCAGGCTCCCTCTATTGTGAACCTGGCGCTCAAAGCCATGATTCAGTATGTCTTTATTACTCTAATAAAGTGATTTTAATCTTATATGAGAAACTGCTTTATAGAGGTTGGCAGGGGTGATTAAAAAAAACCCAGAAGGTAATGTCAGATAACTGATGAATTAATGCTGGGCCCTTTTCAGAGCTTGGGAAAATTACTTTGCAGGCTACAAGTCCCAGAATCTCCCAGCCAGCATGGTAGTGGCTGGAGGATCTGGGAGGCACGGTCCCTAAAATATCCAGGCTCTGTTTTTTTAATCCTAGGTAGGTGAATGCAGAGTTTGATTCCAATTCAGATTCTTTCTGATGGTATCTGAAAAGTCCATTGCAATTGAAGAAAGATGTTGAGAAGCTGGAGATATTGAGCAGGGCAACTAAAATGATCAAGAGTAAGGAGAACAAGCCCTATGAGGAACGGCTAAAAAAGCTGGGCATGTTTAGCCTGCGGAAGAGAAAACTGAGAGGAGACATGATAGCCATGTACAAATACATGAGGGGAAGTCATAGGGAGGAGGGAACAAGCTTGTTTTCTTCTGCCCTGGAGACTAGGATGCGGAACAACGGCTTCAAATACAGGAAAGGAGATTCCACCTGAACATTAGGAAGAACTTCCTAACTGCGAGAGCTGTTCAGCAGTGGAACTCTCTGCCTCTGAGTGTGGTGGAGGCTCCTTCTTTAGGGGATTTTAAGCAGAGGCTGAATGGCCATCTGTCGGGGGTGTTTTGAATGCGATTTTTCCTGCTTCTTGGCAGGGGGTTGGACTGGATGGCCCATGAGGTCTCTTCCAATTCTAGGATTCTATTATTCTAAGTGCAGCAGTTAGAACCACAACTGCGTTCAACAGGATGCAGTGAATGCATGCCCTCTGTTGCTCTGTAACTAGCCCAAAAGGAGGACTATTCCTGCTGTGAAGTTGTGTGCTTTCACTCCATATTCCCTGTAACTGTGGAGATGGAAGCAGAACAAGAAATCTCTAGAAGTGCATTGTCTTGGGTTAGGGACATGGAACCACTGTGAAATTGGGGGAAATGAATAAAGATACTGCTATTTTTCCTCTTTCTAGGAATTTCTAGCATTTCCCGCATGAGAGCAATCCACCCCACCCCCCGGGCTTCATTTATTTATGCTCTTTGGGATTGCTATTTCTGAGCTAATGCTAATAAATTGGAACCAGTAATACCAGCATTGACTAAAATAAAAAGACGTAAGGTCACATCAGCACAGCAAAAATGTTCCTACTAACTTTGAAAACAGCATATCGTGAGAGAGAGGGTCAATGTTTAACTTTCTTTTTTTTTCATAACCTCCCTTCATGGGCAAAAGACAATTTCCCTTTTCTTACACAATGAACCAAACATTTTTTACCATGATACCAGCTCAGCTACAAACTTGAACACAGACACAGTTGTTCTTAGAAAACACACCTGTTGGTATTTTGGAAATGAGTTCTATAAAATGATAAACTAACTACAGTATTATTGGTGTGTGCTTTCAAGACATTTCCAATGTGTGATAACCCTAAGGCAAACCTATCATGAGGGTTTTTTTGGCAAGATTTGTTCAGAGAGGAATCTGCTGCCATGGTGCCAATTCAGGTATGATACTTGCCCCAGATTGGGGCCCTGTGGCTGCTCTGTCTTCTAAAAATAAAAGGCCAGTTTAAGCATGTTGTTTTGAAAGCATGAATAATGTCAGGGACAAACCAGAACATTTTGCTGCCTGAGGCAAAGAACTAGATGATGCCCTTCCCAATTCTGCATACAAAACTCAACTGAGCTGGCAGATGTAAGGTCACATCAGCACAGCAAATATGTTCCCACTGGCAAAATCAAGGATGGAAATTACATGGCCCCTCAAAAATTGTTAGATTGCAAATCTAGTTAGCGTATGAGATTATGGGAGCTGAAATGCCAACAGCCTTTTGGAGGGTTGCATGATTGTCACCACTGGCATGAACGATATTGTTATTCCCAGCTAGAATAAACCCAGTGCCCTTCCACACAGGCATATAACCCAGAATGTCAAAGCACATAATCCACAATAACTGCTTTGAACTGGATTATCTGAGTTCACACTGCCGGATAATTTAGTTCAATGAGTATTTTATACAGCTGTGTGGAAGGGACCTCAGTTTAGTCATTTTGACTTCAAGGCAGAGTTCAGGCTTGATTTGGTTTTGGATCCATTTCTTTGCCTTTTTAGCAAGCATGCATAACTCACAAGCATGCATAACTCACTAGTAAAGATAATAATGCCTAGCAAAGTAGAAGGCAGTTGAAAAAGAGGAAGACTACATTTCAGATAGACAGACTTAGGCCCCTTCTACACAGCTGTATAAAATTCATATTATCTCCTTTGAACTTGATTATATAGCAGTGTAGACTGAGATAATCCAAATCAGATAATGTGGATTTTCTGCTTTGATATTCTGGATTATATGGCGGTGTAGAGGGGCCCTATATCAAGGGTGCTCTAGTCCTGAATCTGCAATAACTGAGCAGGGCTGTTGGTAACAGGGTGACTTGGAGGTCCGTCATTTATAAGGTCACCCTGAGTCAAGGGCAACTTGACAGCAGTTAACAAAAACAAAAAACAAACCAAAGATTTGGTACATGTGGTGTGAACAAATGCCAAAAAAGCTTCTTATAGGTTTATCCTACTTCTCTGAGAGAAATCCCGTGATAGCGAGCTGACAAAATCTGTAGTATTTCAAACTATCTTTTAATCCAATGTTCATAACAGCATTTATTTGTAAGCATAAATCAGTGATTGGTCTTTAGTCTAATCTGGCTTTTATATATTCAAGTAATTACTAATTTAAATTACTGTTAAATGAAAGGTAAACTCTTGAATGAAGGAAGAATGGAATAAAATGTCTTAAATTTGTGTCATTTAGATTACCTTGTTTATTGGTTCTGGTTTAGTTCAGTTGGTTAAAATATCTCGTATCAAGCACCACATGCACACACCAGATAAGACTCTAGCCTTTATGTATTTAGTTTGTTTGCAATCCCATATGTGTTGCTTTACTGTCAATGTCCTTGTCTGCTAATAGGATGCCTTTTTTTTTTACTAGTGGTGAAGGTTTTAGGAAAGTAGAAGTTAAAATTATTTTCCTTGTCTTAGAGAAAGAGAATAAATTATTCTCGCTTGTACTCAACAAAAGCAGAAAATAGTTTTTTTAAAGAGGAGGAAGAGAAGGAGGAAATGCAAGCTGAAGCAGTGGAGAAAAAGCGCATCATGCAAAGTATTCAGAGAAATTTTGGAAAGCCATCCCCAGAAAAATCTTTATCATTCACCCCCTTCCTCCATAAATTATAGAAGTATATTTTCCCATTTTTGTTTCTGGCTGCTATTTTTCTTCTTTATGCACATTTGGGGCCCTTCCAGACAGATGCAAAATGCAGGACCTGTCACTTTTACCTGACGCATCCAAACGACAGGGTATCCTGTCAGGGATACTTTTATTGTGTTTTCCCTGCATGGCAAGGGGTTGGACTAGATGGCCCATGTGTTGCCTTACAACTCTATGATTCTATGCGGTTGTTTCACTCCCTGAAGGAAACAAGTGTGTTACATGCAAGTATTCTTAGATCTGTTCCTGTCACCAGATGCCCAAGTCACTATAGGGGCACAGAGTGGATCAGCAGGCTCGACCCAAGTTCAAACAGTGTACCAGTTATGGCCTTCTCTGGACAGATAATTTAGCCACAGTAGTTTTGTCATGATAATCTCCAAATTAGACAATGTTACATGATTTTTGTTCCTGGGTTATAGAATGTCACTTCCTAATTAGTTCTGTCATAAAAATATGGAAAAAGTTATTGAACTGCAAAACTTTGTTTTTGTGGGACATCCTGCAGCACATTTTGCTGTAGTTTTTCAATGAATAGCTCATTGAGTCTCAACCAATTCAACATAGTTTGTAGCAGCCACAAAAATGAAATTTCTGGAGTATAACTACTTTCAAAGTAAATACCGAACAATTTAACAGGAATAACACTTTCAAGTTGGGAACAGACATTTTTTAAATTTTTGTTACATGGTATAATGTGCACTGCTTGGATCTGCCCCTAATGAAGACTTAGAAACTGCAGCTGGTGCAAAATTCAGAAGCTTAAATTACTGTGTAGAATACAATATAGTCAAGATATAATGTCCACCCTGAAAGAACTGCACTATTTGTTAGTACACTTCTGTTTTAAATTCAAGATGCATGTGATGACAAAGCCATCATGGTTTCAGACAGTTATATTGGAGGGGGCACTTGTCTTTATATGTGCTTGTCTAAGGAATGAAGTGTTCTGGTATTTCCTTCTGTTTGAAAACATGACAGAGGACCTTCTGAGCCATGGCACCCTAGTTATAGAACGCCTTTTCTTCAGATACCTAGTTAGTGGCAACACTGAATTTATTTCGGCACCACTTTGGTGAACAGCCAAGTTCAGTGAACTTGGCTGTTCATCAAAGCCTATGGCCTCATTGATTTCTGCAAAAAGTTAATGTACATAGTTTTAAACTGTTTTGATTTTTTAAAATCTGGTTTACCCCATTAAATATGTTCGTTATGTTTTTAGCTTTGTTCATTTAGACTTTTTTATTCTTTTAAACTGTTTTAACATGTTTGTACGTATTTTACTTCTAAGTCACCCTGAGGTATTTAAATATAGGGAAAGGTAGAAATTTGGAGGGCCTAAATAAGGCCCAAGATTGCATCCAATCTTGGAAACCAGGCAGAATCAGATTGGTGAGTACTCTGATGGAAAACCACCCATGAATACCAGGTGCTGTAGGTATTTTTCAGAGCAAGGGACAGACAATATGAGTACTCTGTCTTAAAAAAAAACTCTATGAGATTATGGAGTCAGCATAAGTCAACAACCTACTTGAAAGCACATAAACACAAATATTTTTTAAATTAAATAATAAAACATGAAAGAAGATTAATCAATAAAATGAAGACCAGCAGTCACAACTAATATCAAGCATTGCCCTTGTTTCTGCAAAAGGATCACATGTAAGAAATAATTCTTCTCTGCAAACCACCTGCAGTTTTCTTTTTTCTCTCTGTCTGTACTGTTATATAAAAGCACAGAAGTTCAGACCTCTTGGCCAATGTGTTTATTTATTTAAAGCTGATCTGGGTTCAAGGGCAACAGCACCATTGCTTTGGAGATTCACAGTTCCTACAATTGGGTGGTTTGAGATTCTTACACAATCTCATGAGCTGTTGTGTCAGTAACCCTGATGATGCTAGTATTGTACTGCAATTGCCCTTGTACCCAGTTATTTTTTTTACTCAGCATTTTAGTGGTCAGCCTTGGGAGATATGGTATACTTTGGAAAACACTGTGCAGAAAAAGGAAATGGCACTGTTTTTACACGCAATCATGACATGTTTCAAGACTTTAATTTTGTATTTCAAAAATTATTAATCGCTTGTGAAGATTTGTGTGTGTGAAGAAACAGCATTCTTTCCCATGTCCACAAATTCAGAGTAAATTGACCATCACTTGAAATAAAAGGGGGAATCATGTGGTTCCCAAAATGTTATTGGACTGGAATTCCCATTAGCTGTACCTGTAACTGAACTGGAATTACAAAGGCTGTACCCATGTTACTTAAGAACAAAGGATGCTGGGGCATATACTTTAAAATAAGTTGGAGAATTTATGATCTCTGGTGTGAATGAAATATAATGATCTCTTACTGTTGCATTTCTCTGCACAGGAAATACCTCTTTAGGGATTTTCTGCACAGCACATCTCCCTTATTGTGGAAACAAGGATTAGCAATAAAGTTTCAGTGGAGACCTCTTCTTCCCATGATAACTCTTCCAGGAGTGAATTTCCCCTCCTTGACATAGATTGCTTCTCACTTCCTGTTGTCTCAGCTCAGTTTGTAACAATGGCCCTTTCCATACTGGCAGCGTGGAGTCAGATAACCCAATTCAAAGCAGATATTGTGGACTATCTGCCTTGATATTCTTGGTTTTATGGCTGTGTGGAAGGGCCTTCAGAGTCATATATAAGTCAAATGTTTGTAACTCAAGGAGTGTATTGAAATTTGAGAACTTTTAAAATCATCTGCACAGCTTTCAGTACAAAGCAACTGTGTGCTCTCAATCTACCTTGTAGTTATCTTGATACATAGACTAGAACATGAGGTCACTTGTGCCATATGGTATTCCTCCCCTACTATTTAGTGAAGCTGCACATCTGAAGTATAAAAGTAATCAAAAAGATAGAATTACACATCTAAAGAAGTTGCTGCTGTTGTTTATCTGTTCAGTCACTTCTGACTCTTCGTGACCTCATGGACCAGCCCACACCAGAGTTTCCTATCAGCCGTGGCCACCCCCAGCTCCTTCAAGGTCAAGCCAACCACTTCAAGGATACCATCCACCCATCTTGCCCTTGGTCAGCCCCTCATTCTTTTCCTTCCATTTTCCACAACATCATTCTCTTCTCCAAGCTGTCCTGTCTTCTCATGATGTGGCCAAAGTACTTCATCTTTGCCTCTAATATCCTTCCCTCCAGTGAGCAGCCGGGCATTATTTCCTGGAGTATGGACTGGTCTGATCTTGCGGTCCAAGCCACTCTCAGAATTTTCCTCCAACACCACAGTTCAAATGCGTCTATCTTCCTTCGCTCAATCTTCTTTATTGTCCAGCTTTCGCATCCATAGGTTACTCTGGGGAATACCAGTGCTTTCACTATGCGGACCTTTGTTGCCAGTGTGATATCTCTATTCTTCACTATTATATGGAGATTGGTCATTACTCTCCTCACCAAGAACTTGCCACAAGGAGTGAGGTTGGGCAAAAGAAATCCTTTACAAGTAACTTAACTGTAAATTCTTCAGTAAAACAATAGAAAGATCATTACAACAAAATCAGTGTACCAACAGAAACATTGTTTATATTTAATGGCAGGTATTTCATATTAGCTATTAATTAAACACGGCAGACAGAATCCTGCAAATTGAAATAGGAGAATGCACCAAAAAGTATAGACTTACTACAAAAGAGAATAAAACTTCAATTCTTGCGTATACTAAAGCTATCAAATATTAGAAGATTTAGGAAGGCAAATCTTTGCAGTACAGGATTTATGGGCATTTTCTTTCCACACATTGCTTGCTGCATTGAATGGAGTGCAAAAAAGAATAAGAAAGAGAGTGCAGAACATATGAATAGATTTTTTCTGGCTTTACCGTCTGCAAAACATAGATAGCTGATCAGATAAAGACCTCTATTCCCCTATTTTTTGTGGTCAGTTAATACTGTGTCTCTCACATAAGGTTGCACTTGCGCTGAACTCATCTGACATGTTAAACAGTTCATTGCAGCTTAGATAATAGCCTTTAGTAACTTCTCAAGCTATCATTTAATTTTGTCACTAGAACTCTTAGAAAAATATAGATGTCACTACGGAATATTTTATTTATTTATTCGCTTCTTTATCAGATTGCAGGTTAATACAGGTTTATTCTACTATGAACATCCATTCAAGGTGGGGAGAGTCAACCTTCATTGGCAAAGAAAACAAATGCTGACCTATTTTGCACCCTTATTTATATTCAAGGTGCTTCTCTTCCTCTGTCTAAGAAAGGCTGTGACACTCGATTTTTGTAAATTCTTTCCATCCTTAGCTTTACAGTGATATTTCACTGTATTTTAAATCTGAAAATAAAGAGGTTAAACACTCCGAACAATGTTTCTCGGAATAAATCTGAATTTACTTCAGAGAAGATGAGAATTATATTGACGTGTTTTCTTCTTGTAAAATCTCCTTATTTTCCCTAGATTCATGGGGATAATGCTGTAAGACTGTTCATATTTATATAATAACTACATCCACACTGCCATATAATCCACTTCAGTGTGCATACTAAACATAAAGACAACCATACAACAGACATTCAATACCACCGCTACCTCAACAATTTCTCACCAACACCACCAGACAACGCCACAGCAACGCGTGGCCGGGCACAGCTAGTAGTGTTATAAAGTCCATCTCATTGCTTGAACTATGGAATCTTTCATTCTCATAAAAAAGAGGCTGGCATTATCTGTGGATACAGGGAATAATTTCCAATACCAATAACCTTCTAGGGCAGTGGTTCTCAACCTTTTTTTGACCAGGGCCCACTTGACCAGGGACCACTCGCCAACATTAGTACCAAAAGGATTACAAATCTGTTTTTGGCCAGCTTTAGATTCAGTTTGGTTATTTGGGGTGCTGATTCAGAAAATTGCATTGGATAGACCACATCAGCTCTAGTTTCTGAAACAGAACATATGCCATGCAGTAGTCGCCACCTGCTTGGCCACAGAAACTATATTTAATAATTAGAGCTGATGTAGTCTTTCCAATGCAATGGTCAGCTCTGCGGAAAGGAGCAGAAATAAATAAAATAAATAGAGAGGAAGGAGGTTCACGGACCAGATTTTTTTTTCTCACGGCCCACAGGTCGAGAACCACTGTTTTATGGAGAAATGGCTGAATGTTTATTTATAAAGCCCATCTTATCTGTCCGAACATATCTCCCCATATGAACCTCCTCTGAGATTAAGATCACCTGGGGAGACCCTGCTCTCGGTCCTGCCGGCTTCGCAAGCGCGATTGGCAGGGACGAGAGACAGGGCCTTCTCAGTGGTGGCCTCTCGGCTGTGGAACTCCCTCCCTAGCAACATTAGATCAGCCCCCTCCCTTCTAACCTTCAGAAGGAAAGTTAAAACCTGGCTCTGGGATCTGGCTTTTGGAGAATAGCACAGTGCAATAATAGATTTGGAATATGTACAATGACTAGGGAAAGGCCTTGGACTATGATTTCTGGATGGCATGATTTTAATATTGAATGTAATTTTTTAAATTTTAAACATGTATTCATTTAAATCCAATTTATTTTTAAGCTTAATGTTTTGTATATGTTTTAAGGCATTGACTAATTGCCATATATAAGCTGCCTTGAGTCCCCTGCAGGGTAGAGAAAGGTGGGATATAAAACGGATAAATAAACTGATAAATTTTTATAACCTACAGGTGTGAGCAAGTGGCCTTGTGGAGAATGATAAGGCGAGAAGAGAGCAGAACGGTTCTCTAATTAAGTCCCTTGCCATCCAGGAATGCACAGTAAAGGCATTCTCAAAAGATGGCCAGCCAACCTCTGTCCATCAAAGAAGAGTCCACCACCATCCAAAACAGCCCATTCCATTGCTTTACAGCGTTTTCTATGAAGACGTTCCTCCAAGTGTTCAGTTAGGAGGGAGGAGAAAAGGGGAATGCATCAAGGTAGCGGTCTTTGACACTTGATGCAAGAGATACACTTGCTTTGTAAATCTTCTCCCTTTCTTTTATCATGTTGTCATGCTGAGGAATTTGATCAGAATATTTCATTTGAAAACAATGCTATAGTTGCCAATTATTGACACAGTCACTGCAAGGGCAGGGAGAAATGGATTTTTTGTTTAATTATTTATTGGCAAATTACATTCTCAGTCACATGTAAATGTCAACATGCTGTTAACACCCACATGTGCTCGAGAGTGTCAATAGTGGCCACATTTTAAAATACTGTCTGCAGTAACAAGAGTGCCACCTATTCCTAGAAGATCATTCTATCCCTCCCCATTAAACAAAATACTTAGTGTTGTGGTTTTTGCTTTCCTGGAGAAGACTTAGGCATATGTGGCTTTTATGTTGCACCGTTCATGGAAATACATATCTTTCCTGAATCGATAGTTCAGATTCAAAAAAACAGTTTGGCTCCTGTGTATCCTGAGATTCAGTATGATCCTCATTCAAGTGGTTCCCAACCTTTGGGACTCCAGGTGTTTTGGACTTTAGCGGCCACAGTTCCTAACAGCTGTTAAGCTCACTGGGATTTCTGGGAGTTGAAGTCCAAAACACCTGGAGGCCCAAAGGTTTCAGAACCACTGATTTAGACGAAAGGCAAGACCTTCTTTTGAAGAAGTAGATGAAATTAGTGCAATCAGACAGGTAATGAAGAGCTCAGGTGATAACAGCTTGTTGCTTTGTTCTTTTCATTCATTCAGTATCCTCTCCCTTCTTGGCCCCAAGAAAGCCCTTAGTTGTCTTATCTTGTAATACCTGTCTGATTTGCTGTGTCTCCCCTTATCCTTGGGTCAGTGTTATAATTCCAGGAGCATCCACCATCGCAGGCATTTCAGCAATGTTTGGGGAGGAGTTGAGGGAGCAGCCCTTTAAGCCAGGCAACCGGCCATTTCAGCCAGGCTCTTTGGAAAATTAACCTTTTGTTTTGCATGGTGGCTTTAGGGCTTGACTTTCTGAGGTAAACATGCCCAGACAAATCAGAGAACTAAATCTGCTTACCAGAGGGATGGTTACACCTCTAATTATGATCTGTTTCTGTAATTCTTTCCCCTTCTTTGGTGACTGATGGGTCAAGTAAAGACTTGTTCAATAGGTTTTATGATTCATTCTGGTACATTATGTTCTCAACTAAGCCGCAAAGTGATGGATAGAGTTTTCCTAGGGCTTGGGAGTGAAGAAATGCCTAAAATGGCCTCCATGTTCCTCCAAGGATGAAAGTTCTCCAGAAGCTGTTGGAATACAACTCCAAGTAGTCTTTGCCATTGGCTAGAGCTGATGGGAGATGCAATCCAACAACACTTGAAGAGCTATGTGAGTCAAGATTTTCTAGACCTGGAGTAAGCTGTTAGCACCTTCCAGATCAGGCATGTAGCTGGGGGAGGGGGCTTGAGGGGCTTCACCCCCCCCCCCCAAATTCTCAGGGTGGTCCACGAGACGGCCTTACATTTATTATTTAAAGTGTAATGCTTATTCATATCATGATTTGATCACCATGCTCAACAACAACAATTTATTGATTAGCCAGTTGGCCTTATCAAGGACAGACAATACAAAAACAACATACAACATACATCTGGTTCAATTAAAATAAAATACAGATATACAGGTGTCTGCCTGCTTGGTGCCAATGTAGTTTAGCTAAAGATCTATGCATCAACCATCCTCGTCTCCCCTACATTGCACCCCAATCTGATCTATGTACTCTGATCTCCTTTTAGCAGCTTTAAACAAATACAGGGCCACTTTGGTTGTCAGAGTGGGGTTATAACCGGCCAACAAAAATGAAGTTTTGGCCTCAATAACCCAGCTTGTTTTATTACCATTAAAAGGCCATAAGTATTGTTTCCTTTCTTTTTTATATAGGTTACAATTGGATCACCATGCTCAATATCTCCCATATGCATGTGGGTATTAGGATAACGATAAAAAAGGTTTGCTAGGGTAGATCCTCTCTCACTCAGACTCACCCCCCCCCCCCCCGCCCGAATCAAAATCCTGGCTATGGGCCTGCTCCAGATGTTTGGGAATACATTAGTCCCACAAGCATGACCAATTAGGGGCAAAGGTCATGAAGTGAACATTAAAAGCAAATGAATAGGATATGTTGAAGCCATCTATAACTCTAGGATAATGGATCTCATAGTATTATCCTATCACTGCTCAGTTATGCATGCTTTAGCACATCCTTCTATACATTTGTCTTAGAGATCACTAGTTTGCCTACTGATGTTTAGACCTGAACCTCAGTTCTACCAAGTAATAGGGCATTTTACTCTCTGGCATTTTTAAAAAAATATTTGAAGATCATATCTTATTTATTTATTACAATTTATTACAATATTTATATCCCGCCCTTCTCACCCAACAGGGGACTCAGGGCGGCTTACAATAAAACAGACATATAAAAACAGTACAATACACTATAAATCAGTTAAAAAATTAACTTACATATAACATTCATAAAATGCATTTATAAAATATAGGTAGGCGTGTACAAGTTTAAAAGACTGGGTCTGTCAATTGAGTTCCAGTATACATAATAGTAATTAATGCTGCTGATTCTTATTCGAAAGCCTGGCCCCACAACCAAGTTTTTACCTTCCTACGGAAGGATAGGAGGGAGGGAGCCTGCCTGACTTCAATGGGGAGGGCGTTCCATAGGCGGGGAGCCACTACTGAAAAGGCCCTGTCTCTCGTCCCCGCCAGCCGCACCTGTGAGGCTGACGGGACCGCGAGCAGGGCCTCATCCGACGATCTTAAGCTTCGAGGTGGGTCATAGCGGGAGACACGTTTGGATAGATAAGCTGGGCCGGAACCGTTTAGAGCTTTATAGGCTAAAGCCAGCACCTTGAATTGTGCTCGGTAGCTAATCGGCAGCCAGTGGAGCTGACGTAACAGAGGAGTAGTACGCTCCCTGAACGCCGCTCCAGTTATTAACCTGGCAGCTTCCCGTTGGACTAATTGAAGCTTCCGAACAGTCTTCAAAGGCAGCCCCACGTAGAGTGTGTTGCAGTAGTCTAAACGGGATGTAACAAGGGCGTGGACCACCGTGGCCAAGTCTGGCTTCCCAAGGTACGGTCGCAGCTGGCGCACAAGTTTTAATTGTGCGAAGGCTCCCCTAGCCACCGCTGAGACCTGGGGCTCCAGGCTCAACGATGAGTCCAGGATCACCCCCAGACTGCGCACCTGCGCCTTCAGGGGGAGTGTGACCCCATCCAGCACAGGCTGTAACCCTATACCCTGTTCGGCCTTCCGACTGACCAGGAGGACCTCTGTCTTGTCTGGATTCAATTTCAATTTGTTGGCCCTCATCCAGTCCGACACAGCGGCCAAGCACCGGTTCAGGACCTGAACAGCCTCCTTAGTGACAGGTGGGAAGGAGTGACAGAGCTGGACATCATCTGCGTACAGATGACACCGGACCCCGAAACTCCTGATGATCTCTCCCAGCGGCTTCATGTAGATGTTAAACAACATGGGAGACAGTACAGAACCCTGCGGGACCCCACAAGTCAACGGTTGTGGGGCCGAGCAGGCGTCCCCCAATGACACCATCTGGGACCGACCCTCCAGGAAGGACCGGAGCCACTGCAGGACAGTACCTCCAAGTCCCATTCCTGCGAGGCGTCCCAGAAGGATACCGTGATCTTCTGCAAAATCTGATTCCTTCTTCATGCGACTGTTGATTTTTTTCATAATAAATTTAATGTATGTTGGATTGTTGCTGCGTTATTCTATTACTCACTAGTAGTTGCTTTAGACAGTTAGGTAGTGGCACGTGTAAGAAAATATTGGGATCTTTCCCCAACCACTTCTTGCATTCGGTTTCCTAAACGACACACATCACAGCAACTATGATAGGTTTCCTAATGCCATTTCCTAAACCCAATTCTTTCCCACCACCAGGAAATATTGCTGTGTTTGTGATAACACAGGTCAAGGCCTAATGCTTGGTGGTTGTTTTTTCACTCATAATGAACTCATCATAAGGTTGACATCATATACAAACCTCCTCAGAGATCATCCAAACTCCAGCATTAATTGTTTTATTTGCTCAAAGGCATGAAGGCTGAGAAAGTAGTAAAGAAGTAAAGATGAGTTGAGTTGCTGCAAATTGTGGTTCACATTTTTAAAAGACTTGATGATGGTAAGGGAATTATACAGATTTTATCTTGATTGATTGCTGTTATTATTGTTGTTACCTAACACCAAGATCTCTTGGCTTATATGTTTTACCAGTTTTGTTCTTGGCATTTTGAGAGTTGTTTCTTGGAATAAAATTATGCAAGATTATGCAATCTTGAAATGCTTTTGATTTATTACTTATTTATACCCCGCCCTTCACACCCGGAGGGCACTCAAGGTTGCCTTACATCAGGCAGCGATTGGAAGCCATACACACATATTAAAATAATGACAATTAATACCAACAATTAAAACATAAAAATTAAAACAATTAATATCATGGCATCCAAGTCATAATCCAGGGCCATTCCATTGTCAATCACTTTGATTCATGGTCACTTACTGCACTGCTCCAATTACCTGTCAAAAGTTTGGTCCCAAAGTCACATCTTAAGTTTTTTCCTGAAAATCAGGTCTGATTTTGTTGGGGAGGGAGTTCCATAGATAAGGGGCCACCACAGAGAAGGCCCTATCTCTCGTACCCACCAGTCATGCTGCAAAGGAAGTGGGACTGAGAGCAGGTCCTCCCCAGACTATCTTAACCTTCGAGATGATTCATAGTTAACACAGGGTTTTAAAAAAATATTTTGCCATCAAATTGCAAATATATGCAACTGCATCATCCTCCCATCCAACCCTTCTCAAAAAAGAAAGAGGAAAGGAGTTAGTGTGTGAAGAGTAAAAGTGAAAGACTTTATCTCTTTTTAAAAAGTGACCATTGGAATTTGATACCTTGTACTGATCTAATTTTGTTTACAGGACTTGCACAAAATGGAGTTTTAAATGGTTGCTGAAATGTGGGGTGACTCATTAAATAATAATTTGAAAGTAATGTTTAATAAATATTCACTTTGGGGATCAATTGGCATGGTACTACTAGATCAACAATTCTACCAGATTTTTTAAATGCTATTCTGTTTTCTTCATCTCAAATGTATGCCTTCATGTGTTGCTTATCTAATATTTCCAACGTGTTCACTAATTTGAATGAAACAGGGATTTCAAGAGTATGTGTGGGAAATAGTCTCTAGAAAGTGATTGTAATCCATCTGGAATTTTTTAAAAGAAACAAAACCTGAAATCTATTCCAGCGCAATTAAAATTAAGGTGGTTGCCAGGATTGCTTTTCTGTGCTATCACAGTTGCCTATCTGTCTTTGAAGTCCGCTCAGTAACACGGAGAGGGATGTTTGCTATAATAATATGACCAAAAAAAGCCACAATTTTGTCAAATCAGATACTGCTACAAATGTCATTGGACAAGTTCCCATTCTCATTCCCTCCCCACACCCACACACACAAGACAAAACAATTGTGTATGTTTCTTTTGGGGGGGGGGGAATCAAAAGGAACTTGATGACATGGTTAGACATTGTGTGATAAGTTGTTCAAGTGTTAGACATATGAAATATACTTCTGTATATATCCTTTTAATCTCCCATTTTAAGTGTATTTTATTTTATTTTACTTCTCTGTTTTTCTTTAAAGCAGCTAGGAGGAGAAACAAGGAGGAACCAATACTGACTGAGTAGTATTTCCTTTAAGGTAGCTATGCGAGATCGTTACCCATCTAAAGCCAGGCCCTGCCAGAGAAAGGAGGATTGTCTTGAAAATAAAGTGTAACCATTGCACTTGAATAATTCTAAGGGTAGCTGTGTTGGCAGTGTCAGTCAGAAGGCTAAGTATAGATCATGGTAATATCTTTATAAGGCTAACAAGGCGAAATGTATCGTGCCAGTTTTCAAAGCTATTGAATGGTGTAACTTATGTGCCCTATCCATTAGCAGCAGCAGCAGTGCAACTCCTCCAAGACTGGCCTCCTTCATTTGGCTTCTTCTTAGCCCCAAACCACTGGTCTTATTGCTCTTGTTTGGCTTGTATTACCCTCCAATCTTGTACCTCATAAAGTTTGCTGTAAAGTGTAAAGGGTTCAGGACTCTTCCCAGGGGCATGACAGGAAGAAATCACACACGTACTTGTATAGCATATGAGAAGACTGAGTGAAACAGAAACTAATGATCCCATCAGTCAGGGTACTTTTTGGTTGCATCCAGTTCATCCATAGGTTTGCAACTGAGCCCGGCAGCTCCCATCCCACGACATAGAACTACTTCCAGTGGGGCTCAGTTACAGAAGTATAGACAAACCAGGCCATGTCACCATGGCAGCAACACTGAAGGTTTCTCGTGTTGTATTGGATCAGTGGAGGGAAGCCAAGTGGCTGATACTTTCCCCTGTGGGATGTGGCCATGAGTAATTTGGGTGATGCGGGGCATGGGGCAACGGTTTCCCCACCCCCCACCGGGCACTGCCAGATTTACTACGATGCATGGCGATTCCGGCAGCCCATCTGATGAAGTTGTTAGATTGTTGAGTTTCTCCCAGCATTTGAAGATGGGAACTGTACCTGTTGAGGTCCGTCCTAGCTGTTTTGGAGCTGAAGAAAGCATTGCTTCCAGTTCATCTACTCTTAGTCAACCTTATGTCTGCATCCTTCTAAGGCAGTGGTTCTCAACCTGTGGGTCTCCAGATATTTTAGCTTACAGCTCCCAGAAATCCCAGCCAGTTTACCAGCTGTTATGATTTCTGGGAATTGAAGGCCAAAAACATCTGGAGACCCACAGGTTGAGAACCACTTTTCTGAGAGGGCTAACTGAGAAGAAAACATGGAACTTCGTGTTGTATTTAGTGCAGCCCTGGAAAAACGGATGTGCTGCTTAGAACAGAAAGGATCATAGGCGGTAGTAGTTTAAAAGGGCCCAGAAATATTGGTCACAAATACCTGTAATTTTAGAATAAATTGTTAAAGTTAAATTTTAAATTAAATCCGAACTCTCTGTGCTTGGGGTGTTAGATGTTCACCTCGATAGAAAATGTGAAGGTTATGTGTGACAGTGGCATGGAAAGACTAACTACGCAAGACAATTTGCTTATGAAAACAAGTGAACTTGAAGAAATAGGTACTATGTTGATCAAGAAGAAATCTCTTAACTAACTTTAAAAACACTGTGGCCCATTTATTGTGCTCCTCCAGCAAATATGGGGTCAAACCTCCATCACTTTTTTTTGGACTAGAAGAGCGTTATGTGGGGAAAAGATAATAATAATAAAACTTTATTTGTATACTGCTCTATCTCCCCGAGGGGAATCATGGAATAGTAGAGTTGGAAGAGACCTCATGGGCCATCCAGTCCAACCCCCTGCCAAGAAGCAGGAAATCACATTCAAAGCACCCCCGACAGATGGCCATCCAGCCTCTGCTTAAAAGCCTCCAAAGAAGGAGCCTCCACCCCAGTCCGGGGGAGAGAGCTCCACTGTCGAACAGCTCTCACAGTGAGGAAGTTCTTCCTGATGGAATTTCCTTTCCTGTAGTTTGAAGCCATTGTTCCGCGTCCTAGTCTGCAGGGCAGCAGAAAACAAGCTTGCCCCCTCCTCCCTATGACTTCCCTTCACATATTTGTAAATGGCTATCATGTCTCCTCTCAGCCTTCTCTTCTGCAGGCTAAACATGCCTAGTTCTTTAAGCCGCTCCTCATAGGGCTTGTTCTCCAGACCCTTAATCATTTTAGTTGCCCTCCTCTGGACGCTTTCCAGGACTCAGGGCAGTTTCCATCATAGGTAAAACATTCAATTACCAGAGCAAAAACATCCAAAACAACCATGAGAAAACACCAACACATTTACTGTTTAACACAACATATTCATTTAAAAAGTAAACCTATTTCAGTACTGATCCATTTGGTGAGATTCAATTGCCAGTGGACATAATTCTAGGGTGGGACTAAGCAGCTACAAGAGGCATCAATGGTTCTTTTTCATATTTTATGCGTGTAGAAAATTGAGAGAATATAACCATCAAACAGAGAATGTAAAACCCTTAGATGAGATAACGTAGATTATATGTTGTTAATGCTTTCTGATGTTTAGAATGTAGTCGTGATGTTTTCTTTTATTATAGAAAAAGTATTTTTAAATTTTTCTTTAATAGGTTTTGTATTAGTATGTCTAAGTAAAAAGTACAGAGAAGAACCTTGTGCATTCCCCATGGTTGTTGTTTCAGTTAAAACCAATGCATACATATGCAAACTAAAAACCCCAGCAACCTTGACTTAGGGCCCTTCCACCCAGCCATATAACCCAAAATATCAAGGCAGAGAAGCTACAATGTTTTCCATGAACTGGGTTATTTGAGTCCACACTGCCATATAACCCATTTCAAAGCAGATAATGTGGGATTTTATACAACTGTGTGGAAGAGACCTAAGCCTTCTTTAAAAGCCTATCTGAATAAAAAGGCTTTAGCCTTTTCAGTCACTTTCTTATGGATTACCCTTGTATTTGATTGAATCAGGTGTGTGTATGTGTTGGCCTTGGAATTAGGCCAAATGACAGTCTGAAAAATGTTTCCAGACCCAAAGAAAAAGTGCTAGAACATCAGTTGGAAAAAAGAAATTTGGACCCATAGGTCTGAGATTTCTCTGCAGTAATTGATTAGGAATTGCTTGCATACTCCAGATTAGATTCCAAAGTAAATCATGCTCATCTCATTTTATGCATTTATTTAGGTTTTATAATTAGTTACATTTTAAGTACCACCTCACTGGTTTTCCCAGAGGCTTAATCTTTCCTGCCCACCCTTCCAAATCAGACAAAAGTCACAGATAAGTGGGCAATTCAGCCTTTCATAAGCTATCCTTCCACTGTGGGACCTTAACAAAGTTAGGAAGTGTTTCATTTAAAACAGTGTCTAAGGGCTTCTGTTTCCTACTTGAGGTTCTGCGGATTGTAGCAAGCTACGTCTCTTTTGCCTAGGCCTCTTTAGTTTGAAAAGAATTATTCATGGCATTACGCAATCCAAGCTGAATGTTTAATTTGTCACAGTTTCTCACAACCTTTTGTTGCCAACTCAAGTAGACTACTACTGAGTCACTTTTCCCATTGACAGGCTATAGAAACAATAATGAT
Source organism: Anolis carolinensis (assembly GCF_035594765.1). Taxonomy (NCBI): domain Eukaryota; kingdom Metazoa; phylum Chordata; class Lepidosauria; order Squamata; family Anolidae; genus Anolis; species Anolis carolinensis. The sequence continues at coordinate 243,743,298 of NC_085841.1, forward strand.
GCTTGAGCATAATTCTTCTGCAGAGGTTTGATTGGGAATCCGCCATGTGAGCAGCAACTACAGCTGCAAATCCAAGGTCTACCAGAAAGCAAATGTTAGCCCAACTGAAATTGCTTTCTATTGTGAATTCTTGTCTCAGTTCACATGGTTGCCTGGCATCCCAGCTTCCTTCTCTCGTGCCTAAGTTTCTCTGCAAAAGCCATAAGCAGCATTAATAAGAAGTGGTCCTTGTTCCCTGCCTCGAGATGGTTTGGAAAAAGGAAGATCTCTGCTTAGAGAAAGAAATTAAAAATCAAAAGAGTCTCAGCAATGACGGTGACATAAAACAATAGGAAGGAAGATATTATCCATACAGATATAACCAAGCTTAAAAGCTTTACTCGGAGGTATAGAATTTATCACTATTAACTGATGTAGTTGCTGAAATTTGGTTATGTATCTGAAAAATAGTAATTCCCCTACACTGAAATCCCTTGGAGGGGGAAAGGCAGAAGCTTTGGTGGCTGTCACTTTTAAAGGCCAAATATGTTGCTTTGCCCTTTGCTCCTGGGGTAATGGGCACTCCCATTATCTGGCTAAGACAGCTGTGGGAATAGCCTCTCCTCTAGAAATACAAAGGGTTAATGAGGTCTTGGGTTTACAGTTGCATTTATTGGAGGGTCAGCTATACAGAGTCACAAAAGGGCAATTGCCCAGTGAGAGTGACCAGGGGGCAAAGTTTCCAGGTGCTGCTTTGGAGTATAAGCGATGTAAGCCTCAGCGGACCACAATGCTTTGGGGGGGGAGGCAGGGATGAACAAAGGGGGGGTGACAGATTGGGGAGGGGAGAGGATACTGGTGGTATACTGGCCCAAAGTATCCCTCCCCCAAAACACCCGGCCAGAGCTCCATCTGTCCTGTGACTAGAAAGAACGGAATGCTTTTAGATAAATTGTTTTAGGATTGTGCCTTATTTTTCACCTAAGGCTGATTATGATTATTTTTGCCATGTTTAACTTCTAAGAACAGCCTGAAGGGAGATTCCCACCATGTAAGAGATATTGTTGTTTCTCTTAATGTAACCTTCTTGCTTAGGAAAAAAGCCTTCCTTTTAACACCTCTTGTTTCCACATTTTCACGAGCTTGCCTCGGTTCCCTGTGTGTATGTGTGCATGAACTTTGGATAGGGATTTTCTCTTCCCAGGAGCCCTATTCAGAGTTCTACACAATTTTACCTGCTGAATGTTTGTTATTATTATTGTCCTGGTTTTAATTCTGGGGATGTGTTTTATTGTTTTATGTAGTTATAATGTTTTTAATTGATTGTTCTGTGTTTTAACTTGTGTTGTTGGGCTTGTCCCCATGTGAGCCGCCCGGAGTCCCTTTGGTGAAATGGAGGTGGGATACAAAAATAAAGTTGTTGGTTGTTGTTGTTGTTGTTGTTGTTGTTGTTGTTGTTGTTATTACTCCTCAGTAACTTCCCAATGCATCACCAAGGTGATGGCAGACTATAAGATCACAGGGGATAGCAATCTCCTATTCCTTTGCATTTATGCCAGTAGAGGGCAACTTTTTCAGCTCCGAACACACGCTTAACTCCAAACTACAGTAGAATACTTAGCTACTTGCTTGATTGGATGGATGGAAAGATGGGATAGATAGATAGATCTTATAGAACAGCCTATCTATCTCATCATTTTGTCTTTTTTTTTCATTCTTCTTTTGTTGTTCTCCCATGTTAACCTAATAATAATAATAATAATAATAATAATAATAATAATAATAATACAACACACTTTATTTATATTCCGCCCTTCCCCCCTAGGGGTATAAGAGCGAATTACAGCATTTACATACATAGGCAAACATTCAATGCTTTTAAAATCACATGAAACACACAAAACATAAACAAAGGCAAGGCTTCTCCTTTCATTTCATTGATTTTATTGCGGTATTGTTTTATGTATTGATGATGTAAATTATGTTTTCCTTTGATATTGATGTATCTGTATTTATTGAACCGTATGTATTGTTACATTATGACTGCTTTGTAAGCTGCCTCAAGTCCCTTTTGGGAGATGGTGGCAGGGTAGAAATAAAGATTATTATTATTATTATTATTATTATTAACTTCCTAGACCTCCCATCCAACTTCTTTCATCTGTTTTTGAAAACTGGTATTAACAAAACTACCTTTCTGTCCTCTAGTAAAGGGGCTGATTTTGGTTATATATACAGTAGAGTCTCACTTATCCAACATAAACGGGCTGGCAGAGTGTTGGATAAGCAAATATGTTGGATAATAAGGAGGCATTAAGGAAAAGCCTATTAAACATCAAATTAGGTTATGATTTTACAAATGAAGCACCAAAACATCATGTTAGACAACAAATTTGGCAGAAAAAGTAGTTCTATACGCAGTAATGCTATGTAGTAATTACTGTATTTATGAATTCAGCACCAAAATATCATGATATATTGAAAACATTGACTCCAAAAATGCGTTGGATAATCCAGAATGTTGGATAAGTGAGACTCTACTGTGTATATATATATGTATATATTTCACAGTTTGCACATCTAAATTCCAGAACTCTCAGATCTCGTTCACACTAGATTATTTCTATTTTTAATGTGTATGTAAACCCTAGAATTTAATCTCCACAGTGTCTGTTCTGGTGACTATAATAATTCCTAGAGCAAAAATGCTGAGAACAGTAATTTGAAGCATCTTCTACAAGACTTTGCAACCTGCTGTTCAAACTTGGATGGGCCATTGTAAGAAGTTTACCACAGCGAGCTTCTCAAATACTTTCAAAAACCTTTCACATTTCGGTTAGCAGGAGTTGGAGGTTTAATTATAATATCAGCATTCAAATGGCTTAAAGGTTTGGGCTAAGAGGTTATAATGTCAAACAGAAGAAAATGCACACACATATAAATTTGCACACATATATAAATGGGGAAATCAGCTGATTGTGCTATTTAACATAAATGGAATTTTAACATTTTTTAAAATAGGCACTACAATATGGAGGTTTATTCTCCCTAAACTGCTGAGGAAGCTGGTTTTTTTAATGACCCTTAAAATATATGTGCAGGAAAACTGAAGTGTAAAAAATGTACTCACCTGTTTTTGTAGGTAGAAAACCAGCAGAGCTCAAATTGCAAGCATATGGTGTCAATGGAGCACACCATAATCAGAAAACACATAATATAGAAGGTAAGATTAGATCTGTAGGAAGGAGGTGTGAAAATTGGAGGAAGAAACATTGATAATTTAAGATATGTAAATGAAACCAAATTGTTGGCAGTATTAAGATGGTAATATTATCCACATAAGATTTATATAACTTTAAAGTGAATTATGAAGACACTAGAATTGTCAAAAAATGACCAAAAGATTCAGTCATCAATTAAAAGGGAGACTGTAGGTCAAGAAGTCAAAAGAAGACTAAGACTGTATCTGCACTACCCTATATCCCAGGATCTGAACCCAGATTATCTGGCAGTGTAGACTCATATAATCCAGTTCATATCAGATAATTTGGGATCAGATCCTGGCATATAGGACATTGTAGATCCAGCCTTAGTGAGTGAAGTGTGATGGGATTTCCAACTGAACTACAACTGTACTATCCCTGCATTAAGCTGTGCTATTCTACCTGCAGAGAGCCAGGATGGTGTTGTAAAGACCACCCAACCCTGGAAAACCACTGGATGACATTGAGCAAGTCACACTCTCGTGGCTCAGAGGAAAGCAAAGGCAAACTATGAAAAAATCTTTCCAAGAAGAACCCATGATAGGATCTCCTTAGTGTTGCCATCAGTCAGAAATGACTTGAAGGAATGCAACTATAATGATACCTGGTAAAATTTTAAGAAAATGTTTACGATTTTTATGATGTTCATGTCACACGTGTTGGTGTCCCATACCAACACTAGGAAACAGAAAACTGGGTGAGATTATCCTGTGATTTGTCCAGCAGATCTTTTTCTTATGTTCTTATGTATACCTAGGCCTTTAGTTTTCAATGAGATTTAGCATCCCTAATTTTGGACAAGATTGGCCCAGGAACACTTGCAAATATGACAACTCTCTCCCCCCCCCCCCCCCCCCCCCCCACACACACACAGTGTGATCTGTTAAATTTCTAACCAGTGTCCTTGTCAACTGCATTTCAACGACAGCTTTAACTAGTGTTAAAATGTCAGCTGCTTAGCATTGTTCCAACTGTGTTGCGACCTCCCTTCTCTTTACTCGGGGACTGCTGACGTGCCTCCTCCTGCGTCTTCATGCCTTGTCCTCAACCTGACGCAGCTCTTTTCTTTCTTTTCCTCTTTATAAGGGCTCCGGCTGGAGGCATGACAGAATTTAGGTCTGTCAACCTTGACGGTGTCTGTTGGAAATTGCCCCCAGCAACAGAGTGGAAAACTTCCTGGAGCGTTAGATACGCTGGCTGGTTTGATGGCCTCCTGGGTGAATGTGACAAGGGCAAATATCTGCTCTGTTCAGACACCCTGCTTGATTGGAGAGAGCAGCTCCTTGCATGTGGAGACTGTCCCGAGGTTACATCATCATGCTGGGCCGCTTCGTCAGCACTCTTTTGATTTTGAATTAGCCTACTTTTTTGTTTTGTTTTGTTAATGAAATCACATGTAGGTTGATTCACGAGAAGCATGATTATTTCATTTTGCGTCCCCTCCCGCCTAGAGTTGCCAAGTCAGTGGGATCTCCCCACATGAGCTCCGACAGAATTGTGCAAAATGTCTTTTTTAAAAGCGGAGAAGGCATTTCTGTTTCGAGCCTGCATTAACAGTTATTGTCAGAACATTGGTTCTTATCACACTATGTTGTTATAATGCTATATTGCACTTTAACTGCCATGGGAATGTTGGGATTTGTAGCTCACTGGGGGATAATAGCACTGTGACATGTAGTGTGATGATACTCAAATTAATGTTTAGAACTCAAATTCTAAATACTCTCAAGACATCTCTCAGTGAGCAAAACCCATGATTTGCATGGTTCCCAACCTTTGCTCATTCAGGTGTTTGGAAGGTGAACTCCCAGAAGTCCCAGCCAGCTTGGCAAACTGTCAGGAATTCTGCAGCTTGGAGTTCAAAACACCTGGAAGACCAAGGGTTGAGAACTACTGTCACAGAATAACAGGTGGGTTTTCCTGTGTCTGGCTCAGCTGCCCAATGGCAGATCAAGCCTATAAAGCTGTAACTAATAAAGCTGCAGCCTTCTGGATTCCAGCTATCTGAATGATCTATGTATTGCTTCTGTACACCCAAAATTTCACATTAAGGTTGAGGAGATATGTGTTGGCTTTGTAGGTTTTTCAACAGCTACAAAGCTGGTGACAACGGTGTTGTCAGCTGGAGGGCTCTCTGATCATGACATATGGTCTGGGTAAAATACTGGTTTCAATGTGCCGTGCATTTTGTTTGCTTTCAATTTATTATGCCATCTTTTATATCTTCTGGTTTTAACATTCAAGCTACCAAGTAATCTGTTTTGGTCTTCTCTTTACAGCCTGGCATTTTTCTATACTTGCTACCTCTGTTTCCAATGTTGGGTAAAGGGCAGAACTTTTAGAAACATTGCTTGTATGTTTGTTTGTTTGTTTCTGTGTTTTATGGAGGGAACTTGGGCCCAGAGCCCAGAAATGTGAGGGCAGCAATTTTCAACAATGAAAGATGTGTGCAAAATTTGAATCGCAGCAGTGAAAAATGGCACTGTAGTTGAAGCTTCTGCTGCAGAAATTTGTTGATACATAGCTTGATTGGATGATAGATGCACTTTAAAATTACCCTGTTCTATATTCTTTTCTGTGCAATATTTTAGGCTACAATCTACAAAGTGAAGTAGTATGCAACAAGCTGAGTCCTGCACATGGTGATTGGTTGTGTGTCATGGAGTGACAAATGCAGGGTTTATAGCCTGCCTACAGCACCTAGTATTCATTGGCAGTCCCCCATCCAAGTATTAATCAGGGCTACGATCTGATGCCATTAGGGTATTTTGGTCAATCTTGTCACCTACTAAATATTTTAAATTAGGCATCCGATATAAAGTGGAAGCACTTGTTTCATGAAAGGGAAGATCACTTTTCTCCCCTGCCCTAGGTTGAAAGATCCTCAACTTCCTCTGCTATTGCCCCTGCTTAGTGAGCTAGAGTCACTTTGTTACAGTAGTACAGGTTAGGAGCATTCATTTCAAACCTTAGGTTGGATGTATATTGGATGTACACAGTTCCAAACAGTGCTATCTGGCAGTATAAATCCAGCCTTTGATGGAGGCTGGGATTCGGGGGGGGGGGGGGGCTTGTTTTAATGCTTGAATAGAACATACAGACTATCACATCTTTTTTCCAGCCTCAGGTGGAGTTTCTACCAGGAGAGAAAATAATAAATCTGTACAACAGATGGAAATGGTGAAGCTATAAACCCAGGAGTACAACTAAACCAGATGTATCTGGGTTTTTTTTTAGATACTAGCAGATGTAACGGTTGCTGCAACAGCTGTAACACAATACAGCTTTTTTATTAACTGAGGCTTGTGGAAGCTCGTAAGCATGTTTTAGGGGCGTGGATTTATTTTTAGGAGGGATGAAATTTTATATAGTCATTACAGGGCATGTAAGCCGTAATGTTCATAGTTCATGCAGAAGTTGTTACATAATAGTTCACTCTCTTTGTTCTTCTGACAGCTTAGTGTAGCACACTGAAGAGAGTTCCCACCATAATTGACAGGCTGTACATCAGATGGACCTGATGGTAAAGGTTAATGCTCTTGGTTGATAACCCTTCAGTCATGAGATGGCATGGACAATTGTCTTACATTATCTGAAAAGATGATGTCCCACAGAAGTTGAAGCAAACTTGTTTGTTCAACGCTAGAGATTCAAACAGGAACTAATGGATTGAAATGGCAAGTAAAGAAATATTAAGAGGAACTTTCCAACTGTAAAAACTGTTTGACAAGGAAACAGATTGCCTTGGGTGGACTGCCTTTCTTTGGAGGTCTTTATTTAAATAAAGTAGAAAAGTCTGCCTCTCAAGAGTGCTTGAGCTGTACCTACACAGGTAAAGATTTGTCTAGATCAGTGGTTCTCAACCTGTGGGTCCCCAGGTGTTTTGGCCTTCAACTTCCAGAAATCCTAACATCTGGCATACTGGCTGGGATTTCTGGGAGTTGTAGGTCAAAACACCTGGAAACCCGCAGATTGAGAACCACTGACCTAGATGGTCCTTGAAGTTCCTTCCAACTCCATGATTCCATGAATCTAGGATGTTTACTCACAGAAGAATTGAGAGCAGTGATATGATTTATTAGTGTATTATCTTGCAATTATTTATGATTAGCAACAATATCAGTGCCTTTAAAAAAAAAAGTAAACAAAAGACACGTGGAACCTGATCCAGATTGTTGCCTGTTTGTCATTCAAGTCCATTTGTCCATTTAACTGAATTAACATAACATTAAAAAGGCTACCTTCTTAATATCCCCCTCTTTATATATTTTCCATGTAATGGTGTTCTTTTAGCCTTAGCATTTTTAGCCTCAGTGTTTTAGGTCTAGATTACTGATTTTTGTTATGAAATATGTAAGATTTATAAGGGAATGGCATAGATGTGAAAACCTCATGTTGCAATGCCTCTAAAGTTACAATAAACTATAAAACAATACTTGCTACATCAATAAAATAACTTCATTCCTTCTTGTGGTGTTATTTATAAGATGCAGTTTTGTTAAACATGCATGGATAAGAAAGTAACATGGTATAAGTGACCATATTCCTTAAAACTTATTATTTCCAAACTCCAGTCTGGCAAGTGCAGTAGATCAGTTATTTTCATGTCAGGAGTGACTTGAGGAACTGCAAGTTGCTTCTGGTATGAGAGAATTGGCCATCTGCAAGGACATTGCCCAGGGTCACCTGGATGTTTTGATGTTTTTATCATCCTTGTGGGATGCTTTTCTCATGTCCCCACATGGAGCTGGGGCTGATAGAGGGAGCTCATCCGTGCTCTCCCAGGTTGAATTCGAACTGGCAACCTTCAGGTCAGCAACCCAACCTTCAAGTCATCAATCCTGCTGGCACAAGGGTTTAACCCAGTGTGCCACCGGGAGCTCAATTGAATTAGCTGTTAGATGGCAATTTAATACTTATTCGAATCCCATTTGATATAGCGGACTGTTCTAATTGGAACTAACAATGTATTTAAGCCAAAACTCTACTAGGCCATATAGTTAAAATGTGCTTGTTAAAAATGGACTAAGCCAGGAAAAATAATCCGGATTTTTTTTTGGGGGGGGGGGGGGAGGGTTGAAACAATTTTTATTTTTAGCTAATCATGAAGAGTAGGTCCATAACAGAAATCAATTTACATTCTGTGACTCATTCTATATTTTATATGGGCTTAATTAAGTCAAATTTCAATTTTAATTACAAAGTTTGAAGTCTTAAAAAAACCAATGACTCTTAATTGGTAATTTAATGGTTACAAAAGAATACCACAATGCCTGTTGGAAACACTTGAAAACTGTGTCAATACACTTTGACAGAAATCAGGCTCCATCAATAAACTTCGGTGGACACTCAAGAGTGCAAGTCCAGTCAGTCTTTCTTGCCCCATTGTGCTTCTTAATGTATGTTTTCAAATGTTTAAAAGTTGAAAACAACTTTTCATTTATATCTGCTGACACTGACAATGTTGCAGAAATCTGAAGAAAAAATGTCTTATCACAGACATACAGAATATTGAATGATTTCTTTTACATTTACTTTCACTTTAAATTGTAATCTCTAAAATCAAGATCTATGACCCACACACATTATTACATTTTAGAAACTACATAAAAATGCCTTTAATCTGGTACCTAATTATTCAAAAAGACTTGATAGTTTAGGAGTTATTAAAATATAAACTTTTAAAGCAAGCACAAATTATCATAGTTGTTATATGGCACCAGTAATATGTCACCAATAGAACTCATATCATTTTCCCTTGTAGACCTGAAACATATGGTCTTTATGCCTGTCTCTCAGCGTGTCCTAGCTTCTCTTATCTTCCCATGTTCTACTTAATCTTGGGACATTTAAAGCTTTCTCTTGATATAGGGCAGATTACAAGGTCCTTGGTGTATGCTAGCCTGACTAAAGATGATGAATCTGGATTGTTACTCTTTCTTTGCCACAATTTGAGGAACACTCATAAACTCACAATCTGAAATTGTGAGATCAAGATCTGGAACAACATGAACTTTGGAATTATCTAGTGATTTAACCTGTCCAGGTATGATTAATCACTGAAACATTCTTCAGTTTCAAGATAGCAGAACATCTCCATTTAAACAGATGTCACCCTATGGCCATTTTGTTGCCTATGGTAGAATCGAAATGTATTTACAGCTATATTTGTACTTGGGTTGTGAAAATGGCCGTGTGTGCGTGTGCGGGTTCAGTTCACCTGTCAACTTATAGCAACACCATTAATTTCATAGAGTTTTCTTCAGCAAGGAATCCTCAGAGGTGGTTTGCCATTTCCTTCCTCTAAAATACGCCCTACAGCACCTGGTATTTGTTGGTGGTCTCCCATCTGAGTACTAACCAGAATGTACCAGTACAATAATTAATCTTGATGCTCATTAATGATACTGATTTCTTGGTGCTAAGTATTTTTATATTTGTCAGGCGCCCATGAGTTACTGAAGTAAACAGAAAGCTGGTAAGCAAATCTGACAGCAGGAACATTTAAAGTGTGGCTTCAGAAATAACTTTTCCCAGTGGTTTACGTATGTCTTACAGCACTGTTTCTTTCCCTAGCCCATATCACTTCACCTTCAACTTCTAAAATCCAGGTCCAGAGTGGGAATCAGTATGTTCCTAATGATTCCTGTGAAGTGTGATAATATTACTTTTGCAATATTGGTCTCAGAAATTGTGCCTTGCCTTGTGTTGGAAGGAATTCCAAAATCTAATGTAAACTGGGTTGTTGTGAGTTTTCCAGGCCGTATGGCCATGTTCCAGAAGTATTCTCTCCTGATGTTCCTCCCACATCTATGGCAGGCATAGATGACCCTCAGCCTCTGAGAATGTCTGTCATAGATGTAGGTGAAATGTCAGGAGAGAATGCTTTTGGAACATGGCCATATGGCCCGGAAAACTCACAACAACCCAGCGATTCTGGCCATGAAAGCCTTCGACAACCTAATGTAAACTGCTGAGTCAAAGGCCCCATCTGCATTGACCTTTTAACGCAGTTTCAAATGGATATGGACGTGGTTTAGCTGTGCAGATGAGTACATAGGAAATTCTGGAACCAGTTTGAGGCCTGGATAATGATTACACAAACCACGGAGCATTGATGTACATTAGTGGCTTTCTTTTGCATAGTTTTGTGGGAGTTTGTTGTTTGGCCACTGTATTAAATGGTCGGTGTAGATGGGACCTCATCTCACATTCCAGCTCTTTAAACACTGGAAAGGCACATATTTGGGTCTCTGAATTCTCACCAGATGATGCACAGATATTTCGGGGTCTTTTGCCAACGATGCAATTTGCATGTAAAACAGCATCCACAAGGGGGCACATTTTGCACTTGAAAACAGAGGTCATATTAGCAGATGAATAATTTGAATAAGCAGAAGTCCATTTAACTTTATCGGACATGGCAGTTGGTGTGGGGGGAGGAGAGATCAGTAATGTAAGTGACATACATGATGTTTCTGGTTAATACTTGGAATCTGATTGGGTTACATGATGGGACATAGAATCAGATATTAGTAGTTATTTGTGACCTTAAAAATCTGGGCAGACTGAAAAAATGTAAAATATGGTGGGGAGAGGGAAATGGAAGAGGTAACGCCCTGGATGGAATGAGTGTCTGGGAAATAGACAGTGGAAACATGTGATGTGGTTTTAAAACCAATAATATGTAAATGCATTCATTTGAAGCTAGTATTTAAAAAGGTGAAATGGACAAAATCAAAGATGGAGAAGCAGACAGTTCTCAAGAGTAGGGTGGAGCTTTTTGGTATTTTGTGTGTTTTTCATTTATTGAAAAAAATTATATTACATGTGGCGTTTTTTCCTTCTGGCTTTAATTTTTTTTGAGCAGAAATTCAGACTTCTGGCTGTACTGTATGCTGTCTTTCCCAAAACTTATTCTAAAACAATCAGTTGTGGGTTTCTGAGGTCAATTTGTATTACTGAGAGCTTGGGAACCTCTGTTCCTAATTTTCATGGAATAGCTGTTAATATGTTTCTTCTTCGAGTTCTCTGTGAATGCACACTGGTGAAGTATACTGCGCCTGCGCAGGCTCTAACGGAAACTTTCCAAGCTTTACATTTTCAATTTTTGGCGGTAACCACGCCCATTCCTCCCTAGCATATATAAGGCGCTCTGGCTCCGCACTCCCCAGTTCCTTTTTTTCCGCCGCAGCAGCTCGTCGGAACTTCATCCATTTCAAGATTCAGAAGATAATATTCAAGATGCCAGTGCCTCATCTCTAAGGAGAGGCATGTTTTTTGCCTTCTCTGGCACAGGCAAACTTAAACTACATATCCTGCTTCAAAGTGAATCTCCCCTCGAGCTTCGGATTTTTCTCACGCAACATCCTCGTTGGGCCCGTACAGCCAGAGGCTTTTCCGGAAGGCCTTGCCATATCCCAGCCTCCCTCTCCCTCTCCTTGGGAGCGGCCGTTGCTGAAAGCCTCTGCCGCCCCGTTCTTATCGGGCTCCGGTCAAGCTGACAATAAGCCTCCCCCTCCCCTTTCGTGGGAGCGACGGTTGCTAAACGCCTCTGCCGCCACGTTTTTAAACGGGCCCCGGCCAAGCTGGCAGTAAATCTAAAATGTTGCCTCCTTACCGGCTGGAAAACTTCGGCAGTAGCTAAGAGGCTGGAAAAAACAAAGACAGCCAGGCTAGGCTTCCCAAGCCATCTCCTCGCATGATTGTCCTTCCTTGGCTGGGCGGGCTCTTTTCACAGCTGCCCTCGCCCTCCCCGGAAGAGTTGTTGGCACAAATATAAAGGCAATCCTCTCCTCTTCGGAGAAATGCCTTGGATCTGGCTGCCTTGGCGGTCGCCAAGCTCCATCTACTGGCTCCAGAAAATCACTGCAGCCATGCCAACCCAACCTTTCACCATCGACAAAACACAAAACTTGGATGGCTCAAGCCCGGCCTCAATGCTCCTCGGTTTCGACCAGGATGTCTTTTCTCGAACCCGGCGCACAGGTGAGCGGCTCCGAGGCAATGGTCTTCTCTCCATTCTCCTTATCAATGGAGAGACCGCCCAATATCTCCAGCCTCCCTAAGACTCTGAGATGCCTGAAAAAGGGCCATAGATTATTATCCATAGCCCTTGCCCCTCTTCTATGCTCCTTTGAGAGGAGTACGATCTGGGCCTCCCTCACTAAAGGTGATTCTGCCTCTAAATACTGCCGATGTGTGGATCTATCTTGAACTATACCTGACAAACAGCCTAAAAAGGATCAAGCTACACTGTCATTCTAATGCCACAACACCGCCTCCGGCGGGTGTTTGTTATCACAATCCCATCCCTGGCATTCGTCTTCTCTTGCGACAGACCGAGTTTTTCCTTACCACCCTCACGGCCGATCCTGAATCGGCCCCCGAGGAGAGAAGCACCACGATATCTACCATAGGCTCTACCATCCAGCACGAGTCACTCTGCTATAATGGATAGATTGTCGTTTTACAACTCGACTACCTCGGGTTCGAATCCCAGTTCGGCCAGGTCTCCATGCATCCTGCAGTGTTCGATCAACTCCATAGACTTCTATATACAGAGGTTTCTCGCTACCTGGAGACTCATTCTCCACGCCCCCCGATGCCGAGAAAAGGAAATTCTTCGACATCATTAGTCTTTCCGACACGGAAGATCCTCGGTACCGCTAGCCTATAGGACTCGGCATAAGCCCAGTCCCGCCGATAACAGTGATATCCTAGTCTCAAAACACATAGCTAAAAATACATCCAGCAGTCGGGCTCGTCAGTAGCCCTGATACTTCTACCTAAGCTGAGTCCATCAGTTCAACCTTAAAAATGTTGCACCATAATCATATAGCCATTTATCATGGAATTATATTTGCAACAAGTCTCACGGACATCTAGTCTGACCCCCTGTCAAAGGGCAAGACAGAGAGATCCAAGGCCCTAATCTAATAGCACCTCTTCTGAGAGAACTTAGTGCACATCCATCTTTCAATCAGCCCAAAACCCACCAACAACACTCCGCCGACACCGATGTCGGAATCAATAAGGTGCTCGGGACCCAGCCTCCTGGACCATATGCTGTTCTCGCTACTCTCATCAATGCAATATATTGAGACGCCACTAGCTATCTAACACCCGGAGAGGCAGCCCCAGAGCCGATTGCTTTGGACGTGATTCTTTCGCTCCAGAAGGCCCTCCTCTGGATCCTAACAGCTGCCCCGCATGGGCCTACTCCCGAAACCTCCTCTCGGGCTCGAAAAAGTATTTTTCAAAACAACAATTGGTCTCCCTCCCTCCATAGGGAAGGGCCTGACAGTTATATCCTTCCCATCCTCTAGATCAGAGGGAAAATTTCCACTGCTCTTCTCCGCAAGGATGAGATTTTTTCCCTCTACACTATTCCTCTTACTCTGATGGTAGATCCAATGCCTCCCTACTGCCATCCCTATGGCTCTTGTTCGGGCTGATGCCTTACTGGCACCCCCTATGGCTGCTATATGGGACCTCCTCCGTCGTCTCTCAAACTCTCCTAGATCCCCTCACTTCCCTAGGGCAATCGATCTAATCTCTGATGCCTACCCTTCAGAGAACACCCGAAAGAGGAGATGTTCTAGACCAAAGAAATTCCCCTCTTCGGCTAAAGTTAAAAAAAAAAAAAAAAAAAAAAAAAGACTTTCCCCCTGGCATCGAGTCTGGCCTTTTCCAACTCTCAGGGTTGCTTTCCGTCTCCACTTATCGGTCAAGGAGCCGGCGCTGTCCGTTGACACCGCCAGGGTCATGTGACCGACAAACCCCTATGGTCCATCATTTCCTCTCCGCCTAAGCGGTGCCTATTCACCTACTCACATTCATATGTTTTTCTTTTTCAACTGCTATGCCGACAGTGGCTCGACCTAACAACGGTCGCTCACTCCGCTCCCCGGATTCAAACCCTGGACCTTTTGGTCTATAGCTTCAGTGGCCCAGCACTTTCACACACTGTGCCACCAGGCACTCCAAGATGAAGCTGGTACCTTCTCTAACATACGACTCACGGCTCCTCGGCTGCCAGGAGACTATAATATAATAAAATGAAATAAAACAGACCCCCCCCCCCAAAAAAAAAAAAAAAAAAAGGGGATAAAGACCACTATCAGCATAGAACATAAAATGCTAGTCCCAACTCCGTTCTCATGAGTGCCACCCATCACTACACCGATTTAAAGTTTCTTACGTCTCCTCTCGACAACAACAGCTTAATGTCCGAAACTATAGACAGACAGTCAACTCTCCGGCATGCCTCCTCACGTTTTTACCCACTATGGGTCATACATGGGAGCCTTAAACCCTCTTGGTTTTAGGTACTCCTTACCTTTACTCCGCCTCGGGATCCAAAGCCTTCATAAAGTGTCCCATGATGGGGTCCTAACTCTGTCACTGACTGCCGAGACCCAAAATCACTTACCAGACTATACATAAAACCATTCCGCAACCGCTCCTTCCACTCGCGGATGCGCCTGACTCCGATCCCAGGACTGCCCGCTGAAGGGCATACCGACGCTGATGACCGACCCATGCTTGATCAGGGTCCTCTCCTGACTTTCTTACACAGCCTCTCGTTATGTGGCTATATTAGTCTCCAAACCGTAGCATCTACGCATTAGATATGTGGATAACCATATCCCACAGTCCTGATCCACACTTCTCCTGCTCGGTCGACACTAGTTCCTTCCGAACAGCAGTCTATCCTAGTTGGCACTACTCGCTCTACTCTTCCGTTTTCCTCATATCTCCTCTGGTCACGGCTAACCTCCAGATATGCCCAACTTTAAATTGCCTTGGGCCCACCATAAAATCCTTTCCAACCACATGCCTGACACTAAATCAGAGCTCAACTATTGGAATCACCAGACATTTCGCAGATTGCGATTCCCTGCTTGTTCTTCAGACCGGACGAATCCGAAATATGTCCAATCGAACCCTTTGTACCAAAGGGCTTTTTTTCTTTTTGATTCATCAACAGGCGGCTCCCGCCCTTTTACACGAGTCAAATACTAGCCAACCCTTTCCTGTTACGCCCATGGGCTAGTACAAGCAGGAGAGCCACCATGCATGTTTTTTCTTCGGACTCGAGAGATCTCCTTACACCCGACCTCTACATTCCTCACCCTTGGTCTTCTGTCCGCCTCGGCGTCCACAGACTTTGCTCTCTCGTCGCTGGATACATGCTTCTTATCCATCTTCTGGGCCCAACGAAGCAGAGACCAGGTTTTTCCTTGCTTGCCAATCACCTGGTAGCGCCACTGCAAAATGACTATGTCAACCTCTACCCGACAACCCACTCCTGATTGTCAGGATGAATCCTAGGCTTGATGCCTTCTCACTCGGACGAAACACCGTCCAGACTCCTCGCTACCCCAAACCTCAGTTTGATATACTTTTCGAGTCACATCTCTCGTGACCGTCACCTCAGCCTACCACCCCTCAGAGTTAGGGGCCTGACGGGTGGATGATCTTTTTTCCCCCGCTTTTTTTCTGTCTTCCACAAGACACCTTACAGCCCTCGACATGGCTACTGCTTCCTTTTCTCCCACGGTACCGTCATACTCCGCACATGCCAACGCATAGCATGTTTGTTCTCAGCCCTCGCGTTGCCTATTACTACGTTTTTCTACATCTTCTCGATGGTTGGAGGGCCATCCTCTTCCACAACCAGACGACCCAGTCAATGAAATGTCTTCCCAAATTCTTCACCGCCAATGTCCATACAAACCGGGCGTGCTCGGTTCCGACCCAGCTATACTTCCCCATGGAATTACATTGGCCAGGAGCTTCGACCGCCACCTACCAGGCCGTTTCCCACCTCCTTCAGTCGCATCTCGCTTGACCAGAGACCTCCCATCCCTTATGGCCACCCTCCAGAGCACTTCGCTGGCCTCCAGATGCAGGGCGTCCATTTGCACCATCTTGATGACCTTCTCTTCGCAAATTATAGACTCAAGATGGCATCCCAACCACATGTGGTTCTCCATCAATCGGTGCTGGGCTCCAATTGTCCCTGAGATACCCCTTTTTCCTTATATCCGACTAATCCGGCTTTCAGCCTGATGGTGTTGTTTTCTTTTCTCTGACATAAATATGTCTAGTAGTTCATCCTACTACCAAAAGTTTATTGAGTTGCTGAATGCCAACGACACCTGTGGACTTCCGATCACTACTGACACTTCCCAGCAGTAAGTTGCTGGACAGCTCTATATGACAGCCAATGACTTGATATCTTCTACATGGCCGTGAATGACCTAACTTGTTAGTGGCTACCTCCAGCTATGAGTGTCTCTCATATGAAACATTCCTTTGCTGATAAACTGGCGCTCTCGTAAGACTTACTTGGCTCCTTTTTCGTTAATATATACAGTTGAAACAAATTGCTGGGCTTGCTTACTGGTGTCGGTTTGATGCTTGCCCGACCTTCCACAACCTCAGCTTGCTAGTCTCCACCAGTGTGCATTCACAGAGAACTCGAAGAAGAAAGATAGGTTGCTTACCTGTAACCATGTTTCTTCGAGTGATTCTCTGTGAATCCACACTAACCCGCCCGTCCTCCCCTCAACATCAAACCTCCCCCTTTCTACCGACTACTGCGGCTCAGGAACTGGGGAGTGCGGAGCCAGAGCGCCTTATATATGCTAGGGAGGAATGGGCGTGGTTACCGCCAAAAATTGAAAATGTAAAGCTTGGAAAGTTTCCGTTAGAGCCTGCGCAGGCGCAGTATACTTCACCAGTGTGGATTCACAGAGAATCACTCGAAGAAACATGGTTACAGGTAAGCAACCTATCTTTATTCCAAAAGTTGGCTGTCTCCTCTCAGTATATGCAACTTGTAGCCTGAATATGTGTGTTGGAAAGGACACATCTTCCTGCTGTGAAAGCATTCTTTCTAATTTCCAATACAGAGGTGTTGGCAGTGCTAGATCTGCCTGCTTAAATCCCTTCGCATGTTGAAAAATTTTCAGGTGGACTGAAATAGTCTCTCTTTAAAGATGTCTGAGTGGAACTCTTCATGTTGAGCTCTTCCTGCTCAGGAGAGTCCTCACAGTAGTCTCCAAGAGTTTGCAAATACCTGTTGCAATAAAAATATATTCCCCGTCAGATGGAAGAAGAACAAGAGGAAAACAAATTGAATCTCTAGGAAGGTGCTTCTAAAACCTGGAAACAGCTACAGATCAACCTATCTCTCACACTTCCACCAGGTATACTTCTGAATATGGCAGAATGTGGTATTCAGAACACTCTGAACACTGTGACTTTTGGACATTCACTACTTCTTGATTGCCAATTACTATTGTTACTTTATGATAGAAAATTGTATCCTTCCTCAAAAATCTCCCACCCTGAATTCTCCCATTCTCACTTGACTTGGTTGATAACCATGCTTAAGCCTGTTTAATAACTGGGTGGGAGTTGTTGGTGGTGTGTCTCTTCAAGACATTTCCAACCTGAAAGCAAACCTATTATGGGGTTTACAAGGAATTAAGTGACACAGCCAAGGCTGCCCAGTGAGTTTTTATGTTCAAACGAGGAACTGAGTTCTCTTCTCCAGAATCATAGTCTAATGCTTAAACCACTACACTATGCTGACTGTCTTAGATTGGAGACCACCAGGAAATATCAGGTTAGGGAGAAATTCTGCTTAAATAAAGGGTAGCCACTCCCAGACAGAGTTGTAGATGAACTTATAGTCCGACACAATTACAAGGCAGAAACAATGGTTTACAGCAGGTCATCCAATCTTTTGGCTTCCCTGGGCCACATTGGAGGAAGAAGAATTGTCTTGGGCCACACGATAGCTGATGAGCAAAGGGAAAAGGGACATACATAATTTTTGTGATATCCACCACTACAGACTTTTTCAAGTAACCCAGGCAACGTTGAGTACCCAAGCTAGATTTTATTATAAAGGAAAAAGAAAAAAGGGCTACATAAAACTAGTGGGATATTTGACAGTTAAAAAACTAATGCATCACTATCTGATTTTCTGGAAATAGTTGCAATTCTCAGTAAGCATTAGGCCACATTCATTGCCATTCTAGGCTGCAAGTGGCCCACGGGCCTTGTGTTGAACAAGCCTGGTTTACAACCAGCCCTCCATATTTATTTGGTTTAGGGGCACAGGACTCCCACAAATGTCAAAACTCGCACATTTTAAACATCTGTTCTTTTTACCTGAGAGAACACATCTCAAAGTATGTCTAAATCCTCCAGTGTGAATGTATGGTCAAGTTCTGATAGAAATGGACCATAGAATCACATTGGAGGATTCAGAGATTCCTAGAGATAATATTTTTCATCAAATCTGCACATTATAAAATCCACAAAAGTCAAACCCAGAAATTGCTTACTAAGATAGCATTTGAGAACAACTAATGAGGCACAGAAAGTGGTTCAGAGGGGCTCTCTACACAAAAACTTCTGAAATTTCCCGCTCTGAACATGGGGAGGCTTTTTGCTGTCCCTGGATTCCAGCTAAAGTTTAGGAAACATTGTTGCGGGAATGTGAGGCTGTGGCACTTATTCTGGACTATAAATGGAATGAATGGAGAGGGCTACATCATACCGACCTAGGGGAAAGATGCAAAATAATGAGTTCATTGTCCAGGTCCCAATATGTACCTTCAGGGATCGAAATAAAGCAAAACAGGCAAGTAGGGCAGGCTGCTGAGGCTGGGCTTGCTCGTGCTGGAGGGGGATTGTCAGGCTGCCATTTCCGTGTGCTTTTGAAGGCCTTGAAAGCACTTCCTGGGGAAGGTGACAGCCAAAGAAGGCCACTAGATGCCCATTTGAATCATCCCTGTGCCAGCAACAGTCCGGGACAATAAGAGGAGCTTGCTAAGCAACCAACCACCAGAACATACTGTTCATTCTCCTGCTTAGCAATCCTTTTCCTGTTCACACAGTGATGCTGAAAAGACCGGACAGCAGTAGAAGCAAATGTATGTATGGGAAAAGTAAGGTTAATGTTGTGCTTCTGATCTGAAAGGCTCACCAGGGTTTTAGAACACCCTTAAAATCCACCTCCCTAGGCTTTCACCTTGAACTACTTAAACTTGGAAGTGCTGAGCATGAAATCAGACACACAGTGGAAACAAGATGCAAAGCTGGTCCGTTGTAAAGCTAGTTGGGGAATAGAGATCTAGCCCATGCAGTGACCGGGAGTGCATTTACACAGTGAAACCGCTACACCATGGTACATCCATGAGCTATCTGATGTGGCCAGGGTGTTAAGGAAGGCCTTTTCTTAATGGGCTATATTCTTTAACCACCCCACCCCATTTTCATTGGGTATGTTTTAAATTAATTTTAGATTCTACAGATATTTGCAACTTGTTTTAGAACTACAATATTCTTATATTGTATCCATATATGCTTATACAGTCTGCCCTCATCTTTTTCGGGGGCTAGATCAGAGCTGTCCAGACATTTCCAGTCAGTAAAATCAGTTTTACTAGCAAACTGGAGGTTAAACCAACCCCTTATAAGAGGTATGGACACACATATAAACTGTAATAATGAAATGAGACACAACATATTCTATGAAAAACTTGCAATTGTGTGTGTGTGTGTGTGTGTGTGTGTGTGTGTGTGTGTGTGTGTGTGTGATATATATATATATATATATATATATATATATATATATATATATATATATGGTTTATTGCCTATTTCACATAGACTACAAACTGCAGCTGATACAACAGTGTGTTGCAACACAGTTTGGAAAGCTCTAGGTTAGAGCCGCAAAAACACCATAAAAGTGGGAAAACCACACGTTTTTTGTGTAGATTCACACTGGAAAATTTCTAGAGAGCTTTTTTCCAGTCATTTGTAGGACAACAGCAGAGGTGGACACAAATAGAGCAATCCACAAATAATCAAATGTTCATATATACAAATGTTAAGAAATGACTGTATTTATGTCTCTCCTTTTTTGTTAGGAGACTTAACCTAAGACTTTAGGCTGGCCGTTGGTTTTTAATTTATTGTGGCAGAAGGGCCTTTTAGGTGTATTATGCTTTGAACCTTCATGCTTTGTTTCTATGGGCTTTTTAACTGTTTCCATTTAGTGTTTTGATAAAATTGTGTTTTTAATTAGGATAGTTTTAGCTGTATTTAGTCTTAATTTGTTTTAAGCCGTCTTAAGTCTTGTACCAGGAGAAAGGCAAGTGTGAGGTCTCTGGATGGTATTTCCTTGCAGGCCTTCGGAGGTTTTTTCGTGGAGAGCCTTTCTCTAGGTCTTACCACCTTCATTCATTTTGGTGGGAAAGTGTTGTGTTTCTGTTGGCAGAAAGTTTTGTTTAATGGAAAGGTCTTTCACAAAGGACCTTGGTTGCTGCCAAAGAGGATTTGAACTAGGTAGGCACTATGTTTCCTTCGTTGCTGTGTTTTCAATGGGCATGCCACTATTGTATATTGCTATGAGATGTTTTGATATTACATTTGGTCTTAAGACAAAAGGCCAAGTGATGTAAATATTTAAATTAATAAATATTTTTGGGGAAACTACAGGACTATTTAACTCTGCACTGCTTGCAAAACCTGTGCAGTTATCATTGTGTGTTACAGTAGAGTCTTACTTATCCAAGACTCGCTTATCCAAGGTTCTGGATTATCCAATGCATTTTTGTAGTCAATATTTTCAATGATATTTTGATGCTACATTCATAAATATAGTAATTACAACATAACATTACTGTGTATTGAACTACTTTTTCTATCAAATTTGTTGTATAACATGATGTTTTGATGCTTAACTTGTAAAATCATAACCTAATTTGACGTTTAGTAGGCTTTTCCTTAATCCCTCCTTATTATCCAAGATATTCGCTTATCCAAGGTTCTGCCAGTCCATTTAGCTTGGATAAGTGAGACTCTACTGTAATTGGTGGGTGCCTATCAGAGTTCAAAAAGGTTGTGTTTTTTGCAAGGAGCATGTTATGAGTCTTGGCGATTGACCATGCTGGCTGAGTGGTTCTGGGAATTATAGTCCATAGAAAAGTGCCTATTCCATATTCAGGTTAGAACACAACACATGTGTCAAATGCAAGGCGCATGAACTGAATCCCGCCCATCATGTTGTTTTATGTGGTCTGTGAGACTTTCTTTTTTTTCTTTTCTTTTTTTGCAGTTTGAGCATTTATTACCCAGAATTCTGAAATCCAAAATTGTCCACGTGAGTGGCTGAGATAGTGCGTGCCACTTTTGCTTTCTGTTGGTTCAGTGTCCATAAACCTTAAATTTAATACACATAAAAACATTTAGGGGGTAGGGGGGGGTTAGGGTTGAGGGTGGAAGAGGAGGGGTGGGTGGGGTGGGGGTAGGATATAGGGAAGGTTCAGGGTTGGGATAAGGTTACGGGGGAGGTACTTCCAGGACATTCCCATTGGTTGTATATCATTTTCCTTTTCCTTCTGTACAAGGCCTTAATACAGTCCCACATTCTTTTCTCAATACTTTATATCAGTCCTCTGGTCTGTGAGACTTTCAATGTAAGGGCAACATTGTTACTTTTATACAGTCTTACAATTACAAATGGCCCTTTGAAGGTAACCGTCAGGCTGGTGTGGCCCTTGGTGAAAATAAGTTTGACACCCCAGGCTAAAAGGATAGCTGAGAGACTCTCCCACAGTGTAATAAACCTCTGTTACTGGATTTTGGCATGCCAATGCCTTGTTATGCATTAGCCATGGGACTGAGCAATGTCAGACATTGGCACCAAATTTGTACTCCTGCCTCAGCATAAAGTCAGAGAGGTAGCTTGTAAAAGTTCTGGTTTGCAGTCAGCCACATCCAAAGAGGTACCAGTCCAAATTCCATTGACTGCTGCAATCTGACCTCAATGCCAAAGTTTGCTGGGTGGTCTCTTTCCTTTTTAACAGCTCAAAGTTAAATCTATTTCAGAACCTCACAACATCTTCTGCAAAAGTCTCAGATTGTAAAAATAGCCTGGTTTTAGTGCCCTTCCCATGCCTTCTTCCTTTCCCTTTCTGAATTAGTCTCATGAGTGGCCATATGCAATCAGGATCATGCAAAATATGAAAGTGATGCCATAGTATTGGCCTGGCTGCACTCATCCATGCACAGATGATGTGGAGTGGGGTGCAATTCAAAAATAATTGCAGCTTTTGCAAAAATTACTGATCAAAATCACCCAAAGTGAACACATTTGTCAGTTGTGTCCAGTAGGGATGTGTGATCAATTAAAATGGTTTAAAAGTCATTACAAAACTGGGGGGCTCTGGCATTTCATTTCTAGAGTGTTTCTAACGTATAGTTAGTGAAAAATTCATTATTATAACAAGAGTAACGAAATTTCCTTACTATTTTGTTACAGTAATTGTGCATAAATTGCTATAATTGGGAAAACTTCAGGGGTTCTTTTCTCCCTCATTTTTAAATCTATTGGGGTAAAACTAGCTACAATGGTAGAACACAGTTACCACTGCAAGCTCACCAAATTTCAGAATGTTTCACTTATCCACGGATTTATGGGGAATTTTCAAAGTTTTTATAAGCAACATTTTTTTTAAAAACCTTGAGTTTTCTATACAATGACAGGAGATAACGGAATCATTCCCCCCAACTTTCAGAAATATTCATACATTTACTTATTTTAAGGATTTTTAACAAGATGTTTGTTTATAAAAGCCACAATGGCTATCATTGAATGTCTCTCATATTTACCAATAGAAACCAATATTAACCAATTCTCAATTTTCATAGAATCCTAGAGTTGGAGGGAACCCCAAGAGCAATCTAGTCCAGCCCCCTTCTTCAGGCAGAAGGGCACCATCAGAACTGTAGTGATAGATGGACATCCAGCCTCTAATCTAATTACTGTATATACTCGAGTATAAGCCTAGTTTTCCAGCCCTTTTTTAAGACTGAAAAAGCCCCCCTCGGCTTATACTCGGGTGAGGGTCCATGGTTGGCTTATATTTGGGTCAACTTATACTCGGTACATTTATTATTTTTCTCTATTATTATTGGTATTATTACATTTATTATTTTTTCTCTATTATTGTTACTACTATTACATTTATTTTACTCTTTTTATTATTAATAATAATACATTTATTATTTCACTCTGATCTTATTATTATTATTATTGCATTTATTTTACTCTATTTATTATTACTTGTATTATTTTCCTGTATTTATTATTATTATTATTACATGTATTATTTTACTCTATTATTATTAAAAGGATACATAAGCACATTTACATTGAAGAAGATATAATAATGGTTTGCTCAGAGTTGGACAGTCTTATCTTAAATTTGAACTTTATGTAAATATTAAAAAACATTTAACCTACTGATGCCTCAGTTAATGTAATTTTATTGGTATCTATTTCTATTGCTGAAATTTACCACCCTCGGCTTATACTGGAGTCAATGTTTTCCCAGTTTTTCTGTGGCAAAATTAGGTGCCTCGGCTTATATTCGGGTCGGCTTATACTCGAGTATATATAGTAATATGCTACCCCTATAGCATGGGGGCCATCCATTTAGGGATTTCTTCCCAGCCCAGCACAGGAATTTACTTACTAGAAGTATCCATCAGTCCTCTTTGCAGATTCAACCATTCATTGGAACTTTCACTGACTACCCTGATTGATGCTTTCTGATGGTGATACGTTCTGGGAATGTAGTTCAAGGCAGGGCCTTTTGAATTTTCTGGCGTAGAGCTCTTCCCTTCCCAAACTACATTTCCCAGAGTTCTGTGCTGTTCCCAGCAAACGCTGCTCCCTCTTTTTCCCACTCCTAATGCCGAGACTCCATTAATTTAGGGAAAAGGCAAGGCTCTAAGGCAGGCTTTTTTGCTTTGCTTTCCATCCTTGCACTGAAAAGGAAACATGACATTGGGAGCCTTCTGAGATTTACAAAACTAAAATGAAAAAGTATGGAGTAAGTTTTTGGTGTGAGCCACACCCACATATTGGATATCGCCTTGTAAATACAAAATTTAGTGAATTTGATCCAAATTTCTAGGCAAATGAAAAAATTCACACATCTAGTGTCCAGCTTAGTTCTCACCTTAGTTCTGACCTTTCTGATGCTTTTGCAGCTGAGGAACTCGCCCAGAGTTACCCTCATCCATTATGTGTCGGACTTTGGATTTATATGGTTCTTGGAGGTAGAATAGGAGTTTGGGGGGGGGGGGTTTACATTAGGCCACATCTGATATTTTACACATTTGGGGGGGGGGGGTTACATTAGGCCACATCAAACTTAGTGCATTTGATTTTGGTTACAGAATGCTTGATATATTACATTTGTTGTAAATAACACAGAGGTTATATTACATTTTTTTAAATAAAACAAAGTTTGTTTTATTACACTTAAAATGTGTTCCTTAGCAAGATTTCTTGCCCAGTTTTTTTTTTCCTTAGGAAGTTTTTGTAATGTTTTCCATATACGCAGCTTAGCCTTGTCAAGTCCAGATTCTGCTCTGATGTCTCATCTGAATGTGGCCACTACATCTAGGTTGCTGGTGAAGGAAAGAAAAAAAAAAGATAAACCTATAGTCAGACGCTCAGGTGTTTTTTCTTTTCTTTTTTGAAGTACTTTTCTCTCTCTTCATACTACAAATGGGGCATTATGTTCTGCATGTTTAGCCAAATTGTCACCTGTGGTTCAGACATATATAGGTTCTGATCTAAGATTGATTAATTAATACTTAGACAATTTGTGCAATCAAGCATTGAAATAATAAAACTTACTAAGGAGTGGGGGGTTGTCTTCTGGAAACAAAAGTGACTCCCACTCCTTATTTTGCCCACACTCCAAGATAATTTTCACACCTTGCGTAGCTGGTATTTCCCTTATATAGGATTTGACTGGAATTTATGTCCCCCCCCCCCCAATAGTAGCCTGTGGAACTTTATTCTCTTCATGTCATTGAAAGCATCTGTACAAAACAACTGCAGTTTGTCACCCACACAACTAATAGCTTCCCTCCTTCTCCTTTTACCCCTTTCTTTCCCATGTAGAAACCGAGGAACATCCTGAAGGATCTATTGCAGAGAATGTTGTGGATGGTGTGACCAGTGTGGTGAGTGGAGGTGGATGGATAAAACCCCTCAAAAATGGCAAGGAAATTGCTGTAATTCGTGACAAGGCAAATGAGCAGCAAAAGCAGATGGGCAAGACTACTAAGCATCACCATCACATGGACCTACGCCCACCAACTTTCAGGGTGAGTTGAGGGAAGACTGAATGTGATAAATAGTAAGCTATTCTCAAGTACCTCTTTTGGTTCTCCAACAACTACTGTACAATCGTGCAGCTCACAATGATGATCCAGGAATCAGTGCTGGTCCGTAAATAATCAACTACCAGTCCACCATGAATTTTCAAGAAAAGGTTGTAGCCAATGAGTACAGATACGGTACCTTTTCCTGACACACTAGGAAAAAGAATTGCTCCCCCATCCAAAAGACTAAGAAACACTACTCAATATTTTTGCATTTTGTATGAGTGTTGCACCAGGACCACCGCTTGGCATGAACTTTTCTTAAAATTTTATCCCTTTCCCAGTCTGTTAGCAACCTGAAGTCATAATGTTTTAAATAGGAGAAGAAGTTCAAAACACCTGAAGTCTTCTCTTCTGGCTACTTTCTGCTTCAAAGCACAACTCAAAGTGCTGGTTATGACCTCTGTGTGTCTTGGGGCCAAGCTCTCAGAAGGGCCACATTTTCCCGTACGAGTCCATCTGGGTGTTGAGATCTTGACTCCAGGGTAGGCCTTCTTGATGTTTGCTCCCATTCACCATAACTCACTTCCTAGAAAGGCTAGACTGGCTCCCTCCTTGCTGTCCTTGTCAGACTGTTTTATTCCAAAAAAAGTTCGAATGTTGACACTTTAATAGTCTGCTGTGCTGCTTTTATTTCTTAAATTTCAATGGTTGTGTTTTAAATTGCCCTTAATTTTATATATGTTAACAAAATTGGTTCCATCTAAACTTATTTTTTTATTAATTTGTTTTGATGTTTGCAAGACTTTGTTATGCAGAAATCTTTTCTGGTGAGCAGCACTAGGAGCTGTCCATCTGGAAGCACACTTTGATGAAGAGCCTACATTACTTCAGCATAGCATAAATATCCAACAGCATAGTTGTGTTACTCAGCCCGTATACTGACTGTCTATGTAATGCAGCATAATAGGGATGAGTGGTCAGTGTACACAACTAGCAAGTAATTATGTGGCTACAATGTGCAATGTACAAATGTACATACAAATGCACATTCACATGCCACTCTCTGTACTTTAATATGCTGTGGCACATGCAGCAGCCCATATACCCAATTCTACTGATGCAATTGTCAGTGGAATACAACTATTTTGCACTTTATCCAAAAATCTATTCCTTGTGCATACAGCAATGTGCCCCTGTGTGATGACTCATGGGCCTTGTAGTCCTGTTCCTAGTACTATTGTGGCAGACGAAGAGGAAAACATGGGATTTTCGCCGGTTCAGCAAGAGCCGGAGTCTCTTCACCTGCAGGATGTTGACGTTTGCCCTCAAGAATTCAGCCAAACAGGCCTTGGGCAGAACTCCCCCCCGTTTTCCCGGAGGGACAATTATACCAAAGATAGGGGAGTCAGGGAGGCTAATCGCAGAAGCCTGAGAATCGCTGCCAAACAAATGGCTGATTAGGTCTGCTTCCCTTGGGAAATTCTAAGGAGTCATGCATCTGGACAGAGTTGGGTTTCGCTTCTCGTTCTCTAGGGAAAGAGTTCTGTTGGCGGGAAAACGAGACCCAATATAGGTGTTTGTCGCAAGGGAAACTTTGCGGAGTCAATTGATCAGCTTGAGGAGAGAGATCGTGTGTGGACTTCATGATCACAGTTCCTTGCTTCCCGGATCAAGCTTCAAGCCTTGCCTTGTCTCACGTTTTGCCACGGACTTTGTTTCATGCTTCATGTTTGCCTCGTTAAGTTTCGGATCAAGTCAAGAATCAAGTTTATTTCCAGCCTTGTTGTCAAGCTTCATTGGACTTTAAAGACTCTGTTATTTCCCCACACTGTTGCTTGGCAAAGTGTGTGTTTCGGTCAAGTGGATTAAAACTTTGAACTCTAATTTCTTATATTGGACAATACATTTCTGGACTATATTTGACCTTATCTGAAAGGTCTGCTTCTGAACTATATTCTTCACTTGTTTTTATTGATTTTACATATTTCTTTAATAAAGATATTAGATAGATTCTGGCCTCTGTGTAAGGTTATTGGTGCTCTGCAGCCTGGGTCCTGACAGTTTGACTCCGCCACCTTAAGCACCAATTAACCTAAGGCCAGAATGTCTACAGGAACCGGAGCGGAGGCTCAACCAGCCAGTTACACCATTTCCCAAGATGAATTCAATAGAATCCGAGATACACTCCGTACGCAGGAGGGAGAAATACGGGGCTTGAAGGAACATGGAGCCCGTCTCCCTGCCCTAGCGCTACCAACCAAGTTTTCTGGAGAAGCCTCCAAGGTTCATGTTTTCCGTCGCCAGTGCCAGGCGTACTTAGAAGCCCGCCAAGCCGAGTTTTCCCAGGAAGATGTCAAAGTGGCGTGGATCTACAGTCTCCTAGATGGGCCAGCGGCCACTTGGGCGACGGCGCTATATGATGCGGGTTCCACGCATCTAAGTACCGCGCAAAATTTCTTGAACCACCTTAGAAAGACCTGGGGGATCGAGGACGACGAGGAAGCGGCCGGCCATAAACTCCGGCGTCTCTTCCAAGGGGACAGGCTGTTGTCCCGGTACATAGCCGAGTTCCGGGTGCTGGCTCAGAGCACCGGCTGGAACGATATAGCCCTTAGAGGACAGTTTCGCGAGGACACCTCTACTCCCTGACTGAACCAGAGCAAGAAGCTCTCAGGGAGTTCATAGAGTCAAACCTCCGCAAGGGGTTCATCAGACCCTCTCAATCCCCAGCAGCTTCCCCAGTGATGTTTGTAAAAAAGAAGTCAGGGGACCTACGCTTGGTTGTGGACTATAGAGCATTGAACAATATCACGAAGCGGAATCGCTACCCTCTGCCTTTGATCTCGGACCTATTAGACCGGCTCCGAGGGGGCAAGGTTTACACCAAGCTGGATCTCCGCGGGGCTTACAATCTAGTTCGCATTAGAGAAGGGGACGAATGGAAAACCGCCTTCCAGACCAAATTTGGATTATTTGAGTCCCTAGTCATGAATTACGGATTATTCGGAGCTCCCGCAACATTCCAGCATTTTGTCAACGATATCTTCCAGGATTATCTAGATCGGTTCTTGATCATATATTTGGACGATTTTTTGGTATATTCTAGATCACAATCGGAACACGAGCAACACGTCAGAATGGTGCTACAACGATTGCGGGATCATGGACTTTATGCCAAGTTAGAGAAATGCGCCTTTGATCTACAAGAGGTAGACTTCCTGGGATACCGCGTCTCGCCACAAGGGCTCTCCATGGACCCGGCAAAGGTTTCAGCAGTATTGGAATGGCGGGCGCCAACCAACAAGAAGGAAGTACAACGCTTCTTGGGGTTTGCAAACTATTACCGCAAATTCATCCCAGACTTCGCTCGCTGGTCTGACCCAATCACCAGCTGCATCCGAGGGAAACAGCCTTTCCGCTGGACGGAGCAAGCAGAGAAAGGGTTCCACCAGCTAAAGCAATTATTCACGACCCAGCCAATTCTACAGCACCCTGATCCTAAAACCCCTTTTGTTGTGCAGGCTGACGCCTCTGATGTGGCAATTGGGGCTGTACTCATGCAACCAGTGGGAGAACATCTTCATCCTTGTGCCTATTACTCCCGTCAACTAACAGCCCCAGAGAGAAATTACACTATTTGGGAAAAAGAACTTTTGGCCATAAAGGCAGCTTTTGAAAATTGGAGACATTGGTTGGAAGGGGCCAAATTTCCCATTGAAGTTCATACTGATCATCGAAATTTAGAGCACCTAAGGACCGCACGAAAGTTAAATCAAAGGCAGCAGCGCTGGGCTTTGTTCTTTGAACGTTTTGACTTCCAGATCCATTATGTAACCCCGGCTCAGACCAAGCAAGCAGATGCTCTATCACGGAAACCAGAGTATGCTGCAGGACGCAGAGAGACCTCAGAATCTCGATTGCTGCAACCCAAAAACTTTGCCACGCTCACAGTGGGAAACACCAAATCCACTTCAATTGAACCAACTCCCTCTAACCCAGAATCCCTTTGCACTCAAGAAATTAGAGCCAGTCAACAGGCAGATGCCTGGGCTCAAGAACAGATTCGCCAAGGACTACGTTTCCCTTTCTCACTTAAGGATGGGCTACTATGCTACAGGAATCATGTTTACATCCCTCCAGGTCCAGGCAGAGAAAAAGCACTTCATCTGTGTCATGACAGCAAGCCAGCAGGGCATTTTGGACTTTTTAAAACCATGCACTTGATCCTACGAGATTTCTGGTGGCCCAAGATCCGCAAGGATGTGGAGAAATATGTCAATACCTGTCCTGTATGTCAGCACTCCAAGACACGAAGGGAGAAGCCGTCAGGGCTACTGCATCCCCTTCCCACTCCTTCTCGCCCATGGGAGATAACTGACCTACTACCCTCCCTTGGATTCACCACGATTCTAGTGGTGGTGGACCTTTTTACCAAGTTGGCCCATTTCATTCCCTGCGATGGTCTCCCCACGGCCAAAGAGACTGCAGATTTATTCCTTCAACATGTTTTCCGACTACATAGGTTGCCCAAGAGTTTAGTCACTGACCGTGGATCTCAATTCACCTCTCGTTTCTGGAAAGCACTACAGAAACTATTGGGCATAGACTCTCGTTTATCTTCAGCTCACCATCCCCAAACGGATGGGCAAACTGAGCGCACCAATGCCACTTTGGAACAATACCTTCGCTGTTATGTAAACTACCAACAGGACAATTGGGCTTCCCTATTACCTCTATCGGAATTTGCTTACAACAATGGTGTCCAGGCTTCAACTAAAGAAACCCCGTTCTTTGCAAACTACGGTTTCCATCCACGTTTCTTTCCTTCTGTCATTGAAACTTCAGAAGTCCCTGCAGCGGAGGACTGGCTGCAAGAACTCACAGCGGTACAGCAACTCTTGCACCAGCAACTGGATCAAGCCAAGGAGGACTATAAACGCCACGCTGACGGCCATCGCCAGCCAGGCCCCGAGATCAAGGTAGGAGATCGGGTTCTGTTGTCCACTCGCTTTTTGCCCTCCCACCGTCCCTGCCGGAAGTTAGATGCCCGTTTCATTGGTCCCTACCCAGTGGTAGCGCAACTTAACCCCGTGACTTTCAAACTCCAACTTCCGCGCTCCATGCGCATTCATCCGGTGTTCCATCGTTCCCTGCTCCTTCCGGCGGATGGTGTACGCCCTGATGCGAGCCGGCCGGCCCCCGCCCCTGTTTTGGTGGACGGAGAGGAGGAGTTCGAGGTTCAGGACATTTTGGATTCTCGCTTCCATTGCCGCCGCCTTCAGTATCTCATTGACTGGGTGGGTTTTGGCCCCGAAGAACGCTCTTGGGAAGACGCTTCCACAGTCCATGCCCCCGACTTAGTCCGCCGCTTCCATCAGGCCTACCCTACCAAGCCGCAGCCCCGCGACTCGAGGAGAGGGGCCCTGTTTGAGGGGGGCCTTGAGGGCGGGGATAGTGTGATGACTCATGGGCCTTGTAGTCCTGTTCCTAGTACTATTGTGGCAGACGAAGAGGAAAACATGGGATTTTCGCCGGTTCAGCAAGAGCCGGAGTCTCTTCACCTGCAGGATGTTGACGTTTGCCCTCAAGAATTCAGCCAAACAGGCCTTGGGCAGAACTCCCCCCCGTTTTCCCGGAGGGACAATTATACCAAAGATAGGGGAGTCAGGGAGGCTAATCGCAGAAGCCTGAGAATCGCTGCCAAACAAATGGCTGATTAGGTCTGCTTCCCTTGGGAAATTCTAAGGAGTCATGCATCTGGACAGAGTTGGGTTTCGCTTCTCGTTCTCTAGGGAAAGAGTTCTGTTGGTGGGAAAACGAGACCCAATATAGGTGTTTGTCGCAAGGGAAACTTTGCGGAGTCAATTGATCAGCTTGAGGAGAGAGATCGTGTGTGGACTTCGTAATCCCAGTTCCTTGCTTCCCGGATCAAGCTTCAAGCCTTGCCTTGTCTCACGTTTTGCCACGGACTTTGTTTCATGCTTCATGTTTGCCTCATTAAGTTTCGGATCAAGTCAAGAATCAAGTTTATTTCCAGCCTTGTTGTCAAGCTTCATTGGACTTTAAAGACTCTGTTATTTCCCCACACTATTGCTTGGCAAAGTGTGTGTTTCGGTCAAGTGGATTAAAACTTTGAACTCTAATATCTTATATTGGACAATACATTTCTGGACTATATTTGACCTTATCTGAAAGGTCTGCTTCTGAACTATATTCTTCACTTGTTTTTATTGATTTTATATATTTCTTTAATAAAGATATTAGATAGATTCTGGCCTCTGTGTAAGGTTATTGGTGCTCTGTAGCCTGGGTCCTGACACCCTGCACGGGTCTCCTAACAGGATGCCAGTCTTCATCGAAAACAAAAATAATTGAAGCATTAGCATTAGGACTTCTTAATAGTCAGGTATACTTTTTGTAATGGATCAAGAACATTGCCATACACATGCACACCTATACACTAAGGAGATATACCTTTATTTCTAAATACAGAGTTCATTCACTACTTCACGGTTCAGTTTTTGCGGATTCACTGTATCGCTGTTTTTCAATAAACTCTAAAAGACTATTATAAATCATAAAAAAATTATAATTAACAGCCTGAGGAAGGAGAGGCCAAAGGGAGAGAAAAGGAGCCCAAGCAGCAACGGGAGGAGAAGGAGGCAATTTATCAACACAGGATTCTTGATAAAGACTTAAAATAGTGTATAACTACTAAAATAATGTATAAAAATTAAAATAAATATAGTATCCCTACTTTGCAGATTTTCACTTATTGCGGGTGGTCCTGGAACCTAACCCCAGCGATAAGTGAGGGGACACTGTAATTGTAAAGTAGTGTAAAAAGCTTCACTGTCAACAATGGAGACAAATGGGATGTACAGTTAGACCCCCATATCTGTAGGGGACATGTTCCCAGCCAGAGCACTGTTAAACCCTGGATACAACCATATATTATTCAATTTTCTCACTTCTGGTCTCAGCATACCATAGAGTTGTGTTGGAGGACCTAGAGTTTTGATATCCTCCAATGTAACTCTGTGGTAATTTCCAGCAAAAACATAGAATTGTCTGGAGGACTGAGAAAATTGCATAGAGAGACTATTTTCCCCCATGTGCAGGTAAGTGGAACCATGGTTGTGGGTTCCATGCCTAATAAACTTCTGGTTATTGATAGCCTTTTGAAAAGGATGAACTAAGGAGATCTGAATCAATTGAGTCCTTCTTAAATCCTTGATTATTTAATACAAAGTAGCAGGAAATCCTTAACATCCCTCTCTTTTTGCAAACTTCACATGAATCAGTGGGGGTTCATTAAAAGAAGAAAATAAATATTGTAAGATGGAAGTCTTCAATATTATATACACGACTATTGTAAATTATGCTGAATCATGAGAACGCATGATGAAATGGAAAAAGAGAATAAAGGAAACCAAACAAGCAAGACTAAGGAAGCTGTTCTGAATGAGATTGAATGATTTTGGCAGGGACTGGGAGGAGAGCTTTGACACAGATTTGTCAGTCGGGATTGCTCTTGGTGTCATCATCCAGAGTGCAGAGATAATTCCTCGCAATATATTTTCTCTTTCATCATGTGGCCTTCTCTTCTCTCCTTCCCCTCCTCCCATACCAGCCAAGTCAGTCATAACTGGTAGTGACTAGCCATCTCTTCTGCTCCTACTGCCATTCCTCTAGGATCCCCCCTCCCATGGAGCTATGCTGCTACTATTACTGCTGCTACATGGGATTTCCCCCTCTCCTCTCATTTTTTGTTGCCACACTTGCATTGGTCTAGTTGGCTTCATTCTCCTCTGACTGGCTTGATTCCAAACTCAGTCTGAGTGACTGAAAGGATGCTTTCTTGGACAGAAACTGGTAGACTGGCGTGTCAAAATCAGTTTTGAGAGCCTCTCCAAAGCCGTGGTAGGCTCTATGTGTGCATGTGTATTAGGGATTTGGAAAGCTGACTGTGTGTGGGTGGCCTTTGTATTCTTAAAAATTGTGGGGAGGAAGGGAGGGAGTAGGCAGACAGAAAAGAGAAATGCTGGTGACCAGATCAGATAAGGCATGTAGCTTAAGAGATGTTGTGAAATCTCTTCTACATGAATGCCATCAGTCATCCAACCAAAACGTCAGTGCAAAGGTATCTCTTAGAAGAGTGAGTTCCACTGATTCCACAAAACAGACTCTACTATGGATTGCATAAATAAATCTGCAGAGTTAAAATATATTTACTATGGAAGGAGATCCATTGAATACATTAACTTTGCTTCTGAGTATTCATGGGTAGGGCTTTGATGTTAAGGTTGTGTCGTAACTGCAGTGGTGGTCTTTTAAACCACATGTTATTATGATTTTTAATTATATCCTGCTTCATTTCTCCCGAAAGAGACACAAAGCGGCTTACAATTAAAAGTATGACAACAAAATTTAAAATATATGAATATGTAACTATTAAAACAGAATTAAACATAACAGTATTAAATATTCACAGTCAAAATCCATTAAAACATATTCAAAACTAAAAATCACATTGTGACCCAGAGAGACATTGGGAGGAATGAGCCTGGATCTGCCTCCACCAACCAGCCTGCCACATAACAGATATATTTCCATCAAACTCATCCAAGCCGCAACAAAGCTGAATATAGCAGGAGTTCAGAAGCAGTGATATCTATCTATCAATTGGGCAGAATCTCCTTTGCTTTTGCCTCTAGGCTTCTCTTTTTCCAGAGGGATTTATATGCCACATAGAGCTCAGCCATTACATTGGGTTTCCTGGTTTGATAACCATGCAGCATGGAGGTGATATTCTATGTCCTGAGTAGTTGTAAACACTTTAGCTGTGGGAGCATCTTTTCATGTAAGAAAGTTGTAACATATATAACAGACCCAACAGAGCCACAGCAGTGGAGGAGTCTCATATGCATGATGAACTGGTTTCAGTGATCAGAATGGGCTTTCATTTTATTCTCTGTGGTAGTAAACATGAAATGCAAAAAATCACACCATAGCAATATTAAACATTTGTAATCAGCAGGTCAAACTGCTGAGCTGCTGAACTTGCTGACCGAAAGGTTGACGGTTCAAATCCGGGTAGTGGAGTGAGCTCCCGCTATTAGCCCCAGCTTCTGCCAACCTCGCAGTTCGGAAACATGCGAATGTGTGTAGATCAGTAGGTACCGCTTCTGCGGGAAGGTAACGGCGCTCTATGCAGTCATGCCGGCCACATGACTTAGGAGGTGTCTATGGACAATGCCGGCTCTTCGACATAGAAATGAAGATGAGCACCAACCCCCAGAGTTGGTCACGACTGGACTTAATGTCAGGGGAAACCTTTACCTAATCACTTAAAGCACTTGTTTTGGATATGCTCAATTACTGGATAACAATACTATGAAGTAGTATAAGCTAGGAGTGCAACAGGTCTATGCATACACATGTGTGCATGTGCACGAGCTTAGAAGCTAAGCAGGGTCAGTCTTAGTACTTGAATAGGAGGCTACCAAGGAATACCAGGTACTGTAGCAATATTGCAGAGAAAGGAACTTGCAAAAACCCCTCTGAATATTCCTTGCATAGTAAAACCCTATAAAATAGATGGGATCGCCTTAGGTTGACAGATGATTTGATTGTCCATTTACATGAAGCCATGTTTTATCATTATTCATAGTTTAGTAAGATGCTTGTAACAACCAGAGGTTGATTGGAGAAACTTACCTTAGGCAACTGTTTTCCAGTGATGAGAGCCTGGACTTGATTGACTTAATATGTGGGATTAAGAATATAAATCCTACATAATCCTAAAAGGAAAATAGGCAAAAAGTCCCAAAGCAGTGCTAATATTTGCAAAATGTAGTTGAGCAGTTTCCAGCTCAATGTTAAACAGCATGTTTGAAAGATAACATCCATTAATCAAATCATGTCATGTTAAGTGTAGTCAGCTGTATGAACATGTACTTGTTAACCATGTTGCATCATAACTCTTTGATACTTCATGTTAAAAGCATGTACCTTGAGGTAGTGCAACTACAAATGAAATGAACTCATGCCTTTTCATTCTCAAGCAATTGGCAAAAAAAATGTTTAAAGAAATAACACATTAAATGTTTGTAATGCAGCAGCTAAAAAGGCAATACTGAGTGCAATTCTGGGCATCACAGTTTAAAAGAGATATTACAAGCTGGAAGGTGTCCAGAGGAGAGTAACTAAAATGATCAAAGGTCTAGAGACCATGCCCTATGAGGAGCGTCTTAAAGAACTGGGTATGTTTACCCTGCAGAAGAGAAGGCTGAGAAGAGACATGATAACAATGTATAAACATGTGAAAGGATCTCATAAGGAAGAGGAAGCAGGCTTGTTTTCTGCTGCCCTGAAAACGGGGACTCGGAGCAATGGGTTAAAATTACAGAAGATGAGATTCCACCTGACTGTAAGAGGTGTTCAGCAGTGGAACTCTCTGCCTCAGAGTTTGGTTGAAGTTCCTTCATTGGAGGTTTTTAAACAGGCTGGATGACCATCTCTTTCAGGCGCTTTGATTGTGCTTTCCTGCATGGCAGGGGGTTGGACTAGATGGCCCATGTGGTCTCCTCCAACTCTATTATTCTATGAGTCTATGAAATATATAAAATATTTTATACAACAGTAAAACAGAAAGTTGTTTGACTTTATTTGCCTTTATCGCCTTTATCTCCTTTTAATTATTGTATTTCAATATTAATATCAAGTCAGTACAGTTTATTGTATGATAGAGTATGAAGTGTAGTGTTAGGGTTATTTTTAATAGAAACTTTCAAGCAACGAGAGACTACATTTATCCAGCATCTACCAAGTGGTAGTTAACTGAGAGTCTATTGTAGTATACATTTTCAACATGGAAACAGAAAGAAGAAAAACTTATTTAAAAAAACCATAGGAGGGCTCTGACTCCATGAATCCTGACTGTAATAATCCATTTTTCCATACTTACCATTTCAGTGTGTTTCCAAGTTTAAGCATACAATATCCTTGCAATCATGCTTTTTCCTTACAGTTTGAAACCTGGGGGATAAGTGTAGATGGGGCCCAAGTCTGAGAGACAGTGTGATGCAAGATGAACAATTTGCCTTCATGGTGCGTGCCAATGGATGTCCGTCTAGGTGTGTGGGTGAAGGTGATTGTCATCTCTGTTAGTTTGACTGGAATCTCAACAACTGATTTTCTTTTCCTTTGACTCTTGTGCTGTCTTTGCTTTTTGCAGACTCCTTGCCAGCAGGAATTGGACCAGGTCTTGGAACGTATCTCAACCATGCGCCTACCAGATGAGCGTGGTCCATTAGAGCACCTCTACTCCCTCAATATCCCAAACTGCGACAAGCAAGGCTTTTACAACATCAAACAGGCAAGTCAGGGGAGGGTTTAAGGCAGTGGTTCTCAACCTGTGGGTCCCGAGGTGTTTTGGCCTACAACTCCCAGAAATCCCAGGGATGATGAGTTTATTCTAAGTTTTAATTTGAACTTTAATGGGACTGTCCATGAAGTGGAAATCTATCTTCTAAGTAGATTCAGAAGCTTGGATAACTTCTTTAAAGTTTCAGCTAAACACTAGAGTTGATTTGTGATTTGTTGTTCTATTTATATTCTGTGATATTGTATTGTTCTGGGCATGGCCCCATGTAAGCCGCCCCGAGTCCCCGTTGGGGAGATGGTGGCGGGGTATAAATAAAGATTATTATTATCAACACAACGACGTTGTATGGCACAGCAAACAAGATAGATATGCTGGATTTCGTTTCGCAAAACCACAAGTCGAACACTTCCCAAGTGTTTAGGACTGTGTGATGTATTTTCTGATGATGTGTGCAGATCCCAGTAGGGTGGCCTTTTGCAGTTGGCAGATGGTGATTTTGTCAATGTCTATTGTTTCCAAATGCCGGCTGAGATCTTTTGGCACAGCACCCAGTGTGTTTTTTTTAATTATTATTATTATTATTATTATTATTATTATTATTATTATTATTATTATTATTATTATGTTGACATTGGAAGCATTGGCTTCGGGCAACAAAACGCCTTGGCCTAGCTGTAAAGATTATGGCTAGAATTGTCTATCATTGTCTACATTTTGTAACTTAACATATACTTAGCTACATAGCAGAGGCACTGGAAACTTAAATTGCAAATATGTGCATCAGACTCTACCAATGCACAGATTCAAACCAGTGTTCTTTTTGTTATTTTTTGTTATTATAGTTCTTAAAGTCAACACTTAATTTATAGTGACCCTATTGAAAACATTTTGGAAAGATTTATTTACTAGAGGTTTACTTTTGTCTTCATCTGAGGATGCGAGAGTATCACCTTATGGTTTTCTATGGATGTGCAGGAGTTTGAAGCTTGGGTCTGAACCCAACACTCTTACACTATTCCACACTGGCTCGCTCTTGGTGCACCCTCTGAAACTCTTTTCAGCTGCAGTAATTTAGAAGCAAAGTCTCCTTCACCCATCCAGTTCCAGAGAAATAACCTTTGACTTTCACTGTGAACTATTACATGGGAAATCTGTATTTTCAAGGGAGAGGAACTGTGATCGTCCAGAGATCCTTAGATTGTATTTTTTTAAAATACTGATGGAATCATTGATGAGCCATATTTCACCCTTAAGGGCCTTCAGGGTAACTTCTAATTTAAAAATGCTGAAGGTCTTAATAGATTGGTGAGGGGACCCAAAAATGAGAAGAGTAATTGCAGTCCCAAGTTACGAACAAGATAGGTTCTCTAGGTTTGTTCTTAAATTGAATTTGTATTTAAGTTGGAACAGGTACATTTTAAGTGTAACTCCAACTATCTATCTATCTATACACATACACACACACACACAAGCAAGTTTTGGATAGCATAGGGAATAATAATAATAATAATAATAATAATAATAATAATAATAATAATAACAACAACAACTTTATTTATACCCTGCCACCATCTCCCCGTGGGAACTCGGGGCAGTTTACATGGGGCAGAGGCCCAAACAACATAAGGACAAAATATAAGCAGCATAATACAATCACAATATAAAGGGAAAGGTTAACACCCCACCTGTTTCCCATATCCTGTTTCCCCGAAAATAAGACAGGGTCTTATATTAATTTTTGCTCCCAAAGATGCACTAGGTCTTATTTTCAGGGGATGTCTTATTTTTCCATGAAGAAGAATTCACATTTATTGTTGAACAAAAAAATGAACATTTATTATATACTGTACAGTAGTTTTCATCACAAACCAACATAACCAGACAAACTGTGAATCCTATCAATAATTTCTTGTTACTACTATTATTTCTATGTACAATAATCTATGGTACGTACATTTACAGATCCTGCATGCTCTGGTGTTCTGTTTGGCAGGCATGCTTTCAAACAAAAACTTTGCTAGGTCTTTCTTTCAGGGGAGGCCTTATATTTAGCAATTCTACTAGGTCTTACTTTCAGGGGATGTCTTATTTTCGGGGAAATAGGGTAATAACTCTGCCAGGAGTAAATTTCCTTTCCTAGGGGTAGATTTCTCATCCCAGTTCTTAACTATGAGTCATATGTAAGTCAGATGTTGTTGTTGTTATATTTATTTATAACCCACTTTATCTCCCCAAAGGGAACTCAAAGCAGATGTCTGCAACTCAGGGACTGTCTGTACACTTAAAATTATTGAAAAATCATGCAGAACAAAACAGTGCTAGCAGCCATCCATTTCAATGACTCTTATTCATCATGACTGATGTTGGTGGAAACGAGCTCCATCTGAAGAGTTTCCACTGTTTTCTTAAGAGCCTCATTGTGCTTTTACCTCAGTGCTTGAGCCCAACTTTGCATTCCTTTGAGCCATTCTGTGGCATTTCAGAAAAAACAAGAATCAAGGAATGATGGAAGTATTTTGTACCTAAATTCAGATTAACAATCTGGGCCTAAATACCTGAAAGGCACCAAATCTCAAGCAGTAAAGTCTAAGGGCAAGTTAAGATTGTGGAAGCCAGAATTCCTTTCTTTGTCCACACCCTCCTACTAAGGGGGGAAGGACCTGCCATTCTCTAGATTTTCTTGGCAAGGCAACATTTCTTTGCTCTTTCCTCTCCCCTTCTGAAGGCCAGCTGGCATGCCCCCCACTCTCTTTTCTTAGCAATTACTGTGCTGGACATATTGGGTGTGAACGTAAATGGAGGGTGTGGTTGCTTTGATGCTGTCTTTCTTCCTTTGGGGATGAAAGAGGCAATCCTTCATTCCCCTCAGGTTCTAATTACCTTGGAAGGCCCACACCCCACAGCTGTGGCTTAATCCCCCTTCAACAGAATCATCCCTGAGGGCATTTAGCAGGGCTGCTTGAAGCCTGCACATCAACACAGCCTTGTCCTGTATTAACATACAGGTTTTTTTTAGATCAGCTCACCACTTCAGTCAGCAGTGCACTCAGTGTGGACTTTTGTGCTGCAAATGGCTAACAAGCATAGCCAATGGTTTGGATTAGTAATCAAGGCAAACACAAATTGTTCAGCCCTTTGTAGAGACTGAAGGCTGAAGGCTGTGACTATTACTAGCCCAGCACTCTGTTCTTCAAAAGCCAGGATAGCGAACACTCA
Source organism: Anolis carolinensis (assembly GCF_035594765.1). Taxonomy (NCBI): domain Eukaryota; kingdom Metazoa; phylum Chordata; class Lepidosauria; order Squamata; family Anolidae; genus Anolis; species Anolis carolinensis. The sequence continues at coordinate 243,783,369 of NC_085841.1, forward strand.
TCAGAGTATTGGGACTTTCCTAAGATTTTATTGGATTGTAGGGAATCCATGGGTGCAAATGAACCTCCATTCCCTTGGCATAAAAAAGGATTTTCAGCCACTTATCTAACAGTGTTGTATTGGCTAGTGATTTTCTCTGGAAGCCAAATGAAGCAATCCTATACAGCCTGTAGAGGTTCCCAGAAGGGTTGAGAGTATTCCTGTCTGAGAGTATTTTGTTTCAGACCCTCTCTCCTCTTTTTTGCCCAATGGAGTGAGATACCCCACATCTTGGCTGAAGTATCAGCTAGAAAAACTCTTTGCCTTGCATTTTAACTGGTGATGTTACGCTACATGGTCCCACTTCTAGAATCATATGCTATGGATGGCATCCAACCTTCCACTACTGATTTCAGGAGTCTACCTCTGGAAGGCAATCATACTTGGCCACAAGTGATTGCCCATGATGGCAGTCTTGCCAGGAATTCCTAGAAGTATCCATAGTGAGCAAAGGGCTATCTCCAACTATCTCTGTTCATCAATTGAAGACCACTAGGGTTTTGTTTCTCAGCTTGGGGGAGAGGGAGGTTCCTGGATCTTTGGTGTGCAGGTGAAGGGCTGTGGAGTTCCATCTCTAATTGTCCCAGCCTCCCAAAACAAAGTTTATCTCATTTCAGAAACAAAGTGTTTAAAATGTGAAGGGATCAATTTAGGGAGTGAGTTATGTTTAGCTTAGATAAGATGCAGCATGTTAGTTTTCTGCTCCTCCAAAAACTATGATATGATGGATTCAAATCACCTAAAGATTAAGAAGAATGTCCTGACAGTAAGAGCTGTTCAAAATTGAAATGGACAAATTCAGAGCTTGGGTTCTCCTTCTTTGGAGATCTTTAAACAGGTTGGATGGGCATCTTTTAGGAATACTTCAGTTGTGTGTCCATGCATGGCAGGGGGTTGCACTGCATGACCCTTGAGGTTCCTCAAACCACTATGATTTTAGGTTTTTGGTCTCATTTTAAGTTACAGACTGATCTAAAGCTCTGCATGTAACTTTCCCCAAACAAGCAGGCACCTTGACTGAGTAACAAAATATATGTTGGTTGGAAAGTAAAGTCTCTGTTTTCTATGTCTTGTTGCGTAGGACATGTTTTTAACTACTTTTTGTATTTCTTTCTCTTCTCTATGTTTAGTGCAAAATGTCAGTGAATGGCCAGCGAGGGGAATGCTGGTGTGTTAATCCCAATACCGGAAAAACCATCCAAGGAGCACCCATCATCCGTGGAGATCCTGAATGCCACCTTTTCTACACTGGGCATGAACAAGAGGATCGAGGAGCACATGCCTTGCATGTGCAATAGATGGACACCTTTTCATTCACTGGCAGGCGGCATGGCCTAGTTTCAGTGCTGGTTTTTACATGGGTTTCAATGCATCTTGATTTATTTTATTATTATTTTTCCTTTTCCTTTCCAGTGGTTCCCAGTTCTTTGAGGGTCCACATGCTTCTCTCTTGCTTGCCTTTTTTGAGGAAGAATTGCAAATAGGCTGAGGATGGAGGGACTGGTTTCTCAACTTTTTCTGAGAGCCATTGCCTTTCTTGGGTTGGATACAGCCTTGACAGTAGCAGGGCTGGTGGTGTCTTGTGAGAGGGGACTCACTTACCTTCTTCACCCAGGTCTCTCCAAAGAACCAAGGTGCTCAAGCTCCCACCAGGCTGGATGAGAGAATATTCACCCCAACTCCCTCCCCACATACACCAAAGACCAAAGATTGTAAATACTGCATATATTGCCTGCTACTCAGAACAACCTGACCAACCTCTTCCTGCTGGTCCCATTTGGTCATTAGGTGACTTGTAGCATCCCTGAGGGGTTGGGAGAAACACTGTTCAAAACCTCTTCAACAGGAATGCTACTCTCCTTTTTGAAAAGCATGGAGAGGGGTTTGTAGAGGGAGCTAGAGCTTCTTCCATAAGGCATTGCACCTAAGGTCCATGGAGGTACAGCTCCACCCCTCATCCCAAGAGTAAGTCCTTACAACCCTAGAGAAAACTTAATCTATTACAAATGTTGTAGAGCCTTACATTCACCCTTTAATAGGCCAGGTCCTGAAATACACTGGTAATAAGCAAAAAAAACCTTTAATGCCGAGACCACTCTTTTCTATATTAAAAGGTTTCTTTACAAATCAGGTGGGAGAAGAGTCAGATTTCAGGAGAATAACCCCAATTTCCATTTTTCCCCTCCCCAAAGAAGCAAAAACCCATATAAAACCCATGTGTAAAGCTGCTGCCGATGTCCCTGGTGCAGATGACCCAGGTGAGCAATGCCTATGTTTTTTGAAAGTCACATATAGTGCTTTGTAAAGCCCCTGAAGTGCATACAGACATATAATACACACACACTCGCATATACACACATGTAGGTTGATAAATAATATATGGGGACTAGAGAGGAGACAGTGACCTTTATCTCGTTCACAAGAATGGATCAGGTTTCTCTGAGACTGTTTCACACACTCTTGATTTTGTTTCTGTGTGGATCATGCAGGTATTGAAAATTGATTTAGGAGCTACGTTGACTATGAGGTTTTCTTGTATTATATATACCGATTTATTTACAGGACAATTGCTAGGTTCATATACTTGGCTTAATAGTTGGAGGTTGGGTGGTGGGTTTTCAATATATATATATATATTGTAAGAGAAAAAAGCAAGCCAACATTTCCTCCTTTTCGGTAGAACTTGTCAGTGTACAGCAGGTAGAGAATTTATGGTTTTTCTTCTGGGAACCCTTGGTATGGTTGCTGGAGGAGCTTTTTTTCTTGTCAGTTACCATCTTGGAAGACAAACCCCTTCTGTGGCTAGGGATATCACCCATGGTTATCTTTCTTCTCACACCCTTTTGTAAAAATGATATGGTTAATTAATTGCCTGGAGCTTTTGCCAACTATTTCCAAGTATGTATTGACTTGTTCCAAGAGAAATGGCATAATTTTTCCTTTGATTTATTTTATTTTATATTGAGGGGCACAAAACAGAGATAAGCTGGTAAAAAAGGAGTAAAGGTTAGAGCGAAATATATGCGCTGATACGTTGAACAGAGCAAATGACCACTGCTAGGTCATACCCCAAGAAATGTTACAGGAAGACAGATCCATCCTCTATGAAGAAGGGTAGAAAAGAGCAAAGGAGATAAAGCAATGGCCAACAATCCCAAAATTCTCATGAAGAGCATTGTACCCTTGTCAGATGGTTTGGATAAGAGATGGTCATGTAACCTGCTGTGATAATTTCTGAACGTAATGGGGGTTCTCTCCCTGCCCAGTTGGTGATGCAACCTTCTAACTACCTTTGCCATGCGTGGCAATGTTTTACCCAAATTGTTTTGGCATGTCCCAAATCCATTCCCCAGTTTCTCAAACAAAAACTTGCCTTAATGTTGGAAACCCATCCCCCATCATCAATCCAGCAAAACAAGTGGGTGAGTGTGGGGTGTACTCAATTTTACTTACTGTCCATTTCCAATCTATTCAGTATCCAAGGAGAACACTAGTATTAGTGCCTTGATGGGTAATGTCCCCTGCCCTACAAAGTTACAGTTTTGCAGGGCAGAGCTGTAACTTTAAACCTAGAACCTGGTGGAAAACCTGATTCTACAAGTTTTAGGGCCATTAAATCAGTGCTGCTGGGGTGTTTTCGTTCCTCTTTCGGAGGCATCCAAATTTCATAGTCCCAACACCTTGTTATTCATTTTTTAAAAATAAATTGGTGCTATCTCTTGTGTTGATATCCATCAAATATCAATTGGGCTGCTTTCCATACAGACACTGCAAGCATCAGCTCGCAATTTGTAGTCCTGTTTAGAAATCATAACTATTTTTGTTCTCTATTCTGTTTTTGATTGCTGAACTATGAGAAAGCTCAAATAAATTAAATGGGATGCCAAACAAAAGTGTGCCTCAACTCCTGGTGTAATCAAAGATGTGTAACTGACCATAGCAATAGAATTCTCATCTGAGTTGTCCCAATGGACCCTGCTGAATATCCACCACTGTTAATTCTCCTTTACTCAGAACAGCAAGATTTCTTATTAGTGTTGGTACTATGCTTGGAGGGCATTAAGGCTCCTTCTACATTGCTATATAAAATCCAGATTATCTTCTTTGAACTGGATTATATGGCAGTGTAAACTCATATAATCCAGTTCAAAGCAGTTATGGATTATCTGCTTTGATAATCTGGATTGTATGACAGTATACAAGGGCCTTAAATCTGCGGAATCCTGCATTTTCTTAATCTGTGGGATCATGTTAGCGCTTACCTTTGTTGTGCGTCTTCAAATCATTCCAGTTTATGACAACCATAAGGTTTTCTGGGCTCCAAGTGTATGTGACTTGCTCAAGATGATCAATGCGTTTCCATGACTAAGCAGGACATCAAACCCTGATGTTCAGATGTAGTCCAGTGCTCAAACCGTGTGTGTTCTCACTGCTTATTGTTAATCTTCTAAAGTTGTTTTTTATGTAGAATATTTGCTTCCAGGTTTTGAGAAGCTAGTGCAAATACTAAGAGGACTGCTCTTCTGTTTGTGCAATTTTACATTCCTTAAGAAACGGAATGGACAGGGGTAGTTATTACAATACTTCTTAACGTTGGGCCAGACTGGTTGGAGAACCAACTAAAAGCTATGGACCATTTCTTCCAAAAAATGCTCTTGGAGCAGTTTTCAAAGTAACAGGAAAAACCCAAAGGCTAAGAATATCTGCTTCATGAAGCACATTTCCATTGGAAGAAAATAGTGGAAGTTTTTTCGTTTACGAAAGGGCCTTTAATGCTACAGAATTCTAGCACTGATTCCAGTTTAACTTCCATGGCTGCATCCTATGGAGCCTGGGAATAATGGTTTAGGGATTTAGATTCCTCAGGCAGAGAGCTCCTCTAATGTCTCCTCAAATTACAAATGCCAGGATTTCATAGGATGCAGCCATGGTACTTAAAGGTGAACCGATGTACTGTAACTGTGTACTGCAATGTGGAAGGACCCAAAATGAGCCTGAGCAGGAAAGTTAAACTCTAGCCCCAATACAGCCATTTATTACCAAAAAGGAAAGCAGCAATCATAGGGTTCATGCATTTGAAATTGCATCAGAAAGGCAAATAAAGGGGCTGGAACAGAGTTCATGCTAGATCAATTTCACTGTATGATTTGCAAGAGAAAACCAGCTTCTGTTAATTAAAATGTGCCAGCATATATATCACAATGTTAAACCTTTTTGAAAAGTATGGATACACCTTTCCACTTAGTTGCCTCTTCATCTTTGTGGGGAAAAATCCCTGCCCATCATGTGCTGTGCCAGTACAGAAACACAGCGGAATGCAGTGATACCACAACTACAATATGCAGCAAAGCCAAATTAGCTAGAAGGAAGAGTAGCTGGAATTGGTAGAGCTGCAGCTCCCACACGAGGCCACTTGCAGAACTGAAGCTTGAGTTTCACTACAATCCAACAAATAGATGAATCTGAACTCTGCAATATAGTACTCAAAATGTATTTCCAGTTCACTGCCTATTAACAGGACATGCAGGAGAGGTCTAGATGTATTTCATCCAAACTGTAGCCCACAATTTTGTGCAAATGTTTCTAATTAAAACACAGGGCATTACCATAGGGCACAAGACATTTTTGGGGTAGAAGCAATTGTGCACTAATTGTCTCTTTCAAAGTACAGAAGAAAATGAGGGGAAAGGTGGTAAATTGGTAGCTGACAGGAATAGGTAATGGGGCACAATTGTGTTTTATGGGTTATCTGAATTGGTGTGGTGCACTTTATGATGGCCAACACACATCTGTCTCATCCATGCTGAAGGAGGGTCTACAGAGCATTTTCCTACCACCCAGCTGATCTACAATTGTGAAGTCTCAACCTCAACTACTCAGGAAGCCCTAAACAACTTGCTGAAACACAATGTATTGTGGCAATTGGTATTTTAAGTCATTTTTAAAGGCATAAAAGAATCCAGTCGCATCTATCAGGCTAACTGGCTAATAATTACATGTCAAATATCCCATATTCGAAATGCTTGTGATCGGACTTTTGGATCTGTACTTAGCTGCATAATGAGATATCCTTGAAATTGGACCCAATTCTAAACATGAAAGCCGTTTAAAATAGTTTTGTGCATGAAACAAGGTTTGTATACATTCAAGCATCAGAAAGCAGGAAGGTCCCTCCCTCAGCTACAAGTGTGGGCAAGTTCAAATTTTGGAATTTCGGATTTCTATCTTACCTTTATCTCCTTCCCTATTTCTATATACATCTGTTCACAGAGGGGTTCTTTCCATGCAGTGACAAAATGGAGTCTACAATAGCTTATGCCAGAATACAACAGTCCATCTCAAAGGTGCTACTTGATTTTTTTAATTCTAAAGCAGATGTAACAAAAAAAATTAATACTAGTTTTTCTTAGTGAACTTCCCTATTAAAATTGCTTCCAAGCAACAGCGCTCACAAACTGAGCTTTTCTGTGGTCTTCTGACCAAAGTGTAAAAGGATCTGAAATTTGAAGCTACTATTCTCTACAGGACTAGCACCTCTAGAATCTAAAATCCCAAAGAAACAAAAGGTGTATGAATGCTAGCTGAGGGCCCAAGGGAGGAAAGGGTAAGACCAAAGTTTTGATCAGTGGAGCATAAATAATTTCAACGGGTAATTAATATGCTTAAGTCTCATAAATCAGTGGTTTTCATAGTACTTCATTCTGTGAATTTTGTTCTTCACACTTTGGAATTTTATTACTACATCTCTTTGGGAAATGTATCTAGTACATTCTTTTTTGTTGTTTGAAGTGGTTCAGGAATGGCATAAATGTACTTATGAGCAGCACATTTACAGCACTTGCCCTACAGATTGTGATCAAAGGTACTCTGCCTAAAGAAACTACCCATATAACAAATGACCAGGATGTAGCTTTACAAACACCTTTAATTGGTGAAAGAGTGCATGCATTGAGACAATGGAACAAGACAAACAGTACTGGAACAAAAATATGTTTTTACTGGTCTTTTAATTCCTTCAGTCTTCTAATGGCAGATTTCACTGTCACTGCTGAAGTGGTGCTAGAGGGGGAAAATAAGAAAAGTACAAATGTTACACCCAAACCAGCACATTGCACTTTATGTTTCCTATAGCTTATTGGTGAAACTAATTATTCAGAGTTCGACAATAATAGTGACAACACACAAAGTATAATCTTTGTGATTAGATCCAACCAGTGAGAAGAAATAAATGGGAAGGAAGAAGCAATCCATTTTATCAAGGAGTGTGAGCTTTAAAAAATCCTGTAGCTGTTCAGTTTTATTGTACGTGCACACAAGCATTTCCACTATTATCTCGTCTGCACCCTGCAAAAAGGTAATCCTTACATCAAGTCTGAAAAATAGTGGAAAAAATAACCAAAAGCTTTATGGATTCATTTAGTGAAGATCTTCAGTTGCCAATATCTGAAGGAGCTTTTTTTTGGTGGAAGGAAGAAATGAAAATAAGAAAAACAGGGTTAGCCAGGAAACCAAAGATCTTGGATCATCTCCGTGTCTTTTCTTCTCACTGATATATAATTAACTGGCAAGAAAATTGATTTTTACAGCTCATCAGTAGAGCAGTAACATTATGAAGTTGTCTTATCTGCTTGACTACTTAGCTCAAAACAAGTATCCATCATAGATGGAAATGCCTCCCCCCCCCCAACACAGCCCCCAGTGCAACACCCATTTTCTCTTACTTGTATGTCCAGGCACCACCAGCCACTGTTTTCATACATGAGCCACAGTGCCAAATGCCCACTGCTTTCCTCTTCATTTTAGTCTGAAAGAAAGAAAAAAAAAACATTGCACTTACAGACTTGTCCAAGGCTAGCTAGTGTACAGCTAAAAAAAATTCCCCTTGTCCCAACCTTCCACCCCCCAAACCAGATCCTGCCTGGTCAAAATGATGCCCCCATGCCTGGGAGGAAAGACAACAGAGATTTGGTGACAGAAGCCACTTGTTACCCAGAGCAGCACTGATACACTTCTGGCAACTGATCAGCAGCCAGGAGGGGAAACGGAGCTGTACCCATGAACCTCCAGTGTCCCCACACATTTGGAAGTAAGAAACACATCCGGAAAGCAAGATTCCATCCCTAATCAGCATCCAATAATTATGCTACTTAAGGCATATTTTCTAAATTTGTATGTCTGTATCCCTTCAAGCCACCTGTCAACCAGGCCTGTCCTTTTTTAGCTTTCCAGATTAGTTGGAATTATACATACATTTGAATAAAGAAGAGGTGGCAAAGTCCATTAACATGCCACATAAGCATCACCTTGTTTGGGGGAGGGGGATGTAATGGAAATTTTGCCTGTGTCTGCATTTATTCATATTTTCCCCTTCACACACATACAAATTGGCACTTGTGGCTAGCGGTTTTGAAAAAAAAATCCCTCCTAGGCCTAAATAGAGAAGGCTTATGAAAATATAGTGGAAATTCTCTCAACCACACCCCACCAAAAGAATTAGCAAGCTTGTTAAATTGAAATTGGGGTGGCTCTGGAGAATGGAAAAGGGGCACATCTGGCGTAATGGTTGTGTGTGATCCAACAAATGCTGGTTTGGGCACCAGAGTGTCGATGAACACCAGAGTATCGATGAGCTATATTTTCTGTCACATCTAGAAATTACTTTATTCAAAGCTTGAGCAAAATGAAGCAGTAGCAGTATTGGGAAAGAGGCAAAAAGATCAAGGCTGGCTACCCAGACTTCATCAGCAGAGCTGATTCAAAAAAGAACTAGTAGATCTGGATGGTTCGTTTATGTTTTTCAGTACACCTACAATAAAAATAAATCCAGTAAAATAATCTCTTGTCTACTCTGAATTCTAGTAGGTAGCTGACATGTATTCTGGATGTTCTGTTTCTGCCTAATCAGAGCACATGACATCTAAAATTTCAACATACCTGATAGATTTTGACTAATGGCTTTTACTTAATGGAAAAATATTACCAGAAAAAACGTACAATTTCAACCAGGATGAGATGGATTGTTTTATTTATTGGATTTACGCCCATCTTTTCCCTAGAACACAACAAGTCAGGTCTTTCTTATCTGGGATCAGACCTATTTGTTTTCTGAATCCCTATATTTGCATAAATATGGAGGAAAATGGTGCTAGTCATACATTCAATACCTGCAGAGTTTTTCTCAAGGGATAACAACAAAGTTTCTACACTTTTAGCAAATCAGCTAGTAAAGGAGGAAATCTTCCAGCTCACTGGGGTGGATACAGATGACAGCCATTGGGGTCACTCCTTGTGGCCGTTTCCAGGTAACCCATCCCACTGCTCACTGCACCTGGCCAAGTGGAAAATGGGCATGGAAATGTCAGAAACCTGTTTTTTTGGGGGGGTTGTTTTTTATTTTACAGTGGCCTTGTGTAAGCTGAGTCCCCCCCCCCCTTCTTCCCCTTCACCTTGTCTTTCCTCAATCTGGGCTCCCTGAGGAAAAATTCAGTGGGCAAAAGTGGGCAACTAGCAGCAAGAGTATTCATTTTGGAAATTCTGGATAGGAGACTAAACCTGTACTGCCTCAAAAACCCTTTTTATTAGAGAGAACACATCCCGAAAGGGCAACCTTCTTTCATAATCTCTACTGATGATCAGAAGTTCTGCACAATGAAAAAAACCTCTCACCTTGCCACAGAAGGAGCAAGTGTACTTGGCATGCTGGCTAATTTCAATCTTCTTCACCATCTTCCTCAGAGAAGCTCCGTATCGGGTACCATATTTACCCACGATCCCAACCTTCTTGGTGCGCTTGGCCTGTCACAAAAGAAAAAGCAATTATGTCACATTCTCACAACTGGCAAACTTGTTAGTACTGTCTTTATTACAACAGACAATGACCTAGACACATTTCAGTCCTTTGAAGGAAAGTGGAAATGCTTTGATTCCATGCATGTCTACCCAAATCCCACTGAATTTACAAGGATTGGTACACAAGTAAAAACAGCAATCCAGACTAAAACCACTCATTTGAAGTGTCCGATCTCAATCATAACCACATGCCCAGCTATTGACAATTCCTGTAAAATGAAGTGATGGTTCTCTAAAGATGATAAATAGCTGAAATGTTCTCCTGTCATCACTGCCAACACATTTGCATTTTGCCATGCTAACCTGAACCAGATGGAAAAACAAACTATGTCAAGACACATCCAGCTAATTTCACTCTTCTATGCAAAGATTAATTGCAAAAGAAAGCAGTCTGATGTAAATGTCCCTCAACCCAACCATTATTCTTTAAAATCATTCATTATGGTGCTGTGTTATTTATCTGCACATACATAAAATGGAAAAAAAAATAAGTTGGGGAGACTTGATTTTGTTTTAGTAACATCAGGCACAGTAACATCAGGGAATTGACTGGATGGCCCTTGTGGTCCCTTCTGGTTCTATGTTTACAAAGGAAGTAAAGTACAGTAGAGTCTCACTTATCCAACATAAATGGGCCGGCAGAATGTTGGATAAGCGAATATGTTGGATAATAAGGAGAGATTAAGGAGAAGCCTATTAAACATCAAATTAGGTTATGATTTTACAAATTAAGCACCAAAATATCATGTTATACAACAAATTTGTCAGAAAAAGTAGTTCAATATGCAGGAATGCTACGTAGTAATTACTGTATTTACGAATATTAGGATGTACTGAAAACATTGACTACAAAAATGCATTGGATAATCCAGAACGCTGGATACGCGAGTGTTGGATAAGTGAGACTACTGTAGTTATTATCCTAGGATATCTGGCAAGTCTTTACTTGACTAATTCCATGAACATCTTAAGTTTTAGGGTGCATCTACACGATAGAACAGGGGCCCCCAAACAGACCCGCAGACTGGATGTAGCCCTCCAAGGTCATTTACCTGGTTCCTGCCCGGCCCTTTTGACTTAGGGTCGCCCTAAGTCTGAAACAACCTGAGGGCACACAACAACAATCCTAATTAACTTAACTTATCAGCCAAAGGTAGTCCCACACTTCTCATTGAAACACTGGTAAGTTTATACTGGTTGACATTGTTCTTCATTTTGAATATTGTGTTGTTCTTTCATGGGTTTTTTTGCACTACAAATAAGAGATGTGCAGTGTGCATAATAAGTAGTTCATTTTCCCCCAAACTGTCTGTTTAAGTATCCCTGCTAAATAATAATAATAATAATAATAATAATAATAATAATAATAATAATAATAATATTTCATACCCACCTCTCCTCAAGGCTTGAGGCAGGGCACAACATAGTTAAAAACACACGATCATAAAACATTGTGTAGAATACATATATTAAAACACATTTCTATGAAATATATACATTAAAATACACAGAACAAAAATTAAAAAACTAAACATAGGACACGAGTTCAAAATTCGTAGTTAAATACAGATTGACACCACTTTAACTTTCATGGTTCAAAGCTATGGAATCCTGAGAGCTAGAGTCTGGCAAGGCCCAAATACTCTTTGGCAGAAAAGACGAAAGAGTGCTACTGCCACAACAAACTACAATTTCCATGATTCCATAGCACTGAGTCATGGCAGTTAAAGTGGTGTCAAACTGCATCAATTATATTGCAATCTTACTTTTGGGTAACTTGAAGACAGTCAGCATTCTCTATTTCACTGATTTTGCACCTGAGGATTCAACCACCTATGGCTTGAAAACATTTTTCAAAAATTCCCAGTTGCCATTTTATACAAGGAACACTATTCTATTATGCCACTGTATATAATGGGACACGAGCATCCACTGATTTTAGTACCCACGGGGATCCTGGAACCAAACCCAAGCAGATACCAAAGGCTCACTTCAGTGTATTTTACATGTTTTTTTTAATCAATCCCACTGAAATCTATACTAATGCTAAATCTTCCCTAACTCTGAATTAGAAAACGGAGTGCAGTACACCAAACCAAGTATGCTCAGTCAATCCAGATCAAGTAGAGAAGAAACCCAGGAAGCACTCATTTGGTAGAATAAGTACAGGGTTGCTGTGAGTTTTCCAGGGTGTATGGCCATGTTCCAGGAGCATTCAATCCTGATGTTTCACCCACATTTATGGCAGGCATCCTCACAGGTTGTGAGGTATATTGGAAACTTGGCAAGGGAGGTTTATATATCTGTGGAAGGTCCAGGGTGTGAATGTTGTAATCAATCACCTTGATTCGCATTAAAAAGCCCTGCAGCTTCAAGGCCTGGCTGATTCCTGCCAGGGGGAATCCTTCGTTGGGAGGTGTTAGCTGGTCCTGATTGTTTCATGTCTGGAATTGTCCTGCTTTCAGAGTGTTGTTCTTCATTTACTGTCTTGATTTTAGAGTTTTTGTTAATACTGGTCGCCAAATTTTGTTCATTTTCATGGTTTCCTCCTTTCTGGTCAAATCGTACACATGCTTGTGGATTTCAATGGCTTCTCTATGTGGACTGACACAGTGGTTGTTGGACAGGAATCAGCCAGGCTTTGAAGCTGCAAGGCTTTTCAATGTTAATCAAAGTGATTACAGTAGAGTTTCATTTACCCAACATAAACGGGTCGGCAGAAAGTTGGATAAGCGAAAATGTTGGATAATAAGGAGGGATTAAGGGAAAGCCAATTAAACGTCAAATTATGTTATGATTTAACAAATTAAGCAGCAAAAACATCATGATTGACAATAAATCAACAGAAAAAGCAGTCCAAAACATGGCAACATTATGTAGTAATTACTGTATTTATGAATTTAGCACCAAAACATTGCAATATATTGAAAACATTGACTACAAAAACACTGGCTACTAACAAATTGACTACAAATAAAGATAGCATTGCATAACATGAACTTACAGTAGCAACATTGTTGGAAATTAAATCCATAAAAAGTTCAATCCTTGCTGTGGATCGCAGCAAGCTGTGTTGCATAATCCAGAACATTGGATAAAGCAGATGTTGGATAAGTGAGACTCTACTGTAATTGCAACATTCACACTGGCCACCAGAGTACCAGAGCTCAATGCTACAGAATCCTGGGAGTTGTAATTTACAACAGAATGAGTTTATCCATGCCTCACAGCCTCTGAGGATGCCTGCCATAGATGTGGGCGAAACGTCAGGAGAGAATACTTCTGGAACATGGCCACACAGCCCAAAGACATACAACGACCCTGTGATCGGCCATGAAAGCCTTCGACAACAGAATGAGTGCAGTTTGACAGCACTTTTAAGTACCTGGGCTCAATGCTACTGAATCCTGGGAGCTGTAATTTAACAAGGCCTTTCTTACGTTTCCTCTGCCAAAGAGGGCTGGTGCCTCACCAAACTACAGGCCCCACGATTCCACAGCATGGAGCCATGGTGGTTAAATGGTGTCGAACTGCATTCATTTCACGGTATAGATCTGACATCCTCAAACTGCGGCCCTCTAACAGTTTGGGCCTCCAAATCCCTGAATTGATTGAGAAAGCTGGCTAAGGCTTCTGGGAGTTGGAGGCCCAAACAGCTGGAGGATGCTTGGTATAGATGCACCCACAGTTGTCCAACGGAAGGCCGTGAAGCCCTCTCTCCCGCGCAGGCGCACGACAACCCGAAGGATTCCATTCCCAACCGGCAGGGCCTCGCTCTCCGGCTTCGTCGCCGAGGCTCAGCCCGAAAAGCTCCCAATATGGGGCCCCACACACACCCGACCCCACATACTCCCATCCCGCGTTAGTAGCCAGGCAAGTACGGAGCGCGCCGAGGAGGATGGCAGCGGATTAAGTGAACAATAAACCGATCTAAAAAGAGACGGAAGGGACTCACCATCTTGCCACTCCTACAGGCCGCGGAAAGAAAGAAAGAAAGACGGCAGGAAATGCGCCTCTGCGCGTGCGCACCACTAGCCCCGGCTTCCCATCCAACAGGAAGAAAAAAGGAGCACGTGATACAACCATAGAGAGATGGGGTGGAGCGGTCGCTGGGTTGTCTACAAGGCGGGAGGTGTTTCCACCAATATGGATCCTTATTTCCAAACAAAATTGAGCCTCAAAGGTTGGGATCAAGAAGGCTAGTGGGTATGGCATTGACTAGACAATATAGCCAGTCCCACAGAGTGTTCTTGTATGTTTTGGAATTACAGTAGAGTCTCACTTATCCAAGACTCGCTTATCCAAATTTCTGGATTATCCAACGCATTTTTGTAGTCAATGTTTTCAATACATCATGATATTTTGGTACTAAATTCCTAAATACAGTAATTACAACATAACATTACTGTGTACTGAACTACATTTTCTGTCAAATTTGTTGTATAACATGACGTTTTGGTGCTTAATTTGTAAAATCATAACCTAATTTGATGTTTAATAGGCTTTTCCTTAATCTCTCCTTATTATCCAACATATTCGCTTATCCAACATTCTGCCGGCCCATTTATGTTGGATAAGTGAGACTACTGTATTTCAATACTGCAGTCTCCACAAGGCAACTTAACATCAGTACAAAAGAACTCTTTATTGTAGAATTAATGGAGTTTGGCACCACTTTTACTGCCATGGTTCAATACTATCGAACTCCGGGAGTTGTAGTTTTGCAAGGTCTTCAGCCTTCTCTGCCCGAGAGCGCTGGGGCCTCACCAAACGTCAACTCCCAGGATTGTCTAACATCAAGCCATGGCAGTTAAGATGGTGTCAAACTGCATTATGTAGTTGCACTCTTTTTTTCTTAAGTCAGGAGCGACTTGAGAAACTGCAAGTCGCTTCTGGTGTGAGACAATTGGTCATCTGCAAAGACGCCCGGATGTTTTGATGTTTTTACAATGACCAATCTTGATAAAATAGGGAAGAGCAGACACATCACACTGGCAACAAAGGTCCACATAGTTAAAGCAATGGTATTCCCTGTAGTAACCTATGGATGCGAGAGCTGGACCATAAGGAATGATGAACAAAGGAAGATTGACACTTTTGAACTGTGGTGTTGGAGGAAAATTCAGAGAGTGCCTTGTGTCATGGTTTGCAAAGACACTGCTGTGTGTGTGTTAACTAAAAAATTAAGTACATGAAGCCAATTGGCTGAGCCTGCAAAGACCTGGGGATTGAATCAATACTGTTTCTGTTCTGCTGCTGCAGAACCAGTTTGGACAAGTTTTCAGTGCTGAGTACTGCTGATGAAGAGAGCAATACACTCAGAGAGAGGCCTTGGCTATTTAGAGGCCTGTTTGCTGCTGAGAAAAGAGGGAGAAGAACCAGGACTGTATGCTTCTCTGAAGCAGATTTGTGGACTGAGAAAAGACTATTTATGACTGTGGACTTGTGTAAGTGATCAGAGGGATCATTGTACATACTACGGTTTTTGATCGCTTGGAATCAGTAAAGATCCTGTGTTTTTGTTCTGCAAACTTGAGTGGCATGTTATTGTTCTGCGAGTGATTCTGGATCGTGGTCACACCTAAGAGTTTCCATTTATCATCATCAATCTGTAACACCTTGGACCACAAGATTAAACTAGTCCATATTCCAGGAAATAATGGCCAGCTGCTCACTGGAGGGAAGGATAAAGAGACAAAGATGAAGTACTTTGGCCACTTAATGAGAAGACGGGAAAGCTTGGAGAAGAGAACGATGCTGGGAAAAATGGAAGGAAAAAGGAAGAGGGGCAGACCAAGGGCAAGATTGATGGATGGTATCCTTGAATGACTGACTTGACCTTGAAGGAACTGGAGGTGACCACAGCAGATAGCTCTGACATGGTCTGGACAACAACAACAAAAACCATCCTTGTGGGAGGCTTCTCTCATGTCCCCACATGGAGCTGGAGCTGATAGAGGGAGCTCATCCACGCTCTCCTAGGTTGGTTCGAACCGGCAACCTTCAGGTCAGCAACCCAACCTTCAAGTCAGCAGTCCTGCCAGTACAATGGTTTAACCCACTGTGCCACCGGGAGCTCCTGGTGAAATCTGAGAAACAGCAACTTAAGTAGAAGCAACTCAAGCACCCCTTGCCCAGCATTTTGAAACCTGAAATATTCCAAAATTTTCTGCCTTGGTGGCTGAGATAGTGACACCTTTGCTCTCTGATGTATCCATATATACAAGCTCGCTTATCCAACGTTCTGGATTATCCAACGTATTTTTGTAGTCAATGTTTTCAATATATCGTGATATTCTGGTGCTAAATTCATAAATACAGTAATTACTACATAGCATTACTGCGTATTGAACTACTTTTTCTGCCAAATTTGTTGTCTAACATGATGTTTTGGTGCTTTATTTGTAAAATCATTACCTAATTTGATGTTTAATAGGCTTTTCCTTAATGCCTCCTTATTATCCAACATATTCGCTTATCCAACATTCTGCCGGCCCGTTTATGTTGGATAAGTGAGACTCTACTGTACAATATTGCATATAAAGTTAAGAATCTGTGCATAAGGTGTGTATGAAGCATAAAATAATTTCGTGTTTAGACCTGGGTCCCATTTTCAAGATATCCCATTAGCTACCTATATGCAAATAGGGATATTCCAAAATAAATATAAAAAATTCCAAAACCCTACACTTCAGGTTCCAAGCATTTCAGATACTCAACACGTAACTTATCAGAGAAGGCAGACTAAAGTCCCTTCCACATCACACAGTTTTAGGGCTATGATTCTGCTTTGGCTCTTATAGCAACTTCCTATGGGATCTGCAGTTTAGAGGAAATAATTCAGAATCTAACAGGGGAGTTCTAGTATCTCAACACACTGCAGGCCCCAGGATCCCGTACCATAAAGTGGAATCATGGTTCTATATATGTGGCTGCACTGCAGTTTCAAAACAGTATTAAGGAACATGCAGACGATTGCATAGCCATAGACAATCCTGCAGTTTGGGGCCTGAAAGGTGACTGCACAAATCACAAAGCCCTGGTGCACATTAAGGACTCACTTTCACACACCTTTTGTGGAGGTTTGTTGCTAGGTTGCTGCAGTCTGAAGCTGGTTTCGAACTTCATTAAAGGGTCAATGTAGATGGGGCCTTGGTAGCATGAAGGGCCTTTCCTCAAATGTGCCTTTCTCGTCTCAATAAGAAGGCTGCAATGTGATTTATGGCAGACTGCCTTTGAAAGACAATTTGAGAACGAATGTATCTGTAGATATGCTTCCTGAAGCCAGTTGTATGAAGTATTTCAGTTTTATATAACTTGCTACTCTGTTTGTTCTTTCCCAGTGCAAAGCTGGGCAACATTTGGCACGATTTTGAGGTAGGTACAGCTCCCTTGGCATTATACCATGAGCCTTCTCCACTTAGGCACAAAAAAAAATGAAATGCAAAGATACAGACTGGGAGACGTCTGGCTCAACAGCAGTATGTGTGAAAAAGATCTTGGAGTGCTCGTGGACAACAAGTTAAACATAAATCAACTATGCAATGCTGCGGTTAAAAAAGCCAATGGGATATCAGCGAGCATAAATAGGAGTATAGTGTCTAGATCTAGGGAAGTCATGTTACCCCTCTATTCTGATTGGTCAGATCACACCTGGAATACTGTGTCCAATTCTGGGCACCACAATTGAAGGGATGTCAACAAGCTAGAATGTGTCCAGAGTAGGATGACTAAAATGATCAAGGGTCTGGAGAACACACCCTATGAGGAGCGGCTTAATGATCTGGGCGTTTAGCCTACAGAAGAGAAGGCTGAGAGGAGACATGATGAGGGCCATGTATCAAGATATGAGAGAAAGTCGTAGGAAGGAGGGAGCAAGCGTTTTCTGCTGCCCTGGAGACAAGGACGTGAAACAATGGCTTCAAACTACAGGAAAGGAGATTTCCATCTGAACATTAGGAAGAACTGTGAGAGCTGTTTGCCAGTAGAACTCTCGGCCCCCAGAGTGCGGTGGAGGCTTTTAAATAGAGGCTGGATGGCCATCTGTCAGGGGTGCTTTGAATGCGATTTTCCTGCTTTTTGGCAGGGAGTTGGACTGGATGGCCCACAAGGTCTCTTCCAACTCTGATTCTATGACTCTCAACTGTGACTAAATATTTCTGGGGAGCCAAAGTTTGTCCACTTCAACCTAGAATATTTAGCCCTTCATAGGCTTAAATTAGGTGAGCAATTCTGTCCTTCGTTTTTGGCTTGCACTTCCCATCCGCTAATGGTGAGATTGAGAATTGCATGTCAACACAATAGCCTATTTTGACTGCCTTCTTGGATGCTGCTGTGCAAACTGATGTTCTTTTTAGAAAACTGATTTTTTTTTAATCCTTTCCTTTAGGAATTTATCAATCCTGCTCACGGAAAAGAGGAACCCCGCTGTTCTTTCCAGCCACTTCTTGCTTAATTATTTAAGTCTCTCCCAGGAGAACAGAGTTGTTGAGTGCCTGTAAACTTACAGAATTTATTGGCTGTGAGAGGAGGAACATTTTATTTCCTGAGAAATCCTGTGGAGAGGTATTAAATGCAAAGCTATAGCGAAGACTCAAGTTGTAAAACTCATCTATATCACTGCAGATTTTATGGGACTTGGAGGTGTAGCCGCAGAATGCAGATTCTCTATTACCTAGTCAGAGAAGCAATAAAAGGGAAAGCAGCTGAAGCTGTTCAGTTAGCAAGCAGGCTTTATTACAAATGGGAGTAAAAGTAGTAGATGGCCCAATAATGGGAAAGAAAACAGTAAACAATACAGGAGACTTAAAACACACAGGCTGCTTAGTTTCATCCTATGTGATTATTATGTGGCTCCAACAGCATCCAAATAATATATTTTTACATCCATCCTGTTTGTGCACATTTCTGGCATTTTTGTATGTGCCTTTAAGTTGTCTATCAATGAATCATGACTCCATGAATTTCATAGGGTTGTCAAAGGCTTTCATGGCCGGAATCACAGGGTTGCTGTGAGTTTTCTGAGCTGTATGGCCATGTTCCAAAAGAATGCTTCTGGAACATGGCCATACAGCCCGGAAAACTCACAGGAACTCAATTTCATAGGGTTTTCTTAGATAAGACCTTGTAAAACTACAATCCCTGCAATTCCACAGTATTGAGCCATGGCAATTAAAGTTGTGCCAAACAGCATTCATTTTACAGTATAGAACTAAAAACTTAAGCTTCCTTCTAGTGAAATATAGCCCATAATATCTGGTATTTGTTGCTGATATCTCAGCCAAGTATTAACCAGATGTAATACTAATCTGTTGAGTGTCCAAGGTCAGATTGGATGTGGTGCATATAAGGCATTTCAGTATATCATTATCCAAGGTATTTAAAAGCCCCATTTAAAGAAAACTATCAGAAAATGCAGGAAAAGTATGAAACGAATGGTACATTACTGTAGACTTGACAGTCTTCTTAAATAGCTGTATGAGGAGGAAGCTCATTTAGTCTAGATAATGAAAGGTAGAACTTGTGCCATTTTAAAAGGCACCATAAGAGTGGGAAATGCTGGGATTTGTTTGTACAACTGAAGCAGTTCAGGAGTAATAAGTGGCAAAATTGCCTGTGAAAAGATCGCACATGATATTCTTGCAAACAAATTAATAACATGTGGGCTAGACAATACTACTGTTAGGTGTATTTGTAACTGGTTGATTGACATATCCTAAAGGATAGTCACCAATGGGTCTTCTTTTTCATCCTGGAGAGAGGTGAACAATGAGGCGCCACAGGAATCTGTCTTGGGCGCAGTGCTATTCAACATCTTTATGGGAAAAAGAATGGGAAAATTGAAGACACACTTATCAGATTTGCAGATAACAGCAGGATTTTGGATCAGAAAGCTGGGTTTAAACTACCAAATGTTTTTCAGCAGGGATAAATGTAATATATCACATCTAGGCAAGAAAAAAGAAAAATGCACAGCTATAGGATTGGGGTGACAATGGCTTGAAAGCATTACATGTAAGAAAATTGGGGCTTTAAACATGAGTCTATAATGCGATGAAGTGGCCAAACAATTAATACAATTCTGTTTTGTATCAACAGGACTACAGTGTCTGCATCGAGGGAATTAGTTATCCTACTCTATTCAGTTTTGGTCAGACCCTTTATTCTGTAAGATTCAAGAATCAATGCCAAAAATTGATACTAAGTTTATTGAGCCAATGTTTATTGATTTCATCCATTAAATAATATCTCACACAATAAAAAGTAAGCATAATTTTCTGTGGTGTTACTGTCTGCAAAAAAATTCATCAATACGCCGTTTCTTGCATGGGCTTCCTGGAAATAAGTTTGTTTCAGTTGATGCTGCTGCCTGTCCTGCACCTTCACATGCATCTACTGCTTCCACAAGCAGAGTTTCATCCAAGTCACCTGAGTCCTCTGAAAAGGTCTTCTGGAAAAGTTTCAGGATGGTCTGCTGCTTTGGGTCCTGCTAGGAGGTCAAAGTAGAGATCTTTAGAAAAATGTTTACTATTAAGGAGCAAATAGACAAATAATCTCCACTAATCCATAAGGAAAGGAAAAAGAAAACTTCAGAGACAAGCAAGACCTCTTTAAGGTGTTAGCCAATATGTCTTCCTTTACAACTACGTAAGGGAAAAAGAGAAAAAGAACTAATGATGCAGCTGACAAACTTCGCAAGAGCAAAATTATTACAGTAATTCAACCCAATAATCCAAGCACAGCCATGGATCCCAAAAAGAAACATGGTAAGTGATACATGCAGCTAGCAGTCGGATTCCTTAGGGGAAAATATTTTGAATATAGAAGGAGCCCTTTCTGGGTATGATTATTGGAACCAATGTGTGATCTCTGGAGAATTTGCTGAGGAGATAGAAAGTATTCGGGATTGACTTTAACTTTGTCATTTTGATTGAGCTTGAAATGACATTTGCTCATTTTATTACATTTCTTTGCATCATAACTTTTCAACCCACAAGTTTTATCTTCACAGTTGTTTTTCTTCCCCCTCTAAAGCATTGGCCAGTAGAAATGCCTTTTGCCTTTTCATTCATGATTACATAAAATACGTTGCTACTTAAAAACACAGGGGAAGATCCACTGTGTCCAGGATTTACATCAGTGCTAAAGGATACACACAAATCCAGGTAGTTACCTTGTAAAAGTAGTAATCTTTGGCTTCAGATGTTTCAGAGAACTTAGCTTCAGAAAGGCCAGCTTCACCTAAAACTCTGATCTTCTCTTGGATCATGGGCCTAACAAATATGGTAATTTCAAATACAAAATTAAAAACTATTTTTCCAAATAAGGATTAAAAGTATTTGTTGTGATAATGGTTTTGAACTATAACCCAAGAGATGTCAGATATGATATGGCTGATAGCTTCCCCTAATGCAGTGGTTCTCAACCTGTGGATCCCCAGGTGTTTTGGCTTACAACTCCCTGAAATCCCAGTCAATTTACCAGTTGTTAGGATTTCTGGGAGTTGAAGGCCAAAATATCTGGGGACCCACAAGTTGAGAACCACTGTCCTAATGTCATTAGTCTTGATCCACATTTCACTTTATCACAATACAGCATATAAAATATCCTATATTTCTATGAAAATCAGTCTAAGTTTTGCATTTAATGTCCTTCCTTCCTCCTCCTCCTCATTATTATTATTATTTTATTTTTATACCCCACCCCATCTCCCTGGAGGTAGTTTTATACCCCTATATACATTCTCCCCATAGACTTTGGTACAATTAGCATAAAAGAAGATGAAGAAACACTACTGTCTATCAGTAGAGGAAGTGAGGCCAGACTGATTATGGAGTATATAAAGAACAATCTCTAGAGACTCTGGTTTCAAGCCATGGAAGCACAGGTAATGTCTTGGTGACTATCAGAAGTTGAAACCTGCACCTTCAGAGAATTCCCACTGTTCTGGAAATCCTTCCATTTCTGACTACAAAAGTGTAAACCCCTAATGATCATGAACCTATAAGATCAACCAAAGGCTTCGATATATGGGGATTTTTTTGATAGACATGTAGAGTCCTAGAATGTAATTAGGGAGAGAGCAGAAATTATTTCTTTCCAATGGGAGAGGAAATCCGGTGTTAAAGGCTTTGTACCATTTTAAAATATACTTGAAAGGTGGAGAAATGCTGGGATGGGTATGCACAACAGAGATAGTTCAAGCACAATCAGTGGTAATGTTGCAGGCAAAGAAAAAAGAATGTGATCAATTGGGGAGAGTTACAATGAATGGAACAAACTCTACCTGCATAGCAATCAACCTCAGTAGGCAATTTGTGGAAGAGGAAAGGTTTTAAGGAGTGAAACTGAAGAAAGAATTCTTCTGGTTAACCAACTCCAGGATCTATAATCCATGCAAGTCAACCTGTCATTTGATACCATTATTTGAAAGGGGGGGGGGGGGGGACAAAGAGAAAGAATATACATCACTATCTGAAAATAGACTCCTGTATTTTTTAACATATGGCCTTGAACATCACTTGATGGAAATACAAATTGAAAATTTAGAAAATACACATGTGCAGAAAGAAAGAGTTTATGGTGAATATAAAAAAGTTAGTATCAATTTGGCAGGTATAAAAATTATGTAAATTGAGCTAACAATTAACATTTGGTGTAATGATTATAATAGCTTGAAGCAGGGCAGGTTCCTAGGTCTGTGAGCCTAACAAACTGATAAAAGCTAACAGACGGTTATAGGATAGCTAAAGACCACTGAGAAAAAGTAAAACCTGGTAAAAGGCAGAAAATATGAAATTGTAAGATTAAGAAAGATGGAAATATTTTACCTAGAAAAAAATGAAAGAAGAAAATCAGGCACCCAGCTGACAGTAAACCATATGTAAAGTGTCCAAGTTAGCAGATTAGCAATTAACAGAGCAAATTATGCCGCAAGATAAAGCAGAAGAACATAACTTAATTGCAAGAGAAGACAGTTGATGTCACAATGCAAAGAAAGCCTTCAGCTAACCAAGTGCTGCAATTCCTTGCAGAGCCAGATGGAGAAAGACAGCAGAGCAAAAGGGAAGAAAAGAACGCCATCACGCTTCCCAACCCATCAAACAGCGCAATTTCTTCCACTCTTGTGCTAATTATTTCATGAAGTGATTTACAACTAAAATGGGGGAATGACTGTCATTAGCTCTCTTTCATGTGTGGGCGATATGTCAGCTTCTAGTTCCGTGTGATTACTTGCAGAAGGTTGAGAGGAGGGAAGGAAACTTTTGACAGGAATGTCTGTCTCAGTGAAGATGAACCAGTTTCCTGCATCATCATGACAGAGCCCAGATATAAACCCCTCCCCGCACAATAATTCAAATATTCCTGGCTGTGCATTTTTTGTCAGTCATTCCTGAAGATTGCTGAAGAGGCACCAGAGAAGTTGCAGAAGAGAGATTTCAGCTAAGCAAAGTGGATCTGATCTAACTACTCAGAGCTTTAGATCCTTTATCTTACAAAAAAAGCCACTGGGAGCTTTGCAAGGTTAGAATAGAAACTATTAGGATATATTAATTGCTGTCACAAAGGGTATATCTACACTGTGGAATTAATGCACCTTGACATCATTTTGACTGCTACGGCTCAATGCAATGGAATTGTGAGAGCTGTAGTTTGTGAAGCATCAGTACTATTTAGCAGAGAAGGCTAAAGACCTTGTCAAAGTACAACTCTCATAATTCCATAGCATTGAACCATGGTAATTAAATTTATTTATTTATCCTATTTATATCCCAAAGGGGACCCAAGACGGCTTTACACATAGGCAACTATTTGATGCCTTAGAACAATGTACAATTAAAATAAACCTTTTAAATAGAATCTAAAACACATTAAAACATTTTAAACAATTACATTCACTATTAACCACTCTATCCGCAATTATACTCCGGGCCATTCCAATAGTCATTGCACATAATTCCATATCCATCTATTGTACTAAGAATGTTCTCTGAAGGTTTGATCCCAAAGCCAACTTTTCACTCTCTTTCAGAAGGTCAGGAGGGAGGGGGCTGATCTAATATCCCTAGGGAGTAGTACTGTTAAACTATATTATTTCTACAGTGCAGCTGCACTCTAAACCATGTTCAAAGCATTCCAACTGAAAGCCAAGGAAAATAAAAAAATATCAGTCACTGGAATGACAATGATGTGACACAAATGACTTCATGTTCCATTGACAGTAAGCAACCAGGTGTCATGCCTGTACTGCTTCCTAATTTCCTCCTGCTACTCACTTATCCATTCCCAATTTCCAAAGTATATACTGAATGCTTGAAATAATTAATATAGCATTTCCACATCCTACCATAAATAGTCATCAGCTGTGCCTTTTGCTACTAAATAGTGGATGTTCACAGAACTAGTTTGCCCAATTCGGTGTGCCCGATCTTCTGCTTGAATCAAAACCTGGATTGAAAAAAAGAGTTAATGTTACTGCTGTACCAAGTAGCAGCAAACTTTAAACAAATCAGGGGAATAGATAGCTAAAGTATTGCCATTCCCCTTTCTTGAATGGGGAACAAGGCCTAGAACTTAATTCCACTGCATCATACTTTTGCCATCTTCATTTAGAGGAGGCATATTTGTGGATGGGAATTGTGCACTTCCTGGGAGACCTGAACTCAAGCCATGCCTTTTTTACAGACTCTTTTGCAGTACTAGAATTTACCCCTTGCCATCTACCATCCTTGGTACCCACATTGTGATTATTAAATTCTGCATTCACTTTTGGTCTATTATGCCATAAATACCTGTGCCATCTGTATCTCAAATTATGCCCTTCTAAAACTAATTCTTTTGGTTTATCCATTCTTTCAAGTCACTACCTCTTTAATTTAAAAAAAGCCCGGTGCCTATCTACTAATACCATGTAAATAGCCAATTACGCCCTTGCCAAAGCTTCTGAGGACACTTGAGATGTCTTACCCCAGGATTCCAGAATAGTTCTGCAAACACAACCAAATCAGCAGACGAGAGAGTAAGCCCCATGTTTGCAGCTGTTAAGGAAAGAACAGCCACAGAGAGTTTTTCAGACAACTGGAATTCCTGGCAGAGGGACTGGCGCTCAGCTGAGGGTGTGGAGCCATCAATACGAATGTATCCAATGTGCTGAAAAGGAAGTTGGAGAAACAAGGGGTCAGCTCTCATTGGGGGTGATCCTATATGACAGCTCAGATGGGAAACAAAGTAGTCTTAGAACCAGACTAAGCTTTGAAATCTGACAGCTTAATTAGCTATCTTTCTAAGCTGATGCTTATTTTAATGCACCAAATTTATTTCTGATATTTGTCAACCAGACCCCTCTCCGTGATCTATGCTATGCAATACAGGAAAGACTTGTGATGTGAAATATTGCATATGTGAAGTGTATCTCCCCCTGCACACCTGCCAAAGTCCCCATGTTGACTATCCCCTTTAATAACCTTAATCTTCCAAATTGACAGAAGGATGGAGGCTCATCTCTGGTCAAGCAATAAAGCTTGGGAGGAAGCATATATTTTTGAAGCTCGGTGGAATATCAAAGGCAAAAATCTAAGCCAGAAAGCAAAAAGAGAGCCAATAGTGAGGAATGCCATAAGTTGCAGTCCAATAACATCCAGAGAGCTTTCTAACTTCCACTTCTTCTTCATAGTTTTATAAAGATAGCTTTTATAGTTGTTTGTTCTAAACACTCAGCCTTTTAAAAACATTTAGTTCTGGAAAATTATTTTTAATGTATGTAATTCTTCCTGCTGTTGCTTGGTTTAGTTCAATATTATGAATTTCTATACAAAATTGGTATTATGTGGATTAAAAAAAATCATAGGATGAAAAGATATTTGAACATTCATGGAAAGAGTTCTATTCACCAGCATGATCAAATAATAGCAACCTTCATATTATGCCAATCATAAAAGAACTTACTGGGATCTGAAGCTTTGAAAAGTGGATATAGTAAATGCAACTGTTTACCTTTTTCGCCAATGCCTCAGTAATCGCGTCCAAAACCAGCTTGTGGTGAGCAAATACCAGGAATTTTTCTTTTCCACTTTCCAGTAAGTCTAGAATATATTCTCTGTATTTAGAGGAAATGCGGGGAAAATTCAGACACAAATATGATTTGTTCTAGAAACAATCCATGTGTCTCATGCTAAATTAGTGGTTTTTAACTTTTCATTATATTTGGAAAATGGATTATCCAGCCAATTTCCATTCCTGAGGCCTACTTTTTGCATGCTTGAGATCACACAAACTACAGATAAGTTGCTTAGAGCACAAAGAGAAGGAATTTTGACAAGTGCAATAAACATATTACCAAAAATAAAATGGGTCAATGTACCACTATCTGAATAACTTATTATTTTTCTTTTGAAGATCTGTGCATCATCATATAAAAAGTGCTACATGAATATTAAATTAAAAATAAATGAGAGAAGACAGGAGTGGAATCTTGTTCTGAAATATCTGTAACAAATTCACAAGGCTGGTTCACAATACTGATGCCACTTCTAAAGTGTTTTAATTATTTTTTTCCTAAGGTTGACTTTCCTTTCCAGTAGTCAGAGACAATACATTCTACGCCAAAAGAGTTTCTTACATAATACAGTGGATTTTGGCTTCCGCAGTCCTGTTGTAAAACAGAAGAAGAGCTTCTTTCTCTTCTTGTTTCTGCAAACAGATTATTGGGGTGGGGGGGGAGACAGATGGACCATCAGTGACGTCTGCAGATAAGGAAGTCTAACACCTTTTTAATTGAATACTTTTCCACTGGCTGAAATGCTTTTGATTTCATATACTACCCTAAATCCAATGGACATGAAGTAGCATCCTGACCTATTCCCCTTTTGAATGAAGCCATTCAAATATCTGCCGTTATCAATTAATTCAGGATCAGGAGGCCTTCAGAGCACTGACATTATATCCAAAACACAGTATATGAAAGATATCAGTCCAAATTCTCCTTTTGTTAACCTGGTAAGGTTTTGTTTCCAAATCTGGACAATGCTTACTTGTTAAAGGCATCCCTGAACTACCATCTGGCATGCGCTAGTAACATTCAACCACCATTAACTGAGATGGTAGCTTATCTTCCTACATTTTATCCTCATCTATCTTCCCATAGTTTCCAAAACTTCATTTTGCCCAACACTATACTCTATTCAAAGGAATTCCTAACTATGCAGCCTTTGTTTGAATAATGTCTACCGTATTTTACAAGGAGAATATTTTTGGTGCAGAACTAAGAGATTGCAGGGAAACAAAAAAAGTTCTGGGAATTCCAAATTGGTGTAGCAAAAAATATTTTTGTTTTCTTTTAGATAAGCATCATGCGTTCAATTTTTATTCTTGTTTTTTTATTACTCCTCGTTTATCCCTCCATTATATTCTATATCTGCCAACTATGTAAGGCAGATACAGATTATTTTACAAATTATACATTTTGGTGTACTCAGAAAAATATTGTGTGCAAATGCAAGAAATACATAAACAAATTATGAAAAAAGAGCTTTAACTGGCTCCAGTTCTCACTATAGATTTTCTAGCAAACCAGGTTTGAATTTTGTACAATGTGTCAAATGGGCCTAGCCTAAGAGGTTCTGCTGTAGTCTGGTGAGAACCTACTGTGGGATATTTAAGTTTTATCACATGTTATCTTCCCTTTACCAAAACATGCTTGAGGTTACTTTCATCAGCTTTCAGATAGATGTGTCCAGCCCCATCTGAAGACATACCCATGCTATGAATGGAAAAGTCAACACTCAACGCTGCACCACCACTACTGGCTCCCAAGTGGATCCTTCCAAATATCTGAAGCAGCAGCAAAACTACAGCCACCCCTTTTCCTGCAGTGTAACTGGACCCATACAATCAGAAGTTCAGGCATCCCACCAAACAATAACATGTACTGGTCATAATTAAGCCAATTTCCGATCTCCCAAATATATTAAAACTGACTGACTGCTTTTGATTTTTTCAGTACACTGTTCTAGAAAGCCCTCTAGTCACACATATCTCTTTTCAAGGAATTAGCATCTTGGGATAAACAACACCCATAAAAAGGGTTTGTCAATCCAAATACTGTATTTCTTTGATTTGTTTTTTTTTAAAAAAATTGTTGTTTTGTCGTTTTATCCCACTGCCATGCTTCCCTCCTTGTACATGCAATTTATACAGAAAACTACAGAAGTTACATTTGAAATATCAATCTCAATCTTAATTTTTCCACTCCATATCTTAGCACATTCTCTAAATAGTTCCTAACTGGTTCCCACGTCCACTTGATTATTGCAGCCTTTTCAATTTTATCTATATTGTTCTATTTGCAATTTGTTATTTCCACATTTAACATATTAACTATATACAGTAGAGTCTCACTTATCCAAGCTAAACAGACAAGCAGAAGCTCGGATAAGCGAATATCTTGGATAATAAGGAGGGATTAAGGAAAAGCCTATTAAACATCAAATTAGGTTATGATTTTACAAATTAAGCACCAAAACATTTTTTACAACAAATTTGACAGAAAAAGTTCAATACGCAGTAATGTTATGTTGTAATTACTGTATTTACGAATTTAGCACCAAAATATCACAATATATTGAAAACATTGACTACAAAATGGCTTGGATAATCCAGAAACTTGGATAAGCGAGGCTTGGATAAGTGAGACTCTACTGTATTATACCAATTCATCAGACTGTTTTGTTTTATCTTTCTAACCCCTCAGTAAAACAATTTATACACACGCTATTAATTTGTCAACCATTTTTTCTTTTTGTATATTCTTCACTCCTGTTATCCTTGCATGTAGTACATCTCTATTAACTATTACTATCTGTAGACTTAACATTCTATTGATTTCTCCTTCAATCATTCTCCGGTATTCTTGCACTAGATCATATTTCTTTGATTCTAAGACAAACTTTTCCCCTTATAAACATATCTGAAACAGAAAATGTCTTAAAATCATGCATGCTTTTTTATAAAAGGTTTTTTTTCCTATTGGTGGTACTAAAATTAGTGTGTGTCTTATAACTGATGGTACCTTGGAATCAATGTAATATGGTAAATGAGCAAACAACAGCAAAAACTATGGTTTTGAAACCAGTTTCAAATTCTGGTGTCATCCTGGACTAGCATCCTTTTGCAAACTAGGTTTTATGTGCTGGCTTTACAAACTGTGTTTTAGCATTGTAACTGAATGCTATTATATTCATACCCAACCACAGTTCTAACTCACACTTTTGTAACCCTTTGCCATTTCCTTTGCGGCTGCTGCCAGCTCAGCCTTTGTCCTGGCATTGATGCCCTCAGGAGCCACCACGACCATTTTGCGCTGCTTTGCAGGGAGTTGGGAAAGCACGTTGGACTTCAGGCGGCGAATCATGATAGATTCTTCCAGAAGAAGTTTCAGCTCTCCAAGATTGGAAGATCCAGAATAATCCCATCCCCAAGGTCGCTGCAATCAACACAAAACAGAGGCCATTAACATTGTCACTACTCAGTCATTAAAACCATTCTAAGAACTATTCTTATACTGTACATTTGTACACTGGAAATTCAATTAAGGGCATTATTTGGATTTTTAATTTTTAAAAATGGTACGGCACAGGTGCCTAAAACTTCTAAAGATGTCTGCCGGAGATCAAAAAAACGTACCACACTATGTTGGAGATGGAGTTTGAGTAGTGATTAATATATATAATTCTGTAGTCTCCATTTCTCTCCATATTTTTAGTGCTTGCCATTCTGCTCCCAGTGTAATCCAACTTGACCCTGTCTTGATAATCTGTCCTATATGTTGTAAAATTTTATTTATTATAACTCTACTATTTATTGCATAATCTCATGGTGGCAAAGTAAGAATTTTGAAACATGTGTAGATTAAAACCATATATAATTGATCCAAGTTACACTTTAAAAGTTACAATTTTAAACCATATACATTTGCAAGGTAGTCCCCAAAATCTTTAATTAAAAGCCTCTCCTCTTGTCTTTGGTGCTAATTTGACGCCTAAGGAGAGGACATTCAACAGTGGGGGCATCATAAAACTGAGAAGGCTCTCTGCCATATACTCTCACTCCATATGGCTCCATTGCTGGACCTTAATTATGCCATTCAGAGGCCGGGTGCAGGTGCTGTGTAGGATATTGAAGCTCTGCCACAGGAGCTAATTCAGCCTTCTTTTGACCTTTCTGATTTTGGCAGGTCTGCCCTGTGAATAGCCAAGGATATCTTCAGGATAGTTTTAATGAAATCAGAGATCCCCAGAAAACAGTATTCCATCCTGTACATTCTGTGCTTTTTGGCACTGTTATGAAATGACAGCCAATACACAGAATCATTGGCAATTCTAACTCACACTGAGTCCCAAAATTAATCTGCATACCAGCAATATTCAATACCCTTGTAAACTATGCAAACACGTTTCATAGAGATTTGGAAGTCAAGAAGCCCCCCTCCAACCTGCTCTCTACAGTAATTTAGTTAAACTTTTAAAAGAAGCTTTTGAATCTTTCCCAGCTGAGTGAAGTTTTCCAATGTAAAAGTGTACTTTTTCATCTTTTAAGACTCACTAACAACATCACCTGCTTTGAAAAATGGATCTAGAGCACCTCTTTTTGCAAAATTTGGCTCATAAATAAAACAGGTGACACTTTATTTGTTGCACTTTTTATGAGCAAGAAATGCCAAGGAGTTAGATTGTAAACCAATAAACTAATTGCATATCTTTGCTTATTGCATTTGCCAGAAATGTATGGCTCTCTGCCATGAAACTAAATCAATTCCTTTTGAATGAAATATATTTTAAACGGAGATTTGAGCTTTGAGAGTTGTTTTGTTTAACCAAGACAATACTATTTTATTAGGAGCATATCACTTTTATGATTCCAATTTTGATTCTTATGGATCTCGGAGCAATTTTTATATCATCGTTTCTGAATACTCTGGAGCTCAATTACATATTATGAAATAAAAACAGAGCAGCAAACACTGTATTTGGCTTGTAATATTAATGCAGACATAGGAACTTTTTAAGAGAGGAAATCAGCATGTAAAAGGGAATAATCTGAAGCCTTCCTCCTATTCACCATTTTTCCTATGACATTAATCTTCCTCAGCAGCTGGACTCCATGATTCAAACGAAACCTGGAAAAAGACATCTGAGGGAAAAAATTCTGGATCCAGAAAGAGCTACAGCCTCACAATCCAGCTTTTCCCCTCTTTCTTCCACAGTCTAGTTGTCTTCAATGTTTTAAAAAATCTGCTTAACTAAGTGGGGTGTACAGCTTCACAATTGCTTTGAATGAGATTTTCCTGCTGCTTGCAGGGGGTAGGACAGGATGGCCCGTGAGGTCTCTTCCAACTCTACGATTCTATGAGAGTGGACAGGGAAAATATGAAAATGTAAAATACAGATGTATGCTAATGTTGCAGAAAATGGAGGTGCAAAGAATCCTTACCAAAATGCCATAATTAAACTTCTCTGTGCTTCATTTCCAGAAGGCTAAAGGAGGGCAAGGCAAACCACAGCTATACTCTATTTTCACACTGTTCACTTCCAAAGTCCTCACATTTACACATGAATAACAATGTTACAATTCATCCTTAGATGAAGTATTAGGGCACTTACTGCAATTAAAAATATTTTAATAAGATACCAAATTAAAGCACAGAACATACATTGGAAAACAGAGAGAGGTGCAGAAAACCACTCAGTTGCTTTCCCCATTCAACAGCTTAATAACTATGGTAAAAATCACCTCCAGTGCCTCTGGAAAGGACCTGTGACATTCACCTGCTTTGTGAAGGTGGCCAGTTAAGAATGAAACAAAACTGCATGACCTTTGCAGCCACTATTAAGAAGATGATTAGGGTAAAATCAAGATACTGGCCAGAACCCGAAGGTCAAAACTCATTTACAGAAAGAACCACAACAGCAGCAGGGAGAAATTCTGCTGTTCAATTATATACCATACATATACACACCTCAAGCATTTTTTATAGTTATGTAACTACTGATACAAGGCAACCCCGGTGGTGAAGTGTGTTAAAGCACTGAGCTGCTGAACTTGCAGACTGAAAGGTCCCAGGTTCAAATCCCGGGAGCCAATGTGAGTAGATCAATAGGTACCGCTCTGGCGGGAAGGTAACGGCGCTCTATACAGTCATGCTGGCCACATGACCTTGGAGGTGTCTACGGACAATGCCGGCTCTTCGGCTTAGAAATGGAGATGAGCACCAACCCCCAGAGTCAGACATGACTGGACTTAACTTCAGGGGAAACCTTTACCTTTAACTACTGATACATAAATCTACAAGAGAAAATACTGAAACTCAAGGGGGTATTTATTGCAGAAAGGAGGTGGCTGGCACATAAACCGAGAAAAGGAAAGAAAAAGTAATATTAAAGGTTTTTAAGTTTGAAATAGGAGCTGCTGAACTTGGTGACTGAAAGGTCAGTGGTTCGAATCCGGGGAGCAGGGTGAACTCCCACTGTTAGCCCCAGCTTCTGCCAACCTAACAATTCGAAAACATGAAAATATGAGTATATCAATATGTATAGCTCTGGCAGGAAGGTAACTGCGCTCCATGCCGGCCACATGACCTTGGAGGTGTCCACGGACAACGCTGTCTATTCAGCTTAGAAATGGAGATGAACACCAAACCCTAGAGTCAGACACGACTAGACTTAATGTCAGGGGAAAACCTTTACGTTTACCTAAGTTGGAGATGCTCAATTAATATATTGAAAATTATCCAAGAAAGGGACAAGTAATGTGTGGTTCCCCTTCTGTCATTCACCACTGGCTATTCTGGGAAGGGCTGGTAGCAAAGGTTGTCCCAACATCATCAGGAAAGCCAAACACTCTGCACTATTGTGACTTCAGGTGAATATTAATCAATTCTGTCTGAAAGAGCCATGATCCCATTGGGAGAAGATACATCTTATACTAGGTCAGTCCCATAACCATCTAGCCTGGTATCATCTTGCAGGAGATGCATCATCTCTCCAAGGGCTCAGGCCAATGTCTGCCCCTTCCTCTTGCTCAGATGGTGCTTCTTCAATTGGATCTGTTGGAGAACTAACCTAGGATCTTAACACATGCAAAGCACGTGCTTCATCAATGAACTATGGTCAGCTGCTGCAGTTGAAGACCTGCCCTTTCAAAAGGCAAGACCTCAATAAGAGAAGATTGTAACTAAAATCGTTTTGCTTCCGCGTGATCTTTACAGAGCACAAAATGCTTCTCAGCATGCATTCAGTACTGTTATTTTCAAAGAACAATTCCCTTGCTCCCACTTTGCCAGGAATAGCCCGCAATTACCTGCTTAGCATCGCAGTAGCGGAGCCCAAAGGCATGGAACTGAGAGAAGGAGGATGGCCTGACAGCTGCCATCTGTGTATACAGCTCAGCGGGGCGTGACATGGCAGGGGTGCCTGAGAGCAAGATCACACGTTTGGCAGCCTGCAAGAGTGGAGAGGTTGTAGGTTAGTTCCATCGCCACCATTCCTAACAAAAATGAGGAAACATATTATGGTTGCAAAAAACAGCAGACACTGCTAACTAGTTTAGCTAATTCAGTGGAGTGGGGGGTGAGAAGCTCCTTGTGCACCTCACAGTTACCAGCAGCTCACAAGAGGGCTGAACCGATCTCAGTCTCTGCCCCTGCACCCAGGACCAGCCATAAGATAAAGAATGCTCTCAGCAAAGGGCACTTTTGACAACATCCTCCGCAAACCATTTTACTGTGTTGCAAAGCTGGACTTACAAAACTCATGATTGCAGTATTTACAATGGTTGCTAATACTAGCTGAAATACCTTTCGGTCACTGCACAGGTCAAAATTATTTTCTTATTATGTGACAGGCACTGGCAGAAATTGCAAGGGATTCTTGGAAAATCCCTGCAGATGGTATCCTTGCAGTGTGTCCAGTTACTAGAAACACTGCTAATCCCCTTGCGCTCCAACAGTAAGGGTGTGCGGATGGTTCTCAAGGTGGGTTGAGAGCTAGCATAAGGAGACTTAGCTACAGAGACTTAGCTAGGTGGAACAAAGCATAATCTCCAACATGTCTCCAAGATGTGGATTTTTTAAAAAACTACTGAAATAGCAGAATATTTTGAAGCTATTTAGTGGGCATTCATTTTATAGCTCTGAAAAAGGCTGAAGACATAGGTTTTTGTTTTAGCCCCTAGCTTACTACAGACAATTCTATCAGAAAAGTTCATTTCTCTGCCCCTTGCACTTTGGCAGCCTGGGCTTTATTCCCCCCAAGGCTAACTTTGTCCTATGGAGATACCTGAAACTGAGCTGAATGAAGTCACTGTTATAAATAACATAGCATACTTTAAGGAGTCAGAACAAAGCACAATGAAAACAAACAGTGGTTGGTGGCATCCTAAAGGGGAAAAAGATGTATTTTTGCATATGTTTTCATGACTGGAGTCAACATGATCAAATTAAGTGGTATATATGCATTGATAAAAAGGTGAGGGGTTAAAGCGGTGATTCTCAACCTGTGGGTCCCTAGGTGTTTTGGCCTTCAACTCCCAGAAATCCTAACAGATTGTAAACTGGAATTCTGGGAGTTATAGGCCAACACACCTGAGGACCCACAGGTTGAGAATCACTGGGTTAAAAGGAACCAAATGACTACAAAATGCAAACATGGTCTGTAACAAGTTTTAAAGAACTGAAAAATCAAGTAATGATTTACAACAGCAGTAAAGGCGAGCACATAATTGTCCCACTTGTGTTAGGTTGGTTGACAACAATAATGATAATGAGAACCACTACTTTGACTTAATCTAAATAAATGAACCAGACAACTAAAATCTGTTCTAATTATGCAGTTTCATGTTGGAATCTCCCTTTGACATTCTCTTCATGAAGAATGACAGCATTCTCAGGTCTGCAGCACATTGTCCTGCAAGGTCAAACTGTTTTTCCGCTGATTTCCAAATGGCAATTTCCATGGCTGCTTATTTTTTGGATAGATAATTGTTTTCTCCTGCATAGAAGTAAGAGGGCCAGTTCTGACAGGTGTCAGGCATTATCACGTTTGGAGATACGTTCAAGAGAAAATTAGGTTGGACACCAAAATGTAATGAAGAAAATGCATCCATATGCCCAAGAAAACTGGAGAACAACAGAAGCACTATTCTACAGATCCCTTCAATTCAAGTGACCCCACCAAGCAATAGCAATTACAGGAGGAGCACTGAAATAGTGACATACATCTTAATTGGAAACTCAAGACATAAGATTTTCTCTAGGAGAACCATGCTCTTAACAGAAGTAATGCTACCTTTAGTGCCACTGGCACACTGAGAGGAGTATCCGATTATAGTGAAAGAAAGTATGGGAAAAGTTACTTCACAGAAATAATTTAAGAGGGATACTTTAAAATGCAGAATCAATGACATAATAGTCTGACCTTTTTCACTGGGCATCTAACTGCTTTAAAATGCAGAAGTTCAGTTGAAAAACACACTAGGAAATAAACATCACCGAACATGCAAAAGTACCTCATTCCCATGCAATGATTTACTGGGATTTTAATGATTTTCACAGCAGGTGACCTGCAGTGTAGCTGTCTGACTTGCTTTGCATGATGGCTATTATTTAAATGCACATTGTGCTGGGTACGCAATTATAGCCATCCTTCCAATTCCTTCTCATTCTTTACTTGTCAGCTGTTTAACATTTAAAGTGTGTGTTGCCCTGCCTGACACAAAATGGAAATACTGGGTGGTAATTTAAATGCAGAAGGCTTTGCTGCTTGGGCAAAATGGAGCTGGGACCTGTGGGGAGACAGTATCTATAATTTTCAAATTTTCATTTCTGACATAAAACAGCATTGGAATGCATGCCCATTCTAGATGTGCAATAAGCCTAAGGTTAGAATATTAACTGTGTGTCATTGCTGCAAATAATTTTAAATATATTCATCACTAGGCACACAGTATTTCAAATGCCACTCCTCAAAAGTAAACTGGTTCAATTCACAAAATTTCAACTTCAGAAGCTTGCAGTTATTCTAGAGTTAGAAAAACAAGAGTATCAAAAGATCTTTAGACATAAGAAGAAAGAAGGAGGAGATGACCTTGACAACTAGAAGGTATTTTCAACTCTATTTCTTCATCAAAAGCAAAATGTTTCTGAGACAAAATATAATGTTTGGGTTGTTCTTTAAAAAGAGAGAGAGAGAGAGAGAGAGAGAGAGAGAGAGAGAGAGAGAGAGAGAGAGAGACCCCCCAAAGTTCCTTTTCACTAAGGATAAGAAAATCAATTATTTCAATTCTAGGCAAATCAGCACATATTAACTTTCTAGCTTCTTTTGTTTCCAGACAAAAGGAAAAAGGATGCACACCTCATGCTGGAAGGCAACTTACAAAAAGAACATTACATTGGAAGACAATCGTGCATGATGAATGAAATACTGGAAAGTTGGACATAAGTAGAGTAACATGACTTGGACTAATGCCCCTCATCCTCAGATAAATTTCATTAAATGGCTGGCAATATTTTTGAAAGATGGTCACTCTCCAATTGTTAAGCTAATGGCCCATGGTGGCTCTTGATCTGCCAACAAAATGATTATGGAACAAACACATACAGAATTTCCTCTGATACCCAGCATGGCTTTCCTATACTGTCCTAGTCAACTAGGACCATCTTCTTGCACCAAGACAAAATATCCACAAAGGAAATCATCAAGAAATTGGCTTTGGGGGGATGTAAAGCTATTACATTAAATAGATCTTCCCTCCCTAAAACATTTATTTAAAATTCACAATTTGATTTAAGCAGGAATTTTTCATCATCCATTTGACCTATTATTATTATTAGTAGTAGTAGTATTATTAGTATGTTTATTTATATGCCACTTTTTCTCTCCATACGGAAACTCAAAGCGGTTCACAACTAAAAACATTTTAATACAACTTAAAATATATAAATATACAAATATTAAGACAGTATTAAACAATATAAATATTAAAACAATCCAGGTTAAAACCATACAAGCATATAAAATCACATCGCAGTATGAATTTTACCTAGCCTTTAAACAAAGGACAACTACTGTCCTAACAAACATGAACACTCTGCTATCACAGCAACATAATGAGTTGGGGAAGTTCATTGTTGTGTTGGGAGAAAGGGAATACCAACCTTTGCAACAACCAAAAGATACATATGCAAGTGTAATATAGAATTATGCTTGCATATGTCACCAACTGGATGCCAGCTTGTGTGTGTTACAGGACAAGCCATGTCCGCACATTTCCATCATTTTAATAAGATCTGATATGAAGATGTAGATCTGTAGACATGCATCCATTAAAAAGATAGGAGAGGCAACATACAGTGAAAGTGGGCTCTAGACAAAGAATCTGAAGAAACTGTAAAAGTCATTAATGGGGATCCTTATAAGTTATCCAAGCAAATCTGCCAATATGCCTGTTTCTGGATGCTTAGAGAGTTAGTAATAGTGTATGGAGAATTTTGTTAAAATATCTTCAGTGAGGAATCAACTGACCTAATTCTCAAAAAGATAGTTAATCTATGTTTAAACTATATTACTTCAGACCACAAATGGGATATTACATGTTTTGTTGACTTGAGTCCCCACCTCTTTCTATAGCACAGTCTTCTGTTCCTTATCACGGAGGGTCATGATTAGCTCTCCTAGCTCTCCTAATCAGTTGCACAATTAAAATTTACTCTCTACCAAGACTATGGACTGAAGCACCATGATATCGCCTCTTTTAATGGCCATGCTTTTTACTCTGTTGAAGCTGTGTTGTTGATCTATTGTGATTGTTACGTATATTGTATTGTGGTATTTTATATTGTGTATTTTATACTGTTGTATTTTATTGTATGCTGCTGGGCTTGGCAACATGTGAGCCGCCCCGAGTCCCTTTGGGGAGATGGGGAGGGATATAAAAATAAAGTAGTAGTAGTAGTAGTAGTTGTTATTATTCCTTACATACAGACATCAGTTTTCTTCCTGTGAGCTTTAAAGGACCAAAACATATCAACTATGGAATGGAATGCGTAGTTAAATCTGTAAAGGAGAATCTTTTCCTCAATGCAGACATTTTTATTTTTAGGTAAACAAGAGTGTAAGACAAGATACAAATTGACAATTAAATATACATATCTCTAACCTGGGACATGTAAGATTGTATAGCGCAATCATGATTGGAACCAGTGAGAAACAGTGGGAAAGATTCATCTCCAGCTTCACTTGTTCACTGGGCCAAATACACACATTTACTATTTCCTCCTCCTTCAAGGACAGAAATGGGAAGAAATCAGCTATGACAGTTCTAGGTCCAGCATTGCTCATAGACTAGGATTGGGGCTCATCTGAGGGATCGCTGAGGAGCAAAGGCAAAGCCAACTCCTTCCTACCTCTGTCCCCTTTTGGGACCTTGTGCCACAGTAACCCACCTGCCATTGTTGACTGAGACCCTCACTTAGGTAACTCCTTTTTCTCTGCAACTTTGACCCTCTCCAGCCATGAACATGATGGACGACAAAGCATTTGGGGCGCCCTTAGGTTCCATACTAGACTAAGCAAACTATTTGGAGCTCACACAATGGATTTTGGCAGGCAGGCAATATTTTCCGTGCTTGTAATAATTACTTGGTTGGATCAACACCACAGAATCCAATCTTTGTTAGGTGTCAGCCTAAAAACACTAGCTATGACTTGTCCTCTAGAAAGTAACTTTCCCAAGCTCTGGATCCTCTAAACTTCAATCTATATGAAAGTAAAAGACATATATGTTTTAAACCTAGAAGATCTGGAAGCTGACACTCTAAAATTAACAAGTCTAGGTACAACAAAGCTAATTGGTAGACCAGATACAGAGGTTTAGAAGATAGGGGTTGTTGCCTGGTTAGAATGGTAGAAGTTGCAGTTCCAAAGCACACTTGAAATTAAAGATCAATTCAAGCTAATTAGGAACTTTTAGGAATCATCTTTTTGACCCACATAATGTGCTCATGCCCCCACCCCACACACATATAGTCCAGGTACTTGACAACAGTGTAGCAATAGCTTTTCATGTAGAATTTAGAGTACCTGGCAGGAGACAAAGGAAGCATTTCTATGAATAATTACTTTTGGAACTCATGGAATTTCAGAGTTTAGTTCCATGATTTATACATGGGCAACTAAAAGATTCCATACATCACTGGCCTAAAGTCATTTCCTGAGAAATTTATATTTGAAAGCAAGAAGGACTATAAAATGCCACTTTATCTTAAGACATCTAAATGCCTAAATGATATCAAAGCTTCTAATATTATAATGAAATCTACATTTTTCCCAAAGGAACGTATTCAGACCCGCACTTCAGCCAAACTTTAGAATGAATATGAGACTTAAAGGCTCTTTATTAATCCATTATTGATTATATATCCTTCATCCAAGGCATTTTAAAGATTTTCATATTCCATATCAGAAAATCATATTCACCAATTTGATATTAAATACTCACAGAAGAATAAATGTCAGCCTCAAAATAAATCAACGTAATTGGAGGCTAATGACATATCAATATTTATGGCAAACAAAGGCAGATAATTATTTCCCAAGAGAGAGTTATCAAAATTGAATCCGTGAACTGGAATTAATCAATGTTCCAAAACACATGGAAATCCCTATATGTCAGGTACTATGGAATAAGTAACAATTATGTATTTGTCTTGCCTTTGTTCGGGACATCATTTAAATGCTAAAGCTTGTCCAGTCAGATTTTGAGCCTATTTCACATAGGGTATGCTGATATAAAGAGAAGTTTAATGACAAGAAAGGTGAATGAAAAGGGGAAACTAAAAGCTCATCAAATTCTGCCTGACTTGTCTGATATCAAGTGATTTATAAACATTTTCCTATACCTCCCCAACCCCATTTCTTTTCACTCTTCTTTTTTCCATGAAAAAACTGGAATGCTATATAAAAATGTCAGCAATCCAGTAAAGCCCTGAAATCTGCAACTGTGGAATTCTCCATTCACATGCCTCAAGAATTCGAGCATTAACACTGAAATAAAATGAGTAACAAAATACTATGGCAGATATTCTGACCTCTTTTTAAAGAAGGGTTTCAAGCTGAGAAGGCATGAAAAATGGATTACCGTCTAAGCAGTGTCTGAGAGAATCTTACCACATGTTTTGCTGGGCAGTAGCAGCCAAACACTGCTACTGCCCGCTCCTAGTCTTCCCCATCAAAAGAAAAGGAAAACTGCAGGAAGAGGGCTGTTCTCCTGATCTAGTGTCTATTCGGCAACAGCAACAGCTGCTGTCACTGTGCTGGTAAGAAAGAGCTGCAGCTCAGCAGCACATCATAGGCTTTCCTCTAGTTAAAAATACCTCAGGTACCAAAAACTGACAGTGTGGGAGAGTTGATGCCACTCAAAGAAGACAACTAGCCCAAAATATTCAAGTAACTGACTGGGTTGATAGTTGCTTCCTGTGGAAGTATGGATAGGACCATGGAAGATAGGGCTTTCACACTGCCATGATATCTAAAGGGAACCTCCATGTTCAGAGGCACTGTATTTCTGAATGCCAGATACTGCAAAATCGCAAGTAAGGGAATGTCCCTTAATACCTGGGACTACCTTATAAGTTTCTGGTTGGCCATCCTTGAGAGGAGAATATTCAACCAGGTGAGCACTTGATCCAGTACAAGAGTTTTTATGTAACTCTGTGCAGCTTTCGCAAACTGGATGGCCTCTTGATTTGTTGAACTACAAAAACCATAATTCCTCCCAAACAGCATGACACCTGGCTACAGATGATGGGAACTGCAACCCAATCAAAGCTGGGGGAGGGCATGGTATAGCCAACTGTTCTTTTAAGTTCCCTCTAATGGCAGATGAGGAACATTCTCAATCACAACACTAGCACAACACAGTTCCAGCAAGATTGTACACTTAGCAGCAACTCAAAGGCAATCAGAACAACAAAATGCTACAGTAGGACACTTACAGTGAATTTCAGGTATAATTATAAATGAATATTTTGTAGGGGATCAGGCTATGCAGCTACAAAATAAGTTTCCTGCATTAAACAGGTATTTACAAGACCTAGCCTGGGGTGGGGAACCCATGGCCCTTCAGATGTTGTCAGACCATCAGCTTTCACCACTGACTATGCTGGCTAGAGGTGATTTAAAGTTACTGTTCAATATCATCTGCTGGGCCACTTGTTGACAATCCTTACCTTAGACCCTTTGGGCAATTATCTTGGAAAAGCTCTAGCACCTTCTCTAGCACCTGTTTTATTACTTTATCTATATCTAGATAGTATCACAGTTGCAACCTACCCTGCAGAGGTGGAGGACCTATTAAAATGGTCCATAAATTCTAATGGATCCTTTGAGATTCCCAGAGGCCTTAGAAGGTTCTATGACTGGGATCATCAACGATCCTGTTGAATCCCTGGTCAATAAATGGAATCAAAATCGAATAAGAGCTATTGACACAATCGCTCTGAAACAGCCTCTCTAACCCGTTATGAATCAGGCTGCCTGGTATACAGAGAATTTCCCTCAGAGAAATTAAATGGGAAGGACAACTAGAACACAGATGGCAGAAAATTGAACTTTTATGTGACAAGACACAGTATAGAAGGCACTTCTGCTCCTATAAGGGGGCAATATGTGCAACGAAGAAAGCTTTCTCTTCTGCATACATTGTGCAGATTCACTTAGATGCTGTCAATGGAGCAGAAGCCAACAATGAGGTGTCCAGCAACTCTGTGAGTGGACTTACAGGATCTGTTTCAATTGGTCAGTACGATTGATGTGGACAAGCTCCTGATGCAAGTAAGGAGGACTGTCCCTCATGGCTAGTTGTCCAAGGAGGAGATGCAATTCAATCTCAAATACAACAAATTATTAATGCATGTCTCAGGGAGGAGAATTTTCCAGAAGCAGTAGTTAACCTCCCTGGATCCTCGACCTTAATAACTACAGACCAGTCTCTAACCTCTTTTTGGGCAAGGTGATTGAGAAGGCAGTTGCTTTCCAACTCCAGGCAGTCTTGGATGACACCCACTTCATTGACCCATTTCAAACCAGCTTTAGAGTACGATACGGAATTGAGACTGCTATGGTTGCCTTAGTGCATATGTGTCCCTGTTCGTGCTTCTAGACCTCTCAGCAGCTTTTGACACTATCAACCATGTTATCCTTGGGGGGGGGGGGGGGGGGGGGCAGTGTTTGAGAATTGGAGGCACTGTGCTGCAGTGGTTCCAGTCATAACCCTCAGGTAGGCTGCAGATAGTGGTGCTTGGGGATACCTGCTCCCCCAAAAGAGGAGCTGTTATATGACATCCCACAGGGCACCATTCTATCCCCAATGCTTTTTAATATTTACATGAAACTGCTGTGAGAGATAATCCAGAGGCATGAGGCAGGTATTATCAGTATGCTGATGACACCCAAATATATGTATTTCTCCATACCGTCCAAAACAGCCTAAGCTAAGGATAGTATGTATCTTCTGAATGAATGCCTGAAGGAGATAATGGGCTGGATGGGGAAAAAACAAATTGAAACTGAATCCAGAAAAAACAGAGGTGCTTACCATTAAGGGTCCTAATCTGGTGATAGAGATGTGTCCACCAGTACTGGATGGGGTTACATTTCTCCTGAAAGACTGTGTTCGCAGCTTGGGAGTGCTCCTGGATCCATCTCTCCAAATGTCAGCCCTGGTAGATGTGACGGTCAGGAGTGCTTACTACCAGCTTGGGTTGATATGCCAGCTATGCCCCTTCCTAGATTTGACATGCACTGGTAACCTCAAGGTTGGCCTCCTGCAATGCACTTTACATTGGGTTACCTTTGTACCAAGTTGGGAAACTCCAGTCAGTTCAAAGTACAAAGTGTTAGTTTTAACCTTTAAAAACCTAAATGGTTTGGGTCCTAAAGGATCACTTTCTCCCATACAATCCACCCTGAACACTAAGGTCTCCTAGGGGGCATCTACTCCAGTCTGCCAGAACCCGACTAGCAATCATCACTCAGAGGATATTTTCATCAGCTGTCCCAATACTGTGGAACAACCTGCCAGAAGGACTCGACAGATCAGCTGTCGGAATTTAAGACACAATTGAAGACCTATCTCTTCCAGCAGGCCTACCCAATTTTAAGTTGTGAATTTTAATCTGCATTTTATCTGCATTTTAACTTGTATTTTCACTCTCTGTGTCTTGTTGTATGTCTTTTAATAGTGCTTTATCTCTTGTTTTAGGAGCCCCCAGTGGTGCAATGGGTTAAACTCTTGTGCCGGCAGGACTGCTAACCGACAGGTCAGCTGTTCGAATCTGAACAGAGCGGGTGAGCTCCCTCTTTCAGCTCCAGCTCCCCATGCGGGGAAATGAGAGAAGCTTCTCATAAGGATGGTAAAACATCAAACATCTGGGCATCCCCTGAACAAT
The DNA here is from genome assembly GCF_035594765.1 of Anolis carolinensis. Taxonomy (NCBI): domain Eukaryota; kingdom Metazoa; phylum Chordata; class Lepidosauria; order Squamata; family Anolidae; genus Anolis; species Anolis carolinensis. Next base: position 243,826,753 of record NC_085841.1, read on the forward strand.
ATCCTTGCAGACAGTCAATTCTCTCACACCAGAAGCAACTTGCAGTTTTTCAAGTTGCTCCTGACACGAGAAAAAACCCTCTTGTTTTAATGTTGTTGTATCCTGCCTTGAGCGGTACCATCATCATCATCATCATCATCATCATCATATGGTATACACACAATGGACAGAACAAGGAAAGCTAAATTTGCTTTTTAAACATGGGGAGCAGACCAACATATGAAAAGAAGTTTCAAAGACATGGCCCAATAGGATTCTTCTTTGCCCATGAAGGGAATTCACTGTCAGCAAATTAGTATGTAGATATCCATGCACAGGAATGAAAGAAGGAATTGGGCTATTCATCATGAATTACATCAAAGCAATTTGGTATTCAACTTTTCATAACAGAGAGGACTACAAGTGAAATAGGTAGTGATGCAGTATATCTGAGCTGAAGTGCTCTCAAAAAGAGATGTGTTCATAACCTGGCCACAGTTACAGTGCAAGAAAAACCTGATCATGACTTAAAGCAAAATCAAGGATGTTTTATGTTGTAATGCTACATCTCAGAGGTTAGCTGTTAGTTTAATTATCTCTGTGTCAGAATGTATTGTTGGATTCGCAAATGTCAATTACACAAACATCATACCAGATTAAAGTCCACTTGACATCCCCATCTCTTTAAGGCAGATCACATCAACATTTGGTATTTGTCTGACTTAGAAGGAAAAAACACAGAGCAAAGGCATAACATGACTTGCCCCTAGGTAACGATTCTGAGCTTCCCTCCATTTGCCAAAGTTTCATTATAGAAGAACATCAGACAACTGGTAACCAGAGGATGTCTGCTACTGGGCTTATATAGCCTCATTTTCTCTGAAATCAGAATCTGTCAGGGTTATCCAACATCAAGGAAACATGAGTAGAGAGAATCTTTGAAATGGGGGCTGTTTCATTATGCCATACATTGTCTGCTTCTACAATAATAGAATTAATACAGTTTGATCCCATTTTAACTGCCATGGCTCAATGCTATGGAATTCAGTGAGTTGTAGTTTGGTGAAGCACCAGTCCTCTTCGGCAGAGAAAGCTACAGATCTAATAAAAAGACTCCTTCCATGATTCCATAATATTCAGCCATTGTCTTCAGCCTTTCCTATCTCATCAAACTACAACTCCCAGGAGTTGCAAACATTTTGAAGACACCATTTCTGAAAGTCAAGGTCTCTATTTTTGAAACCCTGACATACTCACTTTCAAGAGAGGCATTGCAGCCCTGCATCTCGCTGTCTTCCCATTCTTCAAGAAATGTGATTCATCCTGAACAAGAGAGAAAATGAACGCTTGAGCCACAGCCAAGCAACCTAGGCAATTTAATAGTCCTGTTGCTTTTTGTGAAATATCCTAGCCAAGAAGCGCATAATTTAATGGGACACATCAGCAATCTGAATACAATCCCTGCATAATACAAGACAGGGCTGCTTGCTCAAAATCAAAATTACTAAGAAAGGAAAATACAACATTGTTGTGATCTATCAACATTCTTAGGCAAGCATGCAGATTTGGAGAGGGGGGGAATTACTATGTGGAATTTTTTCCCCATAAGAATTTGTAAATGCAGATAACTGGTAGTTCCACACTGCACTGACTCTTCTAAATGAAGGGTTAATGGAGAAAATATCAGAAGTGGGAGGAAATCTAATTAGGAACCTACTGGTATGCTGATAAAGGCTCACCAGGTAGGTTATTATCTCCCGCAATGAGCTCTCTCTGTGTTGCTGTTACAAGGCTGAGCTTCAGGACACTAAGGAAATTGGCTCCCTCCCAGGGAATGTGCTCGTCTTGTTGCATGTGGGCAAGGAAGCAGCCGTGCATAGAGAGGATAATACACCCCTTTCAACTGTAAGATAGTGCTTTCTCAAGTTTGCTTGGCAATAAAGTTATGCTAATAAGAGCCACCAGCAGAGGAAGAATTGGAGAGACAAGTGGGGAAGCAGAACTCTCCACAGGAGCTATTTCAGCAGAAACACAGCGTCTAGATTCTGTAATATATCTCACATGAACATGAGTGAGGACCAGGCTTAAATCTTCATGTGAGAAAACTGTGATATCCGAAATTATTACTGCTATTCTATACTAACATTTAGCCACTGGACAGAGAGATGGGGAGTGAATTCCTTAAGACCAGAGGTGTCAAATTTGTGGCCGTTTCAACTAGCGAGGTTGTCCAATGGTCAGGCATTCTGGGAGCTGAAGTCCAAAGCACCTGGAGGGCCACAAATTTGAAACCATGCTTTAGACCAATGGCACAGTGGATGGGGGAGTCTTTCACCCAAAAACATTTTTCAATGCAACTTAGAAAAGTGTTTCCTCTGTTAGATTTTCTCAATGCAACTTACACAATTTCAAAGGAACATTTTTCCCCTACAGGACAAATAGTGGCCTGGAAGAGCTACTGTGATTGTAAAAAAAAGCATGAAGAATGAATTAGACACTTCTTTTTCTCACATCCCCATTGTTGTGCCAAAGAAACTACCGGACTGAAAAAAACATATAGGTAAGTATAGTAAGTGATAGTTCAGATAGGGTTAGTGAGTGCACCAGCATTAATATAGTAGCAAACTACTACTCATTAATATAGTAGCAAACTATGGGCAGTTATACAGATGACAACTTAGTGCCAATGTTCAGCCTTCAGGGCCATAGCCATGCAACCCAGATGTATCAGAAGTGAGCCAAGATCCCTTCCAACTGCTAGATTTTGCAGCCATTTTGGTCAGCCATGTCAACAAGATATAGATTGGGCATTGTATTTCAAGGCAAAATATTTTGCCATGGTTGATGTTGTATTGGGTAGAGAGAGAGAGATAAATAAATAAAAACTTCCTGGAAGTAAGAGCTCTTCGCCAATAGAATAAGCTGCCTCACAGGATGGTGGAGTCTCTTTCTCTGGAAGTTTTTAAGAAGAGGCTAGATAATAATAATAATAATAATAATAATAATAATAATAATAAAACTTTATTTATACCCCGCCACCATCTCCCCAATGGGGACTCGGGGCGGCTTACATGGGGCCATGCCCGGGAAAAATACAATATAACACAATATAAAAACAACATATCATAATACAATTACAACAATACAATAAAGAATCATATACAGTACAACACAAAATCCAAAGAGCAGTATAACAGGGCAGGCCGCACTGACACTCAGTTAAAACTCGGGGTGAGAAAAGGATAAGAAAAAGGATAAGAATAAATAGATGGCTATTAGTCTGGGATGCTTTGATTGTGTTTTTCCTGCATGACAAGAGGTTAGACTGGATAGCTCTTTGGGTCTCTTCCAACTCTGGGATTTGAAATGATCATGCCCAAAATGGAAGAGGGCTGCACTCTCCACACTCCTGGACTATGTCTGTTACTCCAAATTTGATTTACCAAAGTGCAAGAGAGGGGAAAGACAACTGCTAAACTCACACACAAATGAGATCTACACAACCCTTAAAAGAGATTTTGTGATGGTAGATAACAAATAAGAGATTTACAGTTTTAATTAGTAAGTATTACCACTATGAAATGATGTTAGCAAATTGCTGCAAAAATTAAAGGTGAGAAAAACATAATGCTACATATTATGATGTAATGGCTTATGTGTTTGATGGGAATATAGAAAGATAATGAAGAAGGAAAACATATTGGTTGTTGTTATTTAATGAAACAGGATAGAATGAAGAGGAATCTTAGATTTTTATTTTGAGAGGCTTGAAATAATTTGAATACAAAGTTTATATCATTGAAAGGAAGAATAAGTAATTTTTCTTTGTTGTTTAACCTTTATTTTTATGCTTTATGTTTTAATGTCTTTTCCCTCTTGTTCTTTGTTTTCTTTTTGTGTATTTATAGTATGTTATTGTATTTGAAAGGGCTCCCCAATGGCGCAGCGGGTTAAACCGCTGAGCTGCTGAACTTGCTGGCCGAAAGGTTGGGGGTTCGAATCTGAGGAACGGGGTGAGTTCCCGCTGTTAGGCCCAGCTTCTGCCAACCTAGCAGTTCGAAAACATGCAAATGTGAGTAGATTAATAGGTACTGCTCAGGCAGGAAGGTAACGGTGCTTTATGCAGTCATGCCGGCCACATGACCTTGGAAGTGTCTTTGGACAACACCGGCTCTTCGGCTTAGAAATGGAGATGAGCACCAACCTCCAGAGTCGGACATGACTGGACTTAATGTCAGAGGAAAACCTTTACCTTTACCTTTATTGTATTTGAAAACCTTTAATAAAGTATTATATGTTCTCTTTGCACACTATTTTGTACCTCTCCTTTCTTGCCTCATTTAATTTATTTTTATCCATTCCCATTTTATGTTTACGGCAATCATGAGAGATGTTATGGCTGGGGGTTTATGACCTAATGGACTGCAATACCCATTAGCTCTAACCATCATAGCCAATAGTGAGGGATGTTGTGAGTTGAAGGCTAACAACATACAAATGGCCACAATGACTCATCTTTACTTTGAGGCCTAATTCAGCATTCAATACTTTCATTGATCCAGATGCTTTAACCATCTACTGACATTTCTTCATTATGTGCATTCAACTGTGAAAAAACCTTTGGCTGTGACCCAGAATGCATTTACTTGAAAGTATGTATTTGCTGATATCATGTTTCCAAGAGAATGTACATAACTGAAGTGTCAGAAATGTGAACAGTAACATCAACAAGTGTCTTTATGGAATAAATGTGAGAAAAACTGGGGCTTGGGAACAAGTTTGAAAAAATGAAGCTAATTGTAATTTAGTATTGCAGGCATTAGCAGACAGCTTGCAGCATGGTGCCCACCTCCTACACTTCTGATATAAGCAAAAGGGGAGCAAACTGAAAGCTTCCACCTTTGGATCTGAATAAATTAGCAATTTCTGCTACTCATGAACTTCTAAAAGAGGAAACTCTTGAGACTTGCTGTGGTTCATTCCCGTAAAGATTTGACATAATTTAGCATTACCAGGACATGTCCTCAATGTCAGATATAAGTTCTGGCAACTAAATTTCAGTTTCCCCTAGGAATAATAGAGTTCCAAGACTTCATTGTTTCCAAGAAAGGTATAAGAAAATGGTGGTGGTCATCTCTTAAAAACTACAGAAAAAAAACTAAATAAGAACCTGATATGATTAATAAATTGGCCCTTTTGAACTATCAACGCAAGAACAGAAGCTAAAGTAAAACATGCTTTATATCAGGACAGCAGGGGCTATTTTTAATTCTAGCCATAATTTTGACTAATTTTCTGCCACTTTCGTTGTCTACTTTGTGGGGATTACGCCTGAGAGGTGGGTAGGATTGAAGATTAAATGGATGAGCAAACTATTGCTTTTTAAAGAGGTTTTGGGAGATCTGAGTACAAAAAATCAGCCCAATTAAAATTAGTGGGATCTGGGAGCTTTCAGGGGCTTCTGGGGAGGGGGCTCTTGTGTGCCATATTTAGTGGTCCCATCTTGTCCACCTTTGTTTTATATGGTCATCCCACAGTCCAAAAGTTCTAACTCATGACATTGTGTTTGAGCAAGACAACAGAACTCTTAGTCACCTTTCCTGCAGGTGGCTTGCAAAAAAAACCCTGCTGCTCTCAACAATTCATCTGTAAACAGATGTTTTCTAGGAAAATTCAAACAGTGATTAACAAGAGATACTAGTCCCTCAGTGAGAGAGAGAGGGTAGGAGCTAAAACAAACTACGGTAAATAAATAAAAACTAAAACTAAGTAAATACACATCAGAAAAGCTGTCACAATATAAATGGCAGCACAATGCAATCTGGATTCAATTTAATTTATCAAAAGACAAAGCCTTCTCTTTCCTGTCCCACTGTTCTTTGACTGGGTCTTTTGACTGGCCCATCAAAATCCATGCTTCTTACATTCACTAAGGGGATGCTACTTACAACAATCACAACCTGGAAGGTGGTTTTGAGCTGCTTCTCCATCTTGCTTAGAAGGTCAAAACTGACGATGTTTATTAATCTTGCCATCAGGCAGTCCTTGCCCGTTGCTATGACACTGATGGTATCTGCACTCAAGGAAGGAAGCCACCTGTGGAAAGCCTGAAGCAGCACAAAAGAGACAAGTGAAAAATATTATTTTTTTGCATCTTAACTGTCTAAAGCCCATAGCTACTTTTCACAAATAGTTGACATCAACCAATAATGTGTTTCTTTTCGGTCTCCAAAGTATTGCTAAACTCTTAATTGTATTCACCCCAACAGAACACATCTGAATTCAGTCACTATTATTTCAAATGTCAAACTGAGGTTAGAACTGCATCTGCACCAGTTGTTTTTCATAAAAGATGTCCTTTGCTCAATGTGTCTCACACTCAGTTCTGCGAACACATTTGCTGTCCCCAAACTACTATCTCATTAATGCCATACTCCTTTGTTCTGTATTGTTCCTCACAAAGAAACAGTTTGCACTGAAGCAATTCCAGTCTGTGAAGCAATTATGACTACAGATGAGGGAGCAAAGGCTATCAAGTGTTCTTCCACAGAAAAACAAAAACAAGAAAATGGTACATCAAGAGGTTCCAGCCTACGCACATTTCTAACATATCAAGTTTTAATCGTGTAGGGATGTCTTTTTGTCAGGAAGCATTCATATGACAGACATACATACTATAGTTTCAAGGTGCTATGACTAAGAAAAAGGCAAAGTCCACCCTACAGAAAACAAGGCCAGTCAATAAACAGACACTCTGCTATAAGTACTTCCCTCCCATTCGCTAAAAAAACCCTTCCAAATTCTGTGTCACAAAATGTTAGTGTGTTGGCTGCAGTGTGTAGGTGTGTTGTGTGAATATAATCTTGAAAATGTATGTTATTATCTTACAAATCGTATCTTTTTAAAACTATAAATTAAAGGTTTTCATACTGTTATTACAATTTTGTATGTGTTTGTATCTCTTGTAAGGAGTTGGTTTAACCTCTGGTTTGCTAGTAAAACTAAATTACTGTGTTGAGAAAAGATGCATGTCTAAAAACTGTCGCCAACATGGAATGTTTGGAAAGTTTTGCACTTAAAACCTTTGGAGCCTTGCTTCATCCCCAAATGAGGTAGCAGATTCTCTTTGGAATAATGAGTGAAAATCACAAAGAGTATTGAAGCAGTGATGCTAAATGACAGCATCTCTGTAGTTTTATAAATCTTTTATAAATTAATGCAAAGCAATTATTTTCTCAATCCCACCATCCTCTTTTTGCCTACATGAAAAGTTACTGTCTTTATCTTCGTAATCAAGAGAAATAACTAAAAAGAATACTGAAATTCTAGTACTTACCTCTGCCCACGTATATCTCACAGAGGAAGGTGCTATTACCAACAGAGGCCACTCTTTTTGGTAATAGGCAGCAATGCAGATTGCCTGGATTGTTTTCCCTAAACCCATGTCATCAGCAAGGAGCAAACGCCCATCTCTGGAGATAGCAAAACTGAAGACAGACAGAAAGAAAGAAAGGATAAAAGCCATGTGTTACTATTTCCAATCCCCCAATGAATTACACTCTTCTAAAGTCTAAATTGGGGTCCATCATCTCTCCATTCACAAAAAAAAGTTATTTGTGCTTTTCTCTTTTCAGATGCTAAATGCTCATAAATAATCTTTGATAAATTACAGTAGAGTCTCACTTATCCAACATAAACAGGCCAGCAGAATGTTGGATACGTGAAAATGTTGAATAAGGAGGGATTAAGAAAAAGCCTATTAAACGTCAAATTACGTTATGATTTTACAAATTACGCACCACAATATCATGTTTTACAACAAATGGACTGAAAATGCAGTTCAATACACGATAATGTTATGTAATAATTACTGTATTTACAAATTTAGCACCAAAATTTCACAATGTATTGAAAAATTGACTACAAAAACATCAACTACTAAAAGGCAAACTGCGTTGGATAATACAGAACATTGGATAAGCGAAGGTTGGATAAGTGAGACTCTACTGTATTACTACCTTTATTTATGTCCTGCTCCTTTACGAAAGTTGCAGCTCAAAAAGGCTGTTGCATACCTTGAATCATTTCCAACTTAGGCTGAGCCTAAGGCAACTGTGGAGCCTAAATACCATAAGACCATTGGACCCTGTCCAATCTTGTAAGCTAAGCAGAGTGAACTCTGGATAGTGCTTGGGTGGAAAACAGCCAATGAACCTGAGATACTGATGGCTATATTTCAGAGGAAGGAGCTGATAAAACCATCTCTGAGCATTCCTTACTTAAGAAAACCCTAAAAATTCATGGGGTTGTCATTAAGTGGAAACACATAATGCAAATTTGTCACAGGGTTTTCTCAGAGGGTTTGCTTCCCTTTGGTTGAGAGAGTATGACTGCCTAAGGTCACCCAATGGATTTGCATGGTTAAATGTGGATTTGAACCTTGGTCACAGTCCAAAGTGAAAATTACTACACCACACTTGCTCTCCAGAAGGACTAGGCATGTAGAAAGGAAGTCTGTAAGCAATTAAGTCTGATTAGGGAAACCCTTTGAGTTGTGGCAAATTAACACTAAGAGCAATGCCTCTCACTTTTCCTAATATGTCTTTATAAGAGTCCAGTTACTGGTATGTCTGATGCTCTTACAATGGGAAATGCAGCAGACTCTGTTCTCTCTATGTGGGGAAAGGAATAGTTGATGTGAAAGGCTAGCTGTCAAGATTGTGAGCACTCATAAATGAAGCACAAAGCACAACATTCTGAATGTAGTAGTATAATACCTTGCTTCCTGAGAATGCCAGCCTTCATTTTCTAAATTGAGCAGGTAGCACTAGCAGGATGACTTAATTAGATGCCACCTAGTCAGAGTTTTATTTGCACATGATACCAGCCTAGTTGTTGGCCCAATCTGGGTCCAACAACTGGGCTAGTTCTTCCAAATTATGCTGAGTGAGAAGCGTGGGGCAGGGTGGCAAATCAACAGCATTCCAATATGAAGAACTTTTCTTCAGAAATTGAACACTTGACTTACTTCACACCTTCTCTCTGAAATGGCATGAGGCTATTCACAACATGAGGCTCTACTTCTGAAAGGTCTGCTTCAGGGACATCTGCAGCTTTCAAGACAGACTTCCCAAACTGAGAGGCAAAAACTTGTACTACAGGCTTAGGCAGGGGCTCCAACTCCACTTCTGGAAGGAACTTTACCATTTGAACTGTAAGAAACATTCACAAAATAAATGCATGTCCTTAGAATTATCTCTAAGTGACATTCAGTCATGAACATGAATTAGAATACAAAGAAAACAGCTTGATTCGTGGATCAGTCTCATGGGCATGTTTAAATACATTATCATTCTTAAGCTTTCAAGTTAAAAGAAACAACCCTAATAGTGAGCTTATGAAAAAAAGCAAAGATATGTATGCAAGTAAATGGGTGTGAACAAACAAACCATGCCACTTTCTATACATTTAAAAACTATCTTAAAAAAAATAAAATGTGAAAAACTTGCTTGTTTTATTAATTCCTAGACTGCTGAGTTCTAAGCACTGTGTGACATTTCCTTAGCACTGCCTTCTCTGAGATTAAATTTAGAAAGTAGAACTTTATTGAGAATGGAAAACGGAAATTTTCTGATGTGTGTGTGTGTGTGTGTGTGTGTGTGTGTGTGTGTGTGTGTATGTGTGTATATATATATATATATATATATATATATATATATATATATATATATATAATTTTGTGGCCCATTCTAAAAATAAAAAAATTACTAATTCACTCCAGAAAGGTAAAATATGTCGACTCTGGATGAAACAAAGTTAATCAACTCGTAGTTTATCCTGATACATCAAACTTCCACTGCAATTAACTGGGATAAATAAAACAAAACTCTCCACAACCCTGTAAAATATGAGTTAGAACACAATTCTGATAGTGAAAATGTACTTGAAAGTTCACATTTGCACTCACTTAATTTATTATAACTGCTGGGTATTGCTCACAAACTAAACATTGATTATTTTAATTTTTTTACCTCTAGATGGAAGGCAGTTTAAACCTATGCTACATCACAAGATCTTTTGCAATGAAAACATATCAATATTATATGGAAGGATTTCTATCTGTACTTGTATGACAGGTTGTTCCATATGTACCGTATTACTTCATCTGTGCTTCTCATTGTAGGAGCTGCTCTCCTACCCTGTTATTATGCTCAGAAAGTTGCCTGCTAGAATTATCGACTCATGAGCTGCAGCAATTACACAATTGTTACAGTTCTGAGGACAAGTTTCAAAAATTAGATGTCACAGTAGCTTGAGTGATTCATCAAAAAGGCTTCTTTCCCCCGTTTTCTTGTCCTCGGATGACCTTTTCTCTGAAGACAATTGAGTGACTAAACTTGGTAAAATGATGCTAGAGAAAGTTTCAGAGCCCTTCTAGAAAAGAAATGTTCAAGACTCCTCATTAGAAGACTGCAAAATACAAAATATGGTTTTACTAAGGCAGATACAATGGGATCAAGCTTCCACACTCCTATCACAAGTATAGTACACTTAATTCCCCCATTTGGTGCATCAGCTGGAACAACGTGCATCATTCTGGAAGAAACTCTACATAGCTTCTCAGGAGAGGGAGCAAGCAAAGGTTGGGTGGGAGTTGGATTTAGTCTTTCTTGATCTCCTCCTTCAAAACATGCTGGGAAGTGTGAGGTTTTCCAGATGTTGTCAGACTGCAAGTCTCACCAGCCACTGCGAAAGCCAATTGTGATAATGGCAGCTACAATTCAGTAACAGTGGAAGGGCTGCACACTCCCTAGAACAATGTTCCTGAAGAGCTGCTTTCCCATTTTTGTAGCCAGTCCATAAAGAAACAGAGTCTTTGTATGAACCATATGCCTTCTGTAAATCCAAAATTATTTTAGGGTGATACACAACTTCCCATCAATACAAACCGTTGAGGCAAGTGCCAAAAGTACCGGCACTATAAATGTTTACATACATCTGAATAATATTTGGCCAATATATCCCACTTATACAACTACAGGAGAAACATGTTTGTCTTCTAGTCTAACAGATGCAACTATTTCTACTATTATATGTTATATGTTATGATCAGACTGTCCAGAAATAGGCATTTTCATCTTTTACATAGACAACCTTGGCATATTATTATAGGACTCACACTGGAGAAACAGTGGGATATAAATTAAATTATAGCACAATATTGTAAGGAAGTGGAACCCATGAGCTTTTATCTGCTTTATAAAGCTACAGAAGAAGCAAAGGTCATCACAGCTTTAGCCACCTCTAAGTTAAGAAATAAGTCTTATAAACTAAGCTTGAGTGAAGACCTAATCTCTCAAGAGCTTGCAAAGAAGTAGTTTCTTACTTAGTTCTAGGTAGTCTTCTAGCAGGAAACTCCATTTTCTGGTCTTCATATCTGAAAGAAGTCATAACAAAGAACTGCACAGGTTAGAAACACAGCTTTCTAACATTTCATAGCTCCAACTACACTGAAAATGTATTGCACTCTAAGAATCATTCGAAATAAATAGTAATTTCATTTATGAGTCAGCCTATAGCTACATCTCTCAGGGTAACTCATAACAAGACAAGACAAGAAAATCAAGAATGAATACACACACAGACACATTAAAATAAAAACAGAAATAAAAACAAAACTATTCCAAGTAGAATATGTATTTCAAAACAGAAAAAAGAATGGCAGCTGTCACAGGGCAGCTTTCAAATTATATAAAAGGCCTGAAAAAAATAAAGTCTCAGTTTAATAGAGATCCTACTAAGAACATTCCATATTTGGAGATCAGGGCTCCCCAAGTGGTTTTCAATTTGAATGCAAGGTTAAAAGTCTTGTGATATTACAAACTGCAACTACAAATTGCACAAGGCATCATGTAGGATCTAAGCCTTATCCTAAGTAGTCATGACTAACAAACCTTAAAAGTCATTATAATTAACACCTATCTTTTGATTTCTGTTCCTATTCCTGTTCATTGAAAAGAGAGTAGACACTAAGTCAAAGCAGGCTTCCTTAAAAACCAGTGCAATTCAAGTCCTGATATGAAGACTTAAGCAGGCCTCACTTCTCACTCTTCAAGTTTGAAGGTGGGTGAAACAGACCCCATGCAGTGTGTGTGTGTGTGTGTGTGTGTGTGTGGTTATATAGTGATCTGAATGCACATCTACACTTGAAGGAAAGGCCCCCTTCAAATGCCTTGGGCCAAAAATTCGTTCAGGCCTTCAAACATTAGCGTGAACTTTATGATATAGGTCTACAAGAAACTAGAAATCGGTAATATTGAAATAATATGCTCCAGGCAGCATGTCCCGTCTAGAAATCCAACTGCAGTACTTTGGATCAAATGAAGTTTTTGAACACTGTACAAAACAAATCAATGCAAAGCATATTTCAGACCAACATGCATATTTATAATGGCATGAATCACAGATGTGGCTGTTCCATGAAAAGGTGTTATCACTGCTAACCTCGCTAAAAAGTACTCCCAAGTAGAAATATTATCTGGCTATTCAATAATAAAAACAGACTGAGAAGCAACACAAATCCAAAACTTTTAAGGAAATTTGACTCTGTCTACAACAAACTATTCAGTGGCTTCCAAACCAACACAACTACTGTTTTCCTATGCTAATGGATAAACATCAGTATTATTTCATGTGGTTGTTTGCCCATTCCAGTCCATTACTAGCTGCAGGGAAAAGAGATTATTCTTATTAGCATGTTGTTAGGTTTTCAATTCAAATCTCCAGCAGATTCATACAGATGTTAAACAACAGGAGACACATTAGGGTTCATAACATGTCATAGCTAGAATTCCCAATTGTAGTTATATATGTATAACCTAAGGCCCTTCCACAGCCATATAACCCAGAATATCAAGACTGAAAATCCCACAATATCTGCTTTGAACTGGGTTATCTGAGTCCACACTGCCATATATTCCAGTTCAAAGCAGATAATGTGGGATTTTATTCAGCTGTGTGGAAGGGGCTTTAGAGTTAGGCTTCCTTAATTTACTTGTACTCACAATCCTATGTATTCAATATTGTGGCAATAGTGCATGTAATATGTATGGATAGTAAAAGTCATCCAACTCTGCCTTACCAAGTATCAGCTGCTGCAAGCAACAGAGATCTGTTTTCCTGTCAATCATGAGATTCTAGAACTGGTTCCTATGGGCTTTATAGTCCATCTGCTAATTAATTTACAGAATATTTGATAGCATCTCTGATGGACACTGGTTGTGCTCAAGGGACTGAATTGTTTTAAATTAATTTCCCTTTGATTAAATAGCCAAAAAAGTGTGCATTAGACTTGAGTAAATATGGTAGTATAGTGACATTCCTACCACTCTTCCCCTGACATGAAATCAGTAACCAAGGTTTAAATCAGTTACTTAGGAAGATCTAATTATATGGCATCTCTTAGTCTTACAGCCCCATCCACACCATGTTGCCTCACTGAGCACCAGCTACTGTATGTAATGAAAGTCAATTCTCCAGTTAATAGGGAAGTATCACACTGATATTTTTAACAATCTTTGGGTGTGAAAAGGAATTGTAACAGGGATTTTGCTTCTGACTTTTACACCGGAAATCACTGTCAGGACAGGAGTAGAAACATAATTTTGATAGAACAGATTTCCATCACTCACAGCAGCAAATGCCTAAGTCAGGATGGGGAGGAAGGATCAGGTCAGGACACACTACAATGATAACTTCATTGGGAGTGTCAAAAGACTCTGAAATTAATGGGGATTCTAGATCAGATACTTGTGTATACTGAATTAAGTAGTATATCTAGGCTTTTACTTTTATTAATAACCATGCAAGATGCCCAACACACAGCCACTAGCAGCGAAAAAGCTTCAAAGTAGCCATTCCATGTTTTTCTACTGGTAACAAACATGGTATTTTAGACAGTTATAGGTAACAAACATGGTATTTTAGACAGTTAAAACCAATGAAGAATAAAACAATGACACAACTACTTATACTTAGCTTTTTATTTTATTATAATTAAGGGGAAAACATAACTTCAGGCAGTGCCCAGATTATGAAGAAGCTAGGTTCTATAGGTTTGTTCTTAAGTTGAATTTGTTTGCAAGTTGGATGGAGATGGATGGAGATGATAGATATAGGATTTTGAACCAGGCGTTCCACATAGTTAAATCAATGCAATGACATAATTTGGAATCACTGTTCCAGGAGGTAGAGGGGAATTGGGAAACGGGTTATACACATCCAAGGAATATATCAGCCATCAATTAAGCTAACGTGACTTTTGGAACAATGTAGATTGAGATAAGATCTGTATGAAAAAAGTTAATGGAATGAATGTATCCATAAAATAAAAAAATTAAAAGCAGAAGGAAAAAAATTGTATGTAAGTCAGAATACATTTTTTAAGTGTGACTCCGGCCAAAAAAAAATTGGTTTTTGATAGCATAAGGAAGGTTTTACACCCAGTAACATTTGTTTTGCTGTCTGTGCCCCTGTTCAGAATATTCCACCTCATTTTCTGCCCCTGCAAAACTTGGATTTTGAAAACAAAGTGGAGCTGTTTTCAGTGGAACTCTCTTACAGGAGTGAATTTCCCTTCCTAGAGGAAGATTTCCTCTCACTTTCTGTTGTCTCATCCTCCTCCCCCCTTGTAACTAGGGGTTGTATGTAAGTTGAATGTTTGTAACTCAGAGACAGCCTGGATATAAGAATCATCACATATCAAAAGGAGCCAATGGAATTACATCAACAATGACCAGACTGGAAATGCACACTTGCACAAACCGCATAGTGACACTACTATATTTAGAACATTCTGTCTAAAGAGGAACAATATCAAAAGCAAAGGTAAGTAGAACAGTCATGGCTGCATTGCTGAAATGAAAAGATACTGATCAGAAAACTTACCATAATTCCTAGAGTTCAACTGCTTGAATATCCCTATAATATCGGCAGAATATCCAATATCTACTTCAAACCGAGAGTATGAGATCAGGACACATTTTCCTCTCAAGGTTGCTGATAGTTTCTGCCAGCCAATGCATGTCTGCAAGACGGATCTCAAGCAAAACGTTTTACCAACAGAAGACGGTTTAGTAGACCCAGTGGGAGCCTCAATTCCTGCCAGAGGAGTCAAAGTCACAGAAGGAAGTTGCTCTACTTCTTCCACTAGAAACAAAAAGAGGATTGGAAAGGGAAAAAATGGATAACAAGGGTAAAAATCTATCAACTCCCTTGGGGACAGAAAAGGAAATAGAACAAAGGATACCGAGCGATACCTGTGATGGATGCCCAGAAGATACAGCTTTAGCTCTTACTGTGGCCATTCCTAACTAAATGAAATCTACACCTTTGGAGGATAAAGATTTGTAGCATTCATAACTTTTGGTATTTCTTTCTTTATATAAAACCCATTTTGTTAAAGAAAAAACTCATACCTAGATACTCACTCCCTGTCACAAACCCACCAACTGATACAGAAATCTTTAAATGATTTTAAAAATCATTTTAAGATGTAGTTTTTTCAAGTCTTATATACCTGCACTCTAGTTTCCAAATACCAAACCTTTTTCAGGCCATTCGTTAAGCAAATTATATTTTTTAGAGATCATTTAGATTCTAATTTAAAATTCTGTGCAAAGACATCATGCAGCTATAGGATTCCCAAACATTTCTAATTTAACTGACTACTTACTGAGAGGGCTGTAGTCTTCAAGACTGAAATTCCACATTTTTGTTATAGGATCTGAAGTAGAAGATAATTTGGAATTTAATTTTGCATTCAACATTGTATTAATATGTTCAGGCACTTGCACAAGAAATTCTTACAGGAACATGGCTCATTTGATCATGCAGAATATGCTGTCATATAACTGCTAACATGTCTCCCTTCTTTGTTTACTCTTGGATGGAAAGAGAGGAACTACCACTGCTTACTACATCAGAGGTTGGGGAATAAAAAATGTGGGAATAAGAGTATGCAGGTTAATGTACCCTTCTGGTAATTTTTGTGTGTGTGTGTGTGTGAGGAACGACTTGAGAAACTGAAAGTCTCTTCTGGTGTGAGAGAACTGGCTGTCTGCAAGAATATTGCCCCAGGGGACGCTTAGATGTTTGATGTTTTACCATCCCTGTGGAAGGCTTCTCTCATGTCCCCACATGGGGAGCTGGAGCTGACAGAGCGAGCTCATCTGTGCTCTCCCCGGATTCGAACCGGCATCCTTCAAGTCAGCAACCCAACCTTCAAGTTAATAGTCCTGCTGGCACAAAGGTTTAACCTATTGCGCCACCGGGAGCTCCTGGTAATGACCACATTAAAATGACTGACTTATTTCTAAGGCCCATTCTACACTGCCATATAATCCTGATTATCAAAGCAAATACTCCACATTATCTGTTTTAAACTGAGCAGATAATCTGGATTTGATATGGCAGTGCAGAAGGGGCCTTAGATCAAAAAAGTTATCAGCATCTCATCCCGGAGAGCACCAATGATAGATTGTAAACCTGAGGTAGGGAACTGTCAAATTAACCAATTATAGCCATTTTGAGAACCTTTATGGCTGAAAAGCAAGATATAAATACTGTAATATTGTATTTATAATACTATGAATAAGTGAAATAGTTTTAGAATTACTGAGAAATTAAGAATAGACTCTCTCAGAGGCTCTGAGAATTTCACTATGCTCGCCATCACCTCCAGAGATTACACTGGAAATACACAAACCCCTGATCTCATATTCCCACACAATTTACTGTTTGTTTAGGTTCTGCATGTTTATGAGGATTGGATCATTACACTATGATGTCATTTCCTAATTGGGTCTATAAATGTCATTTCCTAATTGGGTTTATCATAAAAACATATTAAAAGTTTATTAAACAGCAAAAACTTTATTTTTGAGGGACATCCTGCAGAATATTTTGTCATAGTATTTCCAATGAATAGCTCATAGAGTCTCAACCAATTCAACATAGGTTGTAGCAGCCGCAAAGACAAAGTTTTTAAGATATAACAACTACTTTCAAAGCAAGGACCGCACAATTAAACAGGAAAGAACACTTTCAACCAGGAACAGATTTTTTTTTCAAATTTTGTTAGTGTTATTTTTATAAAAGACAATTAAGCTGCAAACAGATCTGTATTGTCTGCACAAGAAACAAACAACCATTATGTACCTTACCATAATTTTTACTGGGTAGACTTCGGAACATTTCAATGAGTTCCTTATTGTATCCTATCTCAACCCGGAATCGGTCTTCAGAGTGCTTCACACACTTCCCTCTAAGGGCACTGTGTTTTTTGATTTGAACAGGAATTTCAGATGGGTTACTTGTACCTCCAGAAACAAGCAATTTGGGTTCTTTTCCCGCTTTTATAGGAACAGAAGTATTTTTTGTACCGTAAAACTGCAATGTGTTACTACCTTCTTTTTTGGCACAGAGTTCAGAGGTTAGGTTTGTGGCAATTGCCAGCATTTCACAGTCATCCAAAGCTGTGTTGCTGGTGGCTCGTGGTGCCATATGTTTAACATCAGCATGGCCACTGATTGATTTGCCCTGAGTTTGTAAGGTTTTAATATTGTGAGGGTTCCAATTAACATCTTGTCTGGATGGATATTGGACCACTGGGCAAAATTTAGACTGCAACGAGCGAGCATTAAATTGGATTGGTTGACCTTGTTCTTGTGCTCTCAGATTAGGTGAGTGCCAAGGAGGGTGACTCAGAGAGTTTTGCACCACTTGGGAAGGCTGTTTCATGTGGACCAACTGTCTGCTGGAACACTGTGATGAATCCACCTCACAGGGTCCGTGCAAAATGTGACTGTGTGGCATTTGAGGATCCTTCTGCACAACATGGTTGCTGGAGACCTGGAGATGATGGCTGCTGGGGCTGGCATGATGGTTTTCCTTCTTCAAAGGCTGCTGCAGGTTTCTTTGACAGCTATGGAAACTCTGCAGGTCTGTCTGCTTCTTAGCAACGCTGCCCTGCTGAGCTGCCAGTCGTTCTGCCCTTCTTGCCAAAGCCTTCTGACGGTTCTCCTCTATCTTTCTTTTCTGTTCTTCTGTAAGTCCAGCTGACATCGTCCATTAAGCGCTCATTGGAAACCTATATAATCGCAAAGAAAAAACCAATACCAATGAACTATGTTTATAACAATAATGATACAGTAGAGTCTCACTTATCCAAGACTCACTTATCCAAGGTTCTGGATTATCCAAGGCATTTTTGTAGTCAATGTTTTCAATATACCATGATATTTTGGTGCTAAATTCGTAAATACAGTAATTACAACATAACATTACTGCGTATTGAACTACCTTTTCTGTCAAATTTGTTATATAACATGATGTTTTGGTGCTTAATTTGTAAAATCATAACCTAATTTGATGTTTAATAGGCTTTTCCTTAATCCCTCCTTATTATCCAAGATATTTGCTTATCCAAGGTTCTGCCGGCCCGTTTAGCTTGGATAAGTGAGACTCTACTGTAATACCGGTAATATTTTTATTTCTTACTCAGCTCTCCTCGCGGCTCGAGGCGGGTTACAACATCACTAAAAGACATTAGCTAAAATGTTCTATAAATACACATATTAAAACATATTTCTATAAAACACATATTAAAATACACAGAACAAAGATAAACATTAGATGCAAGTATAAAATATGTGTCTATCATCTGGTTGCAGGAGTCTCAATCAATCATAGAATTTAAGCTGTTTATTAGTAGAATTCAGCTTAAAACATCTTTGGGACACAGGGTACACCAATACTGCAGAATTAATGCAGTTCAACACCATTTTAACTGCCATGGAATCATGTGAGTTGTAGTTTTATATTGTCTTTAGCCTTCTCTGCCGAAGAGTGTGGATGCCTCACCAAACGACAAATCCAAGGATTTTATATTATTGAGCATTGACGATTAATGTGGTGTGAAACTGTATAGTTGCGCAGTTTCCCAATGGGAAAAAGTATATGAACTTGGGAAAACTGATCAAAATACAACAGAGAACTACCTCTTTATTAAAATATTGTGTATGTGTGCTCTTTATTTGTTTGTTCTCTGGACAATCTATTTTTTATGTACTTTCAGAACTGTAATTGCTATTCCTGATTCAAAACTACACAATATTCCATTTGGGACTTTTTATTTCCCACTTTTTGGAAAGCTCCACGGCCTTCAAAGTTGCACCACATAATTTTGTTTGGCGCTTCTTCCCTGCTGTCTTTCAGGAGAAAAGGGGATTATAAAGGTGAGCAACACTTACGGTTGTGCAGTAATTCAAAGCTGTGCAATAGTACTCGGTCACAAGTGATCGCCTATAAATAGCAACATTTAAATTTGCATAACATTCCATATTGGGCTTTTTGGAAGAGTCCACAAGTTTCATGAGAAAACTGTAGTTTTTCATGAAAATATGCTGCTTTTGGAGCTGCTCTATAGCGTTCCTCGGAAAGATGCAGTTTCTCATCGTTGCAGGAGTAAGGTTCCTATATGTCTCATCACTATGAGACGAAAAATTAGGAATGGTGAAATCTAGAATTACCCTCTCTACTATGTATCTTTAATTAATATCTCTCCCAGTGACAACGCAGTTAACTTCAGCTTCGCCTGATGAGACACTAGATATATTAGAAGAAATATTACTACATTTCCCAGAACATCTTACTTTTCAGTAATGGAGTTTTCATTACCGAAATGATCTATCCCATGACAGAAATTATAGTAATCAAATATTTGAACTATGCTCTCTTCTGTTTTAATGTTTTTTCCGTCACTCTTGTTACACACATTTACATTCAAAGTTAAACACTTGAATATGAATCCAGCTGTGTGTCTGGCACTAGCACTTACAACAGGAGTAGAAGTGGCCATCTAGAAACCATTTAACTGTACAGGCAGTCCATGAGTTACAAACATCTGACTTACAAACAGCTCATAGTTAAGAACAGAGGTGAGACAACAGGGGCCAGGCTGTGGAGCAGCTGGTTAATAGCCAGCTGCAATAAATCACTACTGACCCAGAGGTCATAAATTCGAAGCCATCCCGAGTCAGATTGAGCGCCCAACCATTAAAAATAGCCTAGCTCATTGTTTATCTAAGCAACCCGAAAGATAGTTGCATCTATCAAGTAGGAAATTTAGGTGCTACTTATGCGGGGAGGCTAATTTAACTAATGTAAGACACCATAAATATCGTCCAGCAGTGTGCAGAAGATTGAGGAAGTAATCCATCAAGGACTCAGTGTCACAGTGAATGATGAAGCAGAAGCTCCTCCTTTGGCCTGAATTGAGCATACCTTCATGAAGCCAGAAGCTGAAAAATGTTAAATTGCCTCTGTGTCTTTGTCTCTGTATGTCATATGGCATTGAATGTTTGCCATATATATGTATATTGTGATCCACCCTGAGTGCCCCTCGGGGTTAGAAGGGCGGAATATAAATATTGTAAATAAATAAATACGTGAGAGAAATCTATCCCTCGGAAGGGAAATTTACTCCCGAGTTATCCTGAGGAGGAGGGATAAATCCTAGAGCACAGATTAACCAGAATGGAAATGGAACTGGTATGACACTCTACATTGGCTGGTTTTTTATGGTTATTAGCGTATTTTTCGCTTTATAGGACGCACCTGATGATAAGACGCGTCCAGGAACTAAGGGCAAAATGGGGCGATCTGTGCCGTGCGCGTGCGCGCACGGCACAGATCGCCCCATTCTCCCTGCCTGGACACACATTGCGTTTATAAGACGCACTGACTTTCCCCCTCTATTTGGGGGGGGGGGGGGAGTGCGTCTTATAAACCGAAAAATACGGTAGTTTATATAATTGCTTATTTTAATTTAGTGCATAATGTTTAGTATTGTTCTTGGTTTAAATGTTATGGTCTTCATTTTATATAGGCATTGAATATTTGTGTTGGAGTCCCCACGTTGAGATACAAATAAAGTTTATTACTATTATTATTATTATCATGGAGAAAAGGGGTCTCCATGGAAACTTTAGAACCAATTATTGTTTCCACAAGCCAAATTTTTCAAAATTCAATTATTACAAAACAAAAAGTGAGTGAAATCTTCTGAACAGGGCACAGACAACAAAACAAACACCACAGGGGTGTTAACCCTTCCCTGTGCTATCCAAAGCTAATATATATCGATATATTTGGCTGGAGTCAAACTTAAAAAATGTACCCATTCTGGCATACATCCAAATTCAACTTGAAAACAAATTTACTGAATCTTTCTTGTTCATAATTTGGGGATTACCTGTAATTCCCAGTATCCACCACCATTATATATATTGGTTAAGGTTATCAGTAGTTGTAGTTCAACATCTGGAGGGGTACTTAATTTTCACACCAAAATATATCAATATATGCAATTACAGCATTATCCTGCTGAAAATAATATCAAGTAGATGGAAATCTCCAAATTATGGTGTATAGCAGAAAGAATAATAAAATCCTAGAGTTGGAAAAGACCTCACGGGCCATCCAGTCCAACCCCCTGCCAATAAGCAGGAAAATGACATTCAAAGCACCCCCGACAGATGGCCATCCAGCCATCCAAAGAAGGAGCCTCCACCACACTCCGGGGTGGAGAGTTCCACTGCACAGTGAGGAAGTTCTTCCTAAACAGAAAGAATAGTGTTGTAATACTTTAAACATTATTTTCTATACAAGTTTCAAGATGCTGTTTTGGTTTTCTTTGGTTTTCTTTTTCTTAATATGACTCTTCCCTGCCCATTAGCATTACATTTCAGCTCAAATGCAGGACTGAGTCATACAGCTGTGCACTTGTTTTGTGTTTTGGACTGACGTCAAACCAGGCTGATCTTCCCTTGGTGGAGTCAGCTTGGATTATCTCTCAGTGATGGGATATATGGATCTGCCAGTATACCCATTAGTGCCACGTTTCTTTTCACAGACAAGCATAGAAGAGGTGCTGACAAACTTGGCATGTGGCAAATCCATTCACGCTACCTGTCAACAAGGGACAAATCAAATGACCTGGGCTTCTCAACATTGTGTGTGCAAAATTCATAGCTGGAAACAAGGCATCTAAACTAGATCTCTCTCCTACAGCGACATACAAGATAAAATACTAAATCATGAGGTTTTTAGGGGAGAACCAAAAGACAAAGAGTCAGATCATTGTCCCTCCACATCCATGGATCCTGCACTTACAAATTCAATTATCCACAGCTTGAAAAATCTGAGGGAGGTGGGCCAGAAAGAATAACGCAAATAAATATAACAACAACAGCCTGAGTAAAAAAGACCCTTATTTATTCATTTATTTATTTACTATATTTATACCCCAGCCTTCTCACCCTGAAGGGGACTTACAGCAGCTTGCAAACTATGGCAAAAATCAGTACTGCATCATAGATACAACAATAAACATACTATATTAAATTATAACACAGTTAAAACATATAATTAAAACATAAATACAATAAAACAGATTTAAACATACAAAGTACTGAGTCATGATTTCCATACTTCTTGGTTTTCCTATAGTCATTATTCATTACTCAAACTGCTAGGTTGAATTCTGCATTAGACATCAACTTCAGCTAGCATCGAAAATAAAAAAGGCAAGCCACAATCTAGATTGCTGTGAGTTTTTCAGGCTGTATGGCCATGTCCCAGTAGCATTCTCTCCTGACATTTTGCATGCATCTATGGTAGGCATCATCAGAGGTTTGTTCAGAGGTCTGAGGACGCCTACCATAGATGCAGGCAAAAAGTGAGGAGAGAATGCTACCGGAACATGATCATACAACCCGAAAAACTCACAGCAACTAAGTAATTCCAGCCATGAAAGCCTTCGACAAGCCATAACCTTTTACACATAAAAGCAAAACATTCCCTTCATGAAACATAAAAGTGAGACAGTCAGGATCTCAACAAAGATGAAAAACAGCAAATGAAAAATTGCTATCTTCCATAACCTGTGAAAACATTTCTCTATGAATTTCTAAGTCTTCCAGGACAACTCTGTGGCCAAGCTCCTCTGGAAGCTGACCATAGAATTACACTGCAGGACATAGGCATTCCTAGGGAGAACATTTTTAAGTAATTCCATTAATAATCAAATCCACAAATGAAGCGAGAGTGGTACTGTACACATCACAATGCTGCAGGCCAACTATTGTTCTTTCACTCATCAAATAAAGCCCGGCTTCTCATGGAGGTACATCTTTCTTTCTTGAAAAAAAATTTTGGAAAAGGGAAAAAAATGTTAACTAAAAAGGATTGGAGGGAAAGAATACAGAAGCATATACCAATGGCCAAATTAACCAATAGTAGGAGGCACAAAAGTCACATTGACTTTTTGGAGAAGTGGAAGCTGGCCATTGCATATCTGAGTGGAGAGTAGAGGGGCTCCAGAGTGCATTAGTGATGGAAGTCATGGTGATGGGTACCCGGGTGTGGGGAAGTGGGGCTATCTGGTGCGGGATATAGGTTTTGGGTGTGTGTATGCTTTGTAAGATATCGTGTGCTGTTGTTTGGTTGTTATGGTGAAAAGTTTGGTGAAAAGCAAGCCAGGAGGGGTGCTGTCTAGTATTTTAATTATTAAAGTGTTCAGTTGACTTTAACTTATTTGCATGTTTAATACTATTTTGATATTTATACATTGCAGATTTTAAATTGCATTACAGTAGAGTCTCACTTATCCAAAATAAACGGGCCGGCAGAATGTTGAATAAGCAAAAATGTTGGATAATAATGAGGGATTAAGGAAAAGCCTAAGGTAATGTTTTTCCCCTCACATTAAGTCCAGTCGTGTCCGAATCTGGGGGTTGGTGCTCATCTCCATTTCTAAGCCAAAGGGCCGGCCTTGTCTGTAGACACCTCCTAGGTCATGTGGCTGGCACGACTGCATGGAGCGCCATTACCTTCCCACCGGAGTGGTACCTATTGATCTACTCACATTTGCATGTTTTCAAACTGTTAGGTTGGCAGAAGCTGGGGCTAACAGCGGGAGCTCACCCCACTCCCTGGATTCAAACCGCCAACCTTTCGATCAGCAAGTTGAGCAGCTCAGTGGTTTAACCTGCTGCACCACTGGGTTAAATATGTTTCCTTTGTTTAATAGGAAAAGCCTATTAAACATCAAATTATGTTATGATTCTACAAGTTAAGCACGAAAACATCATGTTTCACAACAAGGCTGCCTCTTGTTTGGGAGCGTGGTTGTGCTTGTGTTGTTGTTGGGTGTGTTGGCCCGCTGCGCTTTGTTGCCTAGAGAAACAGCTGTGGATCCGAGCGGGAGGCAGAACATTGGATGAGCGAAGGTTGGATATGTGAGACTCTACTGTATTTAAATTGCATCTCAATCAAAGAGAGAGAAAACAGAATATAAATATTAAATAAATAAATGCATATAATAAACATAAAATCCCCACTCACCCAGTTTCTTCGGATCCCAAATCATGGGAGTCGTAGTTCTACTATGAGGCCTTTAGCGTCCTCTGCCCAAGAGTGCTGGTGCCCCAGCACAGGACAAACCCCATGATTCCATAGCATTGAGCCAAGGCAGTTGAAGTGCGGTCAACGCGCATTAATTTTACAGTGTAGATCAGACATGGGCAAACTTCGGCCCTCCAGGTGTTTTGGACTTCAACTCCCACTATCCCTAACGGCCTACAGCCCACAAAGCCTTCAAGCCATCCTAAACCACTCACCTGAAAATAAGCCCCAAAGAACACAAAAAGGGGAACGGCTTCTTCTCAGAGTTTGGGAAGTTGGGGGCTTCTTAACTGCAGCTTCCAGAATGCCCAAACCAGCCTGGCCCCAGAGCCAAAGTGGCTTCCCGAAGCCCTCTGATCAAGTCTCCCCCTCTTTCCTCCCAAAGGCTCCCCAACTAGGCTCCATCCCGCCGAGAGAGACTTTCCCGCGGAACGTCACTGTCTTAGGCGTCCCCGAACCCCGCCAGACCTCTCAGAGCCTCTTCAACTACAACTCCCATCAAACTTCTGGCGACGCAACACGCGGCGACCTCCATTGGCCGAAGGATAAATAGGACCTCGCGGTGCAGCACGGGAAATGGAGTTCTCCCGTAGGCACGAGTGTTTGCCGAGGTCTGCGCATGTGCATGAAACCGCTGCAGGCTCTCATCGTGCTTTGCAAGGAATGCATGAAGACAGGCTGTAACTCGTTTGCTTGAGACTTAGTGTGCATTCTACATAGAATTAATGCAGTTTGACACCACTTTAGCGGCCACGGCTCAACGTTTGTGGAATCAGGGGAAATGTAGTTTTACAAGGTCTGTAGCCTTCTCTATCCAAGTAATAATAATAATAATAATAAAGAAAGAAAGAAATAATGATACAGTAATATAGTGCAATATACAGTAGAGTCTCACTTATCCAACATAAACGGGCCGGCAGAACGTTGGATAAGCGAATATGTTGGATAATAAGGGGGGATTAAGGAAAAGCCTATTAAACATCAAATTAGGTTATGATTTTACAAATTAAGCACCAAAACATCATGTTATACAACAAATTTGACAGAAAAAGTAGTTCAATATGTAGTAATGCTATGTAGTAATTACTGTATTTACGAATTTAGCACCAAAATATCACGATGTATTAAAAACATTGACTACAAAAATGCGTTGGATAATCTAGAATGTTGGATAAGCGAGTGTTGGATAAGTGAGACTACTGTATTTCCTGGATGATGGACTGGTTGGATCTTCTTGCGGTCCAAGGCATTCTCAGGATTTTCCTCCAGCACCAGAGTTCAAAAGCGTCTATCTTCCTTCGCTCAGCCTTCCTTATGGTCCAGCTCTCGCAACCATAGGTTAACATCATACAGTGGCAAATATTCAATGCTGCAAAATGCAACCAACAAATAAATAAAACTACCATAAATTATATAAAAACACAATAAACATCAACATCAAACAATAATAAAGCATTGCAACAAATTAAACACACCACTAGGCTAAAATTAGCTTTTAACTAAACTATTCCTTATTATTGTCCCTTGGTTGTCTATGGGTGTATGTATCTACAGTGTAGAATAAAAGCGGTTTGACGCCACTTGTAACTGCAGTGGCTCGGTGCTATGGAATCCTGGGAATTGCTGTTTGATAAGGCTCTGTATTTCTCGGCAGATAAGGCTAAAATCCTGTAAGACTACAACTCCCAGGATTCAATGGCATTGAGCCATGGCAGTTTAAGTGGTGTCAAACCTCATTAATTCTACAGTGTGGATGCACCCTAAGTCCCAAGTTGTTTTGTGCCTTTAAGTAGCTGAGGTCCCTTCCACATAGCTGTATAAAGTCCACATTGGATTATATGACAGTGTGGACTCAGAACCAAGTTCAAAGCAGATATTGTGGATTATCTACCTTGATATTCTGGGTTATATAGCTATGTAGAAGGGCCCTCACGAATTTATAATGGGGTTTTCTTGGCTCAAACATTTGAGGCACCAAAATGTGTGTTAGCCAGTGTTATTTTTCAACATCTTTTGCCTGATAAGAAACCAGCAAAGCTTCAAAATTATACCTGATATATTTTGTGCTTTTGTGTTTGGTCAACAAAGGTATTGCGCTTTTGTGGATGTTGTTGTATCTTGCTGAATGTCCCAACACGTCTACCCTTGACTATATTAATTTGGAGCAGACACATAAGTGATGGATAGAGCTTGGCATGTTAGGTTTGAAAATTAATCTGGTGATTTTTTTTCCTGTCACCACCAATGTAAAGACTTAACTCACTCTTCAGAGGCCTCCCTGAAAGTTAATAGGGCATTAATGCATTTCAGTTAGAGGATATTGATCCACCACTAGAATCAGCCAAGGAATCAAAGGTGTGGCATTCTTAATCAGAAATATTTAATATTAATCAGAAGAGCCTCCAAACAAATGCAGAATATATATATATATATATATATATATATATATATATATATATCTCTATAGGTAAAGGTTTCCCCTTGACATTAAGTCTAGTCATGTCTTAACGCTGAAGGTTGGTGCTCATCTCCATTTCTAAGCTGAAGAGCCAGCGATCTCTGTAGACACCTCCAGGGTCATGTGGCCAGCATGACTTCATGGAGCACCGTTACCTTCCCGCCGGAGCGGTATCTATTGATCTACTCACATTTTGGTCAGCAAGTTCAGAAGCTCAGCAGTTCAACCTGTACCACTTAGTATGAATTTATTACTGATCCTAGACAACGTTCCTCAATATTATCTGCTCTGAACTGGATTGTATGGCAATGTAGTCTCATGTATCCATTTCAAAGCAGATCGTGTGGATTATCTGATTAAATGGCAGTGTAGAAGGGGCCTCAGAAGAGGTTACAAGGATCATGTAGTTCAATCCCTGTCATGCAGGGAGGCACAGTTGCAACAAATCTAAAAGATGCCTATCCAACATCTGTTTAAAGACCTCCAAATATGAAGAGTCCACCGCCCTCTCAGACAGCCCATTCCACTACTGAAAAGCTTTTACAGTAAAGAAAAGTTCTTCCTAATGCTGAGGTGAAATCTCTTTCCTTGCAATTGGAGTCCACTTGTTCATATTCTAGTCTCTGGAGCATCAGAAAACAAGCTTGTTAAATCTAGGGCCCTTCCACACAACTATCAAGGCAAGAAATCCCACAATATCTGCTTTGAACTGAAATATATGGCAGTATGGATGTTATCGAGACCGCAATTAGCCCAGATCTGCCCTATGAGGGAGATCTATGAGGGAATGAGTCTTGGCAAGCCGTTAGGGAGGCAGAAAATAACCCGGAATATAAATTTACCTGAGACCGAAAGGAAAAGACTCTGCCAAGTTGAAGGAAAAAACTGTCAAAGTGTTTATTAAAACAATTCAATTGAAAAGGACATCCGCCGCGATAGATCGACATGCGAGATGTAATTTTACATTGAGAAATAAAGCCATTTTATACATTTTCAAGTTTGAAGTCTGTTTGAACTTCCCGCCCAGTCCCTCCGCTCATCTGGCTGCTGATTGGGCAAGGACGCCGCACTAGGCGGGAGTTGGGCTTCCCGCTCGGTGGTCGAGCCAATGAGGAGCAACCCTCGCCTCTGCCAGGGCCAATCAGATTGGGGGAGGCGGGAGTCAGCTAGACAATGGGTTCTGGGGAATGAATCATTGGAGTTATCTTATGCAAAGCGATCACCCGAGGCTAGCGCCTTCCAGGATAATCTTAAGATTATTGCTGTTTTTGAGTAGGGTCATTTGGGATGTCCGGGGTCCTTTACGCACGTACACAGTTCATGAATACCGTGAGGTATGGCGGAGATTGTCAGTTTATATTGACATTATGAGATTACAGAAACCGGACCAGTGGGGAGTCTTCCTTTGGCTCCCCAGGGGTCCAGGATGGGATTGTGGTCAACATTACCATATGAGATACAATCACCCGTGGGGCTGCTCCGATCTAAGGTGACAATCTCTAGCTATGGGTCATGCAGATGCAAATAGATAAAGTTTTATGGTGACAGTTTTACCCTTCTTTGTGTGTGGAGCTCAAGGTTCAAGAAGAGGGAGGGAGGAATTTCCGGGTTCAGCTAGAGTTCAGACTGTGCCTTCATTGTTTAAATCATACTAGGGGATATAGAGGATCATATTATATCCATTTTACCCCAAAACTACCAGAAGAAGTATTAAATATTAACACTTATAGCTCATTTTCCCTCCCTGCGTTAATAGCGCTGATCGGGGAGGCTATTTACGCAAAGAGAGCGATTTGACAGTCAGCTGTTGAGCTGAGAAAAAGTGGTCCAAGGTGGTTTCTGCCGGTTGTGTTTTTAAGACTAGACAATTATAGGCATAAATATGAAAAAGGATGTTTTTTGGTGTGAAATTGAGCGAGTTCTGAGTGGAAATATAGGCTGGGGGGGGGGGGGGTGGGTAAACAATCTGGCCATATCGCGGGTTTCCTAGGGACCGGGAGGAAATTCAGATTCCCTCCGGCTTTAAAGCAGAGAGTAAACCCGGTTTCCTTTTTTGTAATATAATATATAAAAAAGGGAAATATATGAATTTAGGAATCTTCCAGGGGACCTATAGACCAAGTGACATTTGGCTAGACAGTAAATAAAGAATTGATTCCAATATTTCATAAACATATAAGCATACAATTCATGGAAAGTTCATAAGCAGTTCAGGCAATAGGAGGTTCATGAAAATAACAAAGTGAAGGGATTCCTGTTGATTCCAGTCCTTGGTAGCCTGGCAACATATGAATGAGAAGTCCGGTCATTCATAAAAATGAAGATGAATGAATAGAAGAAATTCATCCAGGAGTCCTTTCCGCAGTAGAGATCACAGCTGGTCCTTGAGTAAACTACATTTCCCTTCCAGGGGAGATGACAGTCCACTATCAGCAGCCCTGGGAGAAGCTTGTGTCCCTGCAGAGGCAATCCGCTCGCCGCGGGAGCCGGGAAGCGGCTGTGGCTGTAAAGGAGCGATCGGAGCCGGCTTTTGACAGCCAGCTGATCCGAAATTTCAAAATGGACCGATTCTGGCGCTGTTGGTGGTCCCGGAACCAGGGGCTTCCAAAAGTGTTAGATATAAAAGATGGGCATGCTTGGAGTATTTTTGGTAAAGTTGGCAGGGAGAGCTCAGGAGGCTTCCCGCTAGAGTTTGGACGGTGGCTGGGTTGGTGGAAGATAGAAAAAGGTTTTGCATGCGGAGAGGCCAGAAAAAGGGATACAAAATAACCTCTGGAGAGAGCTTCAAGTTAAAAGAAAGGATACTTTTATTGGGGGATTAGTTACAATGTTAGGACTGGGGGGAAAGTGATAAAAGGATTTAATAATAATTCGTTGTGGTCCGAGCACTCTCCCGCTCCGCTGGAGATCCGGATCTGTGGAACTCCCCGCAGCAGGTCAGATGAATTTAAAAGCGGGGGTCTCGGTCATCATGGACTCAGACAACCCAGTTCAAAACAGATATTCTGCCCTGATATTCTGGGTTATATGGCTGTGTGGAAGGGCCCCTTTATGACATCCCTTCAGATGTTTAAAGATAGCTATCATGTCACCTCTCATCCGTCTCCAAGCTCAACATGCCTACTTCCCTCTGTTGTTCTTCGTAAGGCTTGCTTTTCAGATACAGTAGAGTCTCACTTATCCAACACTCGCTTATCCAATGTTCTGGATTATCCAACGCATTTTTGTAGTCAATGTTTTCAATATAACGTGATATTTTGGTGCTAATTTTGTAAATACAGTAATTAAAACATAACATTACTGCGTATTGAACTACTTTTTTGTCCAATTTGTTGTATAACATGATGTTTTGGTGCTTAATTTGTAAAATCATAACCTATTTTGATGTTTAATAGGCTTTTTCTTAATCTCTCCTTATTATCCAACATATTCACTTATCCAACGTTCTACCGACCCGTTTATGTTGGATAAGTGAGACTCTACTGTATTTGATTAATTTACCTTCCCTTCTTCTGAACACAGTCTAGCTTGTCTATATCCTTGAATTGTGGTGCCCAGAACTGGCCATAATATCCCAGGTAAAGGATCCCAAAGAACAATAGAAAGGTGCTACTACTTCCCTTGATTTGGATAATATACTTCTGTTGATGCAGCCTAGAATTATATAGGCTTTTTTTTGGCTACTGCATCATAATGTTGACTCATGTTTAGCTTGTAGTCTACTTACCTCTCAATGCTATCCCCATGTAAAACTTTCATATCAAGTGTCACCATTCTATATTTCTGCATTTCATTATCCTGTCTAAATACAGTTAAGGTAAAGGGTAAAGGTTTTTCTTGACATTAAGTCTAGTCATGTCCGACTCTGGGGGTTGATGCTCATCTCCATTTCTAATCTGAAGGACCGTCATTGTCCGTAGACACCTCCAAGGTCATGTGGCTGGCATGACTACATGGAATGCTGTTACCTTCCTGCTGGAGCAGTACCTGTTGATCTACTCACATTTGCATGTTTTCGAACTGCTAGTTTGGCAGAAGGTGGAGCTAACATCGGGAGCGCCCCAAATTAGAACCATCTACCTTTTGGTCAGTAAGTTCAGCAGCTCAGTGGTTTAATCCACTGAACCATCGGGGGCTCCCTATAGTACTTTACCTGTTTCCATGTTGAAAATATTTTTTTTAGTTTTAGCCTGGCTCCAATGTGTCAAGGCCATTTTGAATTCCGATCCTGCCTTCCCTTAATTTGGTGTGATTTGCAAAATTGATAAGTGCGCCTTCTCTTTCATCACTTAAGTCATTTATAAAGCTACTAGCTATGCCCGGCCACGCGTTGCTGTGGCGAAGTCTGGTGGTAGTTAAGGTAAAGGGTAAACGTTTTCCCCTGACATTAAGCCCAGTCATGTCTGATTCTGGGGGTTGGTGCTCATCTCCATTTCTAAGCCGAAAAGCCGGCGTTGTCCGTAGACTCCTCCAAGGTCATGTGGGATGACTGCATGGAGCGGCGTTACCTTCCCGCCGGAGCAGTACCTATTGATGCACTCACATTTGAATGTTTTTGAACTTCTGGGTTGGCAGAAGCTGGAGCTAACAGTGGGGGCTCTCTCCGCTCCCCCAATTCAAACCTGCAGCCTTTCAGTCCAGAAGTTCAGCAGCTCAGCGCTTTAACACGCTGCGCCATCAGGGGATATTGTTTCCTAAAGGTTGTGAATATACAATATTTCTGATTGTTTTTTTTTTGTCTGTTGGAGGCAAGTATGAATGCTGCAATTAGGAAAAATGATTAGGATGTAATGGCCTTGCAGCTTTAAAGCCTGGCTGTTTCCTCCCTGAGTGAATTTTTTGTTGGGAGGTGTTAGCTGGCCCTGATTGTTTCCTGTCTGGAATTTCCCTTGTTTTCAGAGTGGTGTTGTTTGCGATATTTTATGTGCTTCTACTGTCTGTGGCCCTGAGAAAACAGAGGATTTGCCAGACTTTGATGATGGGAATACTTTGTTGGGAGGTGTTAGCTGGCCCAGATTGTTTCCTGTGTGGAATTCCCCTGTTTATTTACTGTCCTGGTTTTAGAGATTATATTGTTCTGCATTATTCTATCCCAGTAATTATTTCATATTAAAGTAGAATCTCACTTATCCAACATTCACTTATACAATGTTCTGGATTATCCAACGCAGTCTGCCTTTTCATAATCAATGTTTTTGTAGTCAGTGTTTTAAATTCATTGTGGTAAATTTGTAAATACAGTATAGTAGAGTCTCACTTATCCAACATAAACGGGCTGGCAGAATATTGGATAAGCGAATATGTTGGATAATAAGGAGGCATTAAGGAAAAGCCTATTAAATATCAAATTAGGTTATGATTTTACAAATGAAACACCAAAACATCATGTTAGACAACAAATTTAGCAGAAAAGTAGTTCAATACGCAGTAATGCTATGTAGTAATTACTGTATTTATGAATTTAGCACCAAAATATCATGATATATTGAAAACATTGACTACAAAAATGCGTTGGATAATCCAGAACGTTGGATAAGCGAGTGTTGGATAAGTGAGACTGTACTGTAATTACTACATAGCATTACTGCGCGTGGAACTACCTTTTCTGTCAAATTTGTTGTATAATATGATGTTTTGGTGCTTAATTTGTATAATGATTACCTAATTTGATGTTTAATCAGCTTTTCCTGAATCCCTTCTTATTATCCAATATATTTACTTATCCTGCCGGCCTGTTTATGTTGGATAAGTGAGAGTCTACTGTATATTGATAATCTTATATTATCTGCTTAGAACTGGATTATATGAGGCTCCTTCTTCACAGCTGTATAAAATGCACACTGAAGTAGATTATATGGCAGCGTGGAGTCAGGATAATCCAGTGCAAAGCAGATAATATAAGATTATAAATGGGTTATATAGCTGTGTGGAAGGGCCTTGAGTCTACACTGCCATATAATCCAGTGCAAATTAGATAATCTGTGGAAGAAGCCTAAGTGAGGCCTAAATTTGCCTGTCCCCTAACTGAAACCTGGCTGTCCCTTGGTTGCTAGGCAACAAAGTGGGCAGAGATTAGCCCTCTAAACTGGCAGCAATTGGATAAAAACAATTATTGCTCTCCCTCTAATTAGGACTTTATTTTTCTTTTCTTTTTGTTGTATCAACCCTGAGGCATGGGTGATGGGTTGTGTTGTCAAATTTCGAGGTTGGGGGGCCTGTACTTTTGTTGTTTTGTGGGTTGCCGTGATGCCATCACTCTTTTATATATATAGATAAAATAACACCAGGTCCAGGACAGAACCCTGAGGCACCAACTAGTCACTTCTCCATGGGATAAAGAGCAATAATTGGCAAGCATTCTCTTAGGACTTCATCAGATTATACTGGGAAGTGTTCAGAAGAAGAGAGTTCAGTCTAACCATCTATCCATCTATATACCGTATATAAAAATATATAATGTGGCACTTTATTATGGAGTAAACAGCAAAACTACTGAACCCAATCACACCAAATTTGGCCACAAAAGTCAGTCATCCAAGGTATGTTTTTCAATCAAAAAATTCTAGAAAAATAAAGTCCAAATTAGAGGACAAAGAAGAGCCATTGTCATACCACCAGAAGACTCTCACCTGCTGCCCTGTCCCTTTAAGGTTCTAAGGGGGCGGAGCTTAGCCTCAGCTCCTGCCAGCTTGGAAATGGCAGTTATTTTTGTCAGTTAGGATTTGTCAGTTAGTGTGGCCCTGGCTGGAAGAAAGCATAGAAAGCTAGAAGGAGCACAGAAATTCACGTCATGTCGGATCTGTATTAACTGAAGTCATGTCTGAATTGTATTAATTCAATTCACATCAGAATTGTATGCAAATTGTATTAAAAAGCCATATAAGACAGTGATACATAAAGTCATGTAGAATCCAGTCATGTCAGGACTTTATACTGTGTGGCAATAACCATCCAGAACTGAATAGATTTCAAAGATTTCCTTTCTTCACAGAGATTTGATTTCCCAAATACAGTCTCTGATCTGTCCTTTGTGCTATGGTGCCTTCCAGTTCATTTAGTTAAACGCCTTTAGGCCCTGCCCCCACACACAGCTATATAACCCCGAATGCCAAGGCACATAACCCACAGTATCAGTTTTGAACTGGACTACCTTGAGTCCACACTGCCATATAATCCAGTTCAATATGGATTTTATATACAGTAGTTGTGTAGAAGGGCCCTCATATAATCCAGTTCTAATCAGATTATAAATGTAATATATAAAATTACTGTGGTATAATAAAACATAACATTTAAAAACTCTAAAATCAGGACAGTAAATAAAGAACAATGCTCAGAAGACAGGGGAATTCCAGACAGGAAACACGGCCAGCTAACACGGATTGATTGAGGGTGCTTTCCAGGTCGCCAAACAAGAATTCCCCTAACTATAACACAGCCAGGTATTGAAGCTGCAAGGCTATTCAGTGCAATTCAACCAGACCAACAAAGGATTAACCTTGGTAGAAGATGGCCAGGCTTTGAAGCAGCGATACTACTCTGTACTATTGAATCTGACCAACCAAAGATTCCCCTAGGTAGCAAGCAGCCAGGCTTTGAAGTTGTGAGCCTATTCATTGCAATTCTAGCAGCCCAAAAAACCATTCCCCTAGAACGCAAGTACCCAGCCTTCCAAGTAGCAAACCTATTCCATTGCATTCCAGCTCACCAAACAAGGATTCCCAAAAGAAGAAAACAGCCAGGCTTTGAGGCTGCAAGGCTATTCACTGCTATTCTACCTGGCCAACAAATGATTCCCATAAGCTGCAGCAACGCGTGGCTGAGCACAGCTAGCTCTGTAATAAAAAAGAGTTTTTCCCTACCTTACAATCACACTTTTTAGTGCACTCAGTTGTCTTGCATATTTTTTTCATGAAGAGGTTTCCACACTGCAGATATTTGGCCCCGCCCACTATCCCTCTTGGTGCTTTTTGGTACTTCAACTCCCACAATTCCCAACAGCAGAGAGGGAGAGAGAGAGAGAAGGGGTGGGACGGAATCCCATTTGGAACACCAGCAGCAGAGGCTCAGCTGGTGTTTTGGACTACAACTCCCACAATTCCCAACAGCAGAGAGGGAGAGGGAGAGAGAAGGGGTGGGAGGGAATCCCAATTGGATGGGCAACAGCACTGGCCCTCCCAACACAGGACACAGACAAATCATGGAAGGAAGGGAAAAGGTACCCTAAAAGGCTTTTTTGTTTTGTTTTGCAAAGTAGAAGCGTTATGAGGTAGCTTACAACCAAACCTTCCTGCTTGGGGAGCAAAAGGAAATTGCCCCGAAAAGTTTATTTTGACTCTTCTACCAATTTCTCCTCCCGCAAACTGGGTGATGCTAATCTGAGAGCAACGAGGGCTACTTCATTAGAAATTTGGCAAAACATCCGGAGTTTTGAGAAAAATCAAAACTGTCCTCAAAACTGCTACTCAAGTCTTGCAGACTTAGGAGAGCAGCAATGACTTCTGTGATTGAATCAATTCACAAATAATGCACTGTCCCTTTTTCCCTGCTGCCCTCCACCTTCCCAAGAATATTGTCTTTTCTAATGTCTCTGATATGTCCAAAATCTCAGTTTGAGGAGAATTCAGATTTATTTCACTCCTGGATCCTTCCATTTGTCATTTAAAGATTCTCATCCAAGGTCATATGTCTCAGGTGGGGCGTCTTATTTCTTGTGTGGCTGCTTTATGCCCACAAAAGTTTGAAGATTTATGGTTTTTCAGATTAGTCTAAATCAGGAAAGTGGTGGACAACTAAACTAAGCTGGAATCAGAATTTGGGTCTGGGCTCTGCTTTTCCCATCACAGAAAAGACTCAAAGCCTGTGTCAAGATAAGTTATTTTTGGACATATGTAGAAGGGCCTTCCCTTCCAAAAAAACGGGGAGAGGGGAGTCAGAGGCTTTGTTTTTGTGGGAGGTAACTTGGAGTCCAATATTTTTTGCAGCCTGGGCTCTTGCGTCAAGAGCAGCAGTTCAATTTCAGGATTCCAGTAGAGGAAACAAAAGTTCTACTTGCAAGAAATCTCTATTGATTTTAGAATACCTTTCGCCTAGGGAAATGCGTTCAAGACTTGGAAGAATATTGAGTTGAATCCTTTCAGGAGACTGCCTGCTGGGGTTGCTTTAACTGGAAATCCTGCCTTGAACAGGTGGTTGGACTTTATGGCCCATGAGCCTCCTTCCATCTTTTGGTGCTATAATGTCAAATAAGTGGATTCTCTTCCTAGCAGCTTTCTTCCCTGTCCAGTTTCATAACCACACATAGACATTGGAAACATAGTAGCATGGGCAATTCTGACTTTGATATTCCATGGTGTATCTTTACACTTCAGGATGACTTTTCTCTTTAAAAGATTCTGACTATTTTTTGTGTGTGTGATGTGTGGTTTTTCCTATTATGGAGGCAGTCCTCCACCACTAACTCTAGCAAATGTGGAGGGCTAAATGTGATGGGAAACTATGCGTACTTTTGGGCATGTCACCCACAAGACTTGGGTGGGTGTCTATTACCTGAATGCCAAATAAATTCTTTGTCATTGTGCGAAAAAAAATCCCCATCTCTGGGTGAAGAGAACTGTGGAATCCCCAGGTATTTTTAAAAAATAACTTCAAAACCAATAAAGATTTGTTGTCTGAATCCCGGACCTCCAAAAACGGTTGAGGTTCAGGAATGACTTATTGTTACCCCTCGCGTCTTCGGAAGCCAGAAAATAACCCCCAGCTGAGTGTTTCTGACAACTTTTCCTTTTCCTTTACACATTGGAGCTTTAGCCAAATCTTGGGCTCAGGACAGAGATTGGAATGCAGATATCCTCCAATCCCTTGAAGACACAATGAATTCATCCCAAGGAATTCCCAATCCCATAATCCTTTGATTACTATCTAATGTTCAATCAAGGAATCTTCCCCTTCCCAGCCCTGATATCACTCAGCAAACATTGATTATGCTGAAATAATCACTTCCTATGCTAATGAGATCCCACTGGTGGAAAGGGGTGGTGCGGATACAAAAGACAGACTCCAGAATGCCTCCAATAAAAGACCTTTATTAAATTTCTCACCACACTATACACCAATCACAAACTGTAAACATGACAATAATGAATGTAGTTTGAACCAATGAAATTGCAGATTGTAATTTGGACCAATCAAAGCAATATCTGTTGTTTACAAATGTCTATAAAATGTCCATGTCTGTAAACGTTAAGCATGTCAAAACTGGGAGAATTTCCGACACCCTTCTTTGACCAAATGGAGCAATAAAGCGATCTCTGATCCTGTCCTTAAACTCTCTCTCTAGTGGATTGATCAGAGCTTGGCTGCCGGGCTGAATCACAAGATTTTAAATAACAGATTCAGTCCTCTTGCTTTTAATTGTAGTACTTTGTTCATTAATTTCCTCTGGATATAACATATTTCTTTCTACAAAATAAAGAAAATAATAAAAAGAAGAAAATAAAACTGCAATACCAGTATGAGAATGGAAAATAAGCCTCTCTAGTAGTACTTCAAATAACCTGTGAGATCCAAGCTGCTGAAGCCTATTCTAAAACTAGATCCAGCACCTTCCAAGTTCAAACTAAATTCTGGAGCAGATTCACCTCCAACTTGATATTGGATACCCTGGGGGGAAAAGTCCCAGTTGCATTGGGAAATCAGCGAGGATGTGCAGGGACTTAAACCCCGTCCTGGAAGCCAGGAGCGCCAACCACCAGCATCTTTTGCTTTTTTCTGTCAATGCGAGAAGGAGAAAAGCAAAACCTGAGAGAACACAAGGGTGTTCTCTCAGGAAAAGAAAACCTTTCAGATCAATTCACTTCTAATGACCTAAAAGAGGCTTAGGTTCAGGTCCAACTTCCTTATCTGGGGTCGTTTCCCTCAAGACCCTTCCACCAAAGCAGAGTTAAGGTCCCTTTCTTTAGGCACCACTCTCTCTGGGGTTATTTGCTCTCCAGACCCTTCCACCAAAGCAGAGTTAAGGCACCTTTCCAAAGGCACCACTCGCTCTGGGTTCATTTGCCCTCAAGACCCTTACACTGAAGCAAAGTTAAGGAACCTTTCTTAAGGCACCACTCTCTCTGGGGTCGTTTGCTCTCAGGACTTTTCCACTGAAGCAGAGTTAAAGCATCTTCCTAAAGGCACCTCCAAGTGTGGCTATTTTCGTGCTGATAGCCATAAAAAACAATTGAAAGAAGAGCCTCACAAGTTCCCCTGTTATCGCCAATGGGTCCGATCTTCCAGAAACATAAATGGAACTTCCGGCTGCAGGATCATGGAGTAGCATTTTCCTGCTCCCAGTTTCGGGAATTTCCTGGTAAACTGATATTTTCACTGGTCAGGGAGTTTCTTGTCTGATCTGTGAAAAATAATCTCAAAACACCCCATCTTCATCCCTAAACCAGGAATCCCATAGAAATAATCAGAAGAATACATTTCATATGGAGAAAGAGGAATGGAATGTACTTACCGACATGAATTCTGTTGCTGGGGGTAAATGTCAGGTTATTATAGCATAACTGTTTAAAATAGAAAAGGAACCCTATAGAAATAATCAGAATAATAGATTTCAATATGGATAAAGAGGAATGGAATGTACTTACCAACATGAATTCTGTTGCTGAGGGTAAATATAAGCTCTTCTTTCAATCGTTTTTTATGGCTATCAGCACAAAAATAGCCACACTTGGAGGTGCCTTTAGAAAGATGCTTTAACTCTGCTTCAGTGGAAAAGTCCTGAGAGCAAATGGCCCCAGAGAAAGTGGTGCCTTAAGAAAGGTGCCTTAACTTTGCTTCAGTGCAAGGGTCTTGAGGGCAAATGAAAGAGGAATGGAATGTACTTACCGACATGAATTCTGTTGCTGAGGGTAAATATAAGGTATTAGAGCACAACTGTTTAAAACATAGGAAAGGAACCCCATAGAAACAAACAGAAGAATACATTTCTATGTAGAGCAAGAGGAATGAAGAATACTTACATGACTTCTGTGACTGAGGGTAAATATCAGGCTATTAGAGCACAACTGTTTAAAACATAGAAAAGGAACCCCATAGAAATAAACAGAAGAATACATTTCTATGTAGAGCAAGAGGAGTGAAGTGTACTTACATGACTTCTGTGACTGAGGGTTAATGTCAGGTTTTTATAGCATAACTGTTTAAAACATAGAAATGGAACCCCATAGAAATAAACAGAAGAATACATTTCTATGTAGAGCAAGAGGAATGAAGTGTACTTACATGACTTCTGTGACTGAGGGTAAATATCAGGCTATTAGAGCACAACTGTTTAAAACAAAGAAATGGAACCCCATAGAAATAAACAGAATAATAGATTTCAACATGGAGAAAGAGGAATGGAATGTACTTACCGACATGAATTCTGTTCCTGAGGGTAAATATAAAGTATTAGAGCACAACTGTTTAAAACATAGAAAAGAAACCCCATAGAAATAAACAGAAGAATACATTTCTATGTAGAGCAAGAGGAATGAAGTGTACTTACATGACTTCTGTGACTGAGGGTTAATGTCAGGTTTTTATAGCATAACTGTTT
Source organism: Anolis carolinensis (assembly GCF_035594765.1). Lineage (NCBI taxonomy): Eukaryota > Metazoa > Chordata > Lepidosauria > Squamata > Anolidae > Anolis > Anolis carolinensis. Next base: position 243,866,307 of record NC_085841.1, read on the forward strand.
AAAACATAGAAAAGAAACCCCATAGAACCAAATAGAAGAATACATTTATATGTGGAACAAGAGGAGATAATAATAATAATAATAATAATAATAATAATAATAATAATAATAATAATAATATAATAAGCAGAAAACTGGCAAAAGAAGGTTCTCCATGGACAGTTCCTACGAAAAATCCAGAGTCAAATTGACAAAGAAAGAAAATGGCTGTGGCTCACAAACTGAACTTTGAAAAAGGAGAAAGAGGGCCTGATTCTGGCAGCCCAAGAATAAGCCATTAGAACCAATGCCATCAAAGCCAAAATTGAAAAGTCGACAACAGACCCCAAATGTAGACTCTGCAAGGAAGCAGATGAAACAATAGATCACATCCTCAGCTGCTGCAAGTAGATCGCACATACAGACTACAAGCAGAGGCCTAACACCATTGCTCAAATAATTCATTGGAACTTGTGCCACAAATACCATCTGCTTGCGACAAAGAGCTGGTGGGATCACAAGCCAGAAAAAGTTACAGAGAATGAGCATGTCAAGCTACTCTGGGACTTCCGAATTCAGACAGACAGGGTTTTGGATCACAATACTCCTGACCTCACGATCGTGCTAAAAGACAAAGTATGTATTGTTGATGTCGCAATCCCAGGTGATGGCAGAATTGAGGAGAAACAACTGGAAAAGTTGACACGATATGAGGATTTAAAGATTGAACTACAAAGACTCTGGCACAAGCCAGTCAAGGTGGTCCCAGTGGTGATCGGCACACTGGGTGCAGTGCCTAAAGGCCTTGGCCTACACTTAAACACAATCATCACCGACAAGATTACCATCTGCCAGCTGCAGAAGGCCACCTTACTGGGATCTGAACGCATTATTCGCCGATACATCACACAGTTCTAGACACTTGGGAAGTGTCCGACGTGTGATCCAATTCAACAGCCAGCAGAGTGTCTGCTGTGGACTCATTTTGTTGTGTTTCAAATAATAATAATAATACCTTTAATTATAGACCTCCCTCTCTCCCTGAGGGGTCTCACAGTGGTTTACATTAAAAAAAGGCAAACATTTGATGCATAGTCATTAAAAACAACAAATCAAAACAATACAGAATAACATCAGTAGAAAATAAAAATACTAATATTTAAATAAAACATGATTACACATAGAGATACGTGTGCCCCGAAAAAAAGGTGTTTAACGTATGAATGAAATGCACTTACTAACATTACTTCTGTGGCTGAGGGTAAATATCAGGTTATTAGAGCACAACTGCTTAAACCATAGAAAAAGAAATCCTCCCACAAAAATATTCTCATTTTATAGGTAAAGAACAAAAAAGTGGGCAACCTGTATTTTTGTCCACTGAAATGGCAATGTCTTGAGTTCCTCCACAGATCTATGAAAGGCAATCCCAAGATACCAGTGTTTCCCCAGCCCTCCCAGTTCCCGCAATTAAAACCAGTAGAAATCCAGACTTATGCAGCATCTACAAAGTAGATAAACAAAAACAATGCTCCCCAGGCCCCAAAACAAAGGCCCCAGAACAATTCACAAAAACAAGACCATCACCCAAGACAGCACTTCCTATTCTAACTGAACCCGCCTGTTAACTGCAGAGTAGCTTTTAAATTCAAAAATGGTTATATATGCAACATTCAAAAAGGGAGAACGTAATAAATCAAAGGGGGAACTGGAAACTTCATCTATTCAAATAGATCCAAATAGTAGCCATGACTGTGCCATGTGTCAAAACAACTCACTGCACAGATTTTCAAAGATGGGTCTACCGAGGGGAGTCGAAGGAGAAGGGATTCAGGAGAGCTTCACAGTTTGGCAGAACAATCCAAAAGAACTACTTTTCCACTGCATACCTATAATTGGTACATTTTAATCCATAGTCAAAAATACACTAAAGTAAAACTCTCTTGGATTTAAAAAATCTGGTTGTAGTTGGATCAAAATCATGTCATTTCTGACCATCCTCGCCTATATCATTAAGATTTGTTTCCCTACTTTCTATCAGTTCCTTTGGAGTTTAAAATAATGGTTTCTTCTCTCTTTTGTAAGTGAATATCTCACTACAGTTCCTTGAGCTATGATTTACTTTAGTTTCACCAGATTTCCCAACTGTTCCTCTCTTCACTTTTGGAGGAAAATATTTAATGTCCCTTCATCTACCTGTTCCCCTAATCTCTCTTTCTTTTGTCCTGCCCAAAGCTCTGGCAATGGAGAGAGTGGGAAAAAAACCCCAGTATGGAACCAATAAGACAGCCTCACTTACTGGAATGGGCCGGATCCTTCTGCCAGCCGTTGCACATCACAAAAGGACAGAAAATAGTCCCTGGCCATAGTGCTCAATGCATGCAAACATACTAGCTAGGGCTTTTGGCAGTTGCAAGGTGAAAAAAGCTGGAGGACCAAAATTTGGGAAACACTGGACCAGACTAACATGGCCCTGTTCACATTGCAGTCTTAGAGCGGTTTGATCATATGAACCGCCATGGCTCCATGCTATGAAATTCAAGGATGTGTAGTTGTGTGAGATATTTAATCTGTCCGAAAGCTCTAATGCCACAACAAACTAGAAATCTCGGGTTTCCATAGGATGGTGTCATGGCAGTTGAAGTGGTGTCAATCACTAGAATTCTGAAGTGTGAGTGGTCCCTACAGTGTCAAGAAGAGGTTTTTATCTCATGGCTCATCCTAACTTTAATTCCTTCTTGAGAATATTAACTATAAATTGTGAAGAGGCACTTCCCTCTCCTCCTAATGCCATCCCAACACATTTCAGTCATAGGGTGCATCCACATTATTAAATTAATGCAGTTTGATGTCATGTTAACTGCTACGGCTCAATGCTATGGAATCCTGGCAGTTATTGTTTGACGGGAATCAGCCCTCTTTGGTCAAGAAGACTATAGATCTTGTAAAATTACAGTTCCAGAATCCCATAGCATTGGGCCATGACAGTTAGTAGTGTCAAAGTACATTAGTTCAACAGTGTAGATGGATCCATGGGCTTAAAGAGTTGGCTTGATTTTGGATTTATTATTATTTTTTGCTTGGATTTACAAGTTTTCATTTCACTTTGACAGTTTTATAACATAAAGAAAAGGGAGGAGGAAGAAATGGGAGAAAATATGATATATAGGTTGTGGAGTTTTATTAGTAAATTAAATCTACACAGGAGTCTATTGCATCTTGCTGGGGAGGTGAAAGGAGATGCTATTGTTATACATATTATATAATACTACACTTTATTTCTATTCTGCCCTTCTCCCCTAGGGAACTCAGTGCGGATTGCAGCATTTACATACATAGGCAAACATTCAATGCCTTTTACAATCACATGAGACATACACAAACACAAAGGCAAGGCTTCTTCTTTCATTCCTGGCTTCTGGAGGTGGTGCTCATCTCTGGCTCTGGGAGGTGTTTTTCTCCATTTTCAAGCCGAGGAGCCTGTGCTGTCACCTCTTGGTCATGTGGTCAGCAAGATTGCTTGGAGCATCTCTGTCTTTTCCCGCCAAAGCGGTACAGTTATCTACTTACATTTACATGTTTTCAAACTGCTAGATTGACAGCAACTAGGGCTGACAGATGCAAGCTCACCCCATCTTGTGGATTCAAACTGCCGACCTTCAGGTCAGCAGTTCAGAAGCACAAGGGTTTAACCCATTGCGCTACTATGACCCGTTCATATATTCATATGAATATATCTTTATATAGTCTCTAACATATAAAGAAATTCCATCTATAATATCTTCTAATTCCAAGAATAAGTAGATTCTTGTCATTTGGCATTCACGTTAATCTACTGTTTTCTTATATTAGACCATCTTTTTCTTATCTTCTCCTCAAGCCTGCATAGTAAGTGTTCTTTCTAATTATCTTATCAGTTTACTTGTACATACTCTATTTCCCCCAAGTTTTAACAATATCTCTCCGTTTACATATCCTGGAGTAAATTTACTTTGTTAATAGGTTAGTAATACATATGTGGATATAATATATTAGCCTATCATCTATGCACATTCTGTATGTATATATGTGTGTGTGTGTGTGTGTGTGTGTGTGTGTGTGTGTATGTATGTGTGTGTGTGTGTGTGTGTGTGTGTCTGTGTGTGTGTGTATATATATATATATGCATATATATATATGGAGCACCTGGCAGCACAACGGGTAAAACCACTGAGCTGCGGAATTTGCTGACCGAAAGGTTGGCAGTTTGAATCCAGGGAGCAGGTTGAGCTCCCATCATTAGCCCCAACTTCTGCCAACTTAGCAGTTTGAAAGCATGCAATTGTGCGTAGATCAATAGGTACTGCTCCAGAAGAAAGGTAGCAGCTCCCCATGCAGTCATGCCGGCAACATGACCTAGGAGGTGTCTACAGACAATGCCGTCTCTTTGACTTAGAAATGGAGATGAGCAACCACCCTTCAGAGTCAGTCTCAACTAGACTTAAGACTTCATCACATTGAAGCAGATAAGTGTTTCACAGAGTAGAGCTCAATCAGACTCTCTGTTGAAATGAAACGGGTGATTTCCCTACCTTCATCACACTGTTAAATCTATCAGTTGGACTCAGTATTCTTTCAGTTAGAACTTGAGAAACTATAACTCCTAGGACTGCATAGTATGGAGCTATGGTATTTAAAGTAAGCTCCAGCTGCATTCATTTCACAGTGTAGATGCACCCAGAGAAGGTTCATGGACCTTGGGAAGCTACAATTCCTAAGGCCATCTGATGGAAAAATGGCATTTAAAGTAAGGTTGAACTGCATTCATTCCACGGTGTAGATGCTCCCAGAGAATGGACCTTGGGAAACTCCCAGGAGGACTTCATCGCATGGAGCCATGGCATTTAAAGTGGGGTGCAAGGGCATTCACCCAATATTGTAAATGCACCAAGAGACGGGTATGGACCTTGGAAAACTATGACTCCCAGGACTGCACAGCATGGAGACATGGCATAGTAATAATAATAATAATAATAATAATAATAATAATAATAATAATAATAATAATAATAGTATTTAAAATGGGTCCCTACTGCATTTATTCTCCAGTACAGATGCACCCAGAGAAGGGTATGGACCTTGGGAAACTATAACTCCCAGGACTGCACATAATAAACTTTCCCTAACAAGGGTATCTTGGCTCCTCCCACGATTTCCCCTCCCACAAATTGGGGAAACATCACATTTTAATCCTGAGAGCAACGAATGCCATCACAGTACTGAATTGGCCATTCATCCTGATCATTTCCTAAAAATCCACTTCCCCACCTCCACCTCCTGAAACGTTTGAAAAGAATGCTGGCCCCCACGCTTAAAATACGCAAAGAATTCTACACTTGAACCCAACCTAATGTGATGAACACAGTGGGTTACCAGATTTTGAGTGTAGGACTCAGTGGAATTTAGTAAATGTGATGAAGTGTTTAATTCAATCTGTCACTTTATTAGAAATCCACTTTACTGTAGCACTGCCTAGCCTCACAGTTCACCAGCTTGCCTATATCATGGGGGATCTTGTCCAAAGCCCTAATGAAATCTAGATAGTTTATATTACAGCCACAGTACTCCCTGATGTAACAAGTTTGTAACTTTCAGTAGCAGAGATAATATTACTTTGGCATGACTTGATGTTTTTATTAATTCTGGCTCTTAGCAAGCATAGTATTCAGATCTGGAAGATCCACAGTAAATACGTTCTTTGAAATTGCTGGGAGGTGCAAACGATTTACTGCCAGGGGCCCCTCGCCATGAAAGTGCCATGATCTAAGAAGTCAAGTCTTTTTTGATGGCACCATCTGCAGAGGCAATTGTTTACCCCTTATCTTTCTCTCTCTCTTCCTTTTTCAACAACCTGTGCCACAAGGCCTTTTAGCTTCCTTCCTAGAAAAAAAAGAAGAAAAGTCATTGCCTTCTTCCAGGAGTTCTCATAACACCATGTGTCATAATGAATCATTGGCAGCACAAAAGCACACATATTCTGCTTTTCTTTGTAAGTCCTTCTCCCTCCACTAGGAAGACTATGGTGACTGATTAATGCAATCAGGCTAAACATAATTGGGGAAAAGGTGCACAAAGAGAAATTGATTATGGCTTCCTTTTGAGTGTTTTTTTCTTGAACATAAGGAGAATTCAATTTACATGCTTTTGCAAGCAGAAGAGGAAAGACAAAACTACCCTAATGAAGTTTTTTTTTGCAGTGAAAGACAAGAGAGAATTTTACTCACCTTTTCTCTCCACATGACTGACAACTGAGGACAGCATATCAGCCTAAAAGGCCAAGCATAACCTAAAAAGTTAAAAGTAATATTTGATCTTCAGATTGCCAATGAGAACTAAAATGGATCAATTTTCCATATGAAGAGAATCAGATGAGATGGACTGTATCTCATGAAAATCTATAACAAAGAAAATGTATTAGTCTTGAAAAAATGCCATAAGACTTGTATGTTTTGCTGCAACAAACTAACATGCCTGTCGTCCTCAAAATAAAAAAAACATAGAAATATCTCCTCTAAATTTTAAAAATGACCAAATTGGAGGAAAGGTTTTAGTAGAACCTTTGTTTCTGAGTGCATCTAACACTATAGAATTAATGGAGTTTGACACCACTTGAACTGCCATTGTTCAGTGCTGTGGGATCCTAGGCTTTGTAGTTTGGTGAGGCAGCAGCACTATTTGGCAGAAGAGGACAAAACTAGTAAAACTACAACTGCTGTGATTCCCTAGCATATAATCTAACAGGTATACATAACTCTAGCACCCCTGATGTAGTGATTTAATTAGGACCGCAGTTAGAGTGTCCATTCCCAACGAGCGTATGCTAAACCAGATCAGCCAGAACAACTCACCAGGTTGAAGACAAGCCAGAGAGGTTTATTACAATTTGGCCAAAAGGGATGCAAGTACAAGGAATTTGCTTCAAAAGATACAAGCATGAATTCACAGAAAAATGCAAGACATTTTATACAGTTCTGACAGCTATTTAGACTTCCCGCTTTCTCCCCTGATTGGCTGAAAAAGAAGCAGGATAGGGTCTGCTCCCAGTTTGGCTGCGAGTTCTCTTGGCATCACAACCTGCAGGAGGAGTTTTCCAGGGTGGGAAGAATGGAAGTCAGTGGTTGGTCAGTTTAAAGAACCATTCCGTTGCAGAGACATCCCTGAGAGGTCACAGTCCTTGAGGAAACAATGATGTGGATATGCAGATGTGTCTCTGATTCACTCAAGTATCTGGTTCTGTGCAAGACAAAGGTGTTGGATATAAACAATCAAATTTGACTGGTGGCATAGAAGGTTAATGAATGCACATCTACTAAGCCCTCTCTTCCAAAAGAGCAGCAGACTCTTGGACTCAGGCTAAATGGACATACATCCTCAGCTTATTTTGTTAATAAAGAGGATAATGTATGTATGCATACACATTGGTTGTGATAGTTATCTGGCTTGGGAAATGGCTAGAGGGATTTTGGCCAAGTTTTCTTTTCCCAGGTGATTATGCAAACAGGGCACTAAGAGGTGACTGCCTTCAAGTTACATTTCGATACATATATTAAAAACAGTTTATTCACTTCCTTTATTTTATCGCTTTTAAACTTATGTATTATGCAATGCTTTTGACACGAAATAAATAAATAAAGTTTATTCACTTCATCTAGTCGGAATCGACACAGTACACAGTATATAAAAGATACAAATTATACAAAAACCATCAGATCGATACATTTTATGAAAGGGTTAGACACAATAGAATTTGTAGGGTACAGCTGCTGCAGCCTGCTGGGTCCAGTTCAGAGCCTCTAGCGCAGTAGTTCCCAGCCGTTGGTCCTCCAGGTGTTTTGACTTCAACTTCCACAATTCCTAACAGCTGGTAAACTGGCTGGGATTTCTGGCACTTGAAGTCCAAAATAACTGGAGAATCAAAGCTTGGGAACCTTCGTCTCCTGGTCAAGCTCTAGCGCTTTAGCACTTCGCAACTCCAGATTTCAGAAAAAGATTTTTAATAAAAAGAAAAAAAATCATATTTTCTTACAGTCTCTTGGTAAACTATAAATCTTTCAGGGTGGGTAGCATGACTCAACAACACTGAAAGATAGATATCCAACCTCTGTTTAAGGATTTCCCATGAAAAAAGCCCACCACTCTCTGAGGCAATCTATATATATAAAATGGTAATGGAATCCCGGCACCGAGCAAAACAACAATACTACATATCCCACAACCTCAAAATTTGCCAGCACAACCCCTCATCCCTGCCTCTGGGTTCATACAACTAAAATAAACAACAGGAACCACCATGGGGCCTAAAAACAAAAACGCTCCATGTGCGCCTCCGCCACAACGAACCCCAGGCACGGAGAGAACAACCCCCACCCCTCCCTTCAACAGGCGCTCCCGCACGCTCCCCTCTTCCTGCTCCGAGGCACCACGACCAAGAAAAACCTCACCCAGCGGCCCTCAACATGGCACCAGGGAGGAGGGACCAGCAAGGCCTACACAGAGCCCCCCACCGCCGCCCTCCCCCTGGCGAGGCCTGGCCGGGACTGGGGCCGGGGGATGTGGCCAGGAGAGGGCCGGGAGGCCAGGCCTCCTCCCGGCCACCCTCCTCCGGGACGACCTCCTCCTCATTGTCATCAGGGAAAGAGAGCAAGGTGGGAGGGAGGGGCCTTGCCCACGTCGCCCCCTCAAACAGGCACACCGAGGCCACGGAGGGGCCGGGGCTAGAAGGGAAGCAGGAAGAGTTCTCCCTCAATTACTTTCAGTTTCTTCTCCTCTACACCTCAATTCCAATAAAGTCTCACTTATCCAACATTCTGGATTATCCAACACAATTTGGTAGTCAATGTTTTAAATATATCGTGATATTTTGGTGCTACATTTGTAAATGCAGTAATTACTACATAGCATTACTGCCTATTGAACTACTTTTTCTGTCAAATTTGTTGTATTGCATGATGTTTTGGTGCTTAATTTGTAAAATCATAACCTCATTTAATGTTTAATAGGCTTTTCCTTAATCCCTCCTTATTATCCAACATATTTGCTTATCCAACATTCTGCAGGCCCGTTTATGTTGGATAAGTGAGACTCTACTGTAAAAACAATCACAACCACAACAATAATCATCAACAGCTTCACAGGCAAGAACCACCCAGGCACTGAAGCTGCAAGGCCATTCAGTGCTAATCAAGCTCGCCAATGGCAACATTCACACTTGGCCTCCAAACAGACAATACAGTAGAGTCTCACTTAGCCAAGCTTCACTTATCCAAGCCAGTCTGCCATTTAGTAGTCAATGTTTTCGTATTAAATGTTGCTATGTTTGCGTACTACATTCGTAAGAACAGTAATTAATACATAACATTACTTTATATCATATGTAATAATTACTATGGTCTAATAAGAAAACCGATCAATAGAATCTCTAAAATCAGGACACAAAATACAAAACAACACTCAAAAGACAGGGACATTCCAAACACGGGAATTCCACACAGGAAACAATCAGGCCCAGCTAACACCTCCCAACAAAGGATTCCCTCAACCAGGAAACAGCCAGGCCTCGAATCTCCAGGGCCATTCAATACATTCAAAACGTAACTAATTGCAACATTCATACTTCCTGCACTCATTGCTATTCGACCTGCCCAACCAACAATTCCACAAGGTAGAAAGCGGCCAGGCTTCAAAGCACCAACACTATTCACTCCTCTTCAACCTCTCAAACCAATATTTCCCCTAAATAAAAAACCCTCACATTTGGAAGCCATCACACCACTCCATCCCATTCAACCAGCCAAAGCAAGGAGGCTCATATATAGAAAGCACCCAGGCTTGGAAGCAGCGAGGCGATTCAGTGGAATTCTAAATGGCCACAGCAACGCGTGGCAGGGCACAGCTAGTATATTATATGGATCAACAGCTCTTACAGTAAAGCCATTGTTCCTAATAGTTCGGTGTCATCTCTTTTCTTACAGTTAGAATCCATTGGTTCATGTTCTGACCTCTGGAGTAGCAGAAAACAGGCTTGTTCTATCTATATGATACTTCAGATACTTGTCTTTAAAAAGCTTTGTGTTCAGTCCTCTAATTGTACAAGCACAGTTCTAAGCTCCCCAAAAATGAAAAGCACCATCAAATTATATAGGCCGCCTCCGCCTCCTCCTCTTTCTGAATATGTCAGCTAGATTCAGATATCAGGCACAATGCTCAAAATAGGCAAGGCTTTTAAAGAAAAAGAGCAGCTAAGAGAATAAATGGGCGAAAAAAAAGACAGGATGATAGATGTTAGATGTCTGTAAAGCCGATGAGGGAAATGTGTGGGTTTTCAGGTATTCCTGTACTGTAACTCCTATCAGTCCTAGAGAAGATCCTCATTAGTAAGAGATAATGGGAACTGCAATCCATCAACTGGAGGACTTCAGGTCCCTACTCCTTCTTTGTATAGAGCTGTACAAAGTATCAGGTAGTTTCCCTATGTCTCAATAAAATCTACAAACACAACTGAGTTAAACAAATGTGAGATTTCTAAAGGAAATTAAATTTCTGGGATGGAATGTAATAGAAAACATTGCAATCTAGTGTAGGCTAACCCAATGGCATACTGATGGGGTGCTGGCCACACTATGTAGCACAAAAATGACTGTCTATAAAAATTCTATAGTATGTTAACAGCAATGTATTTTTTAATAAATCATATCCTATAGTTAGATATAACCGGAGCCCTGGTGGTGAAGTACATTAAAGCGTTGAGCTGCAGAACTTGCAGACCGAAAGGTCCCAGGTTCAAATCCCGGGAGCGGCTTGAGCGCCCGCTGTTAGCTCCAGTTCCTGCCAACCTAGCAGTGCGAAAACATGCCAATGTGAGTAGATCAATAGGTACCGCTCCAGCGGGAAGGTAACGGCGCTCCATGCAGTCATGCAGGCCACATGACCTTGGAGGTGTCTATGGACAACGCCGGCTCTTCGGCTTAGAAATGGAGATGAGCACCAACCCCCAGAGTCAGACATGACTGGACTTAATGTCAGGGGAAACCTTTACCTTTACCTAGTTAGATATAACCACTTTTTATTTGTAAGCCTAGCTGATATGCATTACTGTATATCAATATACCTGCAAGGCTAAAACTCTATGCTAATTTACTTTTTGAACCTTCTAATATGCACACTCTCTTTTCAGATCTGTAAGTATGACCAAATTACAATGACACTCTTGAATAACATGGGTTTGTCAGCATGCTCCATAAGCACATGCTGTTATTTTTGATGCTATTGATTTTTATGACTGATTTTCTTGTATTTTAGCTACACAATATTGTGGTATGTTCTGAAACAAGAGAAAGTCCATGAGGGTGACGTCATGAAATAAGAGATATTGCACTGGATGACATCACTCTTTGCTCACAAGGGAATGAACCCTACCAAACACAATGACGTATTTCCAAATAAACATCCACAATGTGCCAAGACAACACACCATGGCTTCAAGCAAAGAATAACATGTCAAGACAGTGGAAATTTTGGGACAAGGTGGAAATAATAGAATAGACACGTCACAAATTGAACAGATTACACATATTAATAACTTCATTTTCTGTTTCCAAACTATAACCAAATTTGCAGTTTGTGTTGTCCTGTTGTAAGTAATTTGCTTAGGTATACTCTAGGTTAAGGATGTCATGTAACTACGTAGAAGTCATGAATGCAAAATGCCCCACTGGATTTTCTATAAAGTATATTATTTTCATATTCTTCTTTATTCCCTTGCTGTTCTTTGTCAAGCTTACCCATGATGCTTCTTGCTAAACATTTTCCTTCTTCTTCTTGTTTTGAAATTCTTGTAGTTAAAACTCAGAAAGATACCACATAACAGCAATTTAAAAAATAAAATGGATCTAATCAAATTAATGATTAACATATATTAGAAATCGTACTTTTCATGCTGCACCTCCCTGATCCAACCATGGAACTCAAGCATCAGTTGAGGAGAACACTACAAAACATTGGTTCCCAACCTTTGGACGTCCAGGTGTTTTGGACTTCAACTCCCAGAAATCCCAGCCAGCTTACTAGCTGTTAGGAACTGTGGGAGCTGAAATCCAAAATACCTGGAGGCTCAAAGGTTGGGAACCACTGCTATAAAATGAACTATGACTATGTTTTTGCCTTCTCCCAAAGTGCTGAGATAAAAGGTTCTTATTATGCTTCCTTGTTATGGACATTCAACTAACATAGACTGAAAGCCTGCAAAAAGAGACACAGAAACAACAGCAAAATAAAACAACTGAATCCCGAATAACCTATTGCATGATACAACCATTTGTGGATTCTGCCATTTCAGGAAAGTCTGAATACTTCCCATACTTTAAAAAGCCACCTTATATAGGATTGGGGACTCTTAGTATATGGGGGAATCCTCCTGTTTTCATGCTGACTTTCTAGGGACAGGTTATAATGTGAGGAATAGTCTATATATGGTATCACAATCTGCAGTTTGAAATGGCAGTCCAGGAAGGGCTGTATCACTTGAACCTTATGAATGTGTAGTTTGGTTACAAGAATTGAGATAAATTGATCAATGGGCAACAGTGTTGTACTTGTGCATGGGAAGATGTATGGACACATATAGAAAGAACAGATGTACATCTCAGTGAAGTCCCATCTATGAATAAGTCTATGAATGTAAAGGTAACACTTCCTCTTTGTGATTTATATCACAAAGGAGCTAGTACTGGGGAACTTTGTGACTTTTATCTGGTGAATAAATACAAGAAGCCTAGTACTGGGAACAGCTGTTGATGTTCTCCAGTTCCCATCAGACTCAACTAGTCTGGCCAATGGCAAAGGGTGATGGGATTAGTTATAGACCAATATCCGGAAGACCAAAAATTACATCACTCTCACTCACTTTCCTGAAGGAGAGTGATGTAATTCCTTTGTGAAAGTTTTATTAGTTTCCTAGCCGACCCACATTATTTTATTCCTCAAGGACAATCCTTTACATATAAAACATCATTTCCACTCCTTTTCCATTTTGTCCAAGAGGCTGATGTGTTACTGTGATGCAAGGTTGCTCTGGGACTGGAACATGTTAAGTTTCCATTGGATATCTGGGAAGGAAGAACATAGCTAGAATACATCAGATTGAAATATTGACACATTCTAAACAATGCTCATTCCAGGAAAGAAAACTCAGCAAGCAATAAGTAGCCTGCTCATAAAAGCACTGCACTTTGTATGTGCCCTGCTATTTTTTCCAGAGAGATGTCACTGCCGTGGCGGGGGGTGAGTTGCCAAGGTTTAGTCCCTGGGGCGAGAAAAGGATTGCTTTGTAAAGCATTTGATCCTGCAAAGAGAAGATATAGCAAAAGCCCAAGATGGAATTTGTTTGAATGACGAGATCCAAGAAGAGCTGCTTTCTGGGACTAAAAATGGAGCAAGAAAGCAGCATTAAATGGAAGAAAATTTCACTTCTAGAGAGAGTAATTTGCAACATAAAGCCCACATAGTTGGAAGAAGTAAGAAGCTGGATAATCTGATACCTAACTGTCGGCATCAAAAGGATTCTAATTTTCATTGCCTGCACATTTTCTGCCTACATTCTGTGCTTCAGAATTTGTGGGGCCAGCAGGCACTACAAAGTCAAAAGAAAGGTTAAAACTGAAATTGCCCCAAATCCAAAGTTTTCTCCTATTCCACAGATCAAAACTTCCCAACAATGATAATGCTGCCCATCTAGAAAATGTGAATATGGAAATATTGCTTTTATATTCCTCTTTTTCACATTTATTCCCCATCCGAGGAGCAAACACTCTACTTACTGTTCCAAAAGTCCAGTTTTCCGGAATTCACTGCTAGGACTACAGTAATTTCTGTAAATCTTTGAACCTGAAATCAGTTTGCATGTCTGAATTTTCATTTTCATCTTTCTCATTTGTTTTGGTTCTGTTTGTAAATTCTCTGTATTACACTTTCAAATGAATTGGGAGATAGGCACTGACAGACTTCCATGGCTTCTCACTGTGGAATCTGTCCAAGTACATTCAACCTAGTGTTTACCACTTGAAGGCCCAAACTCAGTTTCTGCTTCACCTTTCCTATTTATCTCCGTGCAGTAGGATAGGACCACTCAGAAACGGGTCACACAAAAACATGATTCTTAGCCCCTACTATCAATGAGACAGTTGTCTCAAGCAGCAGATTATAGCTAGTGTGGAAGGAGACAACAATAGCAATCCATTGGCCATTCCCCTTTTTGGGAAAGCGGATGGTGACTTCCAGACAGAGTGCTCCTAAGTTATGGTAGAGGGCAGGGCCGGCCCCACTAATGAGGCACCTGACGCCGCCGCCTCGGGCGCAGGCCCGGGGGGGCGCCGTCAGGCTGGGCGGGAGGCGGGGCACCGCCCTGACGGTGCCCCGCCTCCCGCCCAGTGCGCCCTGGCCCGTCTGGCCTGCTAGAAAAGGCCAGACGGGCGAGCGGGAGTAGCGTGGGAGGCGGGGCCAGCTCAGACGCCGCTCCCCCCCCCCCGCCCAGCGTGCCTTGGCCCTGCCTCCCACGCAGCGTGGGAGGCGGGGCCAAGGCACGCTGGGCGGGGGGGGGGAGCGGCGTCAGAGCTGGCCCCACCTCCCACGCTACCCCCGCTCGCCCGTCTGGCCATTTCTAGCAGGCCAGAGTTAAGCGGAGGCAGGGCCGGCCCCACTAATGAGGCACCTGACGCCGCCGCCTCGGGCGCAGGCCCGGGGGGGCGCCGTCAGGCTGGGCGGGAGGCGGGGCACCGCCCTGACGGTGCCCCGCCTCCCGCCCAGTGCGCCCTGGCCCGTCTGGCCTGCTAGAAAAGGCCAGACGGGCGAGCGGGAGTAGCGTGGGAGGCGGGGCCAGCTCAGACGCCGCTCCCCCCCCGCCCAGCGTGCCTTGGCCCTGCCTCCCACGCAGCGTGGGAGGCGGGGCCAAGGCACGCTGGGCGGGGGGGGGGGAGCGGCATCAGAGCTGGCCCCGCCTCCCACGCTACCCCCGCTCGCCCGTCTGGCCATTTCTAGCAGGCCAGAGTTAAGCGGAGGCAGGGCCGGCCCCACTAATGAGGCACCTGACGCCGCCGCCTCGGGCGCAGGCCCGGGGGGGCGCCGTCAGGCTGGGCGGGAGGCGGGGCACCGCCCTGACGGTGCCCCGCCTCCCGCCCAGTGCGCCCTGGCCCGTCTGGCCTGCTAGAAAAGGCCAGACGGGCGAGCGGGAGTAGCGTGGGAGGCGGGGCCAGCTCAGACGCCGCTCCCCCCCCGCCCAGCGTGCCTTGGCCCTGCCTCCCACGCAGCGTTTGCGGCCTGGAGGAACCTCCGCTTAACTCTGGCCTGCTAGAAATGGCCAGACGGGCGAGCGGGGGTATCGTGGGAGGCGGGGCCAGCTCTGACGCCGCTCCCCCCCCGCCCAGCGTGCCTTGGCCCTGCCTCCCACGTGGGAGGCAGGGCCAAGGCACGCTGGGCGGGGGGGGGGAGCGGCGTCAGAGCTGGCTCCGCCTCCCACGCTACCCCCGCTCGCCCGTCTGGCCATTTCTAGCAGGCCAGAGTTAAGCGGAGGTTCCTCCAGGCCGCAAACGCGGCCTGGAGGAACCTCCGCTTAACTCTGGCCTGCTAGAAATGGCCAGACGGGCGAGCGGGGGTAGCGTGGGAGGCGGGGCCAGCTCTGGCCCCGCCCCCCGCCCAGCGTGCCCTGGCCCCGCCTCCCACGTTGCGTGGGAGGCAGGGCCAAGGCACGCTGGGCGGGGGGGGGGAGCGGCGTCAGAGCTGGCCCCGCCTCCCACGCTACCCCCGCTCGCCCGTCTGGCCATTTCTAGCAGGCCAGAGTTAAGCGGAGGTTCCTCCAGGCCGCAATCGCGGCCTGGAGGAACCTCCGCTTAACTCTGGCCTGCTAGAAATGGCCAGACGGGCGAGCGGGGGTAGCGTGGGAGGCGGGGCCAGCTCTGGCCCCGCCCCCCACCCAGCGTGCCCTGGCCCCGCCTCCCACGTTGCATGGGAGGCAGGGCCAAGGCACGCTGGGCGGGGGGGGGAGCGGCGTCAGAGCTGGCCCCGCCTCCCACGCTACCCCCGCTCGCCCGTCTGGCCATTTCTAGCAGGCCAGAGTTAAGCGGAGGTTCCTCCAGGCCGCGATTGCGGCCTGGAGGAACCTCCGCTTAACTCTGGCCTGCTAGAAATGGCCAGACGGGCGAGCAGGGGTAGCGTGGGAGGCGGGGCCAGCTCTGGCCCCGCCCCCCCACCCAGCGTGCCCTGGCCCCGCCTCCCACGTTGCGTGGGAGGCGGGGCCAGGGCACGCTGGGCGGGGGGCGGGGCCAACTCTGGCCCCGCCCCCCTCACTATTCGCCCTGGCCCCGCCTCCCACGCAGCATGGGAGGCGGGGCCAGGGCACGCTGGGCGGGGCCAGGGCGCCGGTGGCGGGGGCGCTTTTCAGCACCCCCGCTTCACATCAAAAAATATCTCCGGCCGGCCCTGGTAGAGGGTGCTTGTTTGTTGGAGCACGACTTATCTGACAAGCAGGGTGGCTTTTTTTAGGTAGAAAGGAAGGGAGCATGCTGCTTTTTGACTCAGGTGGCATAATGTATTGAGTCAACCTTTATAATCATACTGTGTATGTAAAATATGCACACAGTTATGTGCAGGACATCTTAAATTGCTTCTTGGAATGGTTTTCTCCAGTAGCAAACTAGTATTGACCTACAGTTATTCAGCATGGGACAAACCTTTATGCCACACATAGTGCTACTTTTTAGCAGCCTCTGAATGGCAGAAGCAAAGATTGGCAGGATATTGCAGGAAAATTATTTGCTCATGGAGCCTTTACTGCATCCAAGCAAAGTATGCTTCAAAAGATTCAGGGAGCAATTTAAAGCAGTCTCCATGGAGATACTGGTTGGGTGTATCACTGCTTACCTTAACCTTGTGCCCTCCAAATGTGCTGAACTCAAACTCTCATAATTCTCAACCAGATGGGAATTGGAGCCCAACCATGCTGTGCAGTTCAATGTTAAGGATTCAAATTGCCTGGTCCAGTGGTTCTGTTGGCCCCATTTTAGGAGACAACCCCTGTCAGTGAGATCAGGGAGATGCCTATTGGCAGAAACCCAGGCAAGTAATTCACCTGAGCTGCCCATTTTGAGTGAGTCCCTGCTATAGCAAGCAAACAGAATAGGCCCAATTGAAATTAGCCAGCAAGCAAGGAGAGAAGATGATTTTCAGCCAAGGAAGATTTTATTATCTGCAGATAAGATGCTAGCTAATGATACATTCACAAAGTAGATAGCATACATAATACAGTTTCATAGCCCTTTTAATACATAGGCTGCAGCCAAGCCTCTAATTCTGACCAGTCACCGAGAGGGGCTTGGTTGGCCAGCGTGGGCTGGGAACAAGAGATTATTAAGTGTCAATGAATGGAGTTCCTTTTACTGAACAGGAAAAATAACAAAGTGATTGAGGGCATTTTCTGGCCCTAACCAGGAATGCTATTGTCTTATGAGATGAACATGGCATGGCCCATTAGGGGCTGATCTGGCGGTTTCAAACCCCAGAGAAACAAAACATCATATATTAATACAATCATGTATAAATGACAGAGGATGGGCTTTGGCTGTAGAAATGCTGATTTCCTTCTGATACGACAGGTCCCGTTCATCAAAAGTGCAGTGTGGTGAAATTAGTTCTTCCCCAAGGGTGGGGAGAGGTGATTTTCCCCCGCCTGAATAGAAGTATTGTGTTGCAATGTCTAGGTAAAGTCCAAGAGACTTTGAGGCTGGAAATTGATGAGGAAATTCCCAGCTTGGTTTCTTTTCTCCAGATTATACAATTGTGTGGGATGCAAGACATCTTTGGGTTCAGGAACAAGGTTTCCCCCAAAGGGAAGGAATGGGGATCTCAGGAGCATAAAACATTAGGTTAACACAACTTATAGGCAAAATAGGAACACATAGGAAAAAACATGGAGTGTTTAGGAAAAATTATATACACGAGAGACATAGTTTTCCAAAGTACCTTTAACAAGCCAGGCTTCCCAGAGGAAAAAGGGGAAGGAAGGCAGGCAGAGTGGAAGAAAAGGAGGAAAGGAAAAAAAGCGAGGAAGGAAAAAAAAAGGAAAGGAAGGAAAAGAGGGAGGAAAGGAGAAAGAAAGGAAGGGAAGGAGGAAGAAAGGAAGGAAAGGAGGGGGAAGGAGGAAGAAAAAAGAGGGGAAAAGGAGACTTCAGTGAGTGGGGACCTGGCCCAGGTAAACTAGACATCCCAAGGACCCAGGGTTGGTTTTCTCATGCAACAGTTCTCAAACTGTGGGTTCCCAGATGTTTTGGCCTTCAACCCCTAACAGTTGGTAAACTGGCTGGGATTTCTGGGAATTGTAGGCCAAAACACCTGGAGACCCACAGGTTGAGAACCACTGGCCTGGTCCAAGTCTGTTGTCCGAGGAAGCTGTTGGGTTTCTCAGAGTCCCCAGGCAAAGAAAAATTTTTCAGGGTAAGCAAAACTATAGGGTAGCTGTGCTAGAGGACGAGGGAACTGTAACAGATTCATGATTTCCTTGCCCATTTATAGTCTTCTATAGTCTTTGAAGCAGGGAAGGGAACTTTTTGAACCTCAGTTGATATAGACTATAACATCCACAATCTCTTACCATTAGGCATGCTGAGGCTTTGGGGATCTGGAACTCCCAACACATCCATCATGTCACATGTTTCCTATATGTTACAGTAAGTTTTGACAACTAAATGATATATAAGTAGTCTGGGAGTTACAAACATCTGACTTACAAATGATACGTAGTTAAAATGGGGGTGAGAGAACAGCCAAAAGAACTAAGTATCACCTATAGAGCATAGATGGGAAATCAGAGATATAGACAGATATTTATAGTTATAGACTGTTATCTACAGTTATGGGAATTCCCTCTCCCCGGTGCCATCCCCACTCCCTCCCTTTAGACTCTCCCCGGATGATCCCGTGGGTTGAGTTGGGTCTTAATAGAACTTGTACATGGACTTTAGCCTAGATTTTAAATTTTGTCAATGATTCAATTTTATAATGGTTTTTATTATTATTGAAATTTGAAGTATATAACCCCTCAAGTTTGTTATGGATGTATGGGACTGGGTACCCTTGATATGAGCTGGTCATTGACCATAATAAAAGTTTACTTACTTACTTACTTACAGTAAGTAGAGAAATCTACCCCTCAGAAGGAAATTCACTCTCGAAAGAGTTATTATGGGGAAAGGTGTCTCAACTGAAGCTCTATCACCAATCCTTGTTTCTACAACAAGGCAAATTTTTCAAAATGCAATTATCACAGGGACAGAAGGGAAGGTGAAATCTTCTGAACAGGGGCACGGAGAGCAAAACAAGCACCACAGGGGTGTTAATCCTTCCCTATGCTATCCAAATCTCTCATATATGTGTGTGTGTGTTTGGCTTGAGTTACACTTTAAAATGTACCTGTTCCAATTTACAAACTTAAGAACAAACTTACAGAACATATCTTTTTCGTAACTTGGGGACTGCCTGTTAAACGAATATGGGTGGAGAAAAGTCTAATTGAGTATTGTGGTTGATCTTTACAAATGCGATCACTTTGTCTTTCAGAATTCTGTCCCCAGAGAATCCAAGGAAGAAAGAAGATGAGGAGGATAAAGGAGACAAAAGCTATAAACAAAAAAAGAGTCTCAGAACAATCTGTACATTTTTAAAAACCCGAAGTGCTTGTGTCCACGTATTCGTGAGTGTTTCCAGGAACAAGGTACAAAATGTGTTCCTTCCTACACACAACCTCAAATGTTGTGGAAATGCCCCCCCCCCCCAAATTCGTGTAACCAAGTGTAACTTAGTAAATGTATGAAACTGTCATAAAAATTTGCTTCGGGCAAGAAACCTTTAATTGCTGGGGCGACTCTCTACTTCATTGTGTTTAAAATTGTTTGAAATCTACCTTTTGTTTTAATGTAGTGATTGACTTAAATGTTTGTTAATATGTTATTGTATGAGAGGTAATAGTGATGACCGAAACCCCGGCTTTTAAATTAATTTAAAAGAACGCAGCGGAGAGTTCCGCAGGTTACTCTCCAAAGGAACGAAGCGGGACCGCAGCAGACTATTATTAAAAGACTTTTTCCTTCATTTTCCTCTTCCCTGAACTATGTAACAAATCCCCCCAATAAAAGTAACATTTATTTTAACAGTAACACTCTCTATCTGGTTATTTTGTATCTTTCCCTGACTCCTTCCTTCGCATGAAATCTCTCTCTCTCTCTCCCGTCCCTTTAACTCCGGTTGAGGTTTCTCTGCCATAGATTAACATGGCGGTCGATATAAATTGGCTCATATCTCTATCAAAATTACCCCTAGAACGCTCCTCTTTTAGTCCTAACCCTTTCTAAGGCTCCTGACTCGAAGACAACCAGCAGACCCGGAATCGGTCCAGTTTTCGGCACCTCAACAGCTGACTGTCAAACGGGACCGACGGCTCCTTCCAAGCTAAAATGCTGCCTTATCCCGGACTTTCCTCTCCCCGCAGCCCGCGGAATGGGTTTAAGAGATCCCTAGCCCCTTTCTGTGAACTGGGGATGGGGGGGATCGCTCTCTCGCAGGGGAGACATGGATCTACAAGTACCCTCACCCTCTTTGCAGCTGTCAGGGGGTGCCCGGACGGGTGCCCTCCACGTTTCATTCATACTTTCGTGATTTTATGAAGGAGAAGAACACTCTTCCCCAGACCTACCCCTGGACTTATGAAATCCTATACTTCCAAAGACTACAACCCACACGTGCCCCTTCCCCATGCCATCTCTATGGATTCCTTATGAACTCTTTTTCCTCATGTATTTGTGAATTTTCATATTTTATGTACCTGGACACCCTCATGACCCACTGTTGTATGAATTTCTAACCTCATTCTTATCAAATGTTTTCAATTGATTATATCATCCATGGTCCCCCTTTGGGCAATGTAACCCCCCCCTCTCTATGGATTCTCCCCTTCCTCCTTGAAATCTACCTATCTGCCTATATGTATTTATACTCTTTGGGATCCCCGGAAAATATGTGTTTTTCCCAGCAGGGTTTATGTTCCAACTTTATTTTAATTTTCATTTTATCCCATATAATTGTCAAATCATGAAATCAAATGGGAAATATTATGACCCCAACGTGAACCTTAGCCCCATGACCCAGACCTCCCTTCCCAAAAACAAAAGGATAATCTGCCACCGTTTAATCCAATCTCATTCCGATCGCATGGACAATATAGGGTTTAGAGTCACCAAATTCCTAAAGGTGACTCGCCCCCAAGGCAAACATTGTCATATCCCAGGCCAGGACGCCGCTGGAAGGCACCCTGTGGGGCCCGTAAATGACGGCTCATCACCACCCATCACCACTTCCCGTCTGACACCCCAAGGCATATCTAAAATCTGTGAACGTGACAGGACCCCGGACACCCTTGATGGGTGCCATTAATTCCTTTAGAAATCGGCTGGGCCAGAATTAATCTGATATTTCCTGTCCGGTCACCTCATTGTTTCAATAGCTCCCGCCTCCTCCTCTCTGATTGGCCCGAGGGGGGACAAAAAACGGCTCCCCATTGGGCCAGCAGAGCAAGGCGGGAAACGAAAGCCCGCCTCGTTCAACCTCTCAGCCTATCCGCGATCAGATGGGCAGGGAAGCGGGGCGGGAAATTCAAAGGGCTGTCAGACCGAAACATTGTATAAATATGACTTTATTTGAAACATATGTTACGCTAGTAGATTGAATGATCGCTATTAGCGTCCTTTTCAGCTGAATTGCTCAATAAAAACTCCTTGGCGGATTTTCCTTCATCTTTGGCGGACCTTCTTCATTTCAGGCTCCAGGTTGTATTGCGGCTTATATTCTCCTTTTGGCTTCGCCAAGGTCCGTTCCCTCAGGACCGGGTCGGGTCTCTCCTAAAGGGCCCGATCCCCTAAAGTGCGGTCGACAACATAATTTGGCGACCACGAAGGGACTTGCTTGGAAGTTCCAAAAATCAATTTTTTAGGCTAAAATTCCAAGCGGCGACCTTGGTCCAGATATTCTGGAACAGGTTGGGGAGAGAAATGGCTGCAAGGAGGGCCCTCCGACCAACAATTTGACCTCATTTCACATCCAAATTTCTCTGGCAGTCCCTTTCTCTCTCTAGATCTGATTCAGGGTACTGAACAAAGGAGCCAGATAGGAGGAAGCAGATTTTTAGCTCCTCGAAGGAAAGGCGCCAACGTGAAACAGGGGACGCCCTGGAAAAAAATAAAAGGGAACCGGCCCCGTTGTTAAGACCCAGGTGGGCGGAGTTCTGGAGGTATTGCACTTCGGATCAGGGCTCGGTAACAAATTCCTGGTGAAACGCGGGAACATCTGGCGCCCGGTGGTGTGTGAGAACAGTCTGGCTTGTAAGATTACAGGTTCAAGGATCGTGGGGTAGGGGAACGATTGTGTTCCCGGGGCACCTGCGGATTCCACGAACGCCAGCCATTCAGCCTCGGTGTAGGGAGACTCTTGAAAGGACGAGTTGCATCCAGCCGGTGGGTGAGTCGTTACTCCATTAACTGTCAGGTACTGGGCAGGGGCTGAGCCAAGGATGGGTGTTTGTTCAAGCACATCTAGGGTGTCCCACCCCAGCAGACATCCCCAGGGATTCTCCATTGGGAAAGATCCTGGCCAATTGGGGTGGGCTTTGCATCGAAAAACATGGTGCAGGCCAGGTTGGGCTAACTCAGAGCACATAAGTGGCCCCTTGTGGCCCTTGAAGGGGGAACAGCTTGCCCCCCCCCCTTGCTCGAGTCGCCGAATTCGGAGTGTTGACCTAAGGTGACTCGCCAGGGGGAGGGCAAGTGGTCCCAACTTGCTTATGCTGCGATGTTCATGGCCTTAAGCCAGAGGGAGAGTGGAAGGGGGGAGGGGGTCTAAGTCTTCCCATGCAGGGACGTGGGCTCCAAACCTACCCTCCTCAGAAGCTCCTCTCTAGACCTACTTCCCCTCCCGCCTCCACCAGAAGAGGAACTTCTGGAGACATTTGCTTGCCCCCCCCCACCTTACCAACCCCGACCCCCATCCCTTGCCCCACCTCATCCCCTGCTTTCTCCCCCCTGTTCTGAGTCTTGCACCGACCCAGAACCCCCAAATCGACCCTTCAAGGGAACCTCTGCTTCCCGGGATCCCACTCTCCCAGACTCACTCTCCCAACTCCCTGCCATTTCACCCCGTCCCCCCTCCGTTTCCCAGCCCTCTGTTTTCTCTCAGCCCCATCTCCCCTCCGTTTCCCAACCTCCTATTCCCTCTCCACCCCCCCCAACCGAATCCCTCTAAGCCTTTTTTTTTCCATTCCACCCCAAGACTTCTTCCCCCTTGCAGCCCCCCTCCCTTAACCTCTCCCTCTCTTCCTCTCGCTCGTCCTTTTTGGCCAGAGGAACAGGGGGAAAGGAGGGGCCCTGGGGGGGATGAGGCAGGGGAAGGAGGAATTGACTGTTCAGAGACCATAAGACATCCATTGCCATCCTCTGTTTTATCTGAAGCCTGCATATTGGGTCAATAGTTCTCCAAAGAATTATTTTCCCCCCTCTCCCTCCTTTTCAAAGCAATCTGCTTCTGAATTTTTTTGAGTCACAGTTCAATCCCCCTTTTTTTCCCCTCTTCTTTTCTATTTGCTTTCAAAACTTTACCCAAAAAACTCCAGAAACTCCCCAAAGATCCCAGAGGAACATAAATTTTTAGACTGTCAATTTGCATTTTTGTTGGTTACAATTTGTAAGTGGGACCTTTGATCTGGCATTCTTTCCAAATCGTCAGGTCACACCTTGAAATTTGCTCAAACAAAAGGATCCTGTGTCCTCAAAAACTCCTTTCCCTTTTTCTTTTTTTCTTCACCCAATCCCTTTGGGCAACCCTGCAAAACCCCTCCCCTTTTTTGAATCTCCCTCTCAGCCCCCCCCCTCTCTCTGGGGGATATTGTGTATCTTTGGAAAACCTTCCATCTTCAGAGACTGGCTGAGTCCTGCCTGGGGGCTTCCCTGTTCTCTGAGTAGTATTCTTTGTTTGTTGCCTTTACTTCGGAGCTTTGTCTGTCCTTTAAATGTGGGGAACCAAGTTTTGTTCCTCTTCCTCATGATTTATTTCCTTGAGCTATCCTCTCTGTTTCTCTCTCTCCCTCTTGTTTGCTATTTCTTGAATGACTGTGTATACAATGGGTTAGGGGTTTTACTAACACTCTCAGTATAAAGGGACCGTTGGGAATTGTAGAATGGGGATCCTGGCACCCCACATGGAAGGCACTCCACTCCGACCTGGACTACCAGGACCATCATCCGCTCCTGTGGCTATAAAGGGACTCTGAGAAACCCAGCTCAGATAAGGCGAGAGCAACCAGTGGGGTGCCATCACGGTGATGAGGCCCCCACCCACAAGCTGGCTCCAACCCCTGGCAGGGGTCGTAAGGCTGACCCTGAGCAGAAGAACATCCCCCTTCTAATGCAGGGAGGAAAGGGCGCCCCCACGAGACCAGGAGAAGGCTGGCAGGTAAGGGCGACCCCCCCTCACCTGAGAAGAGGCGGCAGAGGCTGAAGGTGCGTCCCCATGGAGCCACAAACAGGACCCACGCTGTTGGTCGCTGGGTCAGGCGCGAGTGGGGAGCCCTAACATGGCTGCGAGGGTGCCAGAGGAACCTTCAGTATTGAAGATGTCCCAGAAGGTATGAATGATTTATTTCCATTTTTTTCTCCTTTTATTCCTCCTTATAAAACTAACCCTCCACACTTAGGGTCTTGGGGGAAGGGGAAGGGGGATGGGACACGTGATCTCTTTTCTTTGCTGTCTTGAGGCATTCTCTACCCCTCGGACCTCCTCCCGGGTGGGAGGGCTGGACCTGGCTGTGGACACTAGGAGGCGCCTGGTGAAGATGGCATCACATCCACCTCGAAGTCCTCCTGACCTCCTACACCGCTTGCAAGGTGCTGGAATCCGTGCCAGGATCCATCAAGAGTGCCCCTGAACCAGAACCAGCCCCCACCAGCGGGGAGGAAGACAAAGACCTGTGGACTGCTGAGCTGGGAGACGACCTGAAGGTGTTGTTCCGGAAAACACCTCCTCAGGGACCGCCGCCCGCGAACTGTCCTGACCCACACCCTCCCGAGGCCCGGAGAAAGACCAAAAGCCAGAGACCAAAGCACAAGACCCCCTCCAAGGACCCCTCCAAATTCCCTCCTTCTAGCACCACGGGAACACCCCCATTTGGACCTACAAACATTTGACAGCTCACTTTGACAGCTGTCAAATCGGCCCTCACTTCAACCCCCCCCGCTCGGAAGAACTAACACCACAATTCCACTGGGAGCTGTCCAGCGTGCTGAATCAGGAGCCGTGAGTTCTAATTTTCACTCTATTTTTCTCTCCCTGTTCTTTCTCTATCTTTCCCCGCGGGGAGCTGTCCAGCGTACTAACCCTAGAAAATGCTAACCCTAACTCTCATTTTTTCTCTGACTCTCCCTGCCAGCTCTAGCCCGGTGTTGTATGAATGGCTTTCTTCCAAAGTAAACTTCTGGCAACAGTTGGCCACAAAAGCCTTAAATGTCTCAGATTTTTGCCTGTCCAGTGGAGCCTCAGCCACAGACCTGTTTTCCACCTGTTTAATTGGCATTCCAGAACCTCTGGAAATTTTTAGAAATTATACCATGTTCCAAGACATCCCAAAGGATATGTCTTACAGAGATCTCTCTAACTGGGGAAGAGTCTCCATGGACAAGTTGCCTGGCATGGCTACCATCCGCCTTGCTCATGTTCCTCAAGCAGAAAATTGTTTTCAAATACCCACCTGCACCGGTGAGTGCCATCAGCTTCCCATTGACAACTCTCTAAATTGCTCACATATAGAAAAACTGTCTCATCTGAATGCCCATTTGGTCCTGCCCCCAGGATGGTTTTTCCTGTGTGGACAGACAGCCTATGGTTATCTACCTGCCAATACCTCCATGGGGAATTGTGCCTTGGGTAGGCTGTCTCTTTTTATGCCTTCCAAGAACGACTTAGAACTGGCACACTCTTTGGGTCGGAAGGCAAGATCCATTCAAAACCTGGATCCAAATTGCGACCCCTCTGTAGTACTTAAAGGCATTCCTCAATTTGTGGCGGCTGCACTGTTCACACCTGGAGTAGCCTCAGCCATGAATTATAGGGCCATAAAGCATCTGGCCTGTGCACTGGTCAAAAACATCAATTATACCTCTCAAGCCTTGGCATCGGTGGCAAAGGAAATGCATGAGCTGCGGGAGGCTGTATTAGATAACAGGGCAGCTATTGATTTCCTCCTATTAAAGAACCACTATGGCTGTGAGAGCGTAAGGCACATGTGCTGCTTTAATTTGACAGACCAGACTCCTATGATTCATAAATCCATCGAGAGTTTGAATGATTTGGCCTCAGGAATTAAGGAGACAACTGGATTCGACCTTAGTTTTCTGACCGACTGGCTCCCTTCTTTAGACTGGCTGAGGAAAGGTTTTCTCCTCTTTTTAGCTGTAATCCTTCTCCTTCTAATAATAAGCTGCTGCTGGTCGCATTTGCCCGCTCTGTTCCAAATTTGTCACAAAAAGAACCATTCGAACCCCTCTCAGCAGATGGCCAGGCTGCCGCTAAGAGGTTATAATGCTTATGCGGTAGGGCAGGGGCGAAATGGGCTCCTCCCACTTCGCCCCGCCCTTACCGAGTGGGGAATATGATGACCGAAACCCCGGCTTTTAAATTAATTTAAAAGAACGCAGCGGAGAGTTCCGCAGGTTACTCTCCAAAGGAACGAAGCGGGACCGCAGCAGACTATTATTAAAAGACTTTTTCCTTCATTTTCCTCTTCCCTGAACTATGTAACAAATCCCCCCAATAAAAGTAACATTTATTTTAACAGTAACACTCTCTATCTGGTTATTTTGTATCTTTCCCTGACTCCTTCCTTCGCATGAAATCTCTCTCTCTCTCTCCCGTCCCTTTAACTCCGGTTGAGGTTTCTCTGCCATAGATTAACATGGCGGTCGATATAAATTGGCTCATATCTCTATCAAAATTACCCCTAGAACGCTCCTCTTTTAGTCCTAACCCTTTCTAAGGCTCCTGACTCGAAGACAACCAGCAGACCCGGAATCGGTCCAGTTTTCGGCACCTCAACAGCTGACTGTCAAACGGGACCGACGGCTCCTTCCAAGCTAAAATGCTGCCTTATCCCGGACTTTCCTCTCCCCGCAGCCCGCGGAATGGGTTTAAGAGATCCCTAGCCCCTTTCTGTGAACTGGGGATGGGGGGGATCGCTCTCTCGCAGGGGAGACATGGATCTACAAGTACCCTCACCCTCTTTGCAGCTGTCAGGGGGTGCCCGGACGGGTGCCCTCCACGTTTCATTCATACTTTCGTGATTTTATGAAGGAGAAGAACACTCTTCCCCAGACCTACCCCTGGACTTATGAAATCCTATACTTCCAAAGACTACAACCCACACGTGCCCCTTCCCCATGCCATCTCTATGGATTCCTTATGAACTCTTTTTCCTCATGTATTTGTGAATTTTCATATTTTATGTACCTGGACACCCTCATGACCCACTGTTGTATGAATTTCTAACCTCATTCTTATCAAATGTTTTCAATTGATTATATCATCCATGGTCCTCCTTTGGGCAATGTAAACCCCCCCCCCCCTCTCTATGGATTCTCCCCTTCCTCCTTGAAATCTACCTATCTGCCTATATGTATTTATACTCTTTGGGATCCCCGGAAAATATGTGTTTTTCCCAGCAGGGTTTATGTTCCAACTTTATTTTAATTTTCATTTTATCCCATATAATTGTCAAATCATGAAATCAAATGGGAAATATTATGACCCCAACGTGAACCTTAGCCCCATGACCCAGACCTCCCTTCCCAAAAACAAAAGGATAATCTGCCACCGTTTAATCCAATCTCATTCCGATCGCATGGACAATATAGGGTTTAGAGTCACCAAATTCCTAAAGGTGACTCGCCCCCAAGGCAAACATTGTCATATCCCAGGCCAGGACGCCGCTGGAAGGCACCCTGTGGGGCCCGTAAATGACGGCTCATCACCACCCATCACCACTTCCCGTCTGAGACCCCAAGGCATATCTAAAATCTGTGAACGTGACAGGACCCCGGACACCCTTGATGGGTGCCATTAATTCCTTTAGAAATCGGCTGGGCCAGAATTAATCTGATATTTCCTGTCCGGTCACCTCATTGTTTCAATAGCTCCCGCCTCCTCCTCTCTGATTGGCCCGAGGGGGGACAAAAAACGGCTCCCCATTGGGCCAGCAGAGCAAGGCGGGAAACGAAAGCCCGCCTCGTTCAACCTCTCAGCCTATCCGCGATCAGATGGGCAGGGAAGCGGGGCGGGAAATTCAAAGGGCTGTCAGACCGAAACATTGTATAAATATGACTTTATTTGAAACATATGTTACGCTAGTAGATTGAATGATCGCTATTAGCGTCCTTTTCAGCTGAATTGCTCAATAAAAACTCCTTGGCGGATTTTCCTTCATCTTTGGCGGACCTTCTTCATTTCAGGCTCCAGGTTGTATTGCGGCTTATATTCTCCTTTTGGCTTCGCCAAGGTCCGTTCCCTCAGGACCGGGTCGGGTCTCTCCTAAAGGGCCCAATCCCCTAAAGTGCGGTCGACAACAATAGGAGTCTTAAGATAAGATTTCATGTTGTGGAAGATAGCTTTGCCATCCCCCGCCCCAGGAAAAGTACTGTGTGTTTAAGAATAACTGCTGCTGAATCTCTGCCTCTTTTTATAGCAAAGAGGGGATCTGAATTTGGTTGATCTCAGCCTTAGACCTATAAACAGCTAATGATTCCTAGTCAATATGAATTCCACACTTTGTGTTAGGGTTTGAACATATAACGTGTGTGTGTGTGTGGGGGGGGGGGGGTTGAACATATAATGTGGGGGTTCAGCTGTCACCAATGCAACATGGGAGTGTGGCCCCAACTCAGCATCAATAAACAGAATAAAATCCCAATAAGACTCTCTGGAGTGGTATACCATGTGTTAATCCAAATGGGATGCTAACAGAAGCCAGTATCTAGCCAGCCACAAAAAATAACTAGAGGTCTTCACTTAAAATCTACCAGTATCTATTTCATTCATTTTATTTTTGCTAATGTTGTGCTTCCTTGCCCATGGGAGCCAGAATAGCCCACTCCCTGCTGTCCGATGGCAGGCTAAAACCTTTTTATTCAGACAGGCATTTAAAGATGAAGGTGTTTTAAGATCAAGTCATGTTTTTATATGTTTTTATGGTTTTTAAAGTTTTAACTTGAATTGTTTGTAATATTAATAATGTTTAATACTGTTTTAATATTGGTATATTTGTATATTTTAAGCTGTATTATAATGTTTTAAATTGTGAGCTGCTTTGAGTCTCCATATGGAGAGAAAAAGTGGGAAATAATAATAGTAATAATAATCATAATCATAGCCCTTGAGAAAATTCACTAATCTTGTGCTGGAGGTTGGGCAGGAAAGTTTTTTTTAATGTTTCTTCAATTTTCCTGTAGATTTAGTATAGGAGATGTATGGCCCTCCGGGTGGCGCTGGACTACACCCAGTGGTTCTCAATCTGGGGTCCCCGGATGTTTTTGGCTTACAACTCTCAGAAATCCCAGCCAGTTTACCAACTGTTAGGATTTCTGGGAGTTGAAGGCCAAAAGCATCTGGGGACCCCAGGTTGAGAACCAGTGGACTACAGCTTCCAACTTCCCTGACCATTGGCCATACTGGCTGGGCCAATAGGAGTTTGGGATCAAAAATATCTGGTCACTTCACTGATGTTCTGCTAGTGCAAAAAACTTTCACATAACTCTTCTCTTTGGTAAAATGTAGTGGCAAAAGTAGATGTCTGAAGCTAGATTGGCTATGTCTTTTTTAAAATGGAGTTTCCACTCCATTTGTTCCAGTCTTAACAGAATAAACTTCATGATGGCTTTCTCCATGGGTTTTTCTCTATGGGGAGGACTCAGAGCTCTGCTTTGCAAGCAATTGGTGGCTCTACTCCAACCAGGAAAATCCCCTTATTGTTAACAATGACACTAAGAGGATTATCTGGCTTGTAAGCAACTAGAGCCAAGCGCATTGTATTTATGCAAAGTCAAGTATGTTTGCCTGCTGTTTCTGAAATGAGATGCTGCTGCTCAGGAGGTGATATGGACTACCCAGGACATTAAATCCCAAGATATGGGGGATCTGAGGATTTGGGAAAGAAACATTATCTCACAGGCTTATTCCCTCAGTCTAGGCTTTCCCCCTATAATAACTGCAGAGGATGATAGTTCAGGTTGTCTCTTCTTGGCATTATGAGAGACAAAGAAAGAAATATGAACAAGCTCTATAGTAGGATTAGGAACTGACGGCTTCACTATGTTGACAGATGACAACCTTCATCATCCTTGACCATTGCCCTTGCTGGCTGGGGCTGGTGATGGTTGGAGTCTAACAAGATCAGGAGAGTCACAATTTTCACAATGTAACTGAAGGTTTTCCTCTGGGATTCAGACACTTCTGCAAGTCAACAAAACTCTCAGACGTGGTTGTTGGCTTCTTAGGAATAAGAATCTGGAATCATAATAATTTTAAGAGGTATGGAGCATAGTTCCATTCCTTGGGTCCATTCTCAGTGACCAAATATAGCACTATGATTCCACTAACCGCCATGTTACATTCTATGGAATCCTAGGATCCTCGGAATAGGGAGAGATCTTTAAATCCTCAGCCAGAGAACTCCTCTGGGGCCTTTGACCAAACTATAAACACCAGGATTCTATGGAATGTTGCTATGACAGTCAAAGTGAAAGCCATAGCGCTGTAGTTGTCCAATGCAGTGGTTCTCAACCTGTGGGTCCCCAGGTGTTTTGGCCTACAATTCCCAGAAATCCCAGCCAGTTTACCAGCTGTTAGGATTTCTGGGATTGAAAGCCCAAACATCTGGGGACTCACAAGTTGAGAACCACTAGTCTAATAGGAATGGGCCCCTCTATATTAGCATGAGCAAAAGCTCATTCTTGCTAGAATGCTCCTTGTTCTTCAGTCTATCTTGAGATAGACGGGTTTGCTTAATATCTTTCTCCCAATATGGGACACAAAGCAGCTTATAATGTTAGTTAAAACAATGTATGATGCAAAGTTTAAAGAAACCAAATAATCCAGTAGTCTCAAAACATTTTAAAGTAAAAGCATAATAATGAGGAAAATGCGGCATACCCCAGTTGAAAAAAACGATTGCAATTGAAAGTTAGCAGTCAAAGGCCTGGGTAAACAATGAGATCTTTGCCTGTTGGCAGAAAGAGGGCAGATAAAAGAACAACCTCGTTTCAAATACGAGGGAATCCCAAAGTTTGGGAGCAGCCACCAAGAAGGCTCTTTCTCATGTCCTCATCAAATGCACCCATGGTAGTAGTGGAACTAATAAAACCTACTCCAAGGATCTTGAAACTTAGATGGACTTGTATTAGGAGATACAATTTTTCAGATCGTGTCAAATTAAACTAGTGTATTCAGAAGCATGACCACTGTTGTGATGTAGTAGGTTGAGTGTCTGCCTATGATGCTGGACACCAGGGTTTGAATCCCCGCTTGGACAAGACCTTCTGGATAAATTTTGCTGAGAAAATCCTATGACAGGTTCACCTTGGGGTTGTCATATGTCAGAAAAGACTTGAAAACTCACAACAGCAACAAATTCAGAAATATTAGTCTAAGGAATGTATCTGCCTCAAAATAACTGCCCTATTTTGCACAGCATCAAAATAACTTTGAGCACATCTAACTTTCAGACAACCAATAGAAAGGAGTACTACATTTACAGTGATCCATGCCCTCCAGTCCTACCTACTGATGAAAAATGTCAAGGGTGCAAGGTTTACCTATGTTTGATTTCCATTAGAGTTAGATTAATGGAGACTAATTGGGATTGTATATTTGAATATGAGTGTTTGAATTTATTTACAGTGTGCAAGTTGAGCTTTAACCCTCTGGCAAATGATCCAAAATTCACTGCTTGTCCTGTGCCAAATTTCAGAGAAGGCAACCAGATTGTCAGGATTCCAAACTGCAAGTGTTTTGGACTTCAAATCCCATAAGCATTAGCTGCTTTGGCCAATAATCAGGGATTCTGGGAACAAAGGTCCTGGAAGACCACAGTTTGAGAAACACTGTCCCAGAACAAGGGTAGGCAACCAGCTACCCGTGGACCCCTTCTTCATGTCTGTGGCTCACAAAGTCCCTCCACACACAATTAAAAAAAAAACAGCTGAAAAGCACTGTTTACTTTTAAAAGAATCTAGGTCCAATACAGTCTGTCTTTCATTTTTTTATCTGATGAATTAAGAATTTAGGAAAGTGCAAATGTTTGGACTATGGCTTTTGAGATAGGGCGGTATATAAATAAAGTTTTATTATTTTATTATTATTTATTATTGAACTAATAACCTTTTCCAGGCTTTGACCCAGGTTCCTAGACACAGGTTGGGAACATCATCCGGAGCCACAAAAGGACTAAAAGGCAAGCCCCTGCTCCTTCTTCATCATTCAGAACTCCGGCAATGGAAACCCATTCACTAATCTCCACAAGAATGGAAAGCTATTGGGGAACTTTGGCTAGGATAAGTAATACATTCATATAAGGCCCCTCCACACTGCTGTATAAAATCCACATTGAACTGGATTATCTGGCAGTGTGGACTCAGATAATCCAGTTCAAAGCAGATATTGTGGATTATCTGCCTTGATATTCTGGGTTATGTGGTTGCGTGGAAGGGCCCTAAGTGTGTCTCAAGCAATATGAAGAAGAAGGGCCATTAACAGAAACCTTAGGATCAAGAGTCAATGAGCTGGTGGTTGTCAAAGCCTTTATGTAGTGCATGGGGAGTGGAATTTGCAGTAAAGCAAATTCAAAAGTGGGTCAAGCCTGTATAATTTTGAAAGGAATATTACTTGGGGACAAACATTAAAATCACTACTCCGTGCTCACTCTTACAAAACTACAGAACTACAATTCCATAGGATGGAACTGTCTCTGGTATCAAGCAGCTATAACTGAAATATAATATGTATATTTATGGTTTATTTTATGCTCTGGCATTGAATGTTTACAGTATATATGTTGTGCTGTGCCCTGAGTCCCCTTTGGGTGAGAAGGGTGGAATATTAATTAATATTAAATAAATAAATAATACACAAATTTGTCAGCCTACTGTGCAAAGTTCTTGTGAATGTGAATTCCAAAGAGAAAGTCATATTGGTTTGTGTATGAAAAACAAATCCCATGGCATCACAAGAATAGTAGCTTTATTGTAGCAGAATGTTTTGCAGACTGAAGACTAATGACCAAAAAGACTCTAGTACATAGAAGCTTAAATCACAAGTCTGCTTGTCTCCAAGAATCCATGCTACAATCATTTGCCTCCCAAGAAGCATTCCCTGGAGCTAGTTAAATTGATGGAGATTCTCCAGCTCACATACCGGATTCCAAAGCACATACTAGTGAACTGAATTTGACTAACCAACCTTGATTTTTGTCTTGAATGATTACAAAATGAGCTTGTCTTAAAGCCAAGGATATCAATTAAATGTAAGTACTCTTGTCTCTCATGCAGCCCAGGTTAAATAGTTCAAGCTAAAACTACCAGAGGGAGGTCAACCCCATTTATAATCCTCAGGAAATATCCAACTTTGCAATGTTTTCTGCCTGCTTAATATCTAAATTCTAGGTCCCTTGAGGACTTGCCTTTTAAGATAATTACTGTATTTCTTGGGTAGTTACAACCATTTGGCTTTTGGCTTAGTGCCCTTGGAGCCAACCTTAGGTCTTTTATAACTACATCCTCATTTATGTTGTATGACTTAATTAAAAAGTCACATTTGTAGTTCGAGCCCCTCAACTCTTTAGTGCAGAGGGCAACTCTCTAGAAGAGACATTAGGGCATTGCAATTTGGGATGAAACTGCTTGAAACTATCTCTTAAAAAGTCCTCGGCTCACCTGCTATTTTACACATTAAATTTCAAAGTTTGAGTCCAGATAATGACCAGGCTACGCAGTGGGTGGAAGAAGGGGTCCTCCCTTTCCCCTATTTTCTCAAAAGAAAAAAATAATATCAAATGATTATTTGTTCCTGGCAGAGCTTGGATTATGAGGTTAAAAATGAGGTCATTCATGTTGATAGAAAGAGAAAAAATATTACAGTAGATTGTCCATTAGCAGACACCCATAGGGATTAGCAGATAATATCCTAATAATGCATTTTGTTATTGGAGATTTCAAAAATATTATTTTTGTAGTTTTTTTTAACTGTCTTTCCGTTTGTGATGTGTTGGATCACAAATAATACAATCTGATTGATGACTATATGGTTGAAGACGTGTAGTTCAATAAATATGGAAGCTGTCAAGGTTGGGGAAACCCAGGATCTAATTACCAGTTTCATTAAAGTTTATTGCTAATCTGTATCTCTTTTCTGTCAGATTTCACTTATCACCACAAATATACTATATTAATAGAATCATAGGATCACTGATTTGGCCACAATGGCCCATTCCTCTGTTATGAAGGAATATTCAACATACTTTTTACAGATGTCTATCTCTCCCCTGTTTTAAAACCTCTACAATCTGAGGCAGCATATCACACCAAAGCCAAACAGAGTGTTACTATTACTCTCCCTCAATCTAGACACTATATTTGATGCCATCTAGAACACCATTATCTTTTATTAGCTGGTGCATCACACTGTCCATTCATGTTTAGCTTGCGGTCTACTAAAATCCCGTTCACACATACTGTTTTCAAACAGATAACCTATTCTGTATCTGTACATTTCATTTTTTTTTCTGTCTAAGAGTAGTATCTTGCATTTCTCCCAGCTGAAATACAGTACGTTGATTTTGGCCTCACTTTCTACCCTCTTAACAACATTCTGATCTTGTCTTCTGGGGTGTTTGTTGGTTTTAAACCATTGATTTTAAAGTAGAGATAACTGATTTTAATGTTTACATATTTATAATTTAGTTTATGTTCCAGCATTGAATGTTTGCCATATATATGTTGTGCTCCAAGGGTGGAATATAAATAAATAAATACTTTCTTCCTATAATGTGATGTCATCTGCAGATGTGATAAGCATGTCCTCTCTTCCATCTTCCAAGTATTGATAAAGATGTTGAATAGCCCTGGGTCCAGAACAGAACCCTGTG
Organism: Anolis carolinensis; assembly: GCF_035594765.1. Classification (NCBI taxonomy): domain Eukaryota; kingdom Metazoa; phylum Chordata; class Lepidosauria; order Squamata; family Anolidae; genus Anolis; species Anolis carolinensis. Next base: position 243,901,585 of record NC_085841.1, read on the forward strand.
GCCACCAACTGGGCATTTTTTGCCAGAACGAGGAGGAAACATTGGTAAGCAATCTTTGGATTTGGTTGGAACCCAATTACAAATCCACATACCAGAAGGTGTGAAATTAACCAATTAGTTAGGTAGGCAGGAAGGTGGGCACCATTTGTTGTTCTCCCTAGGTAGCAAAATGTCTTTTACTGGTTCAGTTGGGACCCAGGATGCCTGCTTATTAAGATTGTATTGGTGTGCCTCATTCCCAGCCAGCAACAATAGTTTCCTTGGAAGGAGATAAAGCACCCCAACGGGCTGTCAAGCAGAGGCCAAACCCTTTCATTTGCTTGCTCTGTTAGAGGCACAAACCTTCTCACATGTAAGGCTTGTACTCTGAATTTTCTTTAACAGCATCCTCCTCATGCAAGAAAAAAGCACAGGAAGTCTTGCTGTGACACAACATTTACCAGGGCAACACAAGGCTCCTGATCATTGACAGTCCAGCCAGGAGCTAACCGTGAAGTATCTTGGAGTGATAGCTTGCCAGGGGGATGTGGCAGAGAGCAAAGCAATCAAAGCTGCCTGTGTCCCATTAAGGGAAACTTAAGTGGAACAAGAAGCTCTCTGCTGCTCTTGTGAGAAGAGAGAGGGAGGCAGCACAATGGGTTGATGAAAGTATTAGCTTTGTGCCCAATGAAAAGTTAAAGAAACCTGTCCTTATTTTCAAAAGGAGGATATGGAGTGTTGTCTGAGTCAGAGCAGAAACTGACCCCTTTCTTAGGCTACATGCAAAAGTACACAGGAATCATTTACATTCTGCAAAATAGTTTTTATGTGAGTTTCAAGAACAAATACAAACAACAGGTGGAAAATAAGAAATAATACACAACAGGCTCACAATATGGACTAAGTATGCTTAACAGCATGTCCCAGTAGAATAATTATCTAAATTAAGTATGTTGGATATTATTGGTCAAGAAGTAATCCACACATTGAACAGTTTTGTACAGAAAAAAAAAAACTTCTGCAGGCAGTTAGTCAAAACCCAACTCTCCAATTTGCAATTCCATTTGTTCCTAGAGCTCGAAATGTCATGAATGTTGACTGGCAACCTGTATTTTTAGACCAATATTATAACTTACTTTATTTGTGCTGATTCAAAGATTTTGAACATTTCCAAAAGGAGAGGAGACTCTAAGGTGTTCAGAACTTCGGAGCCATATCTAGATATAACTTATGCTATAACTGAAGATACTGTCATTCTGCATTATCTGGCAGTGTCCTATCTCAGCTTCAATTCAGAGAAGGGAAGAAACTCAACATCAAAACCAATTCCTTGGTTCACAATAAGACTTGCTTTCCCAACCCAGATCTTCCACAAAAAGGTCCATGCACTGAGTTATACATCTATAGCCCCACAGACCAGAGCAGATGCCACAAGGATATTGCATGGCTGGTGTACATGATGATGCTTCTGCTGATGATTTTTTGGTACTCGCTTTTCCTTGTGGCTTGAGATAGGCTACAACAGATGTGTGAATAGAGATTAAAAGTGGTTTGTCCTGGCTAAATGAATTACTGCCATAAATAAATGTTTCTGGATGTTGTGGTTCAGTCTGATGATAATGAAAAGGGATTTGGGTTTCAGCAGTTGGTTCCAGGAAATGTGGAACACCAGTTTGTCCCAGGGAATGTTGTTGACTCAGAAAGGCAGGTGGATTCGGGAGCTGCGGATGGCTTGGGAAAACAGACGGAACAGGGGAATGTGGAAAGTTCTCAGTTGAGCAAAGATAAGGATGACCTCCTACAGGAGTCTGAGAATTGTCAACAGAGCTAAGATGGTAGTGAGGGGGATGGATGTTTGCTAGACAGGGATTGCAGGTTAAAGTTGAGATCAGGCCTTTGTCGCTGTGTGAGAATTGCAGGCAGACACGAGGAAACAAGAGTGCACAGGAATGTATTTATGTCTTGCAAGGAGGGTTAAAAGAGATGTAATTTGGGAAAGATTCCAGTCAGAGCAACCTAGCTTTTGGAGAATCAACTCTTGCCTTGTTTTCGGTTCAAGCCTCATCTCATGCCTAGAATCTGTGTTTGGATTACTTTTGAAGCTCATGTATTCATATTACCTTAGATCTACTGTGCTATTTTTGGGACTTTGGACTAATAACTACGAAAACATTGAACTATATTTAAGGATTGCACTTGCAATTGGATTTTACTTTCTTTACTGCTATCTTTTTGCTAGCTTTCTTTAATAAACTGAAAAACTCAAGCCTGCTGTCGTGGAGTTTGGGTGTGATAGCAAGGTGAACCAGTGCTGAGGTGAGACACTGGATTTCCTTTAGACAGCTTCTTCTATATAAAAGTGTTGGGATAGTGGGAAGGAATTTAGTCTTAAAGAAAAAGTGGAATTGGATTTACATTGAGAACTTTTCCTACACACAAAAGTGGGCATAAACACATGCTTTTGACACCACATATATACATTGCAGCAGATATCCAATTTGCTTGCTTTTTATTTTGAGCCAAATGGATTCATGCCGTCTATCATTTGAGGGGCATACATAGAGGAAGGCTATCTTTGAGTATTCCTTGTCTAAGAAAACCTTCAGCAAATAATGGAGTCACCATACATCGATAGGCAATCTTAAGGCACATGAATGGGACCACTTGGCGGGGGGTGTCTGCATATCTCAGCGTCTATCAGAGCTTCTCTGTATAGTTACAAACCAGAAAAAGAGACTAAAAGGTCAAGCAGCCCATTTCTACTGAAATGCTCTGCAGCTGGATTTCTTTTGCCACATCACTAAGACTTTAATATGAGCACAATTTGGGGAGAGTGACAGAACTGACCAATTTAGTTCTGTAAAGTAAAAGGTGTGTGTTCTCTTACTTCCCATTCACAGCTCTCTCTCCCCATTGTTCATACAAATTCTATACTGGGATAACTGTTTGCATAGGAGGGGACAAGGAATATGTAACAGAATAGGGTTCTCTTATATTCGCACTGGTCCTATGAATCCATGGAAGATTACAGTCTTTTGACTTCTGCTGATTTGATTATTCATGGATTTGATTAAACTGTTCTCACTAGGAATATCGAGGTCAGTGGTTCTCAACCTGTGGGTCCCCAGGTGTTTTGGCCTACAACTCCCAGAAATCCCAGCCAGTTTACCAGCTGTTAGGATTTCTGGGAGTTGAAGGCCAAAACATCTGGGAACCCACAAGTTGAGAAACACTGCTCTAGGTCCTCCAGTGAGACTCTATGGTCAGTTTCTAGCAGAAGTCAACCGTAGAATCATGGAGGAAAACCTAGAAATTCCAGAAAGGTGTTCTCTCACAATAAAAAGTCTTTATTTACAATTTTGCACATTCATGGAGTCCTATGCCCATAATCCCAGGAAATGTGTGGGGCGGGGTGACTGTATACATGTTTACTCTTCAAGAAAGTTTGACTTTATGTCTAATGCATTTCTAGCTGAACCGGACTTACTAGCACTTTGGAACCAAGAATACAATGAACTTCAGAACCAAGTTTGCTTCTACCCTCTCTTCCAGTTCTTTTTCTATCATGTATTTTTTATTATACGCTTGCAGGCAGAGACTGCCTTACTGCCAATATCCATAAGCAGTGGGAGTGTTTTGGATGAAGAACTTGCTTGTTGTTGTTTTTAATGTGAAACTAAATAAATAAGTTTAGATGCATGAGTCCAGATGCTAATTGTGGTAAGAGAGATTCTCTTGGGAAGCCCACAGATGAGGCAAGACAAAGGAGACCTTTGTAATGTCCATCATCCATTGCCCCTAAACATGAAGGTTTCATGTAAATATCATGGATGATAGATGTCAACATACCTACTCTCCATTATTTGACCAAACCACTTTTAAAGGCATCTAACACAGTGAATTTCTCCACATCCTTGGAGCAACATAATTTAATCATTTGCCTGGGAAATTCACTATCAAACCAAATGCTAATGACTCTTCCAGAGTCCCTCTGTATACCTTGCTTCCTCTCTACCCAAGGACACTCTTATAGTAGTTATAATTATAGCAGTTTGATAGCACTTTAGCTACTCCAGGCTGATCCTACATAATCCTGGGATTTGTAGTTTGGAGAGATACTTAGCTTTTTCTAGTAGAGAATCCTAATAAGTTCCCTGAACTATAACTCTAGTTCCATAACAGAAAATTCCTATACTGTGTTAAAGTGTGATTGAATTGTTGCAATTGTGCAGTGTGACTGAATTTCAATGCATAGAATTCCTGATATATTTTTGGAGGCACTGAGCAACGGTGATTTACTATGAAAGACAAAAAAACTGATTTTCAGTGATGTAGCAGCCTGCAGTGATGAAACATTTTAAACTTTCCAGCAGTTTGATCTGTAACGTATTTGCAGTAAATTAAGTGTGCATGCTGTTTTTATTTGGCTGTGCTGAGCAATTGGGTTTTGTTTTTGTTTTGCTCTAGTCTTAATGAGGGAACGATGCAGAAGCCTAGAATCTGCTTCATGCTGCTTTTCAGCAAAGCCAATTGATTGTTTTTCTCACAAAGGGAGCCATGGACCCATGTAACCTTTCAGTAACCTTTGAATCTGGCCTGTTTTCTTCATTGATTGCAGGACTTTGCCTTGCCACTAGCCTCAAACTATCAGAAGGATTTCTCAGGTGTCTCTCAACTCTTGGGTATGAAAGACTGTTCTCTCATGAATTAGGGTTCTGGAGTTCAAGAAAGAATACGAGGGTTTCTTATAACAAAAGAGCAGGAAAGTGATTGACAGGGAAATAGTTAAGTATTATATAGCAAAAAACTACAAAGAAAGAGAAATAAAGCAACTTCTCAAAAGCCCTAAACCTGTACACTATGAAATTTTGTTATTAGCTAGTTTGGGTACCCGGTGATGCACGGGTTATTTGAAAGGGGCCTTGTTTGTTCTTGGATGTTAGATAATATCAGTTTGGTCATATGTTACAGTCAATCACTCACAAAGGTTGCCAGTATTCACAGTTAGCCATGTTGGGTCTGTGTGCCAAGTTTGGTCTAGATCTGTCACTTGCTTGGTTCAGTGTTCTATAAAGACAGGTGAACCATAACTCTCTGATGCCAAGGTCAATCATCCCAAGTTGACAGCATTGGGTCTGTGTGCCAAGTTTGGTCCAGATCCGTCATTAGTGGGGTTCAGAGAGCTCATGGAATACAGGTAAACTATAACTCCCAGAATTAAAGGTCAATCACCCCCAAAGTCCACCAGTGTTCCCAGTTGGTCATGTTGAATTTGTGTGCCAAGTTTGGTCCAGATCTGTCATCAGATGGGTTCAGTGTTCTCTGAATATGAATGAACTATAACTTCTGGATGTTAAGGTCAATCACCCCCAAACCCTGCCAGTATGCAAATCTGGCCATGTTGTATCGATGTGCCAAGTTAGTTCCAGATCCATCATTGGTGTGGTTCAGAATGCTCTTGGATTGCAGGTGAACTATCCATCCCAGGACCTACAACTCCTATAAATTATGGTGATTTCTCCCCAAACCTCTCCAGTATGTTCAGTTGCTGATCAATTCCTCTGTTTGTTGTGTGTCACAGGAAAGGGTAGGAAAGGATTAAGGGAGAGGCTGTGAGCAGGGTCATGCAAATGGAGAGAGAAAGGAACACTGGGATGTGCTCGCTGTAACCTGCAATGTACTGAGAGAGAGTGACTTGGTGGCTCCTCAGCACTGGGAACTATAGCCTGTTTGTAGAGGCCAGAGGCTGTCTGTGTGAGCAGACAACCATGCCACATATACACATACAGATTTTCACTTTTATTATGTGTATAGATATTACTGCAGGATTGCAGGATTTCCCTCTCCTTCATGAGTTCAGACAAAGATTCCCTTTTATTGTGATAACGCATGCATGTATAGCTTGCAGATGACAAGTGTACATTTACTAGTGTACATCATATAGGCATTTTCAGCAGGAAGCTGATGTTGCCTTTGGCTCTCCCTTGAGTTTTCACTAAGCAGAAAATGTGGGTTAGATTCTTTGTGATAAAATGGCCTCAGGAGAGCAGCTAAAAGGCAATGCTTTTAGAAAAGGTGAAGTAGGTGGTGGATTTTCTGAACTGGTGTCTGCAGTAGAGATTTTGGCCTAGATGAGGATGAACAAGCTGAAATGCAATTTAGAGGTGACTGAAGTGCTGTTTACTAGAAAAATTTGTGGTCTTCATTTAAAAATTCACCCTATTGTAGAGCAAATTAAGTATTTGTTATATAGTATGAGAAAGAAACCCTTGGTCCAGATTCCCACTTGCAGGCCCAGTTAATGACAGTGGGCAGAAATGCATTTAATAATTTCATCGAATACACCAAGTGCATCTTTTCCTGGTGATCTAGGCTAGACTGCAATATTTTACTTTATGTGGGGACTCCTCTCAAAGGCATTTGAGAAACTGCAACAGGCCCAGAATACAACTTGAGTGTTTGTGACAGCAGCTGCCCAGTAAGACTACATTATATCAACAGTATTTTGAATGTATTGATCATCAGTTTATTTTAAATATCACTTCAAGATGCTGACTTTAACCTATAAGTGAATTTGAGTCAGGCTATCTTGAAAATTTTCTGTTTTATTGACTATTCTAAAGCCTTCGGCTGTGTGGATCATAATAAATTGTGGCAAGTTCTTAGTGGTATGGGGATACCAAGTCACCTTGTCTGTCTCCTGAGAAATCTGTATAAAGACCAAGTAGTAATAATAATAATAATAAAACTTTATTTATACCCCGCCACCATCTCCCCAACGGGGACTCGGGGCGGCTAACATGGGGCCACGCCCAGAGCAATACAATATAATACAATACAATATAAAACAGCATACCATAACACAATTAAAAGCAATACAATACATGATGATAGACATTACATCAAAAAAGAAAAAAAAACCAGTAAAAACAGGGCAGTTCGCAAGAACACAAGAATAAAAACTCGAAGTGAGAGGGACAGAGGAGTACTCCACTGTGGACAGGGACACATGATAGTGGGGCAATCTAGAGGGTAGATGTTAAGGGAGGAGCAATACAGAAATATATAACAGAAATTACTCACCGAAAGCACAGCGGAAGAGCCATGTTTTCAAGTCTTTCCTAAAAGCTAACAAAGTGGGAGCTTGCCTGATCTCGGTGGGTAGTGAATTCCATAGTCGAGGGGCAACAGCGGAAAAGGCCCTCTCCCTTGTACTCACAAGGCGGGCCTGGGATATAGACAGCGGTGATAGAAGGGCCTCCCCAGATGATCGCAATGGTCGGGCAGGTTTATGGTAGGAGATACGGTCACGGAGGTAGGTGGGTCCCAAACCGTTTAGGGCTTTATAAATGATGGTCTGTACCTTGAATTGGGACCGGAAAATGAACGGCAGCCAGTGGAGCTCCTTAAACAAGGGAGTGGATCTCTCCCTGTAACTTGCCCCTGTTATTAATCTGGCAGCCGAGCGTTAGACCAATTGTAATTTCCGGGCCATCTTCAAGGGAAGCCCCACGTAGAGTGCATTACAGTAGTCCAGTCTAGAGGTAACTAAGGCATGGACCACCGTGGTCAAGTCAGGCTTCACGAGGTATGGTCGCAGTTGGCGCACAAGTTTGAGTTGTGCAAAGACCCTCCCGGCCACCGCCGACACCTGCGCCTCAAGCGTCAGCGCTGAATCCAGGAGGACCCCCAAACTGCGGACCTGTGATTTCAGGGGGAGTGCAACCCCGTCCAGCACAGGCTGCCACCCAATACCCCGATCCGACGCACGACTGACCAGGAGGGTCTCTGTCTTGTCGGGATTGATTCTCAGCTTGTTCCTCCTCATCCAGTCCGCCACAGCGGCCAGGCACTGGTTCAGCATCCGAGGGGCTTCCTTGGAATCAGATGGAAACGAGTAGTGGATTTGTGTGTCATCTGCGTAGAGATGGCAACGCCCTCCAAAACTCCGGATGACCTCTCCCAGTGGTTTCATGTAGATGTTAAATAGCATGGGGGATAAGATAGACCCCTGCGGAACCCCACAGGTCAATGGCCAGGGGTCCGAGCAGGTGTCCCCCAGCTTCACCATCTGGGAGCGGCCCTCCAAGAAGGACTGGAGCCACTGCAGTAGTATCAGTAGTATCAGTAAGAACACAGTAGTATCAGTAAGAACAGACCACAGAACAACAGATTGGCTCAAGACTGGGAAAGGAATACGGCAGGGCTGCATACTTTCATCCTACCTATTCAACTTGTATGCAGAACACATCATGTGACGTGAGGGGCTTGATGAATCCAAGGCTGGAGTTAAAATTGCTGGAAGAAACATTAACACCCTTAGGTATGCAGATGATACCACTCTGATGGCTGAAAGCAAGGAGGAGCTGAGGAGCCTTATCACCAGGGTGAAAGAAGAAAGTGCAAAAGCTGGGTTGCAGTTAAACATCAAGAAAACCAGGATCATGGCAACCAGACTGATTGATAATTGGCAAATAGAGGGAGAAAACGTGGAGGCAGTGACAGACTTTATATTTCTAGGCACAAAGATTACTGCAGACGCAGACTGCAGCCAGGAAATCAGAAGATGTTTACTTTTCGGGAGGAGAGCAATGATCAATCTTGATAAAACAGTGAAAAGTGGAGAGATCACACTGGTAACGAATATCTGCATAGTTAAAGCAATGTATTCCCCATAGTAACCTATGGATGCGAGATCATAAGGAGGATCATAAGGAAGGCTGAGCGAAGGAAGAGAGACGATTTTGAACTGTGGTTTTGGAGGAAAATCCTGAGTGCCTTGCACTGCAAGAAGATCCAACCAATCTATACTCCAGGAAACAATGCCCAGCTGTTCACTGGAGGGAAGGATATTAGAGGCAAAGATGAAGTACTTTGGCCACATAATGAGAAGACAGGAAAGCTTGGAGAAGAGAATGATGCTGGGGAAAAGGAAGGAAAAAGGAAGAGAGGACGACCAAGGGCAAGATGGATGGACGCTATCTTTGAAGTGACTGGCTTGACCTTGAAGGAGCTGGGGGTGGCGATGGCCGACAGAAGCTCTGGCATGAACTGGTCCATGCGGTCACAAAGAGCCAGAACCGACTGAACGAGTAAACAGCATCTTGAAAATTGCATGCACCCCCAAACCACAGTGCCATCTCATGTAAGCATGGCAAAGTTGGTTGGTGCAACCTAGGGACTCTGTGAATTTCAGCTCCTGCCTGAGGTCATGTGTGTTTGTACCTGGTTGAAAGAGGGTCTTCATTTATCCTCCTTCTCTATTGTTTGGTTTTCAGAGGACAATGAAAACGATTACTTTTTAAAACAGGATTTGATAAAATTTTGACTTTACTGGTCATTCTACACTACTTAATATTTTAGGTTGTAACTGAATTTTTAAAAGTGATTTTAAATCTTGTTTCTGTAACACCAGTTTTCTTTGGTAGGCTGCCTTCTGTACTTTTAGCAAAAACAAAATAGCAGGGGAAAATATTGATGGAGCTCATGATGCATACTTTGCTTACTGTGTTCCTGACTATAATGATTTCTTGGTGTCATATCTATTCAGATTGTCCCAGCCAGTATGGAACCAGTGTTTGCCACAATGAAATATATTTAAAGGAACAGTCTTTCCAGGCCAAATAAGTCATGTATCAACCATCTTTGACTATTGAACCAGAATAATTGAATGCTGAAAACAGCCTTTTCTAGCCTGATGACTTCTGTAAGACAAAAGATTCTCAGAGGATCCATGCGAATGTTGCAATTAATCACTTTGATTAGCATTGAAATGCCTTGCCGCTTCAAAGCCTGGCTGATTCCTCCCTGGGGGGATCCTTTGTTGGGAGGTGTGAGCTGGCCCTGATTGTTTCATGTCTTGAATTCCTCTGTTTTCGGAGTGTTGTTCTTTATTTACTATCCTAATTTTAGAGGGTTTAAAAAAAATACTGGTAGACAAATTTTGTTCCAGTATTTAAAAACTCTAAAATCAGGATAGTAAATAAAGAAATATAGTAAATAAACTCCCAGAAATCCCAACCAGTGTACCAGCTATTGGGATTTCTGGGAGTTGAAGGCCAAAAACATCTGGGGTTGAGAACCACTGGACTGGAGTGTGGTGTCAAGTACAGAGGTGCTTCCCAGCCTTGGAGTAGAACCCTTCCTTCCTTCCTTCCTTCCTTCCTTCCTTCCTTCCTTCCTTCCTTCCTTCCTTCCTTCCTTCCTTCCTTCCTTCCTTCCTTCCTTCCTTCCTTCCTTCCTTCCTTCCTTCCTTCCTTCCTTCCTTCCTTCCTTCCTTCCTTCCTTCCTTCCTTGTCTCCCTCCTCTTTGCTGGTTGCGTCAGACTCGCAGCACTTTGACGCGCCAAGCCGGGAAGGGAGCTGTCCAGCGGCGCATGGTGCTGAAACTCATGCTGCGGCTCTGACTCTGCCCGCTCTGTTCTCTCTCTCTCTCTTGCTTCTGCTTCCCCTATACCATTTGGTGTCTTTTGGGGGAGTCTCCCTTTCTTTCAGCATCGGGGGCGGAAGGGAAAAAAGCCAGGCTGGGCAGCAACAACCTGGGTCCATCCCTATCCCCTTCCCTATCCCCTTCCAAGCCCTCTATTACTCCGCCTCTTCCCGCTTTATTTATTTAAGGATAGAGGAGGAAGGGGAGGAGGGGGGAAACACTACGTCCCACCCCTCCTTCCCTTCTTCCCTCCCTCTTTCCTTCCACATCCCCCCTCCTTTCCCTCCATTTGCGCCGCAAAACTCTCCTCCTTTCCCATTGCCTCCCAAGGAGGTAGCAACAGCCACATCATCATCATCGGATGGGCGAGAGGAGGAGGAGGCGGCGGCGGAGAGGCACCAAATGCCCAAGCGAAAGGCCTCTTTCTCCTCTCCCTCCAGCCTGCTTTTGTCTTCCTAAGCCAGCCTGCTGTCCTGCTCTCTCCGCCCAACGTCGGCGGCGTTGTTGCCAGCCTCGCTCCCGTCTTCTTCGTCGTCTTCTTCTGCCTCCCCCTTCGATGCCCGAGCCCTGCCATGGTTGAGCGTCAATGCCATTGAGCGAAAACAATCGTCAGGGAAAGAGGAGGAGGAGGAGGAGGAGAAAGAGGAGGAGAAGGAGGTGGAGGAGAGCGGGGAAAGAGGGGAAAGAGGAAGAAGAAGAAGAGGGGAAGGAAGAGGGTCGCCAAGGCCAGGCTTCCGAGCCCCCAAGGAGGCCATCCCCGTCCTTCTTGGCTCCGCTCCAGCCTCTCAATGCGTTTGGCGACGACGTCCCTGTTTGGTGGAAGGGAAGGCGAGGAGCGTGACGAGGGGGAGAGGAGGCCCGCCTCCCCTCCCGGAGCCCCTCTCTCTCCTCCAGCCCGGCCTCTTGCGACGCAGCCGCTTCCTCGGGGCCGCCTTCCTCGCCTCCCCTTCTTCTTCCTCCTCCTCCGAGGAATCCAGAGCCACCTCCACGCTTTGGATCCTGTCTCTCGCCTCGCCTTCTTCACGAGCGAGAAGGAGTTGAGGAAGAACTAAGACCTTTCTCCCCGTTTTCTCCCCATCTTCCTCTGTGGCGCCTTCTTGAAGACCCATCTCCTCGGTTTTTTGGGCGGGAAATGTTGGCCTGTGCTCCAGAGAGTTCTCCAGCGCCTTTGGGAACCCTTGAACGCCCCTTTTTCGGACTTTGGGGATTTCTATGGAGAATATTTCTATGTCTCTTGCGGGTTTAACGTCCTGAGGGTGTGTTTCCCCACTTTCTCGAGAGAGAAAAAGTGCGGGGGTTTTTTGGCTCACGAATTCCCATTTTGATATTACCACGGCAGCCAGAAGTACTTTTTTTCCTTGCATTTCTGAATCCTAAGCACATTTTTCCAAACTGCATTTTTAAAAAGCTAGTAATAAGGGGGAAATACTTGACACGCCAAATACTGTTGTTCTTTTTTTTCAAAATGTATATATTCCTCTCTCTTTTCCATACTAAATCTCCATCCTTGCGGGTGACTTGAATCTCCCCTTCCTCTCCCTCTTTCTCCCGTTTGGAGTTCCCGAGGCTTCGAAAGTCCCCTCCAGGCTGTTTTCTTGATGTTAAGTAGCCAAGCCTTGGCTTGATGTGATTTTTCCGGGCTGTATGGCCGTGTTCCAGAAGTATCCTCTCCTGAAGTTTCGCCCACATCTATGGCAGGCATCCTCAGAGGTGGTGAGGTCTCCGAGCCTTGTTTCCCTTGAGATTTCGCCTTTGCTTTGAAACAAATAGGGAGGCGGAGGAGGTTGACAATCCAACACCAAGAGAAACCAAGCATGTTGGCTGTAGAAGCCTGGCTTCCCTTGAGATTTCGTGTTTACTTTTAAACAAACATAAAAAAGTGGAATTGTTCATTTAAGTTGAAAATTCTACACCTTTTTTGCGTGTGTAGGAGGAAGGAGGGGACAAAAAAGGAGACTTCATTGCTTGTAGCTTTTAAAAGGAAACAGAATTGTTGTTATTATCCTGCAAGGGGGTCGCGGTGAAGTGCACTCCGAAGGGCTTCCCGCCGTGCCCACTGGCTGTGTTGGGCTGCTCCCTCCCACGGCTTGAGCGCTCCTCGCCTGGGCCCCGTTGCTCTCGCGCGCCCCCTGCAGGCCGGTCGGCTCTTTTCCCCAGAGAAGGCCCATACATGTTCCTGCCACCCGGCGCGGTGGTCTTATGGTCCCGCTGCTCCGGACTGCCGCCGCCCAGACCCATGTTGCGCCCCCAGGGCCTCCTCAAGTGCCGCTGCCGCATGCTGTTCAATGACCTGAAGGTCTTCTTCCTGCGGAGACCCCCCGCGCCCCCGCCCCTCCCGCCCATGAACAGTGCCGACCCGGTCTCCCCGGGCTGCTGCCAGGCGTCCAACAACAACACGCTGCTGCATGGAGGGCGCCGGGGGCCCTGGAGGGCGCCGGGGGGCGCAGGGGGCCCGGGAGGGGGAGGGGGAGGCGGCGCGGGGGGCAGCAGCCCCCCCGAAGAGGAGTGGGGGGCTCCCGCCGGAGAGGGCGAGCCCCCCGCCTCCATGATGAGCAGCGCCTCCTCCGAGGACTTCTGCAAAGGCAAGCCGGGCGAGGACCGCTACTCCCTGGGCAGCAGTTTGGACAGCGGGATGCGCACCCCGCTCTGCAGGATCTGCTTCCAAGGGCCAGAGCAGGTGAGTGAGAGGGACTCTCCAGGCTGTGGGGGGGGGGGGGGGTCTTGGGTGCCTAGGGAAGGTCGAGTGGCTTCCTCCAAGGATATTTTCTTCCCCCATTCTGCCACCCTGCTGCTAAGAAAAGTTCTCCTTTGGGCTTTAGTTCCCAGAATCCTTTAGACCAGGGGTCCTCAAACTTTTGAAACCAATGGTTCCCAATCTTTTTTTGACCAGGGACCACTTTGACCAGTTACCACTTTGACCAGGGACCACTTTGACAAGGGACCACTTGACCAGGGACCACTTGACCAGGGACCACTCTGACCAGGGACCACTTGACCAGGGACCACTCTGACCAGGAACCACTTGACCAGGGACCACTTTGACCAGGGTTCAATTTGACTAGGGACAATTTGACCAGGAACCACTTTGACCAGAGACCACTTTGACCAGGGACCACTTGACCAGGGTCCAATTTGACCAGGGTCCAATTTGACTAGGGATCACTTGACCAGGGACCACTTGACCAGAGACTACTTTGACCAGGGTTCAATTTGACTAGGGACAATTTGACCAGGAACTACTTTGACCAGAGACCACTTTGACCAGGGACCACTTTGACCAGGGTCCAATTTGACTAGGAATCACTTGACCAGGGACCACTTGACCAGGGACCACTTTGACCAGGGTCCAATTTGACTAGGAATCACTTGATCAGGGACCACTTTGACCAGGGTCTAATTTTACCAGGGACCACTTGAACAGGGACCAATCTCCAACATTAGTTCCAGAAATCAGTTTTTGGTCAACTTTAGATTTGGTTTGGTTATTTGGGGACCTGATTAAGAAACTTGCATTGGATAGACCACATCAGCTCTATTTTCTGATACAGAGCATATGCTATCTAGTAGTCGCAATTTGCTTGGGCACAGAAAACCATATTTAATAATCTAGATTGGATGTGGTCTATCCAATGCAATTTTCTAAGTCTGCACCCCAAATAACCCCAGGAACAGGCCTAAAAATGAAGACACCAAGGCACCCCTGCTGACCACATCAGCTCTAGTTTCTGATACACAGAATCATAGAGTTGAAGAGACCTTGTGGGCCATCCAGTCCAAACACCCTGCCAAGAAGCAGGAAAATCGCATTCAAAGCACCCCTGACAGATGGCCATCCAGCCTCTGCTTAAAAGCCTCCAAAGAAGGAGCCTCCACCACAGCCCGGGGGAGAGAGTTCCACTGCTGAACAGCTCTCACAGTGAGGAAGTTCTTCTTAAAGTTCAGATGGAATCTTTCCTATAGTTTGAAGCCATTGTTTCGTGTCCTAGTCTCCAGGGCAGCAGAAAACAAGCTTGCTCCATCCTCCCTATGATACATGGCCATCATTTATCTTCTCAGCCTTCTCTTCTGCAGGCTAAATATCGCCAGCTCTTTAAGTCACTCCTCATCCAGTAGTTGCCATCTGCTTGCCCAAAGAAAACCATATTTAATAATATAGAGCTGATGTGGTCTATCCAATGCAATTGTCAGTTCTGCAGAAAGGAGCAGAAATAAAATAAATAAAATAAATAAATAAAGAGGAAGGATGTTCATAGACCGATTTTTATTCTCGCAGTCCACTGCTGGTCCACAGGTTGGGAACCACTCTTTAAAACAGTTCAAGGTCCCTCAGACTGTTAAGAGGGTGAACTATTGTTTGAAAAAAGACATGAACGAAATCCTATACATGCTCTACATATCTTATTTATAGTGCAAAAAACCATAAAAGAACAATACAATACTTAAAATGAAGCACAATTTTAACTGACACAAACCTATTTCAGTGGGAAGTGTAGTCCTGCATTTGGCTGATGAAATAGTCAAGTTAATTAGGATTGTTGTTGTTGTGTGTGCCTTCAAGTCATTTCATACTAAGGGCAACCCTAAGTCTAAAGGCTGGGTAAAAAACCTTGGAGAACTGCATCCAGCTCACAGGATTTACATAGTTTGGGGACCTCTGGTTTAGACAGAGTGGCTGGAGAGCCCTTGTGTAGCTGAGCTTGAGTAAGTTTTCCTTTGGAGCTACAGCTCTCAGAATCCTCCAAGCCACATGGTTAGATAACACAGGCCAACACATATTTTGGAAACTCCAATGTTATACCTGTTTTGGGGTATATTTGATCTGCTGATTCCAAAAATGACACCAGTTTTCTCTTGTCAGACCTTGTTTCTGAGATACAGAACATATGTCATATACCACTCTTCATCTGCTCACCCATAGGAAATCTAAGAAAATAGAGCTGAAGTGGTCTGTCAAATGCAATTTTCTAAATCGTCGCCCCAAATAACCCAGGAACAGATTTCAAAAACAAGGCACCAAGATTTTGTTTTTGTTGGGCTATGTCGTTCTTATGGAGCAGAACCTGGGAAAGTTTCCTTTTGGGCTCCGGCTCCCAGAATACCCCAAACCAGTAGAGCCACTGAGAATTGAAGTCCAAAGGACAACTTTCCCAAGCTGTGTTCCTCTCTAATACATTTTGTGGTTCAACTCCCGGATTTCTCTGTCCAGCATAGTTAAGAGAGTCCTTGTGGAGCAGAGGCTGGCCATGTTTTCCTTGTGGGCTCCACCTGCCGGAATCCCCCAAGCCAGCAGAGCCCCTGGGAGTTGAATCAAAAGGACAGCTTTGCCAAGCCTTCTTATTTTTTTCCTGCCAGAATGGGGAAACTATTATAATGTGGATTATAAAGTGCTCATTTTTTCTTGGGTTGTTCCAGTTATTTGTGATGGTTGCTAAGTGTGCGGGAAAAGAAGGAGGAAGTTGTGGGAAACGGAAATGTTCCAACTTGGCAACTTTAGGAAGAAGAAAAAAGGAGGCACATATGTAAATTTGAATACTCATCCCGCCACATGCTGGCCCCCAAATCAGAGAAACTTGAGAAGGCGACAACTAAAAAACATTGGAGGGGGCAATCTCCTCCACCTAATAAACCTAACCTTACAAATTAGCAAACCTACAGGTTAACAAAAAAGTCAGGCTCTGTCATATAGTTATTTGGTGATATTCTTTTTTGTGTCTTCTCTGTAACAGCTATGGGTGAAAGGAGGAAGGCATGTTTGCTCATCCATGCTTTCATGAGCCCATTTCACTGTATGAGCACTAAAGATAGTAGCAACATCCTATTTGAAGGTCTTTCAGTTAATTATCTTTATGTATAAATGATGTTGTTCAGGAATCAGTATTCTGTCTGAATTTCCTTCAGGTTGAACAGATATGTGTCATCCAGAATTAATGTTTAGTTATGTTTATTCTCTTATTACTGATTCTGTGATTCACTGGAAGTTTTAAAATTGGTTTTCAAAATAGCAGCCATAGCTTTTGCTGAATTGGTGTTTTGTAGCCTGGTAGGCAAGGTAAAGTGAACCACACAGCTTTCTTTTCTTGATAGTATGTTGAGTGCATTGAAATGCTTTCAAAGATGATAGGATTTCATGCTCTGAAACCAGAATATGCCATGAAATGTAGTGATATTACTTTGAATTGCTTATCAAAAGATATCTAGGTTCTTAATTTCAGAATAGCACATACATCTCAAGTATTTAGCTTCCATATACAAAGATTGGGTCTTGGTGGTGTTTGACTGGCCTTTAGCAAACATTCACTGTCTTTGGCAAACAGTTAAAACTTGCAAAATAAAACAACAATGATTCCAATAAAGGTACCACTGACAGCAATCAGGTCAATTGATTGTGTAGAAAATGTATCTAGAAAGAATGACTACAACTGGTTTCTTATGTGTAGAAATGATCATCATTTAGTGTGCTACAACTGAAGTTCCAAATTTTCATGGTTTTTTTGTCAGAATGATTCTCTGTCTGTATGTGTATGTTATCATAAGCAGATACACTGCTGTGTAGGGAGAGTTTCTTTTATGTTGTGCTTAATTTGCATGGACACACATAACTGTGCTATTGTGAAATGCCTATTCAGTTTCAACAAGCTCTGTGGAGGAGATATTTCTACCAGATTGTATTCATTGATCGCAATTTGGTACAGTTTTATATACCAAAGTACTGTACTATTGAAATCAAGTTTAGGTGCTCTTGTTTCCTTGCCAGATTGTGACACATTGATCCTTATAATATTTAAGAGACCACACCAGAGCCTTTTACACACACACACAACTTGACTTTTGCTGCATGCTGTGCCATATAGGCAGCTGTATATAGAAACTTTTATTGCAGCTCTTTAGTCCACATTTATATTTAGATTCAAATGAGAAAAAACACATATAGAATTTCCATATTGGAATCCCATTTTTATCACATAATGATTTAGGCGCTAAAATGCAAACAATTCCCTATGCAAATAATTACAAAACAAGCTATAAATATTTACAGTTTAATTCCAAGTTAGACCTGGACAATTATTTCTGTTCTGAAACATTTTACTTCATGGGTTAAGTTTAAGTGTTATGATCTTTAAGCCTTGGCTCTCTATCCATAAAATGGAAATGCTAAAGACATCTCCCTGGTATAAGATGTTGAACAAGTAGAAAAGGCTAATACTTTCTGTGTTAAAGTATTATAGAGAGCAAAGTGGTACTCATATAGGCTCTTTTAAATGTAAACATTGAACACAAGAGAAAAAATGTGCTTATTAATGCTAACAGCTCTCTAGGAAATACTTTCTTGGTACTCTGCAGAACACTATTGTTCGTGAAGTATATGTTTTAGATCTGTTTTATGTTGTGTAGAGAAAGCTATCCCATGTCTCCGATTCCAATAATACGTTGTGGTTTTGATTGTATTATCTGCAAGACATTAGTAAGTGGACCATTCAGACTTGCAACTGGCACTGTGTCTATGTGCGTCAGTGTGTGTGTGTAGCTTGGATGAACCAGATGTAAAGGATTCTTCTCTATATACATTCAGTATATAACAAAGCAATAGTTGTACTGTGTGTAGGCATAGATGTAACCTGGAAGGAAGGATTGATGGATGCCCAGTGTCATATAGAACAATTGGATGCTGACCTCACTGCTGGCACTGTGCAGATAGCATGTTATTGAGGACAACATCCATGATCACTTCTGTCACCCAGAAAGTATAGATTCAGTTGAATGCTTATGATGTGCAACCACTGCAACCAGTGCTTTTTGCAACATACAACCAACATATGACACGGTATGAATCTTGCAGGTGACCCATGCCTCAGCTAAAATCAAACTGCAGATAGGCATTAGAATAAAAACAATGTAATATGGAGAGCAAAAACACTGTGGCCCTGCGACAAATACATATTTTTAAAGAACACCACACAATAATATAAGCAACTGATGATGATTTACTACATCAGGAGTAGAAATCACGCAGTTGTTCAGATATTGTTTGATTAGAAATCCCATCAGGCTTCACTGGCATAACCACTGGGGAGGAATGTTGGGAGCTGCTGTCAAACAACACCTTGAAATATATACATGAAGTAAACACATGCAATATTAACTAGAGGTGGAAACAGTATTGGAAGGTGAGGTATAATATACTTTGAGCTAGTACATTCAAAATTTGTTGGAAGACACTTTTGGTTATACCCCACTTGAAATGCTTTAATTTCCTTGAAATTAAAATAAGCATCAATGAAAATGTTTTGTTTTAGGTGAGTTGCTAATGTCATGCATTTGATAGAAAAAAAATCCTATTCTGCAAACCAAATTTGTGAAATTAGCCACTACTCATTGGTGATGATGGGGTTAATCCTGTTACTGCTTAATGTAAAGAGCTGCCCATGCAGATTTTTATAGGACATGACATCTGCTTTCTAAGCAAAGAGGTCAGTAAAGTTGTTCATCAAAATGGATTAAACCAGAATTTGCAGCAACATCTTTCCTCCATGGTATGGATCCAGAGCTGATTTGCTGTCCTGAGAGTAATTGTTATCATCTCCCTTTGGAAGAAAGGAGCAAGTGGCTGTTTTTTAAAAAATATATATATGCTGGAAGTACCTATAATGTAACTGTGTGTAGTGGAGCATTTCCTGTGGCCTAATGAATACTATAGAAAAGTTCAACATCTGGTAGGGATTGTGAAAGGAACAAATGCACGTGCTGCATTCTCTGGAACATAAAGGGATTCACAGTGGGAAATGGGAATTGAAGGGATTTTTGCATGGCATTATTTTGCCAAAGAGACAGACTGGTTTCATAGAATCATAGAAGTCGGAAGGGACCACATGGGCCATCTAGTCCAACCCCCTGCCGTGCAGGAATAGCACAATTAAACCACCCCCCCAAAATGGTCATCCAACCTCTGTTTAAAAGCCAGATAAATATAGGTTTCCAGATAAAGAGTTCAGGAATGGAATCTCCAGGAGTTATGATTAAGTTCCTGAAAGCACAATGACCTGGAACATTTGTGTAGGAGTTATACCAGTGAGGGACAACGTCCTGCAGTGTGTATATACATGGGTGCATATGGGGCTATATTGTTATGACAAGCATTCACCAGTGACTACACATAAACTATGGCACTGCCACTAATTTCACTTTCACTTAAAAGTTAGGGGCATAGAAAGCCTTGCCTTTATATTAAATGGTGACTTCTTGGAGTGGACCAAAGAGCAAAATCATTAGCGGATGAGAATTGACATGACAAAAATGTAGTTGCTCACAGAAAAAGGCAGTCCCCACCCATGGTTTGAAATGAAATAATGCAGGACAATATGGAGGGAGCAGTTGTCATTTTTGTTATTTGCCATCAAGTTGGTGTTGGTTTATAGTGACCCTATGAATGGGAGACCTACAAGCATCTTGGCCATCAATGGCTTGTGAGCTTTCCTATGGATGATTCAGAGAGGACTGTGAGTTTTCCTGTGGCACAAAGTGATGGGCTCTCAAGTCTGGGCAATAATGAGTATCTCTGAAAAAACTGGCTCAGAAACTGCAGGGCCTCAAGGGCATTCAGGAGAGTCAGAAGTAGCTACAGCAGATAAGGAATTTAGTGAAGAGCTGAGTGAGAAAGAGGGTTCTCATGGGAACCCACGCACAACTACGGAGATCAACAAAAGTCTTCGTTTACAAATCAGAGCCAAAAATATATTACATCATTCAGAGATATTACATGGGAAAGTTGTGAAAGAATTTAACGAGAAACGGAATGCCTTTACCTTAAGGTCAGTTCAGGCAACACTGTGTTAGAGTGAGAAGCTTAGCCAGAGTTCTCTTGTTCCTGGTTCCTGTCTGTTGGGAATCATCCTGCACTACTCAAGTCTAGATATAGTTAGATAGATGATAGAGTTAGATTGAGGGAATCCTTTCCCTGTTTCCAAAGCATGCCTAGATAGGCTTTACTGTGTTTCACTCTATCCTGTTTACGTCACATCTCTTACTTTGAAGTTAGTAGAAATGTGAATCTCTAGGGACACTAACTTCTCATTGATCAGAATGTTTTATGGCCCCAATAAACTGGACCATGGGGTTGGAACCATTTTGGTTCTCTCTTCTCCCTTTGTTCTTCTAGCTAACAAGAAGCACCTTGCTGTCTCTCCTGGCAAGATGTAACTATTTGGATGTTTGTTATTTTTCCTTTCTTATTTTTCCTTAGAAACCAATCTAGAGTAGACTAGACAGCTCCCAAGCCTTTCTATCTACAATGGAGTTCTTTTTACCTGAATAAATACTTTTTGAACTTTTACTGAGACTCTGCAGTCCATTGCAATCCTAAATGGTCAAAGGCTTCTCTTGCTCACCCCGTGTAAGTAACTGCTGCATTTAAAAGCTTTGCTTTTGCTACTCTGCTGATTTTTGGTGGAATCTCCCCCAGAGAGGGTTAAATTGAGTCTAACCCCTCAGAGGTTACCACAACACTGTCAAGCTTTGATTTTGGATTTAATATATCCTGGAAGTTTTCTAAGTTCCTATTTATGTACTCCTGTTCAGGTCTTACTAGATATATTTTCCTGATTGTGGACTTATTCTGGGCCTGTGATTTCTGGCTGTTCCTGGACTTTGTTACCTTTGGAACTTGATGAGACATTTAGATTATTGTGTGGTTCTCACCTTTTGCTAAACCTTTTTGGATTATATATCTTCTTTTCTTATTCCTGATTTTTATATGTTTACAGTGTCCCCTCACTACTTCGCGGTTCACTTTTTCCAGATTTGCTGTTTCGCAGTTTTTCAATAAACTCTAAAAGACTATTATAAATAATAAAAATTACAATTTACAGCCTTAAGGGAGGGAGGAAGGAGAAGCCAAAGGGAGAGAAAAGGAGCCCAAGCAGCAACGGGAGGAGAAGTAGGCAATTTATCAGCACACGATTGGTTGATAAAGACTTAAAATAGTGTATAACTACTAAAATAATGTATAAATATTAAAATAAATTTAGTGAAAATCCTACTTCGTGGATTTTCACTTATTGCGGGTGGTCGTGGAACCTAACCCCAGCAATAAGTGAGGGAACACTGTACAATAAGCCATTTGCTTATATGTGTGGTGGAATAGTTATAACTACTCTTGTGTGGTGGAGTAGTTATAACTATTTTCAGGCCTGGAGTGCAACAATGGCCTTGCTCAAGTTTTGCAAACTCAATGGCTTTATTGACTGGATCAGTCCACCTATAATACATTCTTCTTTTCTTCCTGTTTTCTACTTTGCCGAGAGCTACTGTCTTTTCTAATGAGTCATGCCATTTCATTATAAATCCAAAGTATGACAGCCCCAACTTAGTCTTCTTGGTTTCTATTAAGAGTTCAGCCTTGATTTGCTTTCAGACACATTTATTCATCAGCCCAGGGCATCTGTAGAAGTCCTCTCCAGCAGCACATGAGTTGACCCCTTCTTAGGAGAAAGTGCTTCTGGAACATGGCCTTACAACCCGGAAAACTCACAGCAACCCAGTGACTCCGGCCATGAAACCCTTCGACAACACATTGTTCATCTTCTGTCAGCTTTCTTCATTATCCAGCTTTTACCACCCTACTTAGAAATCAGAAATACTACATGGGGCTGAAACTCATCAGAAAATTCAAACCCCACCCTCCATATCACCATCTTAAAAACATGATCAGACAAGAGGCATATGAGAGCTTTATCTGGAACTATGGAAAGTAGAACATATAACAGCAAGCAGGATAGATGAAAAAAACTGCTAAAAGACAAATAAGAGGTGCGTAAAGTAAATGAATCTTGAATTCTCCGTAGAAGCAAAGATGAAACGGAGACTGTTCTACTTTGACCATATCATTAGAAGATGTGGCTCACTAGAAAAGACCACAATGCTTGGTGAAGTAGAAAGCAATAGGAAAAGAGGAAGAACACATTACAAATGGACTCCAAGGATGCCCTGACTCTGCAAGACCTGAGCAGGATTGTTGATGATATAAGAACTTGGAAGTTTCTTTTTCATAGGGTCACCATAAGTCAAAGTCAGCTTAACGGTAGTTAATGACAACAATCCTATAAACTGGAGTTGGGGCAATACAGTACTTGAGTTTTGTTCAATAACTTCGTTATTTATTGTGGCATCTTTAGTGTCAGAAATGGCAGAAGATGCTTGTGGGAGTTTCTGTTTCATGAGCCAAAACAACATGGCTGTCTTTGGGTACCACATACCTTGAGCTGAGTAGCTGGAGGGAATGTCATTTACTGTTCTGTCTGAGGCAGAAAAATGCTTTGAGCTGTATAAAGCAAGGTACACCATGACATGCAAGAAACTGGGTCAGGTCTTCATCTCCTGTTGTTCTGAGATCCAGTACCATTACTGAGATGCTCTCACAGTGGCTCTAAAATCTGATCTGTACACATTTAAGCTTGGTAAGGTTACTCTTTTTTGAACACAACTGTTGTTAAGAAAGTAATTTTCAATGCTTCAGTGAACAAACAAATGCAGTATGATCCTCATATCTGCAGGGGATATGTTCCTGAACTTATCTTGGAAAAAGGAAACCCAGAATAATTGCAAGCCCTATTGAAATGAATAACTTACCCAGGAAATTGCTATAAAGTCACTCTTGAGTATCTAGAAAAAGCCTAAAGTGGTATCCTTTCTAGAAATTTGCTAGGTTGCCCGGTGAACCTAGAAAATTTGAAAAGAGGACATATTTTGTCAAGTGTGGATCACTGAAACCACAGGTATTGGCCTTGCAGTTGAAGGGAGTCATACAGAATTCAAAATTAGTTGACGAAGAAAAATAACTTTATTAAGCTATAGTGCAAGAAAACTGAGTTTGGCTCTGAAAGATCAGACACCCAGTGATACCATTAAGACATTAATTTGGACAGTGATGACTACTGCAATTGATGACTTCAGTAAAAATCCATTAAGGTAGGAGGGTAGGTGTGTCTGTATCTGTGTATAGTTCAAATATCTTACCCTTCCTCTGACAAATTTCATATCATTGAAATTTCCTTTTTTCTGGGAAGTTTAGAAATCCATCTTTTTGATGAGGTATATAATTATTCCCCGTGCTTTACATATTTTATCTTTATAGAGCTACATATATTGTTTATCTTTCTTCACTAGTCTAGAGAAGTTGGAATCCATGAACCATGTCTTTGTCTGTGTTTGCATAGACTGTGATCAGTGTTAAAAGCAAATTGTCTGTTTTAGAGCACACTGAAGCTTTGCAATAATTAATGTGCTTTCCCAAATATATTACTCAGCTGTTATACCCATTTTAGTTCAATGGGTCTTACTCCTAGGTAAGGAATGCAGTTTTTTGTACATATCTTTTAAGATTCGAAATGGGCTGAATATTATTGCTTGTCCCACATTATAGAAGTCTGCTCAGCAAATTATCATTGCATGGACAACCATGTATGTCATCTCTGGCCAGGAAAGATTATACTTGGTGGGCCAGTTGATGTTAGCCCCAGGCCTGTTCAGCCACAGCTCCAGCCAACAGTCAGGGATCTGGGGGATTTTAGTCAACAAATCTGTGGATTCAAGTTTGGGAGGCATTGTTGGAGTGAGGGAAAAACAGTCAGCCATGTTACAGTGTTATTATGAACATTTTTTAAGTTTCTTATTTTCTTGAGAGACAGTAATCAGACAAAGCACATGAAAGAATGCCTCAACTACTTTGAAGTACTTATTTTTAAAAGACAGGAGTTATTTCAATCAAAATCAGTGTCTAGCTTGCTCTGCATTTCTTATTTCTGAGGCATAAATGTGGTCATTCATACTCATCTATACTGGAAAGAATGCTTTACGATTTCTAAGGCAGTTGGTACTCCACATTTGTAGGGGTTAGGGGTGCAGGATATGCACTGAAGTGGAAAAATGATAAATATTGTAACTCCAAGTGATGAGTGATGGACATGAGTCATGCCCTGCCCAGTGCTTGCTGCTACAGGGAGAACAGAAGCAGGACACTTCATGGCATCCCATGTTTCCAGGTAGTCCACGCCTGGGAAATATGAGATGGCCATGTAGCAGTGTCTAAACTGGACCAACTCCTTAAGTAGATCCAAAGTAATGGTTGCTCCAGATTCTCATCAGTGTTGATAAGGGAAGGAGCTTCAAACTGGTTCTGTAGCTCCAAACACAAAGAATAATCTTTGATTCTTCTATTTCTGTGTTTCACCTTCCTCCAAATACGTACTTCCTATATTTGGGAACCGATTTTCACCTCAGAGACATCCCTAGTGTATTCTTCATCCAGGACAGTCTGCTCCACTATACCCAAGAAAAGTCAAGCTTCCTAATATATTTAAGGTACTGGACTTTTATCTTCCAACAGGACAACCAGCTTGCACTCGCTGCAGGTGTAGCTACCCATATCCTCTGGGAAGAACACAGACATACCTCACAATCCATGATCAATAGTCTTATGAAGTCACTGAAACAGAACTCTGGGCCTCCTTTTCAAAGCCCCCTCACTAAACACCCATACAAAACACTCCTGATGGTCTTACCTGTTATCCAAGCTCCTGTTCAACTCCAGAGACTGGGGCTCTAGCTATATCTAATTCGTATATACCATGGTCCAAGGTGGGTTCTCTACTTAATATAAGATTTTTAGTCACTGGAAAGAGGGATCATGTTGTTCTCTAGATGTTGTTGGACTGCAACAGTCAGCATTCTTCATTATTGGCTATTCTGGCTAAGGTTTTTGGGACTTACAATCCAATAATATCTTGAACACTAAACACTAAACACTGTCCCCACAACAGGCTGGTCTCCTTTTCTTGATATCCAAGATAACTAGATCTGTTTGACTAGTCTATCTTAGGGCACTTCAAGACATAAGTTAAACCCGCTCTAAAGTGGGTTCAAGTATCCATACCCTGGGGGGAAAGAAGGGCTTTGCCTGTTGGCTGTCTCCATGCCATCCCAAAAACATTCAGTATGGCCACACACACACACACACCCAAGTCTTAAAAATAAAAGAAAACTTACTGGCTCACCATTAGGTCTCTCTGCAGGCTTCTTGGAATATACCAGTGATGCATCAGAAGGTGAGGGCAGGAGGGTGGGGCAGGAGAGATCACCCTCCCACCACCTTCTGGCATATCATTGGTATGTTCCAGGCAGCCTGCTGAGAGACCTATTGGAAATCTGGTAAGTTTTCCTTAATTTTTAAGGTTTTTTGGGGGGAGGACGGGGCTTTTGGAAGTCTGAAGAACCAAGGTGGGCTGTGGGGACGGACCCCTGGATAGTCTCAGGACTACCCGGGCGTCCCCCCACAGGGCCCATACCCCATTAGAACTGGACCTTCCAGGAAGGTCCAGTTCTAATGGGATATCTAAATAATTTAGTCCAAAGCAGGGTTTACTTGCTTTGTCCCAAATTACTTCGCTTTTACCTGAGGTATTGTTTGGACGCCTCAGGTAAAAATCTGACAGGATGCAGGATATGGGTCCTATCTGGAAAGGCCCTTAGTTAAGAAATATACAAGTTTTGGAATTACATACATTTCTTTATCACACATTCATGTTCACCAGTTGACAATATATGATAACACTGAATGCATCTGTTTATAATTGCTTAGCCCGGTTATGAAATAATTATTGGGTCAGTGGAAAGAGAAGCAGTGAAGCATCTTCAATAATGTTAAAAGTCTTCTTTCTTGATTAGAAATGCAAACTTTCAGACAGAAATGGTTTATCCATACAATATGCTGTCAAGTCTCCTAAAGAGATGCAAATTCAGTTTTGATTTTCTTTACACACAAGCCTAAATAAGATTTCTCTTGGTGCCTCTCTAATCTGTCTTCTTGAGGAGGTTTATTTTTATAACAACTAAGACGAGCCAAAAAGTCAGCAAGGATTTTCAGTTTTAAGTTGTACAACAATTTGAAACATGACAGCTCGGAGCGACTGGCTTGCTTGTATCTTGAGCTTTGCATGTGTGTTCCAGGGCTTTTATGTTTAAGTTGATTGTTTCAGTTTTTAATTAAAAAAACAACCTCAAGTTAGGCAACAGGAGTAAGGACAAAGAAATGCAATTCATAATATAGCTCTTCCTTCGAGTGCCTATGGGAGCTGGTATATGAAATACTAGGAACACTTGTGTGACTCCCAGGATCACTCACTGGGAATTATAGTACAAAAAGTAACTCTCCCCAAATCTAATATAATGGAATAAATGAAAGGGCAAGTCCCTGCTTTAAATCTTACCAAAACCAATAAAGTCACAATGTACCCTTAGGCAACTTGATCCCTAACTTACAGTCAAGCTTGAGGTGATGAGGACAAATAATTGAGATAGGCAATAAAATGAGAGAATATATAGAGATTTTCCAGGTTAGTGGTTCTCAACCTATGGGTCCCCAGATGTTTTGGGCTTCAACTCCCAGAAATCCTAAAAGCTGGTAAACTGGCTGGGATTTCTGGGAGTTGACTTTATGGTAATATGCAGTGAAAGTCTTCCATTTCAATAGAGTTCAATATTATTCAAAGTTTTCTGCTTCTACGGCAAGTTCGGGAACATTTATCCTTCAAATAGAGAGTTGCACTGTATATGAACCACATCACTTAACAACTGCCATGACCACACTATAACACAATGCTTCCAGATCCCTTGATTCAATCATAGAATTTTGCAGGAGCTTAGACTAAAATGCCATCCATTTGTAATGTTCTTGTTGATTTCCACCACTTTTTCCAAGTAAAAAAACAGGAAAAAAAATTAAGCAGGAAGGAGGGAATAGGTACATAACATTTTTTTTCTGGTGGCACCAAAAGCCTTCTGCCAAAAAGCTCTGTGGTGTTCAAGATAAACTTAAAAGTGATGTGCACATTAGAAATTATCTTGAGTTTTAAGAGTAAAGATAATGATGATGGTTTTGTTGATGATGGTGATAATATAGCTCTTCTATAATATTTACTAGTGATTAACTGAAATGTCACTGGAGTCAGTACAGTTTCCTTTTGAGTAAATATACTTAAGGTCATGTTCTTCACGTAGGAAAAGCAGTACGTCATTGTAATCAAAAAGAGGATTCTGTGATATGTATTTGCCTAAAACCAGAGCCCTATTGAGGTACTACATGATCTAATTGAAGTAAACAACCACTTGGTCAGTGCCTTTCTAATATGACAAGTGATAGTCAGAAAAAGGGAATATCTTCTGTATTTGGAAACTGTCCACACAACCTTTCCACTTTAGATGTGTCACTCGGAGCTAATCCCACCCCTTGACTGCCGTCACTCAAAGCATACGGATCTTGAATAGAGCAGTGTGATACACCGTCTTTCTCACTTGTTTACTTAATCTAATTGATGTAAGATCTGAATAGCACCCAAGATTTGTCTGGTTGCATCATCTTTATTCATAACTTCCAGATACCGGAGGCTCAATTTGTTTCATCTGTGACATTCTGGATTTCCTCTGTTTTGGAATGTGGATTCAGGAGCAGGGTGAATCATAAACACCTGCTGAACTGTGTGTGGGAGTGATAGGCCTGTTGACTATTTTCTTCTGTTTTGATTCACATCATCTGTTCACAGAGCATTGCCTGTCGTGTTGGCAAAGCTTAGCTAGAACAGAAAGGAAATTAAGATGCTTTGACAAATGAACCTTGGTATTCTACAGGTATGGATCTTTCCTGGAGAAGAGCCGGGCAGACCATTAGCAAATGTCAGTGTGTGTGCATGTTGTGTGTGTACATGTAAATAAAAGAAAAAGCTTCCTTCAATTCATTAAGTGGCGAAGTTGCAAAACCAGCAGTGTGTTAAATTCTTCATCTGTTGTTGCATCCTCTTCTTGGTGCTTATGTCAAAAGGGTGAGGCCATCAAACCCAAGGCAATAGTTGGTTAACCCCCCCCCCCCATTTTTCAGGTTAAAAAAACCCCTGGTTTACTCATGAATTTAAACTCATTAACCTGTCATCATGATAAAGGAAATAAGAAGAAAGCAGAAGACAACAGGAATAAACTTTTGTCAGTTGTGGAAACTATTGTCCTTTGTAGCTAACAAGAACTATCTTTAAAGGGAAGCAATGATTTAGGACCTATTATCTGTAAAGAACCTTTGCACAATGATGGTAATTTCAGGGCCTTGTTGAGATCTCATGCCAAGATCAGGAGACACTCACCTGAAAAGTTAACTCAAAACTACAGCTATGAATGCCTAGTATGCTAGTCCTTAAATACAGAATGAACTAATAGATATTTGTGGTGACAAAATAGTAAAAAATTATTGAAAGATGCAGTGCATCACAGCGTTTTGCTGTTTTGGCAGATTAAACTTTGGATGTGAGTATCTCAGAACAGCTATTGCTCTTGGAAAGGTACATTGATGCTGAAGCTGCAGGAATATGAAAAGGCTTTATAGGCTTTGTGAAGATAAGTGATATGACATGTGAAGGATTTGCAGGCATTATTTTGAAAACACTGGGAAAAGTTGGGCTGAACTTGCAATACTTGTGTGGATAGGGTTATGATGGAGCTGCTAATATGAGTGGTCATATTACAGGTGCACAGGCAATTATATCACAGAATTATCCAATGGATGTCTATATCCACTGCCGTATTCACTCACTAAATCTAGCCTTAGCAAAGACTTGCAGCATTCCACCTGCCAGAAAATGCCAAGGAAAAATATCATCAGTGTTCAGTTTCTTCAAAGCATCATCCATCAGACTGGAATTGTTGAAGAACAACATAGAAGACTGTTTACCTGAATAAAAAATAAACAACCTGTTACCGCTTTGTGAAACCTATTGGGTTGCAGTTTTTTGTTTTAATGCAGTTTTATGTTTTGTAGAACTGTATAGTGTAATGGTGAGAACACTTGAAGAACTAAAAGAGAGTCCTCTATACAACAGTGACATTGGGTTGCTGTGAGTTTGATTTAAATAATTCTATATAAAAATATAGAATGAGTCATAGAATTTAAATGATTTTGTGTTGTGGACCTACTCTTCATGATCTGCTTAAAATTGTTTCAAGCCTCACCCCCTGCCCCAAATTTATTTTCTGGCTATGGGCCAAATCAAACCCTCCTTCATCAATAGTAATTTGTAGATCATGACACAGGGACTCCTTCCTGTGAATATGCCAACACCTTACATTTTGAAGGTGGCATTTTCCTATTCTCTGTTTTTTCTCTTTTCAGATTTTCTTTTAGTTGGAAATGGGAAAGACAGATGGGGAAAATGTGATACATGCTAATAACATGAAGATTCAGTACATGGAAGGTCTCTTGGTTAATCTCAAAGGAGATATAGGGAAGTGATAAGGAACTCTGCTGAAGAGAACAGAGGCAGTGGTTTGTAGGCCTAACAGGGTGACTTGAGAGGTACGCTATCTCCCTAAACCAAAAAAAAAAAAAAAAGACCTGTGGTATACCAAAGAAACTGTCAAGAGTTGTCAGGCTCAAAAGAAGAATATTGATCAGCTGGAACATGTCCAAAGAAGAATGACCAAAAATGGTTAAATCATGCCGTATGAAGAGTGGCTTAGGGAATTTATTTGTTTAGCCCAGAGAAGAGAATCCTAAGTAGTGGCATGATAGCTATTTTTAAAAATATTAGGATATACTGAAGATAATATTGAAGATGGGGTAAGCCTGTTTTCTGCTGCTCCAAATACTCATAACACAGAGCAATTGATTCAAAGAGATTCCATCTGAACATTAGGAAGAACTTCCTGATGGTAAGAGCTGTTTGACAATGGAATATACTGCCTCAGAGCGTGATGGAGTCTCCTTCTATGGATGTTTTTAAACAGAGGCTGGATGGTCATCTGTTGGGAGTGCTTAGACTGTGTATTCTTCCATGGCAGGGGTTTTGTCTGAATTGCCCTTGTGGTCTCTTCCAACTTTATGGTCCTATGTTTGTAATAAAGTATATAGGATTCCCTATACACAGATATCCTAGTGATGGGTTTAAGTATCAGTCCAATAAACCTAGTATGGAATATAATGTATTGGGATAAGGAGGGACACATCAAGTGGGAAATGTAGAATGGAAGTAGTTTGGCTAATAGGAAGAAGGCGAATGAAGAAGGGAGAGGGAGGGAAGGTGAAGGAGTAATAGAACAAAGAAGACTTTTGAAACATGTATACATTGAATTCTCAAGTGACTCAAACTAAAACTGAAATTAATGCTGATTGAAGATGGCCCACAGGACAAAACGTCCCTTCTCTCAGTGATCCTAGGTAAATCTGGATTCCAGTTTTCAGTTCTAGGAATTGGATCTTCCAGAAGAAACTGGCATCAGGCAATTCAGAGGTTGTTTATTTTCTGCATATCCTATAGATTCTAACTGGAACAAGCTGGATCCTATTATATTTTATCCTAAACTCACAACTATATAAATATGTTTTATGTCCAAGGACTTAAACCTAGGTAAAAGGTAAAGGTTTTTCCCTGACGTTAAGTCCAGTCGTGACCAACTCTGGGGGGTTGGTGCTCATCTCCATTTCTAAGCCAAAGAGTCAGCGTTGTCTGTAGACACCTCCAAGGTCATGTGGCCGGCATGACTGCATGGAGCGCCGTTACCTTCCTGCCGGAGTTTTTAGTATGCAAGTTTGATCAGTGAAGAGGTTTGCAAATGTCCATCTCATGATTATGTCCATAGCTGTCCATTACATACCAAACCTCATCATTCCCCCTTTTTTTTGATGAACCAACTTGGCACATGCTGAAACATGCAGACAGAAGCTGAAACGATATCATTAGATCTTTGTCAAGGATGGTTAAGATGCCCATGATCTATAGAATCAATTTTTCAACAAGCCCAGAAAAGGAAATGCTAGGTGGCAATTATAAACCTTTTATCTTAGCACAATTTGTGAACGGAATAACAGAAACAATGCTGTGAAATGTAATGAGAGAAAGAACTTTGATTAGACAAAGACAGACAATGTGGATTTTATAACAGAGAAAAGGGACTGAAGCTTTTCCAAAGATATAAATATCATATCAGAAAGGGTAAAACTGTAGGAGACGATCTAGGCAAGTCTCAAATTGTATTTTCCCAATTTATACTGTTGCTTCAGAAATGTTTAAATATATGATAATCTCAACCCATAATGCATAGCTCTCCCGGCACATCTCTGCAGTTGAGCAGGATGGAAATGCAAGGAAGGAAATACAAAAAAATGTGGAGGATGAGGTGAGAACTCAAGTCTGGTTGGAGGGGTGAGGGAACTGCTTTGAGTCCCTAATTGGAGGAATAAGATGAAAGGGCAAGACTGATTGGAGATTTACTATGGGATAAGAAAAAAAATGACTGGATTGTTTTTTTAAAGTTCACATAGTGTGACACAGTGTTTTGAGTGTTGGATATGATTCTAGTGACCAGAGTTCAGATCTCTGCTATGCCATGAAAACCTCCTGGGTGACCTTGGGCACATTTTCAGCTACAGAAAAGCCTACATTAGGTTCACCACATATCAGAAATTAATTGAAGGCACATAACAACAACAACAAGATAAGGGAAATGGGGGGAGGGAGAAAGCAACTGCAGCCTTAGCATTGCTGGAGGTAAAGGCTTTACTTTGCTTGCTGAGAAGGGAGGACATCAGAAAGACAAGGAAACTCAAATGTTAGGTGTTTTGGGGTGGGAGGATGGAGTTGACTCTGCTTTCTTAGGTGGAAGGTGAGCAGCTAGATTAGAGCCTGCTTTCTTCATTTGGCAAGCCTGCTGGAAAGAGCACAGCAGGCAATGTGCTGATTCTTTTTGTGTTGTGTCCTTTGCAGAAGACACAGTAGGAGATGCGCTACCTCCCTCCTCCCTGGGAAGCCAACTAGAAAAGGTATACCAGAGGAAAACAACAAATCTCAACAAAAATGTTCCAAACATTTCTGCTTTGGAGTCTGTCTGTCACAATGGGGCAGAAAAAACAGTTATCATATATAGTAGAAATTGGGATGGTTCCTGTAGTCCACTTAAAGATACAACTTATAATACACATTGGCACAAATGAGAGAAGCTATATGCATGACATTTGCATATATAATCAAAGCTATACATTTTGCATTATTGGATCTATTTAGTCTGGTGTGTTATACTATGGTTGGTAACAATTATCCAAAAACTCTTTCTCAGAACTCCTATCCAAGAGATTGCCAGTATTTAATAAAATTCAACAGTCAACGTTGACTTTTGAGCACGGAATGGAAACAGGTGTATTTGAGCTTTTTCTTTTTTTAATTATGGTATTATTATTGGTTTCAAAGAGCACACATTATAACATAACAATTGGTATATAAAGCCACCAATTAATAGTAGTAATTTTATGCTTTCTAATAACTGTAAAACATGTATATCTTATTTGAAAGAAAGCTTCCTGACCTTACACCAAGATAGTCTTACAATATTTTGTTCTATCAAAGTTCTTAACAAGCATATTTATATATATGCAACATTTACATAAAATATTCAAAGGTGACTTAACTGTACAACATTTATCATAATCTTGCTTTCCTTTCTAACAATGTATTTTTAATTACTCGGTCTTTAAATATTCTACCTATATATTCTGTGAAAAGCTTTCAATTATTTTGAAAGCATTATATTTTATTTCTAAGGACACATGTTAATTTTATTTATCAAATTCTGTAAGGTTTAGCAGTTTGGTCAACCATTTGTTTACAGATGGAAGAATACTTTCTTTCCAATGTCTGACATAAACTATTTGGGTAGCTGTTATAGCATTTTGAAAGAAAACAGTATTTTTCTTATTGATGGCATCATTTGTCAGTCCTGACAAAAATATTTATGGTAAAAATGGTATATTCTGTTGTAAAATTATTTGTATTGTTTCCTTAACAGCCGTCCAATATGCATGGGGTTTATGACAGGTCCACCACACGTGAAAAAAATGTCCCTTCTTTTGTTTTACATTTCCTATATTTAGATGGAATCTCATTCCCTCAATTTGAACCCATTGCCCCATGCCCTAGACTCTAGAGCAGCAGAAAACAAGATTAACCCCTTCTCAATATGATATCCTTTCAAATATTTCAGCATGGCTATCATGTTACCACTTAGTATTCTTTTCTCCAGGCTAAACATACCCAATTCTCTCAGCCGTTTCTCATAGGGCTTAGCTTCCAAACCTTTCCCTGAACACATTTCAAGATAGCTGGTGGTGTGCCTTCAACTAGTTTCTAACTTATGGCAACAGGATTTTTAAAGGTCACAGGATTTTCTTGGCAAGATTTGTTCAGAGGGGATTTGTTTTACCATTCTCTGAAGCTGTGGCAGTATGATTTGACTAATGTCACCCAGTCAATTTCCATGGACAAGCAGGAATTGCAACCCTTGTATCCAGAGTCCTAGTCCATCACCAAAACAATTATGCTATATTGGCTCTTGGGAGAATTGGTAATGCAGATGTATCTGCGCTCTGCTTTCTTCTTTCTTTTACTGTTCACACACACTCAATAAGGCATTCTAAAGGCAGTTGTTGTTTATCTTGCCTGTTGTAGGCAACCGCAAGACAGGAATAGTGAGATCAGCTGGATCAGAATCCCACTCATTTTTAGCTGAAATATTATTATTTACTGTGGATTCACTGCAATATGACATCAAAACCTGTGTTTCTCCAGCCTTCTTTCACAACTTCTCAATGTGTTATGCTACTAAAAAACACTTCCAGATAGAAGAACAGTGGAGCAATTGTTGTTTTAAAAAAGAGCTTCACTGTCAGAGGCTTTCTTAACTTTCTGGTAACTTTGTTCAACAGTGCAGGAGAAAAGAGTGATCTATGAACTGTGGATTGAAGTTTGGAACTCTGTTGATTATGTTTCATTAGATGCAGTTATGGGAACTAGATGCACTGGTTCATAGGTGGAAATCAAAATGCCACTAATTAAAATAGAGGAAAATCACCAGACACCCTCATTTCAGATATGCCAAGCTCGGCATTCCCATAGTTATACATTATGTGCACCAGGGAAAATGTAATGTCTCTCCTTTGCATTAGGTTCATATTGTTTCCCGGAAGCAACATTCCTGCATCTGATACTCTCCAGTTATTTTGGATTTGGACCATTCTTGATTGTTTTCATGCTGGCTAGAGTTTATGGAAGTCAATGTCCAAAAGTGAGAGGAAGGGATACTTCAAAGGCTCCCTTCTTGTCTGTGTACAGAGCACTCTGGGATCCTCCCAACAAAACACAGGCAGGAGAAATGAAAACTCTTATAGTCTGAGTGGCTGATTGCTGCACATCATTTCCATTCTTCCTTTTTCTTTATCCTTTTTGTTGATATTTTTACTATGCCCAGTGCTTTGGGACAACCCTAGAAAATGAACCCAAGCTTTTTCATAGATTGTTCGGTCTTGACTCAAAATACTAACAGGCTTAATCCGGGGACAGTGGCAATCTTTTGGGATCTGTGTGTGGGTGGCATAAGTGATAGCTCAGAGAAGCAAACCCATTTATGCAAAGGAGTTCACTCTTCTCCAGCTTAAGAAGGATAAGATTAGAAGGATATCGCCAGCCAAGTGACTAAAGAATCTATCTCTTTTGGAGGCTTGCTTGGTACTTAAGGATTTTACATTATTTGGCTTTCACTAATATCTAAACTAGCTGAGCCTAGCCCCTCAGAATAAATGTGAAGCCAGCAGGAAAAGCAATTAAAACACACGGACAGCCTTAAAACACATGGAAAGAGCAACTGGATTCAGCAGGACTTCATTTTCATCAGGCAATGGGAATATTTTGGTCTTGTTTTCAAGGTCTACTGTCTAGTAAGCTGAGAGCTAACACTGTCCTTTGTATAAAAAATAATAGGTACCATAATCCGAAGAGACTTATTTTGTTCTGTTTGTTTGGGTTGGTTTTACAAGTTTAATCATTTACATAGATCTACTTCAATCTGAATATGGCTCCTTATTTATTTATTTACTATATTTATACCTCGCTCTTCTCAACCCCGAAGGGGACCCAGAGCGGCTTACAGATTATGGCAAAATTCAATGCTGCATTATACAACAAATAATAAATATAACATATCAAATTATAAAACAATTTAAAACAATTAAAACATATAAATGCAATAAAACAGACCAAAACATAGTTTTCATGGATCAGATGTTCTGTCAGAGGAGGAATGAGACACAAAACCAGGGTCATGGTGGCAGTGTTCACTCAAGAGAGGGCCCAGGTGAATCAAAGGCCAAATGTTGGTATCTCTGTGCTGACCCCAGGATGCCAAAATGGAGCCTGGCCAAGATGGAGTCCGGCAGTACCAAGTGGCCAGAGTGAGTCCCCAGGAGCTGAGCTGGAGGCAGCAAGGGAAACAAACACTGCCCCTTCCCTCAAAGCCCCTGGTGATGGCACCTTAACTTCTTGCTTTTGCTGACTCCATGCTTAAAAACCTCCAGAGAAGAAGACTCCGCAACACTGTATCCAACTGTTGAACAGCTTTTACCAGCATAAAGTTCTTCTCAATTTTTGGATAGAATGTATTTGTCCTATAGTTTGAACCCATTGTTCTGTGTCCTAGTCTCTGGAGAAGCAGAAAACCTCCCTGCTCCATTTGCGTTGTGACGTCCTTTCAGAAATTTAAACATGGCTGCCATGTCACTCCTTAACTTTCTCTTCTCCAGGCTGAACACACCCAGCCCTTCCTCATAGGGCTTGGTTTCTGATCCTTTGGTCATTTTGGCTACCCTTCTCTGAACTCATTCCAGCTTGTCAATATGTTCTTGAATTGTGGTGCCCAGAACTAGTCACAATATTGCATGTGAGGTATGACCCAAGCAGAAGACAGAAGTCCTTCTACAACTATAGGCTGATTGGATGCTTGGGAAGCTGAAAGTAATTAAGTACCATTATATTTCCAGACCTTCTCTGTCCCCTGAGGAATCTATATAACCACCAAGTAGCAACAGTAAGAACAGACCACGGAACAACAGACTGATCCAAGATTGGGAAAGGAGTACGGCAAGGCTGTATACTCTCGCCCTACCTATTCAACTTGTATGCAGAAGACATATGATGTGCGGGGCTTGATGAACTCAAGGCTGGAGTTTAAATTGCTGGAAGAAAGATTAACAACCTTAGATACGCCGATAATACCACTTTGATAGCTGAAAGCGAGGAGAAGCCAAGGGCAAGATGAATGGATGATATCCTTGAAGTGACTGGCTTGACCTTGAAGGAGCTGGGGGTGGCCATGGCCAACAGAGAGCTCTGGCATGAACTGGCCCATGAGGTCACAAAGAGCCGGAAGTGACTGAATGAATAAACAACAAACATATTTCCAGAGCTACCCAAATACATTATTGTTATCTTTCTAACATGTAACTCTTTATTTCCAATTTCCCAACAGGAATTAAAATAGATATTATTTGTTACTTTGGAAAAGATCTGAATGCTACAAGTTGTTGGCCTAGGTGACCAAACATGTTCTATCTACCTCACCTCGGTACCAACAACAGAGCCTGCAATAGTAGACTGAGCCAGCACTTGAACTGTGCAATTTTCCTGCGCCACAATTCAGTGAGGCCTCTTTCAATAACTATAAGAGTAATTAAAATCTTGCTTCCTCACAAAAGAGTGGAGCTATTCCTCACAAGTGTGATATCTTTATGCTTTCATTCTTATAAAAAGAAAATGACTCTTTCTAAGAACCAGATAAGCTTAGCCCAGAAAAGATAGTGGTAATGAGGATTCAGTAGACTGACTAGCTAGAGAAATATCTCCCCTTGATTTTAATCACAGACAGAGAAAGTGGGTTGTGAAATTGGTAAGAACAAAATATGTACTTCCATTGCCATTACTGCTAATCTGCTACTGCTACTGAATCACCAATGTACTTGATACAGTAAGAAAACAAAACAGAAAAACAGACAGCTGAGCCAAAGTATGCAATTCATATTTTAAAAGTTCTTTATTGCAAGAAAAACATTTTGTTTTCTGAAAAGGCATCAGGATATTATTGTGCAAAATTCATAAAAGTTACCTTTTTGTACTTCAGGTAAAATAAAGTAATGTTTCTGACTTCTACCCTTGCATGTCATTTGTCAGTTGAAGGTAAAGTTCTAAGAGAGTGACTAACCTGCTGCCTTGTGCCACCACCAGCAATTTGAGTGTAAGAACATTCTCCTACTTTGCAGTATTGTTGTACTAAGAAGATGTATGGGAAATATTCTCAGCATACTAATTCTCTATACAAACACAAATTGTTATTATTACTAAATCGATCCTCTTTCATCAACCTGTAGCTTTTACCTGACGGCGTGTATGTTGGTTTCCCCCCCAATTAATCTTTATTTGATTCCGAAAGCAGGTGTGGGATGAAAAAGAAACCACTCATTTGAACTATGCTGGATGACTTTTGGTCTCTCTGTATGATAAACAAAGACAAGGGAGGTACATTCAAAGCATGGCTTTCCTTTTGGGAAAAATCCTTCTATTGTTGTTGATCCATGAAGCCAAAATTTAATGGATGACCTTGATCATGCAAGCAGCTAATAAGGGATAAAAAGACATCTCCATGGGGAACAAGCTATTCCACGTTGCTTCAAAATAGTCTTGGACTTAAGATCTGGAAACATATTTTAATATCTTTTAAAATACATAGCTGGGGTATTTTAATGTCTATTTATATACAACATCTTTCGAGGCCTCCATATAAATTGAAACCCAGACTTACTGAGTGCAGCACCAGTTTGGTGGATTCCATATTGGTAATTCAGTGTCCAAAATAGTATCCTGGGACAGAAGGGAGTAACATAATGAGATGCTCCACACATTGCATTCCCTTGAAATGTTTACAACTCCTACCCCAACTTATTTTCTTCCCTTTGCCTCTTTCATCTTGAAGGAAACAGTAAGGGAAAACATGGCTCATTTCCTTCCACCCATTCTTTCCTTTCCTGGAGGTAGTGCAAAGCTTTGAACTCAAGGTCACAGCAATGAAACAGAAAAGCTGGTTGGAACTGCAGCATTTCGATTGAAGTGCAGAGCAAAAAGACGAGAGACCAGACACACATAGGAAGAGTATAAGAAAATGGGAAACATGAATGGGACCTTTCCAATTCGCCTTTGCTTATGATTGCCCAGGGGTTCTTTTATTCTAAGCTATTATAGTAGTTGTGGAGTGATGGACTTTTGGTGTTTAATATTGCTGTGTTTACCAGATAAATTAAGGCAAAGTATTTTTATGTATTTTATAGTAAATATAAATGTAATTGGATGTTGCCAAGATAGTTGCGGTAGAATCATAATTCTATAACTGTTACACTATGAAAAGCTCCCAGGATATTTTGATGATTGAGACAGATGTTCCAAATTGCTCCCTTGTTTCTATTTTAAAAAGTGTTTTAAGACTACATACATATTTCCATACTTCCTCAGTTTACTTGAGTTGCTACTTCAGGTGCAAAAAGTAGCCACATTGATCCCAGTTTTAATTTGTGTATGAATCTATACACAACAAAGTTGAGAAGAATGAATGAATGAATGAATGAGGGACAACATTACTCCCTTGGAGCCATCCATGCCAAATATTGTCCCTCTATCCTATCTTCAAAATCTTGCTTTCTTCCTATGCCTATGTTTAATGGTTTTAACTATTTTAATTTATAGTTTTATGCCAGTGTTTAGTTATTATATGTATGTTGGCACTGAATTCTCAGCATTAATATATTGTAAACCGCCTTGAGTCCTCCAGGGGTGAGAAAGACGGTATATAAATATACTAAATAAATAAAATAAATACATTCTTCCAATTTGTATTACTGATCTGAAAGCATGAAACACTTTTTAAAAAACTACACAGGAAGCTATACAAGTAAGGGAGACAAATTATTTTGGTAAGGGGAAGAATTCAGCAAGTCGCTTCTGGTGTGAGAGAATTGGCTGTCTGCAAGGATATTGCCCAGGGAACACCCAGATGTTTTGATATTTTTACCATCCTTGTGGGAGGCTTCTCTCGTGTCCCCGCATGGAGCTGGAGATGACAGAGGGAACTCATCCGCGCTCTCCCCAGGTTGGATTCGAACTGGTAACCTTCAGATCAGCAACCCAACCTTCAAGTCAGTAGTCCTGTCAGCATAAGGGCTTAACCCACTGCACCACCGGGAGCTCCTATACCAGGGGTCCCCAAACTAAGGCCCGGGGGCCGGATGCGGCCCTCCAAGGTCATTTACCTGGCCCCCACCCTCAGTTTTAGACTTCACACCAACAATCCTACTTAACTTGACTATCTCATTGGCCAGAAGTAGGACCACACTTCCCATTGAAATCCTGATAGGTTTATGTTGGTTAAAATTGTTTTTATTTTAAAATATTGTATTGTTCTTTCATTTACAGTAGAGTCTCACTTATCAAACACTCGCTTATCCAATGTTCTGGATTATCCAATGCATTTTTGTAGTCAGTGTTTTCAATATATCGTAATATTTTGGTGCTAAATTCATAAATACAGTAATTACTACATAGCATTACTGCGTATTGAACTTTTTCTGCCAAATTTGTTGTCTAACATGATGTTTTGGTGCTTCATTTGTAAAATCATAACCTAATTTGATGTTTAATAGGCTTTTCCTTAATGCCTCCTTATTATCCAACATATTCGCTTATCCAACATTCTGCCGGCCCGTTTATATTGAATAAGTGAGACTCTACTGTACTAATATTGTGCTATGGTAACAATTGAATATATTGTGTATATATATAACATTGATACTAATATTATAATGTAATACAATATAATACTAACAATTATACAATATAATAATATTAAGTATACATTATATATTAAATGTAATATTACTAATAATATTATGGTAGTGGTGTAGGACAATATAGTAATATATAATACTAATATGTGTGAGGGGGTGGGGTATAAATGTAATAAATAAATAAAATCGTTGTTGGGTTTTTTGGGGGTTTTTTGGCACTACAAAAAAGACATGTGCAGTGTGCATAGGAATTTGTTTGTATTTTTTTCAAATGATAATTCGGCCCCTCAACAGCTTGAGGGACCATGAACCGGCCCTCCACTTAAAAAGTTTGAGGACCCCTGTCCTATACCATAAGATGTTGCCATGACAGTTAAAGTGGAATTATACCCTTAGATCTATGTAGTGCGACAGGACTTATGGGTGTTCTTTTTGGGTAGAGAATGGTCTTTGGTAATGTGGATTTGGGTTATATGTTTTCTTTACAATTGTCTCTAAGACTAATATGCAAAAGGAAATGAATATGTAGAGAGAATGAGAAAAAGTGAGTAATTCAGAGTTTCAGCATGAGAAGTTCATGAATTAACAAGGTGTAGCTGATTTCATAGGATTTTTCCTCTTGTTAGTAACCTACGCTCATGTTTATTTCTCTCTCTACATTTGGAGTTCTCTTATCACCTAGCAACCACCTGGCTTCTACTCTTCAATGTTTTAGAGCCTGTAAATAGGCGACCTGAGGCCACATACATATACACGCTCATAAAGACAGAAACAATTTGAGGGCACACAATACAACAACAACAACAACCATCTGCTTTTCTATCCTAGCCTTTTCTGAACCAGATCTTCTTGTTCTCTGATTCAGTTTTCTACTTTCTCTTCCTCTCGTGTCCTACCAAGGTGGAAGGACACATTATAAGAAAGAAGCCCCATCGCCAGAATAGATGGTGTTGTAGCTGCATTAGGGGAATGCAAAGGACAAACAGGAATGAAAAGGCCACACACAGGACAGAGAAGGAATCAAACCAAGGAAGCCAAAACAGGGCGGGAGAGTTTTTTTTAAAATTCAGAGAGATTTATTTATTTATTATTTACTGTATTTAATATCTCGCCCTTCTCACTCCAAAGGGGACTCAGAGTGACCTTACAAATAGGCAACAACTCGATGCCATAAACATACATATAATAACATAAATTGTTACCTTAAAACCAAAAAACATTAAAATCAATAAATTAAAATCAATAA
Organism: Anolis carolinensis; assembly: GCF_035594765.1. Lineage (NCBI taxonomy): Eukaryota > Metazoa > Chordata > Lepidosauria > Squamata > Anolidae > Anolis > Anolis carolinensis. Next base: position 243,942,969 of record NC_085841.1, read on the forward strand.
ATTAAAATCATGCCATCCACAATCATAATCATGATTAAAACTAAACCTACACACCAACCTATGAACAAAGAAAACAAAAATAAACAAACAAACAAAACAAAAAACCAACATCATCAACAACAAAAAATTACAAATATGCTTTCTAGAATAATGCTACATCCGAAACGTTAAAAAAACCAGTAATCGAGTGTCAACAAGACTCCCATAAAATGGACTATCCTGAGAGGGATTATAAAAGAGACTCCATGTTAGAGATGAGTTAACTGGAATGAAGTTGTGGCAATAGCTCATTGGCTGAGCCAGCAAGGATTCTGATTGGCTGCTGCATCTAGCCTGGCACTGAGACCAACGGATTTTAACTGCCACTTTTATTCTGGAGAGAGTGAAAGGAGCTGACTGGAAATTCAGTCAGGAATGAAATGGCTGTCGTGCTCTCCTAAGTTTGATTGTTTAAAGAAAAAAATGAGGTATATTTGAAAAGAACTGTTATATACTGTTGCCCTGTGTGTGTTTGAACTTTTAAACCCAAATAAAGATACTGTTAATTGTTACATTCAAGCCTAAGTGACCACTTTGTTACACAGCAAAGTTTATCTTGGTTCAAAGATTGTGATAAAGCTTCTATTTACCTATTTCTTTATTTCCATAAACAACCACATATCCTTCTCTGTCGAGTGCCCTGTTGGGAAGAGAACTGGTCGTATTCTTAGAATATTCTTATCTTTATATTTTTACATATTTTGGATATTGTCTGTATTTATTTGCATTTCAGATTGTGGTGGCCTTTGGCTTTAAGCAATAGCTTTCATAAGGCTCAGCGGTAATGTTTGTAACAACACAAGAGTGCCTATACTAACAAGCCGTATAATTCTTGTAACAGACAGACCCACCTTCTTTTCATATCACCATAAGGCTATAAGCAAGGCTTATTTTGCTTTTATTCTTCTACAATAGTTAGTGAGGTGTTCTGAAACTTAATAATCATAATCATACTTTATCCAGGCAGCTCTAGCAAATAAGCTATATTCTATTCCTTGGGAAACGGAACATCCCCTAAGGAATTAGCCCTTTATTACGAAATGTTTTTTCAATCAATCAGTAAAATCCTGTTATAAAGTATAATCCGCTTAAGAAAAACAGATGAATTCCAGCACTCAGGTCCTTACCATATATAAAACTTAAATGAACAAGGAAACCACCTAAGAATGTTTAATTTGAAGTGACTTCTAAAAGAAGCTCTGCTACAAGCAGGAAATGCACAAAGATGAATTGTAAACAGAATACTAGATTTATTTTGAACTGGCCTGGGGCTTCATCCCTGCAATAAAATATATATTATGGTAGCGGTATAAGGTGCCAAACAAAGTATTCTCAGTGGAATTTTTTATTCAGCATTTGAAGAGCTTCCCAGTGACTTGAAGTCCCTCTAGTCACAGATCCCAGATTGCTGCTCTGATAGAGCTGGGCTCAGGCACAGAGAAAGTGCAGCAGTGTGAATCAAAAGATTAAATGGCAGTATCATTAGAAGAGGTAGCCTGCTGTGCCTTTGGAGAGGTGTAAAATTTCCAAAGATCAGCACAAACGTTGCAGAAAAATCAGTGGAACTTTGCAAGAGGAACCACGTATCATTAATAATGTCATTGCTTTTCTCACTTGGCTTCCTATTCTGTGTCATGAGAGTTGAGACCAAAAACCTTCCATGCACTTCAACACATTTCTTCTTCAGGAGCAGCGATGTGGAGAGCTGTGTGTGTATAGCTGTGTGATAGTGCCCAGAGAGTGAGAGCTAAACTGTATGATACACAAAATAAAGGACATGCAGTTTGGGATTACGTTATCTTGCACAGTGGGTCCTTGGTACCCACTGGGGTTTGATACTGTGAACCACTGTGGATGCTCGAGCTGCATTATATACCGTGTTTTACCATTTTTGCTTTTTAGAATTTTTTTTTTAAAAAAAATTTCAAGCCATGCTATGAGCTATGACCTAAAATCTTGTCCTTGTATTTTACTATTGTTCCCTACTCAAGAATTAAAGTACTCTACTTTGTATGCCCTCTATCCCTAAATTTTCCCATCTGACATCTGCACTTTATCCATCAGCCCTGCCCTCACAATTGGGTTGCACTAGCCCACTTGCCCGAGCCCAGAAGCTGTTTACTATTCCAGGTTCACTGGTTGTTGATGATGATTGTTTTTATACTGTGTCATGTTATTTTTGTTTTATATTGTCTTGTGATGTCATTTTAATGCGTCACATTTTAACTATGTTGTGGGGATTTACCTTATGTAAGCCGTCCAAGTCCCTTTGGGGAGATAGAGGCGGGATACAAAAATAAAGAAGTTGTTGTTGTTGTTGTTGTTGTTGTTGTTGTTCTTCTTCTTCTTCTTCTTCTTATTATTATTATTATTATTATTATTTATTGTATGACATAGCAAACAAGATAGATATGCTGGATTTCATATCACAAAATCACAAGTCGAACACTTCCCAAGTGTCTAGGACTGTGTGATGTATTTTCGGATGAAGTGTGTATTATTATTATGAGTGGTTGAATCTGTGGATACAGACTCCGTGGATATGGTAGGCCAACTGTGATCCAAATCAGAATGACTACTAAGGCTGGGGAATGGGAGGATTTCCCCTTCAAGGCCATTCTGCCAAAATATATTCACCTTGGCATACATTAAATTTCTGTATGTATGTGTGCATGCCTTGAAGTCATTTCTGACTGATGGAGACCCCACTATGTGTTTTTTGGGGGGGAGCAAGATTTGTTCGGAGGAGACTTTCTTTTCTCTGAAATTGAAAGAGTGTGCTTTGCTCAAGATCACCCAATGGGTATCTATGTTCAAGCAGGGATTCGAACTCTGGTCTCCAGAACTTGTAATCCAGTGCTCAATCCACTACACCATAGTAGTTCTCTAAATTAAGAGAAGCATAACAACACATATTTATGCTATTTATTAAAATAATGATATCTTGCCTTATGTTTAAGAATCTCAGCACAGCATATAATTAAATCAATTTAAAATCAGTTTGAAGGACTAAAGGGATATCAATCAATTTAACCCTTAAAAAGCAAGACATTTGAAAACCAAATAAAGCAGTTTAAAATGATTGAAATGATAATAGGCAAATTGGAAAAAAATACAGTCTTCAAAATTCTTAATAAAAAGTCTTAATAAAATAAAATAATATTAAAATTGGCACTGGAATGGCCTTGTGTTTGGCTTTGAGTGGTGTCAGAGGGTTTAGAAGGAGAAGAGAACCATCATGGCCCTAGTACGGGACAGGTACTCTGGGAATCATTCCAATTAGACTGACAAAACATTTGAATGAAATGTCAATCAATAGGATCACAGCAGCACCATGACACAGGGCAACATTGCTTGAAATGAGCCACATTTTCCAGCAATATCTCATGATTCTTGGATAGAATCCAAACCATTAATGGCCCCAAAAATCCCCTCACTAACAGCTGCAGACTGTGAAATTGATAACGATAGTGACAATAATAATACAGTTGGCCCTTCACATTTGCAGATTTAATTTTGCCGTATTTGAATATTCATGGATTTGATAGATGTGTTATCTCTAACATCTCTAGGTCCTTCAGCACAACTGCTCAGTTGAAAGACAGATCTGGGAATAGGGATTCAGCCTGTGTTAGATGGAGCCACATTCCCCCCCCCCCCCGAAAGCACAGTTTGGAGGTACTCCTGGATTCGACTCTGAACCTAGAGGCTCAGGTATCAGCATTAACAGGGGTGCTTTTGCACTATTAAAGGATATTTAGTTCTAAATTTAATTTTAATGGTAACATATTTTATTGTATCTTAACTGTATTTTAACTTGTACCTATGACACAAATATTATTGGGTTGTATCATGTTATTGTTAGCAGCCTTGAATCCCTATGGCAAGAAAGATGGGACAGAAATGAAGTAAATCTATATAAATAAAAATGTAATGTCCATTTGTTTTTTTATAAAATAATCTTTATTTTGCATTTTGTATATACATTAAAAACAAAAACATAAAAAAGAAAAGAAAAAGAAAAAGAAAAAACAGAGAGAGAAGAAGAAAGAAAAAGAAAAGAAAAAATGTAATGTAATGTCTATTTGTGAGGACCTCATATCTCCCAAACTGATTGCTACAAAATTTGGACACAATGTAGTATTTGAACTGATAATTGTTTTAAGGTGTTCATATACCTACTATCACAAACCTGTCACACCTGAGACAGGTAAACCATGTCCCTTAGCAATGGCCAATCAGTCTCCTCTTCCCTTAGCAACCATTGTACCAGACGGCTCCTCCCCTTAGCAATGGTACTAGCAACAGCCAAGCAGTCTCCTCCCTTTAGCAACCTGTGTGGGTGGGGCCACAAGGGATGGCTAGGCCTGCCTCCTTGCCACTCAGTTCGATGCCTGGATGTTTTACCATCCTGTGGGAAGTTTCTCTTTATATATCTGTGGAATGTCTAGGGTGGTAGAAACAACTCTTTTCTGCTTGAGCCAAGTGTGAATATTGCAATTGGCCAGCTTGATTAGCATTATTTGTTTGTTTGTTTGTTTGTTTGTTTGTTTACACTACTTTTACCCAGCCTTTCTCAACCCCAGAGGGGACTCATGGCGGCTTCACAACATGGCAACAATTCAATGCCTTTAAAAACAGAGTACAAAAGCAACCATTTAAATGAAGTAAAACATTAAAATATAATTAAAACAGTTAACATTTAACTCTGAACAACAGAGTTGAATAGCCTTGCCAGTTCAAAGCCCAGCTTCTTCCTGCCTGGGGGAATCCTTTGTTGGGAGGTGTTTGCTGGCCCTGATTGTTTCATATCTGGATTTCCTCCCTTTTCTGAGTGGTGTTCTTTATTTACTGTCCTGATTTTTTAAAGAGTTTTTTTAATACTGGTAGCCAGATTTTCAAGAATAGGGAGAAGGAGGCACTGGGATCACTCCCTGGGAAGGGCCAATGGCCTCTCCCAGAAGGAAAATAATGGGGGCATGGCCAACGAGGGAACATCACCCCCCTGTCATTCTCCGCAAGGGGAAGGCAAAGAAAGAAAGAGATCTATATCCATCCATCTATCTATCTACTGTTTACACTCAGAGGCAATCTTTAGAATTCTATGGTTTACATCAGGACACTGATTGCTTAGCACATGGACAGTAATATGTTCCGTGTTCCAGAGTCACCAAACTAGACAATCTCCATACTTGCACAGACAATGGAACCACCACAAATATTGCCTACCCCCAAGCATTGTGAAATCACATATATTTGAAACCTATTCTTTCTCTATCCTTTCTTTCCCACTGAACCAGACTGGGCCACAACAATGCGTGGCCAGGTACAGCTAGTAAATAAATACATTTTATGCTCAACTTCTGTTGGAGAGTGACCATAGAGCTGTGCTGAAAGACCTAGAGATTACTATCTATCTATTTATTTATTTGGGGTTGTTGTATGTCTTTCGGGCTGTGTGGCCATGTTCCAGAAGCATTCTCTCCTGACGTTTCGCCCACATCTATGGCAGGCATCCTCAGAGGTTGTGAGGTATGGATAAACTAAGTCAGGAAAGGAAAGAATATATATCTGTGTAGAGTCCAAGGTGTGGCAAGAGTTCTTTGTCACTGGGAGCCAGCATTAATGTTTCAGTTAATCACCCTAATTGGCACTGGAAATGTTTTGTCCCTTGCCTGGGGGCATCCTTTGTTCAGTCAAGTCCTCATTGTGTTGGTTCCCATCTACTGTTTTGATTTTGGAGTTTTGTAATACTGGTAGCCAGATTTTGTTCATTTTCATGGTTTCTTCCTTTCTGTTGAAGTTGTCCACATGCTTGTGGATTTCAATGGCTTCTCTGTGTAGTCTGACATGATAGTTGTTAGAATGGTCCAGCATTTTTGTGTTCTCAAATAGTATTCTGTGTCCAGGCTGGTTCATCAAATGCTCTGCTATGGCTGATTTCTCTGGTTGAATTAGTCTGCAGTGCCTTTCATGTTCTTTGACTCTTGTTTGGGCGCTGCGTTTGGTGGTCCCTATGTAGACTTGTCCACAGCTGCATGGTATCCGGTAGACTCCTGCAGAAGAGAGAGGATCCCTCTTGTCCTTCACTGACCGTAGCATTTGTTGGATTTTCTTCGTGGGTCTGTAGATAGTTTGTAGGTTGTGCTTCTTCATCAGCTTCCCTATGCGGTCAGTAGTTCCCTTGATGTATGGTAAGAACACCTTTCCTCTGGGTGGATCTTTGTCTTGACTCTCATGGCTTGTTCTTGGCCTTGCAGCTCTTCTGATGTCTGTGGTGGAGTATCCATTGGCCTGTAGAGCCCAGTTTAGGTGGTTGAGTTCACCTCGGAGGAGGTGAGGTTCGCAGATTCTTTGTGCACGGTCTGTCAGGGCTTTGATTGTGCTCCTTTTTTGACTTGGGTGATGGTTGGAGTTTTTATGAAGGTATCTATCTGTATGTGTAGGTTTTCTGTAAACTGTGTGGCCCAATTGTTCATTGGGTTTGCGGATGACCAGAACATCTAGAAATGGCAGTTTTCCTTCCTTTTCCTTTTCCATGGTGAATTGGATGTTTGGGTGGATGCTGTTAAGATGGTCCAGGAACTTGCTGAGTTCTTCCTCTCCATGGCTCCAAATTGTGAAGGTGTCATCTACGTATCTGAACCAAACAGTTGGCTTTTTTGGTGCTGTTTCTAGGGCCTGTTTTTCAAAGTATTCCATATAGAAATTTGCTACTACTGGGCTGAGAGGGCTCCCCATGGCCACTCCATCCTTCTGTTCATAGAATCCAGTGTCCCACTGAAAGTAGCTAGTGGTGAGGCAATGGTGAAACAGGGCTGTGATGTCTTCTGGGAAGTTTTGTTTGATTAGTGTGAGGGTGTCAGCTACTGGGACTTTGGTAAAAAGGGACACCACATCAAAGCTGATCAGGATGTCCTTGGTGCTTAGATTGAGGTTGCTGATCTTTTCTATAAAGTGTGTAGAGTCCTTGATATAATGTGCAGTGAGCCCAATGTGGGTTTGTAGCTGTGTAGCCAGAAATTTTGCCAGGTTGTAAGTCGGCGATCCAATGGCACTTACAATGGGTCTGAGTGGGATGGAGTCCTTGTGGATTTTGGGGAGTCCGTAAAGCCTGGGTGGGAGGGCTTCTGATTTGCACAGCTGTTGGCGTATGTCAAAGTTAATGGAGGAGTTCTTGATTAGAGTGTTCGTTTTTCTGGTGATTTTGTTAGTGGGGTCTTGTTTCAGTTTCTTGTAAATTGTGGGATCTAGAAGTTGTCTGATTTTTTCTTTGTATTGTTTTGTTTCCATGATTACTGTGGCATTCCCCTTGTCAGCTGGAAGAATGATGATTTCAGGATCTGAGTTGAGATCTTTGATGGCCTGTCTTTCTTTTCTCGTTATGTTGCTGGGGGGGAGTTTTGCATTTCTCAGGATCCTTGCTGTTTCCATTCTTACCTCCTCTGCTTCTTCCTCAGGGAGCTGGTAAATTGCAGATTCAACATTGGCGATGATGTTTTCTACTGGGATCCTGGTGGTGGTGACTGCAAAATTTCCTCCTTTTTCTAGAATGGATACTTGGTCTTCAGTGAGTTGTCTGTCTGTCAGGTTGATGATGGTCCGTGATTTATCCAGTTCTGGCTTTGGCTGTTGCTTACGGCATTTGTCAAATTTTTGTTTTTGTCTCTTGGTGTGGAGAACCATGTCTTTCTCCATTTTCTTGTAGGTAAGGCTGTCTATTTTATCCCAGTCCTGGGTATTCATCTTTTGGCTGATGTTGATGTGGAGGTGCAGCAGTTCTTTGTCTGTGTTTGCGAGTTCTTTACGGATGGTGTGGATTCTCTCTCTCAAGAGGTTGCGTTCCAGGCGGTTGTAAATGCGATGAGCCTGTGGTGTTTTGAAGGTCCTTTTGGCTGCAAGAAATTGTGGGATGGTATCTGTGTCTCTGCAGCGTAGAAGGAAGGTCAGGGAGCACAGTAGATGTGCTTTCCTGGTCCTTAGTTTTTCCAATCTCCGTGTGTCTTGGAACAATTTCTCCCCGTAGAGATGTTCAATGTGTTGTCGAAGGCTTTCATGGCCAGAATCACAGGGTTGTTGTATGTCTTTCGGGCTGTGTGGCCATGTTCCAGAAGCATTCTCTCCTGACGTTTCGCCCACATCTATGGCAGGCATCCTCAGAGGTTGTGAGGTATGGATAAACTAAGTCAGGAAAGGAAAGAATATATATCTGTGTAGAGTCCAAGGTGTGGCAAGAGTTCTTTGTCACTGGGAGCCAGCATTAATGTTTCAGTTAATCACCCTAATTGGCACTGGAAATGTTTTGTCCCTTGCCTGGGGGCATCCTTTGTTCAGTCAAGTCCTCATTGTGTTGGTTCCCATCTACTGTTTTGATTTTGGAGTTTTGTAATACTGGTAGCCAGATTTTGTTCATTTTCATGGTTTCTTCCTTTCTGTTGAAGTTGTCCATTTATTTATTTATTTATTTATCATATTTCTGTCACACCCTATCTCACCCCAAGATGCAGACTGGCTTACAACTTGGCACAATTTGATGCCACATTGAAACATAAACATAACAGATTATAAATACATTAAACATTAAATCATTAAGCATAAAACAATAACATATAAATACAATTAAAACAGGATTTAAAACAACCACATTCTAGAGAGAACACTTTTCTAGTGGAAGTTATCCCCTCGATGGATTGTCACCTTGTCGTTGTGAGGGGGCTTGCGTGTTATGATGAACCTGCGGGCACAACCACTGGAGTCATGCACTCCCAGGAGTGGCCGCAGGAGAGGATCCAGATCAAGAACAATCTGAAGACCCAAAGATCTCAACGGCGGAGCAGGCGGAGGATAACATGGTACATGTTACAATGGCTGTGAAGGCGGAAGAAGGCTGCAACAGACTGAGAAGCCACTCTTATTGTGCTAATCTCGTTGTGGGACCTCAATCTGTGAAGACTGTGTGTTGACCGGCCGTGCACCGACCTCCACACATTAAAAAAAATCACGCACAGGCGTCTTCCAAGAAAAATAAAAACCAACCAACCTTCAGCCATCTATGGATCCATCCCCAAGATAGCGAAGATGGAGGACCATCATCCTCGAACTACGAGGGATCGCCTAAGTAAGTAGTGGAAGTTAGAATCATAAGAGTTGGAAGAGACTTCAAGAGCCATGCAGTCCAACCCCCTGAAGAAACTGAAACACTTTTCCAATGAAAGTCAATCACAGAGTCATGTAGGAGGATCTAAGAATTTCTCGTGATAACATGTTCTGCTACAGACTATTTATAGATCAGTGGTTCCCAACCTTTGGTTGTCCAGGTGTTTTGGACTTCAGTTCCCACAATTCCTAACAGCTGGTAAGCTGGCTGGGATTTCTGGGAGCTGAAGTCCAAAATACCTGCAGGATCAAAAGTTGGGAACCACTGTTCTAGAGGATCTAGATTCCTAGAGACATGTTCTTTCGTAGTGTTTTTTATTCATGTTTTTTTCCGCAAAAGTGGAGTGCCTACTGTACTTGACATGGACATCCACAGAGATAACAATGTTGACAACATAGGTGTCAACAGTGCCACTTTGTCGGAGACTGAATCTTTCTTGGTGTTGGACTGTGACTTCCCTCAGACCCCAGGCCTGGGCTTGGTGGCAACTGTAAGTTGGTACACAGGGAGGGTTCCTGCCATGGCTCCTCCAGGCTGCCTCACGCTCCTAATCCTGTGTGTACAGGTCATTGCGGCAGGAAAACCGGTGCCTTCACGCTCTGTCTTGCTAGCAAGCAGAGCTGTGAAAACTGAGCACACCCTCACCGTCCCCAAAGGCTGAGTGGCAGAGACAGTTTACTGATCTGGAAATACTGACAGCATGTCAAAAACGTGAGTGTCAGTTTCCCTTAAAGCTCCTTCAAAAAGAGTTATCTCAGGTCACTGCAAATCCAGGAGGCCTTTGGGTAAATTCTATTTTTTAAAAAAGTTAAATGTTACTTCCAGCTTTCTTAATTTCTTTTCTGATTTTTGTTCCTGTGGGCTGACAGGACAAAAAAGGAAGAAATTACACATGAATAAAGAGAATTAATGGGTGCCGCCTGATATATATAGCACGCTGGCTGGCATACTTTTGATAGATGTACCAACAGGCTGAAATCATGTTAATTTTTTCCCCAAAAATCCTGCTGGATTAAAGAAAAATGGAGCAATGTTTCTATAATGCTGTCAGAGGAATGGTGCATTGGACAGTCAGGGCAAAGCAATCAAAGGACAGAAGGGGGAAAAATTAAAGATGGGCATTCTATATACATCTGGTAGTCACAGACTAGATAAGATAGCTGTTGTCTGCAAAGGGGCTGTGTTTGGCCAACATGCATGACAGACATTACAGATCAGAGGGACAAGTAACCTTTGTTACGTTTGTTTTGTTTTCAACCAGGCAAGGGTAAACTTCAGGCCTCCAGGTGTTTTGGACTTCAACTCCCACAATTCCTAACAGATGGTAGACTGTTAGGAATTGTGGGACTTGAAGTCCAAAACATCTGGCGGGCTGATGTTTGTCCATACCTGTTTTAGACTGTGACATCCTTAATAACTAGCCATACCCATGATGCTGATTGTAGCTGATGGGAGATGCAATCCAGAACACTGAGGACAGCACGTTGCTTTCAACTACGCACACTAAAGGCCTCATTAGACACAGGTCCTCTTCCGTTTCCACACACTTTAAAAACATTTCAGGGATGAACTGCCACGGAGCCCTTCACATGACATAAAACTACTTCCAATTGTCATCTGTTGCCTTTCATCCCTGAAATGTAGTAGAAGTGCCGAGGAAGAAAAAGGAGGCGATAGGGCCATTGCAAGGAGAAGATGGGGTGATGGCGACAGGGGACAGGGAAAAGGCAGAACTACTTAATGCCTTCTTTGCCTCGGTCTTCTCAGAAAAAGAAAGCCATCTTCAACATCTTCAACCTCAGCAACATGGAATGGACGAAGGATTGGGGGAAATCCAACCCCAAATAGGGAAACAAGTTGTCCAGGAACACTTGGCCTCTCTAAACGAATTCAAGTCCCCAGGGCCAGATCAGCTACACCCAAGAGTACTGAAGGAACTAGCGGAAGTTATTTCAGAACCACTGGCAATTATCTTTGAGAGTTCTTGGAGAACGGGAGAAGTCCCAGCAGATTGGAGGAGGGCGAATGTGGTCCCTATCTTCAAGAAGGGAAAAAAGAACGACCCAAACAATTACCGTCCGGTCAGCCTCACATCAATACCAGGCAAAATTCTGGAAAAGATCATTAAGGAAGTGGTCTGCGAACACTTAGAAACAAATGCGGTCATTGCTAATAGTCAACACGGATTTACCAAAAACAAGTCATGCCAGACTAATCTGATCTCTTTTTTCGATAGAGTTACGAGTTGGGTCGATACAGGGAATGCTGTGGATGTAGTGTACCTGGATTTCAGTAAGGCCTTCGACAAAGTCCCCCACGACCTTCTGGCAAACAAACTAGTAAAATGTGGGCTAGACAAAACTACGGTTAGGTGGATCTGTAATTGGCTAAGCGAACGAACCCAAAGGGTGCTCACCAATGCGTCGTCTTCATCATAGAAAGAAGTGACAAGTGGAGTGCCGCAGGGCTCCGTCCTGGGCCCGGTTCTGTTCAACATCTTTATTAACGACTTAGACGAAGGGTTAGAATGCACGATCATCAAGTTTGCAGACGACACAAAACTGGGAGGGATAGCTAACACTCCAGAAGACAGGAGCAGAATTCAAAACGATCTTGACAGACTAGAGAGATGGGCCAAAACTAACAAAATGAAGTTCAACAGGGACAAATGCAAGATACTTCACTTCGGCAGAAAAAATGGAAATCAAAGATACAGAATGGGGGACGCCTGGCTTGACAGCAGTGTGTGCGAAAAAGACCTTGGAGTCCTCGTGGACAACAAGTTAAACATGAGCCAACAATGTGATGCGGCTGCTAAAAAAGCCAATGGGATTCTGGCCTGCATCAATAGGGGAATAGCGTCTAGATCTAGGGAAGTTATGCTCCCCCTCTATTCTGCCCTGGTCAGACCACACCTGGAATACTGTGTCGAATTTTGGGCACCACAGTTGAAGGGAGATGTTGACAAGCTGGAAAGCGTCCAGAGGAGGGCGACTAAAATGATTAAGGGTCTGGAGAACAAGCCCTATGAGGAGCGGCTTAAAGAGCTGGGCATGTTTAGCCTGCAGAAGAGAAGGCTGAGAGGAGACATGATAGCCATGTACAAATATGTGAAGGGAAGTCATAGGGAAGAGGGAGCAAGCTTGTTTTCTGCTGCCCTGCAGACTAGGACACGGAACAATGGCTTCAAAATACAGGAAAGGAGATTCCACCTGAACATCAGGAAGAACTTCCTCACTGTGAGGGCTGTTCGACAGTGGAACTCTCTCCCCGGGGCTGTGGTGGAGGCTCCTTCCTTGGAGGCTTTTAAGCAGAGGCTGGATGGCCATCTGTCGGGGGTGCTTTGAATGCGATTTCCTGCTTCTTAGCAGGGGGTTGGACTAGATGGCCCATGTGGTCTCTTCCAACTCTACTATTCTATGATTCTATGATTCTATGAAACCAAGGGGTGGGGGGAGATGGGGAGAAATTGCCTTTTGACCTCCCAGTGCGGGTAGAAACAGAAGATAGAAGGGGAATGCACATGGGATGGGATCTGTCAGATTCCTTGGGTCGTTCAGTAACACAGAGCAATAAGCGGTGGTCTGCTTATGCTCCTTCAGACTATATGGGTACCACTGAAAGAAGTGTTTGAAAAGAGTGCCTTAAGTCTCTTTTAGTGGGTCTTGGGGCCCCGATGGCACAGTGGGTTAAATTGCTAAGTTGCTGAACTTGCTGACTGAAAGGTTGGCAGTTTGAATCTGGGAATGGGGTGAGCTCCTGCTGTTAGCCCCAGCTTCTGCCAACCTAGCAGTTCGAAAACATGCAAATGTGAGTAGATCCACGGGTAGCGCTCCAGCAGGAAGGTAATGGCTTTCCATGCAGTCATCCTGGCCACATGACCCTGGAGGCATCTACGGACAATGCCGGCTATTTGTCTTTGAAATGGAGATGAGCACCTACCCTCAGAGTCAGACACAACTAGACTTAATCTCAGGGAAAAATCTTTTCCTTTACCTATGACCCCAGGGAAAGTGGTGCCTTAATCCTGCTTCACTAGAAGGATCTTGAGGGGAAAGGTTCCCAAGGAAAGCGATGTCTAAAAAGGGATGCTTGTTTTTAAAAGTGTGCTGGTATTCTTGAAATGGAAGGAGATACCACCTGCTTGTGTGATGGGAATTAAGTGGATGGTTGAGTTAGAAGCCAGAGGAGTCGATCTTGTGTGATGGGGTGAGTAAATTCTTCATCTTCTTTAAAGATGGAACCCCACATAAGGAAGATGATTTCTGGCGCTTTCCCCCATTTTCTCCAGCTCCGTTTGATGATGGTGTGCAGGCCTTAAATGTGAGATTAAGTTCACATCCACTCAAATTTGGGTGGAAGCAACATCCAGACAACAATGCTCAACTGAGGATACATCTACAATATAGAATTAATGCTGTTTGACACAAATTCAGTTGCTCAATGCTATAGAATCATGGGAGGAGTTTTACTAGGTTTTTAGCCTTCTCTGCCAAAGGGTGCTGCTGCCTCACCAAACTTACAAGTCCCATGATTCCATAGCATTGAGCCATGACTGTCAAAGTGGTGTCAAACTGCAGTAATTCTACAATGTAGATGCATCCTAAGTAGGTTGTAGATGCTGCGGTGGCAAGTACAGCTGGAAAACCTTTTATTTGGAATGCAGTTTCCCATATCCCCCATTCAGTATGGCCAAATCCAATATAATGGCATACCCAAGTTTTGTGCCTTTGCCTTGATTGACTTACCTCCTTCAAACATAACACCAAACAATTGCTATAAATATATTTCAAGTATGTATATATGGACATAGTGTAAAACAACAACCAGGATAGCTGCAAACCTTTTGAATTCTGTGGTCTTTTGAACTGTATTGTTTAAATTTTCTTCTTTGAACCTATATATCCATCTGTATTTGTCAATTTACACTTCATGTGCCCAGTAAAATAAGTCCTAGTCCCCTACTTATGCCATTATAAAATTATTAGCCTTTAGAAGCCAAAGTATTTACTGTAGATTTATAGGTAAAGGTAAAGTTTTTCCCCTGACATTAAGTCCAGTCGTGTCCGACTCTGGGGGTTGGTGCTCATCTCCATTTCTAAGCCAAAGACCTGGCCAAGATCATGTGGCCAGCCTGATTGCATGGAGCACCATTACCTTCCCACCAAAGCAGTACCTATTGATCTACTCACATTTGCATGTTTTCGAACTACTAGGTTGGCAGAAGCTGGGGCTAACAGCAGGCACTCACTTTGTTACCTCAGCACTTTAACACGTTGCACCGCCGGGCATAGATATATACATGTATCCAAAAATAAAATATTTATTTCATCTTAATGTGGATGCAACAGCATCTTGTTGCGATGTTCTCTATTTCCTCAATACATTTTTGTAGTCATGTCAGAGCAAATTTGTGGCCTGAGAATATTATTCAATTTATATTTTTCCATTTGCAATTCTTAATAAAGTTGTTCAAATTGAGAAATAGCAAAATATAAGAGGTTTCAGGTTCTTATTCAATAATTTCTTTTTTAAAATTTGAAAAATTTTGTTTATCAGGAGAATAAGAAATAATTCTACTTCAAATGTAGGCTTTACGTGCTTGCCATTCACTAGCACATGAACTTACAGTGCTTTCATTCATCTTAAAATATTCCATCAGATCTGCTGACATTTGAGCCAGTGATGAACTGTTCACCACTGAGAATCAAACATTAAAACACCAGAGAGTTTTAGAGCAATGAAAAATACTGTGCTGAACAAACCAGAGTATGGCCTGATATTATCAAGGATTCAATTTTGGACATATTTATATCAGCAAAAATGCAGACATTTAAAAATGATCTCATCTGAAACAATTATGATTGACCAAAGAGATAAAAGTATTCTCTGTGTCTCCTGGATGTATAGTTCTCCACATAGCAATTAAACTTTATTAATTCATGTATCCTTGCAAAGTAGCTCGCAGCACAGATTGTTTCCTTGGTGGAAGTGTGTTTTCTGATTAGCAAAGGAATTGGTTTTTTATTAAAATCACCACCAACAATCAAGTTGTCATATTCTAAATCAACAAGATTACTAAAACAATTACGAAACATCTGTGGTGCATCATTATTAGGGCCATCAACGCTAATTAAAACTTATTGATTTTTCTAATTATCTTACAAGTCAAATCAAAAATTGTCCATCTGGGTCTATCATTGCCCACCGTATTGAAACAGAAAGATGGTTATGAATTAGGAACGTCACACATTTCATGAAATTACATTAAACATTAACCCATCAGTACCTTTTAGCATCTACATCACACTCAGTATCACAGACCGTAATAAAAAAGGGTTTCTCATAAATTAGCATACATTTCCTAGTTATTGTAGTTATTCATTCCATAAACCATCACTTGACTTCAAATGATAAATCTTGGAAACTCTGAGAAACCTTAAAAAATCAAATACAAATGAATAAAATAAATACCTTAGGTGGGTGAAGTAACAAAAAAGTGCTTCAGTGCTGTCATACAAAAGGAGCCCCCAGAGGTGCAATGGGTTAAACCCTTGTGCCGGCAGGACTGTTGACTGAAAGGTGGGTGGTTTAAGTCCAGGGAGCAGGATGAGCTCCCTCTGTCAGCTCTAGCTCCACATAAGAGAAGCCTCCCACAGGATGATAAAACATCAAACATCTGGGCGTCACCTGGGCAGAGTCCTTGCAGACAGCCAATTCACCCACACTGGAAGCGACTTGCAGTTTCTCAAGTCGCTCCTGACATGAAAAAAATCACACAAAATGCAAAACCTCAAAACATCTCCCCCACCCCACCCCATGGGAAGATATTTTTGAAAAGAAAGAGGACTTACAGATGGAGAGATTATCATAGAACATCCTCAATCTAAAACAAATATATATATAATAAGTAAAATAAATGAACTCTACTAAAAATAGAATTAATAGGAAGCAATATAGGATCTGAACATATGGGAAAGTTCACAAGTTCCAGTGTCTAAGAGTTCATCTACACCAGGCATAGGCAAACTTAAGTGGCTGAGAGGGAAAAGGAAGGGCCCTGAGGCTGTTAGAAATGGTGGGAGTTGAAGTCCAAAACACCTGGATAACCCAAGTTTGCCCATGCCTGATCTACACTGTAGAATTAAGTTTTTTTAAAAAAAAACAGAAGAAAATAAAACAGAGATGAGAAAATAAAAAAGGGGAAAAGCAAATAAAAAGCAGGAAGGAAGGAATGGAAAGGGGAAAGGGAGAGGGAGAAGAGGACTATAGATTGAAACTGGTTCATGTCAGGCTGAAATCTAAAGCTGGAACAGGCTGGTGAGCCTGGCTCAATAAATAATAGCATCAGCTTCATTGCGGAAAGGCTTCATCAAACAGCTGGTGTGAAAGCCCGAGGCTGAGCTTGGAACTGAAACTCGATTAGTAGAGAAATTTACCATAATGGATTTTTTTTCTTTTCCTTTTTTTTTCTAACGGAAACAGGGGAAACGAAATTCTAGCTGTTATTGGCCAATTAGCTTGCTTAATTTGTCAGGGAAAATATGTTTAAGGATCCTCTTCTTCTCTAATTAAGAAACCAGGGTAAAGAAAGTCATTTAAGAGCTCTGTTTATCTCAAGGAAAGCTACTTCTACAACAGGCTTGTATAGCCTTCTCTAGTGCGAATTATAGCGTCTATGAGAAGGGCAGGTTGTTTACTGATCTAAATACAGTTGATTATTCATAAAGGGAAAACTCTGAGTTCAGATGAAAAGTTTAGATCTCCCTGCTTTTTAAATACTTGTACATCAAGTATTTAAAAATACTTAAATACGTGTACATCAAGTATTTAAATACTTGTACATCAAGACCTCCAGAGTCGGTCAAGACTGGACTATCAGTGTTTTAAAGCTGTAAAATTAGGCATTCATTTTAAAGATTGAGTTCAAAATGAGTTGGCAACACATGCAGCATATGTAATTTATATTTTTCAAACATAGAAGGAGCTATCTGAATCTCTCTGGAACTTCCCGAGACTGAATCTTCCCAAGACTGGAACTCGGGAAGCCCTATGACCTTTAACACAAGCTCCAATGATTCAGAGTGCATCTGCACTGTAGAATTAATGCAGTTCGATACCATTTAACTACCATGGCTCAATGCTATGAAATTGTGGGATTTATAATTTGTTGAGTCATCAGCACTCTTTAGCAGAGAAGTGTAAAGTTCTCTAGCCTTCTGTGCCAAAGTGTGCTGGTGCCTCACCAAACTACAACACCATGATTCCATAGCAATGAGCCATGGCAGTCAAAATGGTGGGTTTTTTTGTGTGTCAGGAGCAACTTGAGAAACTGCAAGTCGCTTCTGGTGTAAGAGAATTGACTGTCTGCAAGGACATTGCCGAGGAGACGCCTAGATGTTTGATGTTTTTACCATCCTTCTGGGAGGGTTCTATCATGTCCCCACATGGGGAGCTGGAGCTGACAGAGGGAGCTCATCCGTGCTCTCCTCAGGTTGGATTTGAACCGGCAACCTTCAGGTCAGCAACTCAACCTTCAAAGTCATCAGTTCTGCCTGCACAAGGGTTTAACCCACTGTGCCACCGGGGCCTCCTAGTCAAAATGGTATGAAGCAGCATCAATGCAAAAATGTAGATACATCCAAAGACCCAAGACATAATGCTCAACTTACGCTTGGTGTTAGTATATCCTAATAAGGCTTTTGAGTTAGTATATCACCACTGCTGGACAAGGGAAGTTGCTTGAGGGCTTTTCTGCTTCATGTGCCAAGATATCTTGACTGAGTTTCATTAATATAACCCTTGATTGTGGTGCTGGTGGTGGTCATGGATATCATTTGCTGTACTGCCTTGGTCAGCAAAATATCATGGGCTGACCCTGGGAGTTTCCATTGGTACCTGTCAATAGAGGGGAAAAATTACTTCAGCCTGGTTCCAAATAGAGCTTGTTCTTTCACAGTGATGTGTTCAAGACAAGGGAACATATACCTCAAAAAGCACTAAAGAGGTTGGTTCTTATTTGTTTGCAAGTTTAGAGTTATTGTTTGTGCTTTATATTTTGCACGTAGGGACCTCCTGGTCCTTTGTGAACAAGTATTAACAGCTCAAAGAGTGCTATAGGATGCTATAGGATTTGGTTGGTGAGTTGCCTGGCTTGTTACTTGCAAATTGCATAGGAAAGGGGCCCAGATGGCAGATAAATATTTCAGAAAACCTCAGTAGTATTCTCCAGTTTAGATTCACAGATAAGCCTCAATTGGATGTTGCATACGGTAAGCTACATCTCATAGGAAGGAACTGGCAAAACCATCTCTGCGTATTCTTTGCCTAGGAAATCCATGGGGTTTATATAAGTCAACAGGTGAGTTGAAGGCACACTCTCACACACATTTATTGGTTGCAAAGACATTGTTAATTCAAAGCATAGAAAGCTATTCATAGCCCAGAAATGTAGGCATGCTTGTTGCTGAGCTGGCAAGAAATTGATAATATGCTTAGAGAAGACTTAAGATTTTAAAAAAAGAATTATACTGAAGTATGATTGGCATTTATGGCTTGTCTGGTGGTGCAAGGAGAAAAGTGAAGTATATGGATTTAAGGTTTATATATTGTTATTTGGCAATGTGAGTGATGCACTTCAGGTTGGAATCACTTTATTTTATGGAACCACTTTATTGATTCACATATCATTTGTATGATTTATTGAATAGAAATAGAAGCAGGGAGGGAGCCCTCTTAATGGAGTGGGAAGGCACAGAACAAAGGTTTCATGTGCAGTATGTTTTCCTCCTCTCTAATTCATACAGGAATTACCGGCAGCCTACACAAAATTTCTTTGTGCTGCAACTTTTTTGGGTTGCTTTCTACATAGAAAATGATGGTTTTTACACAAGTGCGAATTTTGCACAGAATAAGCGCCAAACTAATGATTCTTCTCAGTCCAAATGCTGCCTTCTTAGGGTTTGCCAACACACAAGAAAATGTTTCTGATAATTGCCAACACACAAGAAAATGTTTCTGATCATTTCCAGAATATTTTCAAATATTCTTTCAATTCATAATTACAAATTGTCTTAAAGGCAAGAAAATCAGCCAGACATGGTTTGTTATTTAAGTTGACAAAAACAACTCCAGTAATGCCAAAAATAAGCAAACAAAAGAAATCTGTTTGGAATACTATGGTGGTCAATTCTATTCACTTTATTTTAGGATTTTAGATATTATAATACTCAATATCCTAATGCTAATTTATGTAAAAACTGATAGATAGATAGATAGATAGATAGATAGATAGATAGATAGATAGATAGATAGATAGACAGACACACACACACACACACACACGACTGAACTAACACTACGTACAATTACCAGTATTTGGTAATGCAGTTTTGTAACTATGGAGTGACTGGTCCCTGTCTCTGGCACAGCTGTCAGTTATTGCTTTATGTTTTGTACATAGATGTATGCTTAGGAAGCTAGTACTCTAGGGAGTATGATGTGTTTTTCAACCTCCTCTTCTCCTAAATAGCCATTCCTCATTTATTGTTTTCTGGGAAGAGAAACAAAGACATCTCTACTAGAACATTCTTACTCCTTACTGAGGTTACATAGCAGAGCTACTATCCTTATCTACAGTATGCATTGTGATTAAACCTATTACAGTGAGTATCACATTAATTAATGATAACGGCATGACACTGATTATGGTATTTAGCCCATTGATAGGCTGACATGTTAATAAAGGCCATGAAGTCTGTAAAATTCTTCCATAGGTTTGAAAAGTGCCACTTTCCTAAGGCAATGTATCAGTGGTGCAGTAGAGCCCAGCTTGTAGGGTTGAAGCCCTGAGACTTCTTAATGAACAACCACCATGGCACCATAGGTCACATCCTTTGGACCAGTGGTTCCCAACCTGTGGGTCCCCAGATGTTTTGGCCTTCAACTCCCAGAAATCCAAACAGCTGGTAAACTGGCTGGGATTTCTGGGAGCTGTAGGCCAAAACACCTGGGGACCCACAGGTTGAGAACCACTGCTTTGGACTGTTTCCTCTGAGTTGAGGTGAATCTCTTCAGGAGCTGAAGAGGAAACTATTTTGGGATAGCTTTGTCCTGAGTTGGTGAAACTCATAAACATATTGCTTTATATATTAAAATGGTATTTGTTAGTAGAAAATAATACAACACTTGTTCTTGACTGAGATGAATACAGTTTAGAAAAAGATTTGAATTTGACACGTCTGCTTGGGTTTTGGGACACTACATGACAGTGTTGATACAAAGGCTGTGTTAGTGAGGATATGCACCTCAGAATTTACCACCATACCTGCAATGATGAAGAGTCCCGTCCCCCCCGCCCCCCAGTACGGTGGGAGGATTTGGATGCCTTCTCTGTGAAAACAGTATGAAGGAGTTTGTCTACCTGTGTCTCTAAAGGTTCAAGCCCTACTATAAGGCAGCATGAGGCAGCTAATACAGACATCAGATACTGAAAAATGAAGAATAGCACCAAGAGGATGGTTGAGAGAGCATTTCACCTGCCCCGTAAAACTAACCTGCTGCTTCAGGCATTGTGAAGGAAGACATCCTAGCCCAACTGTTGAAGTGAGATTCAGTAGGCAGTCTTGTTGGCTTCTGTACATAGAGAGTGAGACGTTTCATCTTGTCCTTTGCATCAGGCAGCAAAATGACCAGGGCTGGCCTAAGCAGCTTAGCCCCAGTATCTGCAGGGGATGTGTTTCTGAACCTACCATGAAAAGAAGAAATCATGAATAGTTCAGTACCCTATTGAAATGAATGACTTCCACTGGAGATTAATAAAGAGTCACTCTGGAAAACCTACAAAGTTCATAGAGAGGTATTCTGTGTTGGGATTTGCAAGGGTTCCCATAGTTACGCTATACCAACTTCTTGCGGAAGGACCTAGAGGAAATAAAAGATTCTAGAGAGGACATATTTTGTTGGATGAAGATAGGTGAAACCATGGGAACTAGTCCTACAGGTATGGGGAGTGTCATACTATACATGCACTGAGGTGGGTGCTCAATTAATTTATAGTAGGAGTTAAGGTAAAGGTTTCCCTGACGTTAAGTCCAGTCATGTCTGACTCTGGGGGTTGGTGCTTACCTCCATTTCTAAGCCGAAGATCCGGTGTTGTCCGTAGACACCTCCAAGGTCATGTGGCCGACATGACCACATGGAGCGCCATTACCTTAGGTAAGCATATTTCTGGCCAGATGTGTTGATACTGATAGTGGATGAAACAATTCCCATCATAATTCCCTCACTCTGTTTATCGTGTACTGTGTTACACTGACTGTTATTTCACTAGGGCCTGTCTACACGGGACACATATTCTAAAGTGGACAAGGAAATGCTCCATAGCATTAAAATGATGCACGGTTCTAATTCACCCCCATCATGGGGCAAAGTAACTTAACATGGCTTTTCCTCCTCCTTTCCTCCTCTGTGAGACACGCCGGCATCTCTGCTGAGTTCTGGCTGCTGCAGTGCTGAAAAATGACAAATGTAAGTGGGACTGTCCAGCGGGGACAAACCAGGTTTAGCCAAATTAGACAGTGAGGACTCCCCTTTTGAAGCAGTTTGGGAACGAAATGATGTAAGCACCATGGCATAATGCAAGGCTTGTTCAAAGCAGCAATGTTCTAGACCAGCCTCAGATTTTGTGGCCTGTGTAGATAGACCCTAGGTGAGGAAGACCACAGGCAAATTGTGTCAACAGAGTCTTTAAAAGAGGGTGGGGGGTTCATATAAGAATCAGACAGAAGGAACAAATAAACAATAAAGCACCAGACAAAATTAACAATGATTATGATGTGTATTGAGTGAGATTTTCTTTTCTTTCCTTTTTTCAAGCTAGGAACCTGTTGTTTCTTGAAAATGGCAGCTCCAATTCTCAGTGTTCTGTATTAGCTTTACTGACATTCCTCAATATGATGGTAGTCAAATATATATTATTTCTGTTTCTTGAGATGTGTCTCAGAATGCAAGAGTTGTTTCTAAACAGCAGCAGTCGAACAGTTTAGCAAACAATCTTTGCCCTCAGCAGGGTTTGTCTTCTCATAGATTTTTCACCTTACCCTGGGGAGTAAATTACCCATTTTGTCTTTGTTTTCTACATTGGGATTGCCACCTTTTAAATTATTTCTGTGCCTTTTCCAGCAGCTGTGTGTCTTAATAGCTGAAACCTTCATTTATATAGCTTCATCACTTCCCCACTCATCTTGTGTTAAATCTATTTACTTTCATTAGTGTGCATCTTAAGGAATCCCTGTCCCAAGATGCTTGCTATGAAACACACAGCGGAACAACTAAAGAAAAAGTGATTTGGGAGAGAAACAGGAAAAGAATGTGTGACCACTTCAACTGTAGTCTTCCTACAGGCTG
This sequence comes from Anolis carolinensis, assembly GCF_035594765.1. Taxonomy (NCBI): domain Eukaryota; kingdom Metazoa; phylum Chordata; class Lepidosauria; order Squamata; family Anolidae; genus Anolis; species Anolis carolinensis. The sequence continues at coordinate 243,965,572 of NC_085841.1, forward strand.
CATTAGAATAGGAGAATTAGGGTATTGTGCCAAAACTTTGTGGGAACGAGATTGCACAGCAGGGAATCATGTGGCTCTCCAGATGTTTTTGAACTACAACTCCCTGAAGCTCAAACCAGTTAATATTGAGAAATGTTGGGAGCTGCAGTTCAACAATATCTGAAGGTGTGAGTTAAATAAGAAGCTAGCATCATATTGATGTTCTGGGAGACTATTCCATCATATGGGGTGAAGCATTGAAATGGAGGGGAGATCTATGAACTGTAAAGGAGGGAGTAATACAGTAGCTGTCATCATCTCTAACTAAAAATGGGGGATGCTGGAAGTTACAAACCAGCACCATCTGGATGGCTGTATTTTGCCCATGCCTCCTGTAAGGAGAAGCAAATTAATTCTTACTTATACAATTCTGTACATAGGGTCAAAATGGATTTCTGCATGTGAGACAGTCCAGTATTAAAATTGTGCTTTAGCAATTAAAGTGGGTTGAAGCTGACATAGCTCCCTGGTGCAGATAAGCCCCCTAGAAACTCATTGCTTGGTACTTTCAAGTCATGTCTGACTTATGGCAACCCAACTGCAAACTCAAGGGGATTCCTTAACAAAATTGATTCAGAGGAGATTTAGTACTGCCTTCCTCTGAGACTGAGAGAGTATGACTTGTGCAAAATTACTGAGTGGTTTCTTTGACCAAGCAGGGATTTAAACCCTGGTCTCCCAGAGTCCAAGTCCAGTACTCATACCGCTATACCACTCTGGAATGCCAATCATGTTGTCGAAGCATTATTCACCACAAGCTATACTGGCTAAAGCTGGTGGAAGTTGCCTGTGTGAGGGAGTCATGCCACCCTTAACCTATAGAAGGAACAAAAAGGCTAACAGTCTTATTCAGTACTTTGTGTTTTTGGTCATTTCTTTCCAATGCTTCAGTTGGGATCTTACTCCTTTTTCTGTTGTTGTGTTGTATGCCTTCAAGTCATTTCTGTCTTGCTAGGTAGATGCTATAGGTTGTCATTCAGAAGAAGGAACTGGCAGAACCACCTCTGAGTATTCCTTGCCTAAGAAAACCCTGTGAAATTCATGCGGTTGCCATAAGTTGACAGGTGACTTGAAGGCACACGAGCAAAGCGAATCTATCAAAGAATTATCTTGGCAAGATTTGTTCAGAGGGGGTTTGTCCTTGCCTTCCTCTAAGAAAGAGGAAATACAATTTGCACAAGTTCACCCAGTAGATTTGCAGAACCAAGCAACAATTCAAACCCTGGTCTTTCAGTGTCCTAGTCCAACACTACTGTGCCATGCTGGCTTTCTATAATCTCTTCCCAAACATTTTAAGACTATGTTTATGCTGTGCAAATGCAAGCCTTTAGAGCAGACTCGCTCTTCATCATTCCAGCTTTCCTCTGACCTTACACCATCAGAAATGCTGATGTTTGGGCCTATGTTTGCCTCCGGAAAGCCTGTGAGGCATAGAGAATGAGGTTAAAGTTTTCCTTTTAATGAGCGATTGGCAGAGCCGAGGGAGCATAACTCTGATTCTGTGCATGTGTGTGTAAGCGTGTGTGTGATGTTAAAGGTTCTGACAGGAAAACCAAGGGAAGCAGCCTTGTGAAAGGATTAGCAGATTTGTGCACTCAGTCATCTCTTTAAATGATTATCCCCCTAATTGCCAATGTGATGAAAGCCCACTTGGCAAGGATCAGAAACACACACACACACACAGAGAGAGAGAGAGAGAGCGCACAAGCAAATAGTAGGCAGGAGGGGGCTATGAGGCTCCTGTTTTGTGCCTGATTAGCAAAGCCCTTACCTCTTTATTACCAATTCATGAATCAAGTCTATCCCTCACAACCACCCCTTTCTAGCAGATGCTTGAAAGAAAGGACCACTTCATGATACCACTTGGCTTTTGTCTCCCTTTGCCCATAGGTCAATCTCATCCCTAGCCTACAGTGTTGGTAGATCATATGGTCACCTGAATAAAGTCAGAGAGTTTGTCCTGCAAGTTTACAGTACAATTATTTGCAGGTGTCTTTAAAAGAAGCCACACTGAGTTCAGTGGGGCTTAATCCCTAGAGATTGCAGCCTTAAACTGTTCTGCTATGTGTCTTCTCTCTATCTGAAGCAGCATAGTCAACAGGGAAGAATTCTGGGGATTACTGTCCCACAAACCCTGGGTGGCCACATAATTCCCACCCCTGAAACAGGTGAACTTAGTGATATGAGGATGCCAGGCAGCATTATCTTTCTAAATATGCATGTCCACATATCAGAGTTTGGCCTCCATGTATTATGAACTGCTGCTTCCAGCAGTCCTAAAGAGTATAAAACCTCTAGCAGTTGAGTACAGCAACATCTCAATGGCTGCCTGATTCCCACCCTGCAGGGTTCCTTGCTCCATCAAGAACTGTAAGATGATAAATGTATTTATTTATCATTATCAAAAGCGAACCAAGGGTACAGTTGTAATGTATTTAAAAACACAGAGTTAAAAACTTAGCATTATAATAAATGTCCTTTGACCAGTAGCTGGCCACTTGGAGTGCCTCTGGTGTTGCTATAAGAAGGTCCTCCATTGTGCATGTGGCAGGGCTCAGACTGCATTGTAGTAGGTGGTCTATGGTTTGCTCTTCTCCGCACTTGCATGTCGTGGACTCCACTTTGTGGCCCCATTTCTTAAGGTTGGCTCTGCATCTCGTGGCGCCAGAGAGCAGTCTGTTCAGGGCCTTCCAAGGTGCCTAGTCTTTTGTGTGCCCAGGAGGGAGTCTCTCATTTGGTATCAGCCATGGCTCGAGGTTCCGGGTTTTAGCCTGCCAGTTTTGGACTCTCACTTGCTGAGGTGTTCCTGCGAGTGTCTCTGTAGATCTTAGAAAAGTATTTCTTGATTTAAGGCATTGGCGTGCTGGATAATATCAGAACAGGGTATGGGCTGGAGATGTCACTGCCTTGGTCCTTTCATTATTGGCTGCTACTTCCCGGCAGATGTCAGGTGGTGCAGTGCCGGCTAAACAGTATTTCTGTTTAGCTGGCTCCAGTAGTGTGGGGCATAGACATCTGTGATAATGTGGCATGTCTCATTAAGAGCCACATCCACTGTTTTAACGTGATGAGATGTGTTTCACACTGGGCATGCGTACACAACAGCAGAGTAGCAAAGTGCAAGGGCAGATGTCTTGACTGTGTCTGGTTGTGATCCCCAGGTTGTGCCAGCCAGCTTTCATATGATATTGTTTATAGCACCCACCTTTTGCTTGATATTCAAGCAGTGCTTCTTGTTTGTCAGAGCACGGTACAGGGCGACTCTCTAGTATTTTGGTGTGCTGCAATGCTCCAGTGGGATTCCTTCCCAGGTATTCCTCAGAGCTCAAGATGCTTGTCTCTTCTTAAGGTGAAAAACACACATCTGTGTTTTAGATGGATTAGGAACCATATGGTTTTGCCTGTAATAGGCAGTAAGAGCACCTAAAGCTTTGTAGAGCTTCTGTTCAACCATTTCAAACCCTGCTTGGGCGGTGATGGTACGATCGTCAACATAGTTGAAATTCTCTGTCCCTTCTGGCAGTGGATGATCATTTGTGTAAATGTTAAACATTGATGGAGCAAGCACACTCCCTTGAGGCAGGCTGTTCTTCTGTTAAGCCTTGCAGCATTCAAGTTGCAGCATGCAACCAAATAAATAAGATGGTAAATTATAGAATGGGATTCTGGTTTATAACCTTTTGTTCTCCTATGTTAATCATTATGTATTCCTGATATGTTGGGTAAGTGTCAGAAATCATTTCCAGTCTCATCCAGGTTACCCAAAGATATGTATTTACTTTCTGCCCACTACAATATATTCTAATAGAAAGCTCATGTATTAAACTGTGATGAAACCACAGTTGTTGAAAAAGAAGAGGAAAGTATCACCATTATTAGTGGAATTCCAAGGATTGAAGAAATAGGATGGAGAGTTTGAAAAAAGAACAACTGCTAAGCCTTCTCTAAAATAACAACACACAACCCAGTGAAGACTGAGCATACTCAAAGGCCCCAGAATACTGAGTGCTTAGGAGAGGAGAACATAATAGGGTATCCAGAAAGTAATTATATCTAACTGCTGATTGGCTAAGATACATAATAAAAGATTTTCCTGCTTTGGTGAATTTCTTTTACTGAAGAGTGAGGTGAAGTGAAGACACCCAGCGCACTGATTTTGGAGATGTTAAATTAACCACTGGAGGCTTCCGGGGCAGCTCAAAAGAGGAGAAGCAACTTATTGAATTTGACAAAGGCAAATGCAATGCAACAACTGAATGTCAGGGATGCAGAGTTCATGCAAAGTGCATAGTTTTCCACAGCAGTCAGTATCGAGGCCTGAAGCTGTGAAGGCAAAACATAATAAAAACTGGGTTCACTCGGCAAAATATGCAGTCATTTGTGACAATTGCAATGGCATGAAAGAACCTAAATAAATGGGAAGCCCTTTGTTTGCAAAGGCTTAGTCACTTAATAAGCCATTTGTTCAAACGATATGGGGATCTATCCAAGGTGCTGAACCTATTTTAGGGACAGGATTCAGATCATTGCATGCTTTAAATTTAAGACCAAGCTCTGAGCTGGATTTAAAAACCAAGGGACATTGAAACCAGTGGACCGCATACATTCTATTTTGGTACATCCAGATTACAACAATCTTAGTTTAACCATCTTCACTTCTAGGGAGCAACCAGGCTGGATTTGCACTAGGATTTTTTTAAGTTTTGTAGCAGTCTATGATGTTCACAAAATTCATCTCCAGCACCACATTTGAAATGAGTAAAATTTATTCCTATCATCTTTACTTTCCAAATTTCACAGCCATACATAGAAATTGGAAATTGTGTCACCACAGCTCCCTAGAGCAATGGCTGATGGGAGAAAAGTTTGCAGCACTTTGCCAAATCTGAAAAGAAGCAGTTCAGCATTTCCCTCAAACTGAAAGAGTGATATGGTTTGCTGGAGTCAAGTGCACATATAACTCTACCACTGGCAGAGTGAATACAGATGACCAATTGTATGTTCTTCCTGACAAGATAACTTTTTGCTGCTGTCAGGTTATCAAAATCAAGTGAAAACAGGTTTTTTGAGAGCTGCTGCTCACATTATTTTCACCGCAGGGATGCTTCTGAAAACAACAGTTCTGTAGTGAGTTTCCCATCTGTATTCCATTTTCCCCTAGAACAATAATACATTGGTTAGAGTTTATATATTTTTGGTTTGTGTTTTACATTTACCATATAGTATATGGTTTAGAATGTAAGAGCCAGTGTGGGAGGAGAGCCAATATGGTATAATGCAGTGTTTCTCAAATTCTGCTCCTCCAGGCTGTTTTGGACTTCAGCTCCCCGAAATCCCAGCCAGTTTACCAGCTGTTAGGAATTGTGGGAGACGGAGTCCAAAACATCTGGAGGAGCAGAGTTTGAGAAGCACTGGTATAATGGTTTAAGTACTGGAATACAGCTTTGGAGAACTAAGGATTTGAATCTGTGATTTGGCCATGGAAACCCACTGGGTGATCTTGGGTAAGTTACACTCTCTCAGCCACAGAGGAGGGCAAAGGCAACCCCCTTCTGAAGTAATATTGTCAGGGAAACCCTGTGATAGATTCCCCTTAGAGTTCTCTTAAGTTGAAAATGATATTTATGCACAAGTCATCATCAACAACAAAAAGGCTACAAAGTAAAGAAGCAGAAAATATCACACGTTGGTTCCCCCCCCCCCCATATAGTTATTGTATGCCAGTTGTGACCATATCAGGATATAGTATGGATACAATTTCCATACTTTAGACTTTCCCCATCTGGACTACTGTGATACATTGTATGACTGTGTAGAACGTAATGTAAAAATTGTATATGACAAGCCCAAATATGACTAACCTGATTTAGGCATTTTAGTCATGTTACAAAGTTATATCTTGCTCTCTCATCTGCACTAGTTCCTCATCCATTTCTATGCTCAAATTAAAGTGCTGTTTCTAACAGCTCTCAACCAGCTTGACTGAAAGACCATTTCCTTCCACATAAAAGAGGCTCTTTCTCTTGTGCCCTTGACATCTGAGGTTAAGTAGGCAACTACTAAATAGAGGGCCTTTCTAATATTAGCAACCTTTCTTTGGAATAACATTCTTTAATAACTCTCTCTTGGAACTTTCTCTTTCATCTTTCCAGTGACAGATTAAGAATTTTATAATTCGCATTGGCCTTCCAAACAACTACTGGGATTTTGTTTGTTGATTTAAAAGTTTTTAGCCTGCAATTTGTCTTGTTTATTTAAAATATTGCATAGTATTATATACTGAGTTCCATATTTTTTGTTGAAATCTTAGCTTTCTTTTTTTTTCATCTGTGGGGTGTTCTGTCTTAATTTTTTCATGGAAAGGTCCACCTTATTTCCATTTTTTTATTTTTAAGAAGTTTTGCTTCCTTTTGTATGATAAATTTGAAAACAAGTGCATTCACAATCTGCAAATAAGTCCAAGTTTTCACTTCACACTAGAAGAATCTGAAAGATTTCTTACATACTATTATGCATGTACAGTAGAGTCTCACTTATCCAACATAAACGGGCCGGCAGAACGTTGGATAAGCGAATATGTTGGATAATAAGGAGAGATTAAGGAGAAGCCTATTAAACACCAAATTAGGTTATGATTTTACAAATTAAGCACCAAAACATCATGTTATACAACAAATTTGGCAGAAAAAGTAGTTCAATAGGCAGTAATGCTACGTAGTAATTACTGTATTTACGAATTTAGCACCAAAATATCACGATGTATTGAAAACATTGACTACAAAAATGTGTTGGATAATCCAGAATGTTGGATAAGTGAGACTCTACTGTATATATTACATGTTTATTAAATGCATATACTACCCAGCTGCCAGATGGCCTTGGAGTGGTGTACAAACATAGAATTTGTTTGTACAAACATAGAATTAACCCACAGCTAGCACAGCAGGTTAACCACCAGGCACAGAAGACCAGAAAGTTGGCAGTTCAAGCTGTGGGCAGGGTGAGCTCCCACCATCAGCCCTAGCTTCTGCTTACCTAGCAGTCCGAAAACAGCAATGTGAGTAGATAAATAGGTACTACTTAGGCAAGGAGGAAAAAAGGTGCCCCTGAAAATATTCCAGCAAAATTCAATCAGGATGGTGTCCATGGACGACAGGCTCCTCTGCGTGGAAAAATAAACAACAACACCTCCCCATGGCTGATTGTTGTTTGTTTGTTTTTCGAAACAGCCTTTGGTATTCCATTTCCAGAGTGTGCTGTGGTTTGGTGGAGAAAAGAATATTTTTCATTACATAGCATTACAGGAAGACACTTACCTTGCCATAATGCTTCACAATAATACAAATGTCTGTTTAAAGTAAATATTTGTAGTCTCCATCACCATCCCTCCACTACACCTTTATTGATTTCCCCATGGAAAATATGATTTAAAGTCATATTAAGAGCTTTCAGGTTTGTAGATAGATGAGCCTTCACAGGACAGGAGAGCCTTGATCATAACTCATTTCTTTCCCTCTCTGCATCTTTTTCAAGTCTGTTATTCATCAGTGGTTCAAGATAATGTGAGCGTGTGGTTTTGTCTCATTCCTATCAAAATAAATCTAGGAAGCTCTCTTAACAAATCCGCAGAGTGTGGCTGTCAGCCTTGGGCTAAATGTGTGAAACACATCAAGCGCTGTTATGTTTTGGTGTGAAACTCCATATCACTGCAAAAGCCTGTGTATGTGGTTGTAGGTAAACTGGTATAATACAAAAACTCCAAAATTATTTTCTATGTTCCTTCTTTGCAAGCTGTCACCTGATGCACTTTTGTTAGGATGACCTCCTTAACTGAGTAACCTCCAGAGTCTATGGATATATCTATACTGTAGAATTAACACAGTTTGACCACACTTTAACTGCCACACTTCAAATGCTATTTGGAAAACTACAACTCCCACAATTCAATGGCAGTTAAGGTGCTGTAAACTTGCATTAATTTTACAGAGTGCATTAATGCACTCTGTTAGTGTCAACATCTTTCCAATGACTATGCTGGATAAGGATTATGCCATTTGTAATCTGACACATCTGGAGGGCATCAGGTTGGGGCAAGCTTCCTTAAAATAACCCAGTAAAAATATTTGCCTTTTTGAATGTTGTGCATATATATATATAAGTGGGGAGGAGAGAAGGGGGAAAAAAACGGTATGCATATATGTAGATATGCTGAGGAGGCTCCTTGTTTCAATTCAATTTTCAGTTCACTGTCCTCCCACTGTTCCTCCCTGACAGCCACAGCAGGAAGTTTTACAATGCTGTCTATCATTCATTACTATTAGAGCTGCTTTTTGCAGATGAAAGACACAGAGGCAGCTGCGAGCTGCATATGAACATGACAGTTTCAAAGAGAAAAAGAAGGAAGAAAAGTGAGGAGAGGTCATTTCTGTTCCTCTACCCCAAACATCTCCACTTTTCTTCTTTTTCTGTTTCATCTTTGAGTCTTACTGCAAGTTTCCACTGACTTTACTTCAGTGGTGTGGTCATATTTCTAATGTTTCTAGTTAAAATGGCTCAGTTATTCATGCAGTGAAACCAGTGTTTACCATAGGATACATCAGTGGTCCACCAGCATTTCCTATACCTAATGTCTACGTATCAGCGAGAAATGAGTGGTCCTGAGATCCTGCCTACAGCAATTTCAGCACAAGGCCAGTCCTACCATTAGGCAGAAAGGGGTGATAACCTCAGGCAGGAGTTGTTGTTACCTTCCTGCCAGAGCGGTACCTATTGATCTACTCACATTTGCATGTTTTCGAACTGCTAGGTTGACAGAAGCTAGGGCTAATAGCGGTAGCTCATCACACTCCTCGGATTCGAACCACCAACCTTTTGGTCAGCAAGTTCAGCAGCTCAGTGGTTTAATCTGCTGCACCATTGTGGGCATTTATATATGCATTTATATCCTCCATAGCTTCAAACCCATGAAACCCGGACTCCTAACACTTGTGTGCATACTAAGGGTAATTGGCTCAATGGGAGGAAATGCCACAGTGCAGAGAAATAGAATCACAGAATCATAGGGTTGGAAGAAACCACAAAGGCCACCTAGTCTATCCTTCCTGCCATGTAAGCAAAACAATTTAAATAGCATTTCAAATACTTCATACTTAGTCTTTATGGCATCCTTTCAAATATTTAAACCTGGTTATCATGTCACCATGTAAACTTCTCCAAGATAAACATACTAAGCTCCCAAGCCTCTCCACACAGGGCTTAGTTTTTTTGGACATATTCCTTGTAATATCCAATACTGAGCTTTCTCAGTTTGCTCTGTATCTGAAGTTACTGGGCAGAACAGGTGCCAGAGAATTGCTGTCCTGTGTCTTTTCCTATCTTATTGTTCTCTTTCCCAGTTGTGTTCCCAGTTTCCTCACTCTGTTTTTAATTGTTATGACAGTACTACAATTTTCCTTCATGGTTGTACCATGGTTAGCAAAAATGTGCTATGCGTGTCTTTCTTCTTCAACTCTGCTTAGTCCTTCCTTTCTCCTTTAATTCTCTATTTCACTTTCTAATCCCTTACTGCTTTCTCCACAGTTCCATACTAAGGTCATCTACTCCTTTATTCCCAATCCGACAATGCTGTTCTGTATTTTTTGTGTAAACGACATATTCTGAGCAACTGCGGTGAATGTTGAATGTGTCATGCTTACTGACATCATCAGAGGGTCACTCCATCCCTAGCTGCTCTCCTTATCTTTCAGGGTTTGGCCTTTACATCACAGGGTCTTGAATGCGGCTGTACTGACAACCTGAGTTACTATGATCACCAGTAGACATTAACTGGTTGTATGACAAATAAGACTGACTCAAACTCCCTCCCCTACACAACCATTAAAGTTGCAGGGAGCCCTTTCCTGTTTTCATTCTAGCTACCCTATATAGAGAGAAGAGAATGGATATTGCTGCAACCATGTGTTCCTTGGCTCGAGGACTGTGATTTTGTTTACTGTATTATTTATTGTGTTTTTAATCTGTTTATCTTTCTGTTTTGCTGATTTTTTGTGTGTGTGTGTGTGTGTCAGGAGCAACCGGAGTTGCTTCTGGAGTGAGAGAATTGGCCGTCTACAAGGACGTTGCCCAGGGGATGTTTTGATGTTTTACCATCCTTGTGGGAGGCTTCTCTCATGTCCCCGCATGAAGCTGGAGCTGATAGAGGGAGCTCAGCCGTGCTCTCCCCGGGTGGGATTTGAACCTGGCAGACTTCAGGTCAGCAACCCAACCTTCAAGTCACAAGGCTTTTATCCCCTAGGCCACCAAAGGCTCCTGTTTTGCTGATATTATTTACTTGTTTTAATTATGTTTATGTTTTGTTTCTGGGCTTGGCCCCATATTAGCCGCCCCGAGTCCTTTCAGGGAGATAGAGGTGGAATAGGGGGAAAAAACAGTATTATTATTATTATTATTATTATTATTATTATTATTATTATTATTATTATCTTTATTTTGTAAGAGAGGAAAGTTAGTATACAAGCAAGGGAAAAAGAAGCCTGTGCAGGAGAAGGAAAGAAAAGGGTAGGGATGGAAATTAAAGTCACATTTCACTATCCCTTTATATTTCATGCTGCAATGCATGCTATATCCTAGGGGCAGGAATCATATGCCTTCACCTCCTAGCCATCAGAGCTAGGAATATTGGGAGCTGCAATCCATCAATAGAAGGCTACCTGATTCCCACCCCTGTTTTATTCACTTGTTCAGGAGCAAGTTTCTAAAAAAAAATAGTGCCAGATCTGTTTGGTTGTTCCCATTCTTTGGTGGGACATGGCTCCAGCTTTATTTTCCCATGTCAGGAGTGACTTGAGAAACTGCAAGTCACCTTTGTGTGAGAGAATTGGCAGTCTGCAAGGACATTGCCCAGGGGATGCCCGGATGTTTTGATGTTTTTACCATCCGTGTGGGTGGCTTCTCTCATGTCCCCGCATGGAGCTGGATCTAACTGAGGGAGCTCATCCGCGCACTTCCCAGGTTGGATTCGAGCCGGCAACCTACAGGTCAGCAACCCAACCTTCAAGTCAGTAGTCCTGCTGGCACAAGGGTTTAACCCATTGCGCCACTGGGAGCCTCAGCTCCAAAAGTGGTACAGTCAGCCCGTCATAGCCACAGATTCATGGATTGAAAGTACAGTAGAGTCTCGCTTATCCAAGCCTCGCTTATCCAAGCCTCTGGATTATCAAAGCCATTTTTGTAGTCAATGTTTTCAATATATCGTGATATTTTGGTGCTAAATTTGTAAATACAGTAATTACTACATAGCATTAATGTGTAATGAACTACTTTTTCTGTCAAATTTGTTGTATAACATGATGTTTTGGTGATTAATTTGTAAAATCATAACCTAATTTGATGTTTAATAGGCTTTTCCTTAATCCCTCCTTATTATCCAAGATATTCACTTATCCAAGCTTCTGCTGGCCCATTTTGCTTGGATAAGTGAGACTGTACTGTAGTCCAAAAATAATAAAGCAAATCTTGATTTGATCATTCTATATAAGGGATACCATTTTATGACACCATTGCATACGATGGAATTTGTGCATCAACAGATTTTGGCGTCCATGCGGGGGTGGTGGTCCTGGAACCCAAACCCCAGAATATACCAAGGGTACACTGTACATGCCTTGAATGATATGTCAAGACCATCTACAATACATTTGTAATCCCACTTTAATTTCCATGTCAACATTTTATGGAATTCTGGTGTTTGTAATTTGGGGAGGCCTCAAGAGCTGGCTTGGCCTCATCATTCTGTACTGAAACATCCTTTGGAGTTGCCATCCTTCTGCAAAGGAAACATGTTAAAGGAGAAGGAAGTTGGGGGAGCAATCACTTCCATTGCTTTCCTTAACACCAAATTAAAGATCGTGTTGTTGAAGGCTTTCATGGCCGAATCACTGGGTTATTGTGAGTTTTCTGGGCTGTATGTCCATGTTCCAGAAGCATTCCCTCCTGACATTTCGCCCACATCTACGGCAAGCATCCTCAGAGGTTGAGGGATCTGTTGGAAACTAAGTAAGTGAGGTTTATATATCTGTGGAATCTGTGGAAACTTAAAGATTCTTAAATATATTTTTCACTGAGCATTATCAACATGAGACAATATGGTTTTTTCCCCTGCTTATATCTCTCTTCTATCCCCAGTTTCTGTCTGTGCAATTTATGCTACAATGAGAAAAGCTATCCCCACAAAAGATAACTATCTTTTAAAAGAAGACTGGGGAAGAGGAGCACCTAAGTGAGCATAAAATATTCCTGCTCCCGTGAAATTTCAAATTATGGTTGGTGTAATTGTATAAAGAACATACTAGGAAAGAGAGGAAAGGACTGTCACACCAACTGTTATTAGCAACCAACATTTAATGAAAAAGGTGAGCATATGCCATGGCTGTATAGCAGCTCATGCTGTGAAATGAGAGAAATTTTGCATCAGATAAGCAACTTCAGTGCTCTTCTTATATTGCATTGGCGATGTGCAGGAATTATCAAGTGTGAGAAGAGCTAAGAAAAGCAAGTTAGCCCATAGAATGAATTGTAGAGGGAGCAGATATACAGGAACTGACTTAATTCAGAAAAGATAGAAGTGCTCTTGGTTAGCAAGACAGTCAGTTCAACAACAGGAATTCATCCAATGTGCTATTCTTGAAGACTCTTTTTTCCCCCCAGATTTTCAGGTGAAGTTACTTCTAACTTCCCAGAATAATGAAGTAGGAAGAGAGGATAAGAGCTCCTCTGTCTGCCTTAGTCTGGCAATTCAACCATGATAATTTCTGACCTTGGCTACAGGCTACATCTGGCATGCTTAGCTATAAGACTAGATTAGAATAAATAATAGTACCGTATATACTCAAGTATAAGCCAACCCGAATATAAACTGAGGCACCTAATTTTACCACAAAAAAACTGGGAAAACATTGACTCCAGTATAAGCAGAGAGTGGTAAATTTCAGAAATAAAAACAGATATCAATAAAATTGCATTAATTGAGGCATCAGTAGGTTAAATGTTTTTGAATATTTACATAAAGCTCTAATTTAAGACAAGATTGTCCAACTATGATTAAATCATTATTCTCATCTTCTTCAATGTAAATGTGCGTATGTATCCTTTTAATAACAATAGAGTAAAATAATACATGTAATAATAATAATAAATAAATAAATAAATAAATAAATAATACAGGAAAATAATACATGTAGTAATAAATAGAAATATAATAATAATAAGATCAGAGTGAAATAATAAATGTATTAATAATAATAAAAAATAGAGTAAAATAAATGTAATAGTAGCAACAATAATAGAGAAAAATAGAGAAAATAGAGAAAAATAGAGAAAAATAATAAATGTAATAATACCAATAATAATAGAGAAAAATAATAAATGTACAGTAGAGTCTCACTTATCTAAGCCTCGCTTATCCAAGGTTCTGGATTATCCAAGCCATTTTTGTAGTCAAATGTTTTCAATATATCGTGATATTTTGGTGCTAAATTTGTAAATACAGGAATTACAACATAACATTACTGAGTATTGAACTACTTTTTCTGTCAAATTTATTGTATAACATGATGTTTTGGTGCTTAATTTGTAAAATCATGACCTAATTTGATGTTTAATAGGCTTTTCCTTAATCCCTCCTTATTATCCAAGATATTTGCTTATCCAAGCTTCTGCCGGCCCGTTTAGCTTGGATAAGTGAGACTCTACTGTACCAATATATTCTCGAGTATAAGCCGAAGGGGGCTTTTTCAGTCTTCAAAAAAGGGCTGAAAAACTAGGCTTATACTTGAGTATATACAGTATTTCAAAGAGTCCCTGGGAACTTTAGCTGTGTCATACTGTAGCTGTCAATGTGCTAGCCAGGGCCAGTCATTTGGTGTATTTAAGTTCAGTGTTTAGATCAACCTTATTGGTTGCTGGGATGTCTTCTCCCACATGAGCTTCTTCAACCATTGAGGGAGAAACTTGACTGCATTTCTTCCTGATGGTTGAAGTTTGTGTTTGTTTTCTGTAGATCTAGCTAACTCTTTTCTGTAGATCTAGCTACTTCTGTTTCTCCTTCTGATGTTTTATGTTATTGATTACTGCTGTGATGTCCTCTTGTTTCTGACTTGGGGTTAATGCACCTTGTATCCATAGGAGAACACTGAGAGGAAAATCCTAAATAGAGCCTGTTCTTTCTAATGTTGAAATCTAAAGCAATCTATTCAGTGGCATTTTTACAGACAAGTAAATATATGAGGAATCAGGCTGCATAACATTTTTATGGTCCAGCCTATGATAGTGTCTGATGTCAATGGGTTTTTGAGCTTATGTCTGATGGCAATGGGGATTATGGTTTTCATGACAAGCCTGACTTTGAGCTTGTTGACAGACCTGCTTTTGAGCCTGAGGTTTCTGCAGAACAGAGGGAGTATGTTCAAGGCTATGTTCCTGAATCAGTTTTCTAAGTATGGTTTGTCAGGTGCAGAAGTTAATGAGCTTGAAGATAGACGACAAGACTTTTGTAAACAAAAAGAACGTTCACAGCTCCATCAAAGGTCAGCCCGTCTTCGGGAAAAGAGGAAAAGTAAATCGTTATATAGTGGGAAAGGAAATTGAATATTTTCTTCTCACTGCAGGAGACAGGAAAGGCTTTAAAAGAGAAAGGAAAAACCTTTTCGACTCAGTGTGGTCAACATTGATTATTCATGCCAGTCTTGTATTCAAGTAGATCTCTAGTTTCATGGTTCCAGCCTTGCCAAGTTCCTGTTCTGTGATTCCAAGTGGATTTCTAGTTCCCAGTTTTGCTAAGTTCCTGTTTTGACTATTGGGAGTTTATGCTGCCTTGTGCTTTTGGATTTTACAGCCTTGTACTGTGTGTTTTATCTTTGTACCTTGGAAGTTATGAACTAATGGTTACATTTTGAAGTTACCTTTTTTGACTATACTTTTTATATCCTTTTTGTTACTTTATTCTTCAATAAACTGCTTGCTGATAATACTCATCTGGTGTGGTGTTTTAAGGTCAGAGAGGTTCCAACTATGGGATACAACATATATAACCAAGGCAGCCAGTGCAAAGTAGTAGTGTGCACTTTGGACTAGGACTATGGAGTCCAGGGCTTGAATTTCTTTGTCACCATAGAAACCCATTGGATAACCCTGGGCAAGTCACACACTCGCAGTGGAAGGCAATGTCAAACTGCTTCTGATCAAATATTGACAGCAAAACCTGTAATAGGTTCACCTTAGAGTTGTCATGAGTAATCTATGACTTAAAGGCACACAATAACAACATATATTCAACTGTGCCTCATCATCCTCATTCAATGTGACATATACAGAGATTGGGATTGGGAGGGGATGGTTATAGTGGGGAGGGGACTTCTCTCTTTCTGTCCTTGAATCCCACTGTTCCTATATTCTGTTTCTGGAGTCTTCTTTAACATTTCCAACTACTCTGTTTTCCATTATTTTATTTTGCCTCTAGGAAAGATGCCTGCATTTCTTAGCTTCCCTCCCCTTCTCTCTCCCTCTGCCCCATTCCTTTTCTTTAGAAGAGAAGTGAGAATTATAGGTAGGAACCAGCCAGCTTTATGGAGAAATTCATTCCCAGAAATCCCATTTCTGTGAAACAATGCAACTGGAAGATATGTGCTGATAGGGAACAAGCAGCAACACATTTGTCCAAATTACTGCTACTCTAAGGGCCTTTTGTGATAAGCTTGGTAGTTGTTATTTTTTTGAGGAAGCAATTTTCATATTTAAAAACCAGCAACACAGAAACAGGCTACAATTCTCAACAGAACATTGTATTCGGAGGATGGAGGGACCTTCAGCAAGCTTCTATCTGTAAATAATAGAATAAATTATGTGAAGATTGGTCTGTGAAGAGCTCACCTCACTGAGCCTTTTGTAGACCTGTCTTTCTATTTCATATATTATTCAGTTCCAAACATTTCATGCAAAAAAACCAAACCTGAATGTGATGGAAGCTAGTTTCCTCTACTTCTCCCCACCTCCATCCTGCCATGGTATTTTGTCCTGCTTATTTATTATGCATATCTTGGCCTGCCTCAGAGAACTGGATGCTATTTAAATTCAATTATGGTGAGGTTAAGCTCCCCATTGTAGTATAAGCTGAGTAAATTTAGAAGCAATGGAGAGTGAGTGAATAGGTGCATTTGTCTTGTCTCCATTAAATTATACTGTAGTGAGAAAAGTTTCCTGGGAATAAAACAATTATTGAGCAAAATGAAATGGGCTAGAGTTGTTTGCCTTGCTCTATCCCGGATTCACTTTTCTGCTGAAACTATCATTTGGATAACATAAGTGGGTTGATCAGAAAACAAAAGAAATCCAGTTATGAAGCTGAAAAAGGGACTCTGTCAATGCTCTGGATCTTTCTAGATAGGGCACAATGCAAGTCAGGGGAGATGAAGGCTCCTGGCAAGAATGTAAAAGTCTTCTCACTTCCTTATGTTGAGATTCCATTTAGTATCTGTGTACAGGCAATTCCTGAGTTACAAACAAAACAGGGGTGAGACAGCAGGAAGTGAGAAAAATCTGCCCCTTGGAAGGGAAATTCACTCCTGAAAAATTTATTATGGGAAGAAGGTGTCTGCAGTGAAGTTTTATCACCAATGTTTGTTTCCACAACAAGCCTTTTTTTTTTTCAAAATCCAATTATCACAGTGGGGTGAAATCCTCTGAACAGGGGCACAGACAGCAAAAAAAACACCGTAGGAGTGTTACCCTTCCCTATGCTATCCAAAGCTTATATATCTCTATCTATCTATCTATCTATCTATCTATCTATCTATCTATCTATCTATCTATATGGCTGGAGTTACACGTATAAATGTACCTGTTCTGACTTATAAACAAACTCAACTGAAGAACAAACCTGCAGAAACTACCTTGTTGATTACTTGGGAATTGCCTTATTTTAGGGCCTGGTAGGATGTAGTGGTCTGACTATTGAACTAGGACTCTGAGAGACCCAGGGTTCAAATTTCTACTCAAAAACCATTGGACGACCTTGGGAAAATCACACCCACTCAGAGGAAGGTGATGACAAATACTCTCAGAACAAATCTTGGCAAAAACAACCTCCATTACTCCTTTATCTTAAATCAGAAACATCTTGAAGGCACACAACAACTTCAGGTCTCAAAGGAAAACTTGTCCTTAAAAACTGTCAGGCGTACGTTATTGCCCTGGGCAATCCTTAAACTTATTGTTTACAGAGATGACCTGTGGCAAGATTGACAGGCATATTTTGTACCACCATTGCCTAGTTATTTATTTGTTATAAAAATATATCACTTATATCCAGTGGCTTGAAGGCCTCATTCAAGATTCCTCTTTGTCCTCATAAACCTTGAAAGATAAATTAGACTGAGTGTTTGACTTGTCCAAGGTCTCCCACTAGATTTCTTAACTTGGTCAGGGTTAGAATCTGCTTTTCCCAACTTCCAGTTCAATATTCTGGGCACTATATCATTCTGATTCTATGACCCCAATACAGAAACCAAAACAAGACAATTAGTTGACTCCTACCCTTTCAAAAGGCTAATTGACATTAGTTACATTATGTTCCTGAAATCTTCATTCTTTCAGTTACCTTTTTAATAGAGGTGACTGAATATTTAAAGAGGTAGCATTGGCAATTTCCTGACAAAGTATAGGTGGGGTATCTACTGCATTGCATAAATCTTAAACAGTTATTTAGATCATAAAAACCTTGTAGATAACTACAGACTGTTCCAAAAGAAATGGAATGCCATCTTTTATTATCTTGTTGTGAAACCTATGCAATGGACAAGATGGCGCCCTCACTGGCGCAGTGGGTTAAACCCTTGTGCCGGCAGGACTGATGACTTGAAGGTTGGGTTGCTGACCTGAAGGTTTCCAGTTCGAATCCAACCCAGGGAGAGCACGGATGAGCTCCAGCTCCATGTGGGGACATGAGAGAAGCTTCCCACAGGGATGGTAAAAACATCAAAACATCTGGGTGTCCCCTGGGCAATGTCCTTGCAGACAGCCAATTCCCACAGCAGAAGCAACTTGCTGTTTCTCAAGTTGCTCCTGACATGGGAAAAATAGTGGTCAGGAGGACCACTGTCAAAATAGAATACGGAAAAATGAAATAGTTTCCCAATTTTGGGGGAAGGGTGTCTGACAAGGCTGCATATTATATCTCTATTTAATTTTTATGCATAACAAATCATATGGAAAGCAGGATTAGACTTAAAGGAAGGATATGTGAAAACTGGAGGAAGGAACATCAATAATTTAAAATATGCAGATGGCATCACATTACTGGCAGAAAATAGCAAAGATTGAAATGACTACTAATAAAACATAAGGAAGGAAGTACAAAAGCAGGGTTATAGCTGATTATTAAGAAAACAAAAATAGGGACCACAAATGTTTTAAATACAATTTTCTAAACAAATATTTACTTCAAAGTGGATGATGTAGGCATTAAATATTTTAAACTATTATTACTTTAACTTAATCATCTAAAGAATGACTGGAATCACAATTAATAACAGTAAGAAAATAATTGCATTTTGTAGATATATGTTTACTTCCATATTGATTATTTCCAAAATTTCCTGTTTGTCCCTTGTTGTAACCATGGTCTATAAATTTAGTGAACTGCCATAAATGGGATTAGGACATAGCAAGCCTGAACTTTCACTAGAAGCCAAAATGATGAACTTGAGGCTATCATACTCTGGACATATCATATAGCAATATGACTCATTTGAAAAGATTATCATATTCCAGAATAAGAGAAACTGGACCTCATCACATTAAGGCAAATTCGGCGGCATGCAACATTTCACCTTCCCATTTATGACGGAGCCCACTGGCTCTCATCCCATGACACACTGCAACTTCTGGCAGATCTTTGTTGTAGAAGGGAAGGCGAAGCAACACATGCTGCAGCAACAACACAGGATGCCTCCCATGTTGCCTTGGATCAACAGGGAGAAGCCGGGTGGCAGACATCTCAGCCCGTGGGATGGGAACTATGGTGAGTCAAGTGATGTGGGGCGTGGGGCGACAGATTCCCCATGCCCCAGGACGGGCATAGCTGGAATCTCCACAATCCATGACAATTCCGGCAGCCTTTGTGATAAGATCATAAGTCTCTGAACATTGAGTATAAGTTATAGGAAGTGGGCTTCTGCCGTCTGGAGGATTTCAGTCCGCCACTGTAGAAAACAGAATGCTGGGCAAGCTAAGCCTTTCATCAGAGCTCTTTTGATGTTCTAAAGGGTGAAGGGAGTCACAAAGATTACAATGTACTTGAAATGAATGCCAATGGGATTTTCTTTGCAGGACAGTTAGCAGTTGGGGAAGACTTTTGATAGGACCATGGGGCTGAAAACTGGAATAGGGAGGGGAGAAATGGTGCTCAGTCTTTGCTAACCATGAAGAGTCTTTCTTTTTTTGTTGCAGCCAGACAAAAATTGAGTTCCCAACACCTTTTTTAAAAAAAAAATAGCCACTGATGATAATTATGAGTTTAGCTTTCAGTTTCCAGTGATTAGCACCAGAAGTAAATGAGTTCCTTTGCCAGGTAGGAGATTTTTCCTTGTGGTTGCTTGGCAGGATCTCAACCAAGCTGGCACAGATGCGGAAAGAAGCACTGCTATTAAGAGCTGCCTTTGCATTTGCACATCTGAATGAGAAGGTACACCTGAGATCTCTTGAGTGCAGTCCTAGGCTGAGTTACTACTGGCATCATGGCTCACACAGAGAACATGTTTCCTGGCAGAACTGTTAGTCACCCCCGCCTTCTACCTAAACCAGGCGGCTGGAAGGAAATGCTCTCAAATGCAAGATGGCTTTGGATGGAGTCCAAATAGAACAGCTTGGTGTTTGTGCTTTTCCACTGTAATAATTGTGATCTAACAATAAAGTTCAATTTGCATTTGTAAACAATCTGGGCTTCCCTTTGAAATGCTTGCTTAAGAATTGGCCCCATGAAATGCTAAGCAAAGACAGCATAATGAGTTTTGCACACACACACACAAGCTTGCAGGAGATGTAGATTGGATACAACCTACATACTCCATGACAGGGGTTTTGTATCCCCCTTTCCCCATTTAGTTTATTTAGAATTGCAGCTAGTACCTTTTGCATTGCTCATTTTAATGTTTGTTTTGATCCATTTTCACACCCCCAGAGAGTTTATTTTCTCCATTGAGATCTCCACTCTAAATGTTGCTTGGCACAAGAGAGGTAGTGATTTAGAAGGACTATATCATTACATCGAAATGCATTGCAAACAGGAATTCTGTATTTTTGGCGGGGAAATGAGCCTGTTATTGAATCTTTGACAAGAGCTCAAAATGTAGAAATTTAGCCATTGGACCTTATCCCACAATTTAAGAGCATTACAGGAAGAGCTAAATATTGTGTGTTTGGCCACTGCAAATGTTTTGGCTCAATGCCAGTAGAAAAATGGTAAACTTAATGGAAAACGATTGAATACTAGTTCAAGAATGCCTTTCATACCATGAGCTTATTTGTGTGCATCTGTGGGTGTGATGGCTGGAGGATTTTGAGAGTTGGAGCCCAAAAAGCATTTTCAAGCTTTCCTCTATACTAAGGACTACAGCTCAACTCACATGCCACACATCCAGGCTGGGTCTATATTGCCCTATATCTCAAGTGCTGCGGTTTGTGAAGAATCTGATGCTTCAGAGGATGAGGAAGGGGATTTTGTGAGGTCTTGGGAGAGGTTTTTGGGGGGATAGAAGTGGCATAAAGAGAGGTGTTAGTGAATTTCCTTGGAGTTCTTAGGATGTTATAGAAAGCGAAATCTGTTCCCATGAGAATCTGTCAGAGTTTGCTCCTGAGAGGAGTGTGAGTCTTTTCCTAAGTCAGAGTGGCTGCAGCTGCACCAAGAGAATGTGAAAGAGAGACAGACTCACTTTTCCCAGCAGCTTGGAAATAAGCAGTGAAGAACCAGGTGTACAAGGAGTGATGTCATGGGAGGGAACTGAGGCTTTTAAGTGGGCTCCAAACGTGCAACTCTTTGTGAGAACAACATTGCATTCCAAGTGGGAAAAACTTTAAAGTTCTATGGCCTTGCTTCATGTGTTCAAGTTTCTGGATTTTGCATCTTGTTCATGTTTTCTTGGTTAAGTTTCAAGTTTCTGGATTCTGATTCCTCTTCATGTCTTCATAGTTTTTCGTCTGGTTTATTCTCTGTTTTGTTCTCAAGTTCTGGATATAACTTTGATCAAGTGTATGGATTTTGCCTTGTTTCACAGTATTGACTCAACTTTTCCAAGTTTTTGAATTCCTGTGGTTTGATTCATGAAAGTGATTATCACATACACTCAGCAACTTTGGAGTTTCTGGATTTATCTTTTGGATTTTTGATTGAATCAAAGAATCATAGAGTTGGAAGAGACTACATGGGTCATCTAGTCCACCCACCTGCTATGGCTATCCAGCCTCTATTCAAAAGCCTCCAAAGAAGGAGTGTCCACCACACACTCCGAAACAGAGAGTTTCACTACTGAACAGCTCTTACAGTCAGTAAATTCTTCCTAATGTTCCTGTAATTTGAACCTATTGTTCTGAGTCCTAGTCTCCAGGGCAGCAGAAAACAAGCCCACTCCCTTGTGACATCCTTTCACATCTTTATACATGACAATCATGTCTTTTCTCAACCTTCTCTTATGCAGGCTAAACATACCCAGCTCTTCAAGCTGCTTCTCCTAGAGCATGGTCTCCAGGACTTTGATCATTTTAGTCACCCTCCTCTGGCCATCACCTTGTCAATACCTCTCTTGAAGTGTGCTGCCCAGAATTAACACAGAGTTATTCCAAGGGAGGTCTGAACAAAGCAGAATAGAGAGGCACCATGACTTCTCTTGATCTAGATACTATGCTTCTTTTGATGCAGACCAAAATCCATTGACTTTTTTAGCTGCTCGTGTTCAACTTCTTGTCTATTTCCATACTTCACTGTATATTCTGAACAAAGCTTAACTCCTAGGAGACTGCCATATATAAAGTAGGATAGTTGATTCCTGTCTGTCTCCAGGGTTCCAGACAGACAGGAATCACTCCAGACTCATCTGCCATTGTTTGGGATTGAATTTGGTACTTCTCAATTCAAAGCACAGACTACTTCTGAGCTACTGAACATCTATGTGCTCTATTCAGAACGTATTGAATCTCTGTTCAGAACCTGTGTGGAGTATAACTTGAGTTTCCCCCTATGTGTACTCATTCCTCATACATAAATGGTCTACAAAGGATTGGACACCATGGCGTGGAAATAAATTTGGAGGAGGTGCATATTACTTTTTTAGTTATTGCTTTTAGATGGTGAATAACATCTCAAGGTAACCACACATATGTTTTCTGTGAAAGATATACTTGTGTAACACAAGTTTGTTTAATGTTAGCATCCATTTTGAAATCATTGTGCATCCTGGTTTCATTAAAGAAATATAAAAAATGTCCTTATGTCTTGAAAATTTTAAAGACATGAGTTACCTTGTCCATCCTTGATCTAAAGTATGTTTAGATAGAGATTCATGCTTAGTAATAACACAATATTGGTGTGATTATTTTGATGACTTTCTCTGGTGTCCAAAATATTCAGGCATTTTCGTACACAATGTTGTATGTATTAGATTCAAATTAAGCCCACACATACCTCTTTACAGAAGATTTAACAACTCTGCATAGCAACTACTCTAGTTAGCATTAGAATCCCCAGCTGCTGATTGGGATTCAAATCCTCATTTTATCTGTATGGGCATGAACCGAGAGCATACTCTCTTTTTCCACTTCTTATCTTTGACCCAGTTCGGTTTTTTTTTTTTAACTTTGCTTAGGTTTTTAATTTATGTTTAATTAAACGTTGACATTATTGCTATTTTTTATGTTTATTGTGATGTGTTTTTATCTTCTGACGATTATAACTACCTGGGCTTGGCCCCTTGTAAGCCGATGTTGTTGTCATCGGCGGCAGCAGCATCTATGAAAGTAGACCAGCAGCTATGGATCAAAACAACTGAATATTTAGTCTCCTTGAAAATATGACTTTATCTCTGTTTTGTCTTTCGACATACTGAGACTATAAGTATGTAAAGTCTAACAGGCTTCATGCCACTACCCAAAAGAGCATATTATCCCAAAAATTGTTTAAAGCTTGAAATTTGTTAGCATATCAAACATCGTCATTATCTGATGCCCGCCTAAACAGTGGTTCACACAATTTGTTCCAAAATTGATCATGCCCCAATCCATATCCTGCTAAGAGGAGATGCTGTGGCATTGCGTAGAATCCTCTCAGTGTCAAGATGAATAGATTTCTATTTTTACAGTGGCAGCCCAGGTTGCCCCTGCAGCCGAGCTTCTGCTCAGTTTCACTCTCCTGCTGCTAGAGGCTAGGAAGTGTGCTGAGGTGTAGAGACAGCACAGAGGGAGGGCTTTCTACAGAATGCTTTTTGCTATCTTGGTTGAGATCCCCCCCCCCCCCCCTAAATTCTGATCTCCCAGACATTTTCACTTACATTTTATGCTGCGGTTTTTTTCCCACCAGTGAGCATCCATTTAAAGCATATTTGAAATGCATTAGACCTCCACTGTTTTTCCCAAGAGTAATAGTGCACAGCTTTAAAGATGGGCTGCTTTTTTCTTGCTTTAACTAAACTTGCTAGAAATAGAGTCATCCTTCCACATTTGCAAAGATTAGGTGTGCAGGGCCTCCATTAAAGTGGATCAACTGTGAATGTAAATAAAAATAGTGAACCCTTTTTTCAACCTAAGAAAATTATTATTATTATTTTATTATGACACAGCAAACAAGATAGATATGCTGAATTTCGTATCACAAAATCACAAGTCAAACACTTCCCAAGTGTCTAGGACTGTGTGATGTATTTTCGGATGATGCGTGCAGATCCCAGCAGGGTGGCCTTTTGCAATTGGCAGATCGTAATTTTGTCAATGTCTATTGTTTTCAAATGCCGGCTGAGATCTTTTGGCACGGCACCCAATGTGCCGATCACCACCGGGACCACCTGCACTGGTTTCTGCCAGAGTCTTTGAAGTTCAATCTTGAGGTCCTGATAGCGGCTGAGTTTTTCCTGTTGTTTTTCGTCAATGCGACTGTCATTATTATTATTATTATTCCCCTTCTTTAATACGTATTTTAACAATATTTCAAACACCTGTATAGATCTTATGTTTATCTTCAGCACTGTGAAATCAGGGAGCTAACTTGATATTGAGTCATTTTTATTTTACAATTGGTATTCAACTGGAGTAAGAAGGCAAACAGAAAAATCCTGGTAAACAGAAGTAAGACTTTGTGTCCTCTAGATATTTTCAAACACAGTTCATAAATCTGTTGGTATTGAACCTGCTAGATAAGACTGGTAGGAGTTGTAGGCCAGAAAAACCATTAGGCTACCATTGCAGTAAAACATGTAGAGATATTGCTTCTGAGAAAATGATTTGATTCCCCCAATGTTCTCATTGGATTTCTAAACAAGGCCAGCCTCAACAATCATTCTAAGCAGGTGGGAAGCAAATTTGGATGCATTCTAGCAGAGAAGTGTGTTACTCACAGACTGCTAAAGCTTGTGCATTCTTTCTTTCTGATTATTAGAGTAGCAACTCAGTATGCTTGAAAGGTAATTTGTTTGCTTTCAATAATTCTGTATAGTTCACCCACTTTCCATGGTACTAATTTGTCTAGAGAGCATAGAATATTCAGGAACTATGTCCACATAATGCTGATAGATGCAAGGTTTTAACTTACCTTTCAAAACAGTTACCCAACTATGAATAAAAAAAGAAACAGAAGGGTGTGGAATGGTAACTTCAATGACCTGAAGTCTTATTCAGGCATGCCTGAATGACAACTGGTAGCTGTTCCTGTGAATGGACTCACTGAGAAACCATGTGTCTGAAGTGACATAAAGAAATAGGAAAGATTTTTAATATGGTATTATTGTTGTGGGATTGTGCATTCACAAAGCCAAGGTCATTTCTAGATAGTGCAGCTTGATTTATGCATGCTCATAGATGTCTATGGTATGTGGAGAAGAATTAGAGATCCTCCATTGCAACTTTTTACACAGAATTAGAAACTTTCTACACTTCCAACAGTTATTTTGTATATTTTCATCATGTACCACCTATGCATCACTTTGAACCAGTTTTCTTTTAGGTCATATGAGTATGTTTGTTTTAATTTGTTGTTCCATAGGTATTCCCATTCTCCCGATCTAATTGTTCTCCTGATGTTTGTAGCCCATTTTATCATGCAGTCTTTGACCTGTTCTGTTTCCGCTGACTACTCTAATATTTTCTTGTAGATTTTTGTTATTGTTTTCTTCTCTGATTTCATTATTTTATTCCAAAATGTTTATTCCTCGTGAAGCCCTTCTGTTTATCCTTATTAAAATGTTATTTTAATTGTCTATGTTGGAGCCAAGAAAAAAATTGTATTTTAATTTAATTTCCTCTTGTGATTTCATCTCAAATGTGTTATTTTTTTCTGTTGGAAGTGTGGAAATCAAGAAGGAACCTTCTACCGCATGTGGTGGTTGTGTACCAAAGCAAAGAAATATTGGAAAGAGATCCATGAAGAATCCCAAAAAAATGGAGATACATTTACAAATGTAGTATTACTTACTAGGGATTGTAGATGTGAAGATAGAACCAAACAAAGAAATATTTTGTAAGTATTTAACCATAATGGTGAGAATAGTATATGCCAGGAAGTGGAGACAACAAGAAATACCCACAAAAGAACAATGGCTAAACAAAATTTTAGCAGTGATGAGCATGGACAGATTGACTCAACTCCTAACATTTATTTATTTATTTATTTATTTATTACAATATTTATATCCCGCCCTTCTCACCCAACAGGGGACTCAGGGCGGCTTACAATAAAACACACATATAAAAACCGTACAATACACTATAAATCAGATAAAAAATTAACTTACATAAGACATGACATCAAGGAAGACCTAAGAAGGTGACAGATTGGCAAGCATTCAAAATATATATGCAGAGAAAAAAACAAGACTTTAGTCATATAACTAATATGAAAAGGACACGTCTGTGGACTAAGATACAAATAGAAGGAGACGATACTATTATAGGACATGAAGAATACAAACCCGGCAAAGAAGAAGAATGGAAGTACAAAAATGTTTTCTTTCAATTTTTCCTTTTTTTCCCTCTTTTCCCTTTTCTCCTTACTGTATTTCTATTTCTTTTAAGCTTATCTATATAAAATCTCAATAAAATATATTTAAAAAAAAGAATTATAAACTTTTTATAGTGTTAATGGTGAACCTCAAGCCATGAGTCCTAATGCAGCTGTCCAAAACCAGGCCTCAGTGGTACTCTCCTTCTCCACAGCACAGTCATTTGGTGATATTTCCATGTCTTGTATGTTTTCCCCATACTAAAGTACCACAATTGCTGTTAGTGAGATCCTTGTGGCAAAATAAGCTGGTATTTTTATTTCCACCATATTGCTTTTGGTCTTGCCCACCACAGGAATGTGGGCCTTGAGAGCTTCTCTAATTTTGCATTTGAGCCACAGGCTGGAAGAGGTCCCCTCACCCTTGTTCGAAGGGGTGATGTCTGGCTATAAGAGAGAACAGCTCCAGGTGGGACAAACAGATGTGGCTTATCCTTGCTCGTTCTAGCCTCTTTTTGCCCGTTATTTCTCTGCTTAGTGCTGAAAACCCTGGATGACTCTCCAAACATTATGACTGGAGACCCATAGCACCTGTTGGGAAAGTCAGAGGCAGCATTATGTACACACTTCTTCCCTTGTGAATTACATCTACAGTTTTCTAAGGCATGCTTTCCAACTCAAGTACCTTCATGAGGATTTGAAACTGCCTGTCTCTGAAACCTCAGAGGAGCCCATAGAGGGTTTGGCCATTCAAGCAAAAGTAATTTATCTCAGTGTGACAAAAGAACATCCCGTCCCCAATTAAATGCCACTGAGAAATATGTGTCCAGACATTTTGAATAGAGAGTCTCTGTGGTTTTTCACTACTAGGTGTATATGCTTTTCCTATCCCTCCAGGATGGTATGAGATGAGATTTTGGCAGCACAAAGTGTCTGCTTGCAGTCTCACCACAGTGCTGAGATTCATAGTTAAGCACATCACATGAATATGGGTATATGCGTCCCTGCACTGTACCTGCTACACTGTTTAATGCCGTCATTCCCCATCTTGCTGTGCAGACCAGCAAAAGGGCAACTTTCCTCCATGCTGTTTGCCCATATGCAAACATTTCTGCAAGAATCTTTCCCTCCACCGTTGAATTATGGGCTTGAGAGGAGGAGTGGAAACATATGTAGTAAGTACAATAAAGGAGGGCGCTTTGTAAGTACCAGACTTGGTTTCTCAAAAAATGCACTTGTGATAATTTTATTTTTTTAAAATAATAGCAAGCCATGATAATATTTAAATATAGAAAGGTAAAACAAACTTTAAAAAATCAGTTAAAAGAAAAACAAATGCTAGCATCTCAGCAGTTAACCACTTCTTTTAATGCAACCCAACGTAAATGCCAGTCTGAATAATGCTATTTTATTTCTTCACTTCTGAGCAACTCAGACATGAGCAATTGTTTGAGAGGTGAAGGGAACGAAGACGGAAAGAGGATCAAGTGAGTAAAAAAATACTGTTGGGTTTGTGAACCATGTTGTGTTGAAGATAGGCTAACAGATATTGTTTAAAAATAGGAAGGCCAAATTACAAGCGGTATGGAAGATCTAAGGCCATGTCTCCATTCAGAAGAGGAGAAGCTTCATTTGGTTGTTGTATGTCTTTCGGGCTGTGTGGCCATGTTCCAGAAGTATTCTCTCCTGACGTTTCACCCACATCTATGGCAGGCATCCTCAGAGGTTGTGAGGTATGGATAAACTGAACAGGTTTAGGCAGAATGCATCATGATTTACAAGAGTTGTACTTGACTTTCAGAGAACACTGGTAATACAACCAACGATGGATCTGGACCAAACTTGACATGGATAATGGGACTTGCAGTACCTTACTGATACTGTGATGCCTGCCATAGATGTGGGTGAAACGTCAGGAGAGAATACTTCTGGAACATGGCCACACAGCCCATAAGACATACAACCACCCTGTGATCCCAGCCATGAAAGCCTTCGACAACACATTGAAGCTTCATTTGGCTTTTTGAGTGAATCTGAGGCTGCATCTACACTAGGAGTCCCCAAAATAAGGCCTACGGGCTGAATCAGGTCTGCCAAGGTCTTTCCCAACCCCCTGCCACTACCACCACATGTGCATGCACACACACAGCTGGCATGGCGCACTCACACACGCACACAGTAGTGGCAGAAAGTGCATGTGTGTGGCGAAGGTGAGTGAGGGAACGGTGGCAAGTGTGTGGCTGAGGTGGTGGTGAGTGCGTGTGTGTCAGTGTGCAGTGAGGGTGAATGAGTGTGAGCGGTGGTGGCAGGTGTGTGGCACAACCAATGCATGATGCACATCCAATGCATACACAGATAGCGCACATGCACCCGCATACAATTAAAGTCTAGCCCCCAATAGTCTGAGCGACTGTGAACCAGCCCTCCACCTAAAAGGTTTAGGGACACTGTCGAATTAATGCAGTTTGATGAGAGTTTAAGTAATTTGGCTCAATGCTTTGGAATTCTGGGAATTGTGGTTTAGTGTGGCACCAGCATCCATTGGCAGACAAGGATAAAAACCTTATAAGGATATAGAACTCCTGTAGCATTGAGTCATGATAGTTAAGGTTGTGTCTAACTACATTCCATCTGCAGTGTAGATCAGGCATGTGCAAACTTTTTCCTCCATGGGCCGGAGGAAAAAGCCCAACGGACCTCATCCAGCCAGCAGGGCTTAGTTTACCCATACCCTGGATCTACAGTGAAGCACTGTGAAGCTGTGTAGTTATTTGCCCTTCCAGTCACATATTGTTTACTTGGATTAAAGTCTCCCTGAGACCCTTCCCAATAAGAAGCTAACTTTAATGTACTAGCTTCCTTTTCAGTCACTGCTAGCTGTCTTGTTCAGACATAAACCTGACTTTACCTATGGATTCATTTTTTAAGGAGGAATTCCTTTTGGAGTGGTATCTGTCATGAGCAAAATCACTGTGAAGTGATATTTCATAGTCTGGGGTTTTTCTGCCCTAAGGAGAACATCGTCTCATTTCCTTCTCTTCTATGCTGATATATTCTCTTCTGGGGGTGCAGTTTTTTTTCACTACCTGTTTTTCCATCTAAGAGGCAGAAAATCTTTCTGAAACAGGGTCCAGACAAAAGCAAAACAACACCCATCACAGCAGCCCCCTACAGTGCTCTACTACAAAAACAGAGAAGTAACCCCCTGCTGAGTTGCAGAACACCCAGTCTTCCAGGAAAATGAACAGAGAGACTAAAGAAAGAGAAGATCTTGTTTGGGAACAGTGCGCTTGCTGAATAGGATGCAAAAAGGAAGGGAGAAGGTTGGGTTTTCCGGTCTAATGAGTGAGGATACAAAATTGAACAGGTACTGTTAAGACAGCGAACAATCTGTAGTCAACAGGGGTGACCTAGTTTATTGTAAATCTCATGGCTGATTTGCATGACCGGTTCATACATTGAGCATCTCATTCTGTTTAATTATTGCAAGCATTCCAAAGAAAAGGAAAGAAAGTGTGAGCAGAAAGAGAGAGAAGAATGGAGAAAATGAGAAGGAAGGTTCTTCTCTTTCTAGGCTTAGTGAGTTATTTGTTTTAATTGCAATACCATAAGAGCCTAGAACTAGCTAAGGCTGTTTGATTAGAAATATTTATATTTTAATGGCATCTCAACATTTCAAAATAGAGTCCATTAACAAACACTCTAAAGATATTGCTGCATGCGATAATACAGGAACTGGTCTCCTGCAGCATTTATGCAATGCAGAATAGTAAGTACTTACAGTTGTTTGATGGGCAGCATTGCACTACAGCAGAATTGTCAGTAGCCCCTGACAGTTTCATCATGGGGAGGTGACCTGGCAACAACATTATGTGATAGAAAACATCAGCTGAAGTAACAGCTGTGCTACTGTGGCGGTTTGCCATCTCCAAGAGATAAAGCCCAAAAGAAAGAAAGACTTGCATAAGTATGCTTTTAACATGCATCTAAAGCAAAGAATAACTGAAATACTACCGGAAGACTTAGAAACACAAGAACAGCATCTGAAACCAGAAAATAGGAAACTGAATTTTTTTTGGACTTGGCATATCCCAAACAAAATAGTTAGCCAAAATTAAACGTGTTGAGTGGCTGGCACTGTATAGTTATGGATGTGTATTTATTTATTTATAGTGACAGAACCGAACTGAGGGTACATGTTGTAATGTATTTGAAAACACAAAGTTTTTAAAAACTTGGCATTATACTAAATGTCCTTTGACAAGTAGCTGGTTGATTGGAGTGCCTTTGCTGTTGCTATAAGAAGGTCCTGCATTGTGCATGTGGCAGGGCACAGACTGCATTGCAGTAGGTAGTCTGTGGTTTGCTCTTCTTCACACCTGCATGTCGTGGATTCGCCTTAGTAGCCCCATTTCTTAAGACAGGCTCTGCATCTCATGGTGCCAGAACGCAGTCTGCTCAGTGCCTTCCAAGTCACTCAGTCTTCTGTGTGCCCAGGAGGGAGTCTCTTATCCAACATCAGCCACTAATTGAGGTTCCGGGTTTTAGCCTGTCAGTTTTGGACTCTCGCTTGCTGAGGTGTTCCTGTGAGTATCTCTGTAGATCTTAGAAAACTATTTCTTGATTTAAGGCAAGTGAAAGCCAAAAAGTGTGGGTTCCAGTTACCATGAACACAGCATTCATAAACTAAAAACTAGCTTATTACGATTTGTACATGTGTGGTACATCATAGTTTACTTGCAGGAATAATACTTTTATTGATTTATATCTCACATTTCAACCATGAAGGGGACTCATACTTCAGAAAGAACAAACCTTCAATCAACAAACCATAACCTAAGCATGATGATTATTCATGAACCTTATCACTGAATTACTCTACTCTGCTATCTAATGCAGTAGTTTCAACAAGGCATTAGGAGCACCTCTCAAGGATTTCAGCTTGGAGTCTTTTCCCGAATGTTGAGTTCTGGAGCTGAAGTTATTTGCATGCAAAGTAGATGCACTACTACAGAACTATGGCTGAGCCCCAGGTCTGTATATGCCAGGATGGAGGAAGGAAGGAAACAATTTCAGTTGCCTTTTCCCTCTAGAGAAAAGCAGCCCCCATCTCTAAGTGAAGGGAAGAATAAGTTGACCAATCACTTGAAAACTCAATTCTGTTATTCTTTTGCATTCATTCTTTGAATTGGTTTCAGACTCAGTGTGTGTTGGGTGGTATGCGTGAGAATAAGAGATGGCAAGAGCAATGGAGATGAGGAAAGAAACATCCAAGAATATCATTTTGCTTCTGAAACTTGTCTCCTGCAGAGATGTAGGGACAGGTGCAACATGAATATTCAATGCAACCCATCAAGTTTGAATTCAGCTGCCAGAACTGCAGGAGGCAAAGTCAGCCTCACTTATGATCCAACTAGTTTTAATCCAGAAATATTTTGTCTTGCTTTTTATTGCTTGGAATCTGGTAATATTGTGGGTGCTGGTTTGCCATCCTATGCTTGACTGACAATTGAATAATTGTCTAATTTAATTAGCTGATTTCACCAGTGGGAGTAGATGACAGGAGGCGCTCTTCTCAACCATCTCAACTAAAGTATATCCACAAGTGAATGAGGATATCCGTTTTTTTCCTTAAGAACCATGTCTCTTCGTCTTTCTCAGAGTGACAGCTTTCTTCTTCCTTTGCCATCTTCTCTCCAATAACTCTCTGCCACTACCATATCTCTAAAAGTTGTATTCATAAACCCTCTCTCCACTTCTTCAAGACACTTCTTTGAGGCAATGGAAGATGGTGGTTTCCATGTCAGTGGAGTGATGAATCCACTCTTTGGTTTTGGTTAGCATTAGAAGAGTTGTCTAAGGTGCTGAATCTATAAGGAGAAGAGAGTCCAGCACTTTGAAGAACTCCTTCAAAACCAGGGTTGAAACTTAGATTTGCCAATTCACTGACTTGGGAACCACCAACCACAGCTGATTGAAGGTGATGAATTTATAGCCTGAAAGGCAGGACTCTGTTCAGAAATTCTACACAGGCAGATAGCCATCCATGCAACAGTCCATAGAATACGGTAATCATGGATAGAGAGCTGCAAAGGAAATGATGGAGAGCTAATTCTTCCTTCTCCTGTAGTCCTCACTGAGGAAAATCTTGAGAGTGCCTTGGACCGCAAGAAGATCCAACCAGTCCATACCCCAGGAAGTAATGCCCGGCTCCTCACTGGAGGGAAGGATATTAGAGGCAAAGATGAAGTACTTTGGCCACATAATGGGAAGACAGGAAAGCTTAGAGAAGATAATGATGCTGGGGAAAAAGGAAGGAAAAAGGAAGAGAGGCTAACCAAGGGCAAGATGGGTGGATGGTATCCTTGAAGTGACTGGCTTGACCTTGAAGGAACTGGGGGAGGCGACGGCTGCCAGGGAGCTCTGGCGTGGGCTGATCCATGAGGTCACGAAGAGTTGGAGGCGACTGAACAAATAAACTACGGAAACACATTGTGACACATTAAAAAAAATGGTTTGCCATTCCCTTAAAAAGGATTGGAAGGAGTCTGGGGGTGGGTGAAACTAAATGCTTTTTTAATGCTTTTAGGCAAAAACATCTTTAAATCACTTCGCCATTAATATAAAATCATCAAAATTGGGTCACTCAGGAGAGCTTGGGGGGACTGCTAGGGAGTGTCTGGGTCTCAGGAACCACATGTGGCTCACAGCATGCATTTTTCCACATCTCTTGTAAGACAAGAAATGGGGTAGCTTTTTACTTTCATAACTGTTCATTTGGTTGGCTTGTGCACATGAGAACTTGGGAGGTGGGATGGTTCTGATTTTTTGATAACAGCATGACCTGGCTATAGAAGAAAGGAAGAAGCAGCAGGCATGGCTCCACCTTGCCTATGCCCAGAAGGAGATGAAAGGCTCTTCCTTCATCCCAACTGCCATTGCCCTGGCTGCGGAAAGGAAAAAGAGGAGGCAATGTCTACCAGATGTAATCCCCTCCCATGCTTCTTTTGGTTTTGTGTCATGTTTTGATTAGATTGTTATCTGGAGGGAAGGAAACAATTTTGTGGTCCATGTACTTGTAAAACACCATATACGGTGATGGTGGAGGAGGAAGAGAAACAAAGGAGGAGAATGAGAAGCAGGAGGAATGTCTGGGATGCCCCTAACCTACCAGCCCTAGAGCCAGGATTTGTGTCTGCATATTCTGTGCCTAAGTATTTTTAAATACACCAGATATTACAAGTCTTTAAAAAAATCTAAAATCAGGCAGGTACAGTCCCCTATGGCCTTTTGGGAGTTATACTTGACTGGAGTAGTGCTTGATGTATTTGTTATTTATTAAAATATTTATATCGCCACCCTATATCAAACGATCTGAGAAACCAAAAAATTGGCTTAGTTTTCGAGTAGCAGAGAAATGACAATGCAAGCTAAGCATTCCAATTATTTTTATGTTGCAGTTACATCATGCCATTGAAGGCAGTCTGTCAGTGACTTTCTTCTTACACTTACGTGATTGTTCTCAGCAAGAGCTTGGGAAGGTTACTCTATCAAGAGGTTCTGCAGCATACTGTCTCTTCTGGCAAATAAATCATGCACTGTAAGCACTTAACATAAAAAGGTTTTAAAAAACAGTTGCTGTTTCTTCTTCACAACTCCAAGAATAAAGCACTGGGCCTGCAAAGCAGCGTTCTTCTCATATGAAGAGCTGTGGAGATGGGCTGCACTTGGCTTTCTTCTCCCAGTTATTATCCTGGCTCTTGGCCAACTAGGTCAGGCTTGAAAACTTGGCAAGGCTGCCTTAGCAAAAAAAAAATGTTTTCTAGAGTGCAAGAAGAAGTCTAGTATGACAGTTGGGCATGCTATTTTCCTTGTGTTCCTGTCTCTCACTTGCTGCTCCAACCACTCTTCCCACTAGCCATGCCCCCTGAACTCTTTGCGTCGATGGGAAGATCTGCATAGAGAGTCATATGCACACACCTTTCATTTAGGAAGTTATTCCAGCTATGAAGACTACCCAACTGCGTTTATATGGCATAGTAATCAAGGGGCAGGCCATGGGCTGGTTGATGTTTTGGTTGAGATAGGACACAACCAGGGGCGGTTGACACGTAAGGCAATTTAGGCAGTTGCCTTGGGCGCCACTATTTGGGGGGCGCAGTTGAGGCACCTCAGCAGGTGGCAGGACTGATTGGTAAATTGCTGGCGAGATGGGCGGCCGCCCGCTTGCGTCATGCGGCTGCTTGGCTCTGCCCCGTATCCTTCGAGGATATAGGACGAGGCCAAGCAGCTACATGGCGCATGCACAGTGGTCGGAGAGGGCTCCCTGCCCATCTCTCCCATCCGCCAGAGGCGGTCTGAACACCCAGTTGCATCCCGCCAGGTGAAGCGGCTAGAGAGCGGCCGCATGGCGCAAGCAGCAGTGCACGCGCTCGCTGCTCTCCAAATACTTCACCTGGCGGGAGGCTGCCTCCCACCGGGTGAAGCGGCTGGAGATCACGTGTGCCGCCGCTTCTGACAAGGCTGCCGCCGGGTGAAGCAGTTGGAGAGCACACTCTCCAGCCGCTTCACCCGGTGGTAGGCAGCCTCCTGCTGGGTGAAGCAGTTGGAGAGCGGTGAGCATGTGCGCCGCCGCTTGCGTCTTGCGGCCACTTGGCTCCACCCCATATCCTTCGAATATACGGGGCAGAGGCAAGCAGCCGCATGGCACATGCTCAGTGGTTGGAGAGGGCGCCCCGTCCATCTCGCTGTTTGGACCGCCTCTGGTGGATGGGTGAGATGGGTGGGGCGCCCTCTCTGACCACTGTGCATGCGCCATGCGGCCGCTTGGCCCTGCCTCGTATCCTCAAAGGATGTGGGCGGCCGCCCATCTCGCTGCCGGTTTAACAATCAGTCCTGCCGCCTACCTCGGGACGTTTCGCCCACATCTATGGCAGGCATCCTCAGAGATTCTGAGGTCTGTTGGAAGCTAGGAACGTGGGGTTTATACACCTGTGGAAAGTCCAGGGTGGGAGAAAGAGCTCTTGTCTGTTTGAGGCTAGTGTGAATGTTGCAATTGGCCAGCTTGATTAGCATTTAATGGCCTTGCAGATTCAAAGCCTGGCTGCTTCCTCCCTGGGGGTATCCTTGGTTGGGAGGTGTTAGCTGGCCCTGATTGTTTCCTGTCTGGATTTCCCCTGTTTTCAGAGTGTTGTTCTTTATTTATGCTTTTCCTTAATCCCTCCTTATTATCCAACATTTTCACTTATCCAACACTTTTATTTTTCAGTGATTGGTTTGCGGGTGGGGCACCACAATTCTGTTCGCCTACACTTGAAAATTACCTTGGGCTGGCCCTGGTCACAACTCCCTTTCTAGATAGTAGGTGAAGAGCATCTGTGAAAGACATGTACATACAGTGCCACTTACTCAACTGTTTTTATTTTTTTAATAAACTCTCCCATAATCCCTCAGTCCACATGAGTACATGTAATCTGAGAGCTGGAACTCCAAAATGAACCTTCCCACATTCTACTCAGCTGCAACATATCTGCTGTCAGGCAGGCCCTACAATTAGGTGGAGTATGGTGTCCACTTTAAGTACGTAGTAGATTCTGCATCATCACTGAGCCAGGAGAAGATTCATCTCTCTGTCTGATCTCTTTCTGTGTATAGGAGGGAGTGGCATCCTTTGTCACAAACATCAGTTAGGTCTCCAGCCATCAGACCTGGTCCCTATATTTAAGGTGATGGGACAAGATATCTACCTTTTCATTTACTTTTTAAAAATGTACACTAGTTGCTTCCAGATGGCTGCTGTAGGCCTTCCTTGTGATCTGTCAGACTGCCTCATTCCCTCCCCCTACTCTTTTTGGCAGTCTATGCTTTCTTTGTTCCATGACCATTTTTCATGTAAGTTTTCTTCTTTGGCACTCTCGTCAATGTCCAGTTTTCTCTGCCACACATCAGAAATCTGAAGTACGATAAAATATGATTCTGAATTGGGTATAAAATGACACATCTTTACACTTGAGAATTTTATCTCTTTTCTTCATTTCTGCCCTTCCAAACCTTTCTCTCACTCTGATTTCTTTATAGTCTGCATTTTGTTTGATGGCTAAACCAAGGGTACAGAAAAATGTTCGCAGTTTTGACGTCTTCATCAACCACTTCATAATTATGTAAATCTTCTGTGGTAATTAGTTTTCTCTTCTTAATATTCATCTGTAACCCTGCCTTTGCATTTTCTTCCTTACCTTTCATCTGTAGTTCTTCCAAGTATTTGCTGTTTTCTACTAGAAATAGAGTGTCATCTTAAATTATTGATGTTTCTTTCTGCAGTTTTCACACTTCCTTCATCTAAGTCTAATGCATCTTACCATAGGATATGTTTTGCATATAAATTAAACAGAATGATAAAATGCAGCCTTGTCTGGGAACACATCCAAATAGAAATGATTTTATTTCTCAATATTCTGGCCTAACAGAGATCTCTTGTCCAGAGAAGAGGCTAATCAACCAAATGTTGTGTCACACCATAGAACAATAGAATAATAGTTAGAAGAGACCACATGGGCCATCTAGTCCAAACCCCTGCCATGCGGGAAAAGCGCAATCAAAGTACCTCTGACCAGAGGCAATATAGCCTCTGTTTAAAAACCCATGGATGTTTTATTTTTCATCATGCCCAACCAACTCCCCTGAGAAAGGTGAATGTGCATATTGTGTACCTTCAGGTCATTTCTGACTAACATTGGGTTTTCTTGGCAAGATTTCTTCAGAGGGGGCTTGATTTTGCCTTCCTATGAGATGTTGGGGATTGTGGATGATAGATAGAAGCTCTTACGTGTTTCCATAAGCCCAGAGTCACTCTGCAGAATGATGCACCACTCAGCTTTGCAGACCAAATAACACAGGAACTTTTACTGAA
This sequence comes from Anolis carolinensis, assembly GCF_035594765.1. NCBI lineage: Eukaryota > Metazoa > Chordata > Lepidosauria > Squamata > Anolidae > Anolis > Anolis carolinensis. The sequence continues at coordinate 244,002,765 of NC_085841.1, forward strand.
TCCAATAGATCAACAGAACAATGGTATTTAGAATAGTCCCTCTGATTGCTTACAGAAAGCAGCAGTCACAGGCAGTCCTTTCTTAGTCCATAAATATGCTTCAGTGAAGATCAGCAGCAAACAAGGCCTCAGAAATAGTCAGGCCTCTCTGAGTACAGAACCATCTTCTTTCCAGCTAGGGGCCGGGCTGTGGCGCAGCTGTTGAGCAGCTGCCTTAAATCACTCTGACCATGAGGTCATGAGTTCGAGGCCAGCCCGTGGCGGGGTGAGCACCCGTCAATTAAAAAAAAAAATAGCCCCTGCTCGTTGCTGACCTAGCAACCCGAAAGATAGTTGCATCTATCAAGTAGGAGATAAGGTACCACTTATAAAGTGGGGAGGCAAGATTAACTAATTTACGACCTGGAATGAGGAAGTGCCGTCAGTGTGGATGATGAAGCAGCTGCTCCCCCCTGTGGCCAGAATCGAACATCCCCTCAGAAGAACGTTAACTTGCCTCTGCGTGTGTCTCTCAGTCTCTGTTTGATGTGTTTATGGGCATTGAATGTTTGCCCTATGTGTGTTATAATGTGATCCGCCCTGAGTCCCCTTCGGGGTGAGAAGGGCGGAATATAAATACTGTAAATAAATAAATAAATAAATAGTACTCAGAAAAATCACACACACAGAGAGAGAAACCTGTTCAAACTGTTCTCCAGCAGCAGGATAGCAACAGTTGCAAACCAATTCCCCAGGTTCTTGCAATCTCAACCAATCGGCTTCATGCATTTGATTTTCCAGTTAACAGACAAATAGTATCTTTGTAAACCATGACATGAGATTGAGCGGGTATGGCTTGCACAAAATCATGAAATGGGTTTCCATGGATGAACGGCAATTCAAACCCTGGCCTCCAGAGTCATAATCCAATGGCCAAACCACTACATTATGCTGGAGATTTTAGAAGGTTAAGAAACAAATGGCCTTGGAACCACCATCAAGTTTGAATGGTGTACATATTTGAATCTTGTCTCCCTTCCCTCTTTTAAATGGCACATTTCCCATTTCCTGGCTATGCAAAATGAGAGAACATGTTGCTAGAGATGCTGGTTCCAATACTAGGCTGTGGGATTGAACCCCTCTAAAATTATCAGGCCAATTGGACCATCAAGACTTCTAGGTAGTTGCACCCTTCAGGAATTATAAACCAGAAGTATACTAAATGCACACAGAGAGAATATAGGGCAACTGTTGTAGTTGGGTCAGTTCTGGTTAGCACTTAGATAATACTTGAATATCAGGTATTGCAACAAGGGCCGTAGCCATGGGGGGGGGGGTTAAAAGTTCAAAAAAACCCTGGTTTACTTATAAATTGGTTAATCAGTTAAAATTCATGAGTAAACCAGGTTTTGGGGGGAGGGTTGAACCCTCTCAGGGGGACCTTACCACCACCCCACCACCACCACCCCCGGGCTACAGCCCTGATTGCAACCTGTATTTCAAAAGAAGGAACTGGCAAAGTCACATCTGAGTAGAACGCCTTGCCTAGGAAAACTCTATGAAATTCATGAAGTTGCCATAAATCAACTTGAAGGCACATATATAAGCACACACACATTGTAGTAGAGCCCTACTATGAATAAAAAAGACTGCCTTCAATGTTTTTCCTGCATACTGAACTAGGAAGGAAGCCACACTGAATGCATGGAGGAGATTTTTAAGTAGACATAGTTCTTGCAAGAATGTTCATATGAAGCATGATTGAACAGTAGTGGATGGGAATTGTAATTTGACCTCTCCTAACTGTGCCCTACACATTATTTTCTGTGTCACGGTCTTGGTAGAGCTACATATTGTTGCATTTTCTCTTTAGAATCCTATGTGTTCAATCCTGTGTATTCTAGTATTCTCCAGCTTTTGCTTTTAAAGTTGTAAAATGGAGGAACAGATGTGATCAAAGGCCTTATGGGCAAATTTGTACTGATATAATAGGATCTTACCTATTTTTCGGTGCTTGATATGCCAATAATCGCTGGAATATTTTTACTTAATGTATCTTTACTTAGCTAAGTAGCAAAAATGCTAAAATTTCCTAATGGTGACTGGGAAAAAATGCTTATCAGGACACCAGCAAAAGTGCCAGAGAGCATTGCCTATCTAAATACTCAACACATAAGGATAAGTGGGGATCCTGCATCCTAAAATATAAATAAAAATAAAGAACATGGTAAGAGGCTCTGATTTCTAATTTTACAATATCATAGCCATATCCCTGATAGGATAAGGACCGGTAATCTTTCTAGTGAATCGCAATGATGGCATATCAGGAAGCTCAGGGCCCTGCTGTGCAATAGGAATTCCCATTGCACAAAAAAATTCATAGTTATTTATTTATTTATTTATTTATTTATTTATTTATTTATTTGCAGTATTTATATTCCTCCCTTCTCACCCTGAAGGGGACTCAGGGCGGATCACAATGTACACATACAAGGCAAACATTCAATGCCATATGAACATAGAGACAGAGACAAAGAGGCAATTTAACATTCTCCAGCTTCCACCTTCCTGAGGGTATGCTCAATTCCAGCCACAGGGGGAGCAGCTGCTTCCTCATCCACTGTGACGGCGAGTCCTTGATGGATACTTCCTCATTCCAAATGCTGCTGGACAATTTTTATGGTGTCGTAAATTAGTTAAATTAGCCTCCCCGCATAAGTGGTACCTAAATTTCCTACTTGATTAATGCAACTATCTTTTGAGTTGCTTAGGTCAACAACGAGCAGGGCTATTTTTTAATGGTCGGGTGCTCACTCTGACACAGGCTGGCCTCGAACTCATGACCTCTTGGTCATAGTGATTTATTGCAGTTGGCTACTAACCAGCTGTGCCACAGCCCGGCCCTATATGTATATTGGTGCCCTACCCATTGCATAACAGGTTCTATAGCATTCTGATGTCTACTGAGAATTTGGGGATCATGGGGCAATTGTCTTGTTATTGGATCTGTTTTTACAAGGTTCTCAGAGAGGTTCTGCTCCTGAGAATATGAGAATTGAACAACATTGCAATTTACAATCAAAATACGTACACATAAAAATACACCAAGTTATAATAATTCCAATTTTAGCATACACACTGTCATAGGTTTACAAAGTGAAAAAAATTGATAGGCTATTGAACAAATTATAACATTGAGATATATATATATACCAATGTCTAAGTCAACCTCATGTATAAGTTGAAGGCAGGTTTTGGGGCCAAAATTGTGGATTTCAGTACGACCAATGGATAAGTCAATGGTCTTTCCAAGGAGAGCGGAATGCACTAATCCTGCCTCAAAGGGCCAGATGCCCCTGTCCACTGCCACTATTCCCCCACCCAGGCATTCAAAAAAGCAGAAGTAGTGCCACCAAAGAGAGAATAGAGAGGGTCAGTGCTTCTCTTACGTTCTGCAGGAATGGACTGAACTCTTACCTTTTGCCACTCTACTCAACTTTTTTGATAAGAGTTAAGATACAGTACTCACACTGACCCATGGATAAGTTGGGTCGGTTTTTTGACTAAGATTCCTAGACTTATACATGAGTATATAGAACATGTATAAAGTTGTGTTACACAGATGGTGATATCGAATTCTGGCCAATACTTCAATTTAGTATTTAGGTAGAACACAAATTTGTTTATAGCTACTTCCTGTCAGGCCTGAACGTTGTGAATTTTGACTGTTCCTTATTGCTATTTTGAAAATCTGACAGCATTAATCGGCAGCCAGACTTAAAATCCAATTATTCTTTAATTCCACTGTACTCCAAGAAGGAAAAACTCTTCACTTAACTGCATTAGCTTTCTAAAACCATTTTGTCCCCCCCCCCAAAAAAATCAGTTCTGCATTCTTAGCACATACATTTAATTAAAGTGGCATTTCTGCTGTTCCAAGGACCTAAAATCACAGCAGTTAAGACATTTATTCTTAGACATCCCAAACCTCAACCATCTGTTGCAGTACAGCTATTTTTGAAATAACCATTTCATGTTAGCAATGATAAAATACACTTTCTCCCCAAAGGGAGTGCAGTAATTTGCTCTGTATTGGTGCGTGTAAATTTGTTTATTGAAAACATATACTACAGATCATGCAACAAATTGCAAGATAACAAACACATAATAAACCATTAAAATATGCAATCAGACTGTGACATAGATGATAAAATAAGGCAGCGGCTAAAAACATGCAGCAGGCTAAGATCAGAGGAGAGAATTTTTGAACGCTTTGCAGAATACAATGTTGGAAGAGTAAAAATGTATTTAATTTGGTATCGAAAAGACTGCAATATAGGCACCAGACTGGAACTTTGAAGAGTTAAACATTATGGACAGTTTTCTGGATCTAATTTTTGGAATCCAGAAATTAGTTTTTTCAGTCTCTGACCCAGATACATCTCATTAAAGAGAGCATTCTATAACTTGGGTGCTTGTACCATAAGAGCTTTATTCTTTGGTATAATATTTTCCATTGTTGATAAAGAAGGCACTTGGAGAGGAGTGTCTGTGGAAGATTTTAGACTACCATCTGGATGATACAGGGAGCAAGATAGGCTTTTATGTAGGTATTTAGGTAAGTACCATTCTATTAATTTGGGGTTGCAACAGAAGTGAATAGACAGGTAGTGCAAGCATTATAAAATAGAGGGAATTGGATTAAAGTGATTCTATGAGTTTAAAATTCAGGTAGGTATATTCTATTTGAAGTTTCTCTGGGCCCTTCCACACAGCCATATAACCCAGACTATCAAGGCAGAAAATCGCACAGTATCTGCTTTGAACTGGGTTATCTGAGTCCACACTGCCACATATTACAGTTCAAAGCAGAAAATGTGATATGTCATTCAACTGTTTGGAAGGGACATCAGATTCTTAAAATGATAGCTCCTAGTGTTATACTATACCATATTTTGATGTTGTGTGCGTTCAGATCATTTTTGTCCTATAGTTACCCTAAGATAACAGGGTTTTCTTGGCAGAATTTATCTATCCCAAATGGGAAGTTAAGCTAGAGCACAAGACTATCAGTGTTCAGGAATGCCTGGCAACTGGCACCCCATCTGAAGCTGATAAAGGAAATACATATCACCAAGGCCAGCGGAAGCCGAATGACAAAGCTGGATCTATTATCATTCCCAAATTGTGAACTTGTTGTTTCAGAACAATCTGTAACTTGTCCCAAACAAGTTCAACACTGTTGCCCTGTCCCAAACAAGTTCAACACTATTGCCCTGTTCCTGGGAACCAGTGAATGGGCCTTCATGCAGACTATAAATAATCTCGGTACCTGCATAGTCTTACTGCTACTGTAAGACAATTACCTTCAAAGGGTCCTGGCTCAGGAGGGAAATCAGGCAGAGAAATTCAGTCTCGTGAGAGATGCAAAAAGCAAAGTTTATTTTCACATAGCTATGGGAAAGCGGACAGCTGTACATACTGCAGAGGGCTGTACAATGCAAATGGCTGCCGCCCCCATGTGCGTAGCAAACAAAGGATTTTATATCTCAGCCTTATCTAGAATTGACCAATGGCTGAGAGTCTTCCCCACCTTCCCCACCTACTTTGGCACAAGTGATACAAACGACCTAACTTGTTTACTCTGAGCTTTCTTCTCCCTCTGGAACTTCCTGAAGAAAGGCACCAGCTCACAGGAAGAGGAGGGGCACAGGCCCTGTGTTGCACATACTACTTTGATTCATACAAAGTGCTTATATTGTCTATATAAAGGCTATATGATATATGCAGAGGCAAAGCTATGTTAAGCAATAGCTTACTATTTTCTGGCTTATGGTCCCTACACTACATGTGGCAAGAAGAAATGATGATGATGATGATGATTTTATTTCTTACCCACCTTGCCTCATGGCTCGAAGTGGGTTACAGCATAACTAAACACATAGGTATTATAAAAATTCTATAAATACACATATTAAAGTTGATTTCTATAAAGTAAATATTAAAAGACACAGAACGGAGATTAAACACAAGACAGGTATTTGAAATTCATGCATAAAATTGACTGGGTATGCCTGCTAGAAGAGATAGGTCTTTAGTTGGTTTTTAAATTCCGACAGCTGAATTAGTTGTCAGAGCTCTTCCAGCAGGTCATTCCATGGTCTTGGGGTGGCCGATGAAAATGTCTTCTGGGTGACAGTCACCAGTCAGGTTATGGCTGGTTGGAGTAGCCGCCTCCCTCCCCCCAACCGCAGGACCTAAGTGTGACAGGCGGACTGTATGGGAGAAGTTGATCCTGTAGGTAAACTGGGCTCAAACCATTTAGCGTTTAAAGGTCAAAACCAATACTTTGTACTTTGCCCGGAATTTAATTAGCAACCTGTGAAGTGACTTTAGGATAGGTGTAATATGCTCACTCCTGGATGTTTCTGTAACCAATCTGGCTGCTGTATTTTGAACCAGCTGGAGTTCCAAGCTGAACTTGGTACAAAGGTAGCACAATGTAAAGTGCATTGCAGAAGTCCAACCTTGACAACCATAGCAGTCTCAACTCCGTATCTTGCTCTGAAGCCAGTTTGAAATGGGTCAAGATTGCCTGGAATTGGAGGGTAACTGCCTTCTCAATCACCTTACCCAAAAGAGAGAGGTTAGACACTTGTCTATAATTATAAAAGTCCAGGAAATTCAGGGAGAGCTTTTCCAGCAGTGGTCTAACTACAGTACAGTCTCGCTTATCCAACATAAACAGGCCGGCAGAACGTTGGGTAAGTGAAAATGTTGGATAATAAGGAGGGATTAAGGAAAAGCCTATTAAACATCAAATTATGTTATGATTTTATGAATTAAGCACCAAAACATCATGTTTTACAACAAATTAACAGAAAAAGCAGTTCAATACACAGTAACATTATGTAGTAATTGCTGTATTTATGAAATTAGCACCAAAACATTGCAATGTATTGAAAGCATTGACTACAAAAGCATTGACTACTAAAAGGCAGACTGCATTGGATAATACAGAATGTTGGATGAGCAAAGGTTGGATAAGTGAGACTCTACTACACTGCTTGTTTTAAACAAGATGGAAAGTTCCCCTCCTTGAGAGATGCATTAATAATTTCTTGTATTTGAGATCGAATTGCATCTCCTCCCGGGACGACCACCCAAGATGGTGCTAAGCATGATCAGCAGACTTAGACTTGATGGCATCTGGCTCCTGAAGCTTAGTTGACCTTCAGCAACTTCATATAGGTGTTTCAAAGAATGGGAGGTGAGACAAAACATTCAGAGATCCCACCACGCAAGTGTTATGTGGTTGAACAGATATCTCTTTTTATGCCACCTCATTGAACTAATTATGTAAGTAAGTAGGCATGATATCATGGTATCACTGTGCCCGCTTATACCAGTTCCATAAGACTGTTCTAGCAAAATTGCAAGATCAATGATATCAAAATGCCTTCATGGGATGAAGAAAAATTAAAATGGTAGTAATATTCCCCTTCTGTCATCTGTCAAAGAAACCTTTTAGGATGACCAAGGCTGTTTCTGTACCAAAAATCAGGCCTGAACCCAGGCAGAAATAGGGACAGATAATTCATTTCATCCCAAAACACTTGAAGCTCATTTATCATCACCCTCTCTAATATCTTTTCTGATATATAAAAAAGGATCTGCAACTGAAATGATGATGATTACAATCCACCTTTCAATTGGATGGCATACATCTCTTTTGTGTCAGCCCTTGTTTTTCTTCATTAAATCGTTCGCCATTGTCAAAGCACTTAAAGGTTTTTTTTCCCTTTCCCAATCAAGAAAGTCTAACCACTGTCAAGTATCAGACACTTTAACTTGGCAGGAACAGACAGGATTCAAATCAGGAAAAATGCTTGTGCTCATTCTTGATGAGCTGCATTCCTCTTGATGATTATTGTTTGGCTGCTTGAAGCTGGTCTCTGAACCATCCACAGAAAAATTGTCTTTGGTGAAAAAAAGTATTATTTATTAGTGTCTTTTATAGGAAGAAAAGTAGTTTAGAACTGCTACCTGTGGCTGCATGGCTAAGAGAGGAAGGAGAATGAAGTCAACTAACGGCTTTACCGCAAAGGCCAGGCAAAGTGTCCTGCTTCACCTGGCTTTGCGGAGGAAAGAGAGGGGCAACAGAGTGAATCCATCGCCCCACACACAGCTCAGTGTGTTGTGAGGGAAATGCCCAAGGTTGCTTCCACCCTGGTTGGGGGCAAAGCTACCACTGGAAAGCACACGGCATCATGTGATGACCAGTGTGGGGCTCCATCCCCCAAACAGGCTGGAATTTGGGGAATGTGATGAGGTTGCATGAAAGTCTCAAGCTGTAGGTGAAGAAACAATGCAGAGAGAGAATCCACGTGTGACACCCTTTAAGGCTTAAAGCCATATGACCCCAGTTGATAGTTGAAGCTAAGCAGGGTCAGCCCTGGCCTGTGTTTGGATGGAAGACTGCCAATGAAAAATAGGTGTTATAGACTATATTTTAGAGGAAGGATCTGGCAAAACCACCTATGAAATTCTTGGGATAACTAAATGTCAACAGGCAACTCGAAGGCCTGAACTTGAATCTAATAATTTATTGTAAGATCTCACATATCTGTACTCTTTCATTGTGCTATTGTAATCCTATCTATAGTGGTTTCATTCAGACATTTTTTCAGGCTATTTGGAATTATTCCCAGAGCAACTTGTTTTAATTTGTTTGTTTGTTTATATAGTGCCATCATGGTACATGACACTTCACAAGTAAAAGAACACTAAAGCAGTTCCCTGCCCCCAGGCTTAAAGTCTAAATAAGACCTAAGAAAAAGGAAAAGGTGGGGGCAGTACAAAAGGGGATTGAATCCAGCAGACACTGCCTCTTACTTTATTCCTCCATTGCTAGGGCAATGGCAATTGAGATGGAGGCAGAGCCTTTCATCTGCTTCTGGGCCATGGCTTGATGGACTTGTGTCCGATTCTTCTTTCTTCTCCAAAGCCAGGACAGTGGCAGCTGGAAAGGGGCTGAATTTCCATTTGCAGGTCTCAATATTTCGTAATTTTTCCTCTCTTTTCCATTCTGTTGTCCAATATTTCCAGTTATGCTCCAGTTGTTTGCCAGTTTGAGGCGTAAAGTCCCATAACATACTAATGCCATTATTACTTTGCATTATTCTTATTGGCCTAAATCCTATTGTGTGTCCTGTCTAGAATAAATCTATTGAATCAATTACCGTAGATTAACCTATGTGTTGAATCACTCAATACTTGACTGTCTGTAGTTGGGACTAATAGGATGCCAAGCATTATTAGGAAATGTTTTTATGCCATCTTACAATAGCTGAGTGGTTTACCAAGCGCTGTCAAAATGTCTAATAGAAGAGTAGCAGCTGCAACTGCTGCCATCAGTATCAACTTCAGCTATAAATGGGAGTCTGTAGGAAAAAATAGACAGCATATCAAATGATACTCACATTGAGTCATTACATTTCTTGCCCCAAAGCCAATAGCATCCATGTTATTGCATTGTAACCTTTTCCCCTCTTTTTTATGCAGTGTTGTTTTCTTTTTAGTTCTCTTCTGTAACTTTTGATCTGTTTGGCAGTGCCACACAGCTTCCTTCTCACACAAAAGGCATTTTCCTACCCTTCCTCTGTGCTGTTATCCCAGCACATCATTTATTTACTAGATGTTTATGAGCCAAGAGCTTCTCCTGCAAGACTAATGGGGCACATTAACATTTACTTCTTGCTCTTATGCCAGTCAAGGAACCATAGACCCCAATGATTAGGTGTCATTGGGCCTCTGTGCCACCAGGGCACAAATAAACTCACATGTAAATCCCATAGTAGATTTTCTATTCTTCAACACCACTTCATGTGCTAGCTACATACTTTGGATGGGGGCGGCAAAATAGCGCTTTGTGCCTGTTGATTGTTTATTATGAAAAGAAGAGGGTAAGCTGGGCATGACAGAATACAGAGTGGCTTGTGCTGAGGTTCACGGTGTGTGGCTTGCACTGGCTGACCAGCTTTCCAAGAAAGCTATGGTAGTTGGCGTGGAGAGGGAGGGGAATGTTGTTGTAGTAAAAGGAGTTGGCCTTGTAGGCCTCTAAGAAGTGACACTTTCTGAAAATTCGCTCTGGCTGGTCCTTTCAGCACTCTGCTAGGATAATGTTTTACAAAATACCAATTAACAAGCATCTTTCTTTGCTTCCTGCATGAATAGCTGAAAGTTCAATTTGCTCAAATTATGAAGGCATTGCTGATAAGGACCATATTATAGAGCACTCATATGCTGTAAGCTTTAACTTCAGACTTTGAACTTTTAAAATATGCATTGATGGATCCACTTAAAGTAGAACAGGTGAACACTGCAGGATTAGATATATTAAGGAAAGTGTGTGTGTGTTTATGTGTGTGTGTTTTTGTGTGGTTGTATGTACACGATGTGTAAGTCACAGTTCCTCAATTTTTTAATATTTCAGATAGGTTTCCATATTATACATTTTTAGTCTATATATGCATACATTTCTCTTCTACCTTAAGTGCCATGGCAACATGCTATAGAATCCTGCGGTTTGCAGCAGAGACATATTCAATATCTTGTTGATGAAAATCAGGACATGTATGGCCAAGAAAAATCAGAGTGTTGTCAAGGTGGCAAAAATTTTAATGGGGAAGAACAGATAAGGTAGTTTCAGCAGTTTTCTTTTGTCTGAGCCTATTGGGAAAGGCAAAATTTCAACTCCTCCACCACCTCTCCCAAGCTAATTGAGTGCAAATCACTTCTGCATTTTGAACTCAGTTGAAGTAAGGGGAGGATAAGGGGGGGAAATGGGAGGAGGAGGGAGAAATTGGAACATTTTAAAGGCAGTCAAAGAAGTGAAACAACAGAGGATTAGTCAGGATTGTCCCTGGAACATTGAGACTGTTTGGGGCAGCATGTAAGGTATTTCGAACCATCTACCTGAGTAGTCCTCTGCTACCTCAACACACTATAAAACCAATGAAGTTGCTATGAGAGTTGAAGTGGTGTCATAGTGTTATAACTGGGTAGCATGAAAGAGTAAGGCTGAAATGTCATGACATGTGAGAAGTTGAGAATCCAATCACTGGATGTTCAAGATTTTCTCTCCCTGACAGGAGACATTCTACTTGAGGCCTGATAATAATAATAATGATGATGACGATGACGACAACAACAACAACGACAACAACAACAACAACAACTTCATTTGTATTCCACCCTATCTCCCCAAGGGGACTCAGGGCGGATTCCAATATACAATGGCAAACATTCAATGCCTCCATAAAACAAACAAATACTGACATACAATCCCAGGGAAAAAACCACATATGAAAATAACCTAACATCAAATTGAAGCCTAACATCAGTAAGTTAAACCTAACATCAATAAATTAAACTACACGTAATCATATAATATCATAACATCTAAACCAACATCCATATTAATTTACAACAGCCAACAAGGGTTCACAAAATGGTGTGGGTTGGTTGTGTAGTCAAATGATCTAAGTGTCATCAGAAGGTTTTTGAAATAAAGATGAGGAGGACTGCAGTTTTGGCCCTCGTGTGCTTCATGTGTCCCCAGATACTAGAAACAGTGACGGAAAAGACCTACATGCTAAATTGACTACCATGACAAATGGCAAAGTCTTAAATCAAAACATTATGACTTCTACTTTGGTCATCTTCCCTGTGCCTAAATCAATAGGCATTTGAGCCAAGGTGGCAGTTATAAAACAGAGAGGTGGAATATTTGCTATGCATGAAGCGTGTGCATAAACAAATACTTTCTTCAGGGTTCATTCAGAAGAATCTTGCCTGACATGCTGCCTGATGTAAACCATTATTTCTCCCTTTCTGTCTCTCTCCCTATTCTCTCATTTTGTACTATTTATACTTATGTGAGCTATAAAGAAAACAATTTCAATTGTTTTAAATCAAAAATTTGGTGAAACTGTCCAACATGGAGAAAGATTAATCTTGCTGGTGTCTACTGTACCAAGAAAAGTGTGTGAATTCAGTTGAAACTCTACAAGCAGGTTGTAACTCCATGTGGTCTGGGTTTGGTAGCTTATGATAATCAGACACATTTTTCACATATTTTACTTTTGGGAGTGGGGGAATGCAAATTCAATCTGATTTGCAAGCCTAGGTTTGAATCCATTGTGCACTTAATCTGCAAAGTACAGAGTGTTGATGTAAAGTAACAGTTACAAACTGGCCTGATTAACTACATTTTGACAATGCAGTAGAATCTCGCTGATCCAACATAAGTGGGCCAGCAGAATGTTGGATAAGCGAACATGTTGGATAATAAGAAGGGATTAAGGAAAAGCCTATTAAATGTCAAATTACTTATGATTTTACAAATTAAGCACCAAAACATCATGTTTTACAACAAATCGACAGAAAAATCAGTTAAATATACAGTAACGTTATCTAGTAATTACTATATTTACGAATTTAGCATCAAAACAACACAATGTATTGAAAAATTGACTACAAAAACATTGACTACTAAAAGGCAGACTGTGTTGGATAATACAGAATGTTGGATGAGCGAAGGTTGGATAAGCAAGACTCTACTGTAGTTGACTTCCCACCCATAGACTGTATCATTTTGCTGAGCTCTGCCACTTGTGCTATGCTAGAAATGCTGAAACTACAATATTATATATAACAGTGCCAGACCCTGAGAACACTCTCTTAAGCAACAAACCATCTACATTCTTTGCCAGTCACATAGACATCAAATAAGGATTACTACTTATACATTAGATATTGCTCATGCACAATTTGTCTTTATCTGCGTAACTCTGAGGCTACGTAAAATACTGCTTCTTGAAATGAACTTTATCTACTCCAACCAGTGTTTTTGATAGGTTGGACTGAAATCATTGCTGGAGCTCGGTGAATCCTATGGCTGAAGTTACTGTTTGTTGTCTGTTTGCCTTTCTGCTCAGTTTTAGGGCTCATTGCAGCTCCGTATCTCACCTGGGAGAACACTGTAGGGCTGATATTTCAGTTCTATCTATCCCTCTGAAAAAGTCATATGATGAGAATGCAATGTTCTTATCTTGCCAGTGAAGTTCAAATTTGTTGCTTATTTGAATTAGGAGAATGTGATAAAAGTGACAAGGTTGATATCACGCTTGTCATGTCTCACAAGCAAATGCTACTTGAAAAGTGTCATTTAAGCTAGTGATACCAATTATTGCAATATCACTTAAAGGGACATGGGCATCAGGTGATCTGAAGAAACAGCAAGTGTCTCCTCTAGTTTATTCCTTCATTTATTTAGAACTACAAATCTTTCATAACATGTTTTTTCCCCTGAGAACAAAAACAAATTGGGCTTTTCACAGTTGCAGTAGACTGAATGCAAATGTTCTTCCCCTAACTACATTTTTCTCTGAAATCACCCACTTCTAGCATTTCCCAGTAAAGTTCAGTGAGTCACTAAAGCCTATTTGGCTCCAAGTAATTTGTAAAATATAGACTTTTTTGTGCACACCAATAAAAACGAGCAACGTAATGGAACCACTCTCTTTTGGAAAAGATGTTTTACAGATCAGAGGCCTAAACTAAGGAGTCAGGAATATACACTCAGGGCCAATCCTACAGCTAGCAGAGTAGTGAACGGATTTAGCAGGAGGCAGTGATGGAAACACTCTGTTTTCCTCCAATCCACTCGATCCTACCTCAAGGCCATTTCCCCTTGTGTAAGGATAAAGCTTTCTATGCTCTATAGACAGAGCCCCTCACATTCCCCGGGTTAGGGACACAGAGCCCTGCAAATGTGAGGAAATTGCAAATTAAAAAATCTTTATTTTTTATCTAAGATAACACCTCTTTAAGAATCTCTAGGAAAGATAGCCATTAAGGCTAAATAGCTTGGTGATATTAATACATAGTTACCGGGCTTTGTCAGCAGCTGAGTAATGCTCCTAAATCCCGTGTCATTAGATTTTAACACAGAAAATGCCTGGTGATAATCTTCCATAGCATGCTTTTCACTTTTGATAAATTTGATACAGAGCTACTCATTCCGAGAACACTGAAATCACGCATTTCATGTCTTTCCTAGCTCAAAGCAATAGAAAATCTTTTCTATGAAGCGTAGGATTTTGTCTTCTTGAAAGCCATTTTTCGGTCACCCCTTCTTATGCCAACGGCAAGTATTTTCCATATACACACACTCATAGTTGAGATGGGGGTGAGACCCCTCGGAAAAGAAATTGACTCCTGAAAGTTTTCATGAGGAAAAGTTGTCTCCACTGAAGCTCTTTCACCAAACCTTGTTTTCACAACATATATATATATACACACACACACACACACACACACACACATTTTAGCAAGCATCCTCAGACCTCTGAACAAACCTCTCAGGATTCTTGCCATAGATACAGGTGAAACGTCAGGAGAGTGCTACTAGAACATGGCCATACAGCCCGAAAAACTCACAGCAACCCAGTGATTCCGGCCATGAAAGCTTTCAACAACATGTAGAACTTATCTTGTTTCTGAATTAGGGAGTTCCTGTATGTGTGTGTGTTCCTGCACACAGATTTTTTTTTTGGGGGGGGGGGGTCCCAATACCAAGGAAGAAGTGACTCTGCAAAAACTTTCATAGCACAGTGTTCCCTCACTTATTGCGGGGGTTATGTTCCAGGGCCACCCACAATAAGTGAAAATCCGCAAAGTAGGGACACTATATTTATTTTAATATTTATACAATCGTGTGTTGATAAATCGCCTCCTTCTCCTCCCATTGCCGCTTAGGCTCCTTTTCTCTCCTTTCGGCTTCTCCTTCCTCCCTTCATTAGGCTGTAAATTGTAAATTTTTATGATTTATAATATTCTTTTAAAGTTTATTGAAAAACCGCAAAACAACAAATCCGTGAAAAGTGAACTGCGAAGTAGTGAGGGAATACTGTATATACAAATACAGTAGAGTCTCACTTATCCAACATTCGCTTATCCAACTTTCTGGATTCTCCAATGCAATTTTGTAGTCAATATTTTCAATACATCGTGACATTTTGGTGCTAAATTTGTAAATACAGTAATTACTACATAGCATAACTGCGTATTGAACTACTTTTTCTGTCAAATTTGTTGTATAACATGATGTTTTGGTGCTTCATTTGTAAAATCATAACCTAATTTTATGTTTAATAGACTTTTCCTTGATCCTTCCTTATTATCCAACATATTCACTTATCCAACGTTCTGCTGGCCCATTTATGTTGGATAAGTGAGACTCCACTGTATGTGTGTATGTTTGTCTATGCATGTATGTCAATATGTATTACTCACATATGACCAGTATAGTAATAGATCCTGGGCTCATAGAATTAAAATACCGGACCTGTTTGATTGGCAGGAATGATGAATAGCAGGCCAAGTTCCTGTGTTATCAAATACAACTATGAGCTCCATTGTTGTAGTTATTTCTGCCAATTATGCCAGCTTTCCCGCAGAAAAGTTCACCCCCCCCCCCCCCCACACACACACACAAAGATCTTTTGCCAGGCAGTACCACAACACAAGGGTTTCTGGAGTGCTTTAGTTTAGGACACTGGGAAATTACTACAGCAGCATTTGTTGGGTTCATTAAGTCAGGACATTGAGGAGACCTTCATGGACCTGCTGCAGCTGCTCATTTCAATGTGTCCCGGGGTTTGGAAAGTACTGCAAGTGTCATTTCTAAGTGTCCCATTCTGAAACTCCTCAAAAAGCCAACAGTTGAGACACTGCCTAGATTAAAAGGTAGGTTTGGGGCATCACTTTTAACAACTAGTGATTTTTAATGTGGATCCCAAACAACCTACTAAATACCAAGCAAGATGTCAGCCACAGATTTTTTTTTAAAAAACAATTGGCATTGTGATTTAAAATAGGAAAAGATATGCATGAGCCATGTGTGGCCTGGAGATAAACATGTTAGATGGAAGATGTGTAAGACTATGATTGTTGATTGTACTGACTGAACCAATAGATGCAGGGAGGGGATATTGCTTTTGTACGTGGTTAGAATTGTGCACTCATGTCTTTTTGATATTCACAATCATTACACAGTCCCCAGTTTAGTGGCTATATACGGACTGTAAAAATCCCCTAATTCTTATTTACCAGACCTTATTTAACCATTTAAAACATATCTATTAAATTCAGTAGAACAGCACTATCAAAAAGACAAAAGCACCACAGCTTGCGCAGAGTCTGCAAAGGAATAAAAATACAGTGAGAAATACACAGAGAAGAGTGGCTCTGAAGAGAAGAAAGGTGTTGCAGGAAAGGAAGAGTCAGTGCCAGAAACCCGATAATTCTGGCAAGGAGAATCCATACTTCACTTAGACATTAGACACACAAACACCCATGACTAGCTCTTTAAAATGACTGAGTGTCTATGATGTTAAAATAGATGGTGGTACCTTGACTGTTTGTTGAATTTTATTGGGAATATTATTGTAAGCTACTTGCAATGAAGCAGAACATCAAATGAGATAGAATGGGACTGCTGATTTACCTGAATGATCTATACCCTTTTTACAGCCCTTCACTGAGTATTGCAAGAAATCCTGGGCAAACAGCCAGCTTGTTGCTACTTGTGCACCTGTATGGTTCCATAGACAAATCTGAACGACACTGTGCTCTACTTCTATACGTGAACCATGTTTATCAGACCCGTTTCTGAGCATGCCATTACTGGGGGCTCTGGTAGAGGTGCCTTGCTTCACAGCTACAGCTATGCCAATCATTCTGTTGGTCTGCTTTTAAGCTCAGAGCTGAGCCAGTTGTTACTTCCAAAACCCTAAAACAGAAATGGCACCATGTGGCCTGCCTGATGTGGCTGTACAGCATCTTCCTGCAACTTATAGCCTGCAGAGCCAGAGTAGAGGAATCATGGAATCATAGAATCAGAAAGTTGGAAGAGACTACATGGGTCATCTAGTCCAGGGGTCCTCAAACTTTTTAAGCCGAGGGCCGGTCCACAATCCTTCAGACTGTTGAGGGGCCGGATTATCATTTGAAAAAAAAATACAAACAAATTCCGATGCACACTGCACATGTCTTATTTGTAGTGCAAAAGCAACAAGAAGAACAATGAAAGAACAATACAATATTTAAAAATAAAAGCAATTTTAACCAACATACATTTATCAGGATTTCAATGGGAAGTGTGGTCCTGCTTCTGGCCAATGAGATAGTCAAGTTAATTAGGGTTGTTGTTGTTGTTGTTGTTGTTGTTGTTGTGTGCCTTCAAGTCATTTCAGACTTTGGGTGAGCCTAAGTCTAAAATTTATTTATTATTTATTTACTGCATTTATTTACTACATTTGTATCCCACCCTTCTCACCCCAAAGGGGACTCAGAGCGGCTTACAAATTATATGTACATACAATATATTATATTATTAGCATAGCACAGTATTAGCATTATATATTACTACTAGCTGTGCCCGGCCACGCATTGCTGTGGCGAAGTACAGTGGTATGGGAAATCAGATAATCTGTATTTTATAGGTAGTGTGGAAGAGGCCTAACTCTGCCTGTCCCCTGGGGTGAGTGGGATGCTAGGAAACCAAGTGGGCAGAGCTTAGCCTTCTAATTGGCAGCAATTGGATGAAAGCAATTATTCCTCTCCCTCTAATTAGGACTTTATTTTTCTTTTCTTTTTGTTGTATGAACGTAGAGGCATAGATGAGGGGTTGTGCTGCCAAGTTTAGTGTTTCTGGGATGTGTAGTTTTGTTGTTTTGTCCTAGGCTGAAATTTCATTACCCTTTTATATATATAGATATTGAACTATACAACTATACTGTAATATTATTAGTAATATTATATGTAATATAGAATATATAGTTAATATTATTATATGGTATTATTATTAGTGTTATATTGTATTACATTATAATATTATTTTCAATATTATATGTATATACAATATATTATATTATAAAACTGAGGGTGGGGGCCAGGTAAATGACCTTGGAGGGCCGCATCCGGCCCCCGGGCCTTAGTTTGGGGACCCCTGATCTAGTCCAACCCCTTGCCATTCATGAAAAGCACAATCAAAGCACCTCTGACAGATGGCCATCCAGCCTCTGTTTCAAAGTCTCCAAGGAAAGAACTTCCACCATACTCCGAGGCAGAGAGTTCCTCTGCTGAACAGCTCTTACAGTCAGGAAGTTCTTCCTAATGTTCAGGTGGCATCTCCTCTCCTGTAATTTGAACCCATTGCTCCAAAACCTAGTTTCCAAGGCAGCAGAAAACAAGCTTGCTTCCTCTACCTTATGGTATCCGTTCACATTTTTTTATGTGGTGCAGCGGGTTAAACTGCTAAACTACAGAACCTTTACAGTCAGCAATTTGAATCTGTAGGATGCGGTGAGTGCCCGTTGTTAGCCCCAGCTTCTGCTGACCTAGCAGTTCGAAAACATGTAAATGTGAGTAGGTCGATAGGTACCACTTTAGTGGGAAGTTAACAGAACTCCATGCAGTCATGCCGGCCACATGACCTAGGGGTTGTCTAGGAACAGCGCAAATTCTTCGGCTTAGACATGGAAATGAGCACCGACCCTCAGAATCAGAATCGATTAGACCAGTAGTTCTCAACCTGGGGTCCCCTGATGTTTTTGGCCTACAACTCCCAGAAGTCCCAGCTAGTTTGCCAGCTGTTAGGATTTCTGGGGAAGACCAAAAACATCCCGGGACCCCAAGTTGCGAACCACTGGACTAGACTTAATGTCAAGAAGAAATCTATATCCTTACTATCATTTCTCCTCTCAAACTTCTCTTCTGCAGGCTAAACATACCCAGTTCTTTAAGGCGCTCCTCATAGGGCATGATCTCCGGACCTTTCATTATTTTATTTGCCCTCCTCTTGACACCTTCCAGCTTGTCAGTCTTTTAAACTAGGGTGCCCAGAACTGGACACAGTATTCCAGGTGAGATCTAACCAAAGCTAAATAGAGAGGCCTTTACTTCCTCACTATCAACCATTACTTCCCTTGATCTAGACACTATACTCATTTTGATATAGCCCAAAATCCCACAGGCTTTCTTAGCTGCTGCATCACAGTGTTGGCTCATGTTCAACTTATTGCCCAATAATACTCCAAAATCTTTTTCACATGCACTGTTGTCAATCCAGGCATCACCCATTCTGTATCTTTGCATTTTTTTTTAAATTTTGTTTTGCCTAAGTATAGTATCTTACATTTGTCATTGTTGAAATTCATTTTGCTAGTTTTGAATTTTGATCCTGTCCTCTGGAGTATTAGCTATCCCTCCTAATTTGGTGTCATCTGCAAATTTGATAAGCATGCCCTCAAAAACTTTATTTAAGTCATTAATAAAGACGTTGACAGTACTGGGCCCAGGACCAAACCCTGCGGCATCCACTAGTCATTTCTTTCCAGGATGAAGATGAACCATTGGTGAGCACCCTTTGGGCTGTCTCTTAACCAATTACAGATCCACCTAATAGTAGCATTGCCTAGCCCACATTTGACGAGTTTGCTTGCAAGAAGGTGAGTTATAATTTAAACCATGACATTAAATATGTCATAAGTTATCATTATTTTGAATTATACTGAAAAATCTATTTTCTATTAAAAAGCCTATTTTTAATGTATCAGGGTCATGGGTCACTTTGCCTCTATAAATTGGGGTCACAACTAAAAAAAAAGGCTGGGAACCTGTCAAGAGTCAGACGCCAATTAGCGAACAAAAATAGAGTTTATTCAGCAGATAAGCCAAAAAGTAATGTTTACACAGAAAAAACCTTGAAACACTTCACTATCAGTGCTTCAAGAGCAGTTCAAACAAAAATATAATTCAGCAACACAAGCAGGTAAAAACAAAGCTAAACAAACTTAGTGCAAACTGCACTTTCTGAGTCCAAGCCCTGCCAGCCGGCTCTGTAGTTTTCAAAGGAACAGTTCCCAAAAGAAAACACCAAATTGGTCAGGAAACAAACAAACAAACTAAGAATGCAGTAGACTGCTTCCACAATGTGGATAAAGCCGAAGGCTCCAAAAGGATGGTGAAAAGACGTCGTCCGGGATTCCAAGGTCAGGTCAGGAGATAACAGCGGTGTCCAAAGAGCAAGCCAGGAGTCAAAAGCCGATAGTAGTAATCAATCACAGGGCGAAGGCAGTAGCAAGGTCAAATTCCGATCCAAGGTCTGAAGAGGGTGCAGTCATCCAAAACAGGTCCACGATAAGACACAGCGAGAGCCAAGCTAGGTGATAACAGCAGATTCAAATCATAGTCCAAGTCCAGTCTTCATGGAAACACAGAGATCCCAATGGTGCCTCAGCAACACCTTGCCACACGCAAGGTGCAGTGGCCAAACATTCCCATTTTATTCCCCTTCCTCCTGGGTGACCAAACACTCACACCCAAACACCAGGTGTCCCAAATCTACTCAGAGTCTGAGCTCCACACAGCTAGAGCTCGTGGATCTGGAGTACCTAGCAATTCGTCGGAGTCCCAATCATCCTGCCCACACTTAGCCCCATGAACACTTAAAGAACCATCCTCCCTTCTCCAAGCATCCCAATTGGGATCAGCTCCTGCAGAAACCCCAGGTTCAGAAGTATCCATAGACCCCAAATCCCCAGACATCTCCGGTGGCTGTGCCCATTCAGTGCCCGCTTCCCCAGTCACCACCTGTTCCTCAGCATCCATCTCCCCATCTGAATCTTCCTCAGAAGATCCCCCATATAGCTCTCTAAGTCGCTTCCTGCGCAACTCCTCCAATGAACCCTCATCACGAGGGTTTTTTCTTCCTCTTCGAATTCCATCCCCATCAACCATAATCCCCGAAGGCGCAGTCACAACAGAACCACTTTCAGCAAGAAATATCCCAATGTCAAATCACGAAAGTTGCATTTAACCTCAGTCCATGAAAGATTTGCTTAAGGAAACATTCAAACATGTATGCCCACGGATTAGTGTTTTTAATCAATGAAATCAGAAACGTGTGTTGTCCGTATGCAGTTTGGCCTCTAGCGGTCTTCTAAAAGAGAAAGCTAGCAGCAGTTTTCCAAACCACTTTCTTCACTTCAAATGTGCCCACTCCTTCCACCCCATCCCATAATTACACTCTGTAGTGGCATAGGGTTTGCCAAATCCATCTGTCTGGCATGCAAGACCAGTATACCCAAGCTTTCTTTATTTTCAGGCTCTTTCACTAGGCAAATTGCTACATATATATATTGTTAGATGACAGAACCTCTTGAATTTGCATGACAGAGAAGGGCAGAATCCACCATTTTTCATTATAATCCAGTTTGCACCTTATAGCAATGCAATGAATATTAATGGCATTTTTGGACTCAATCTAAAATGAATGCCAAGCAGTTCTGGCAGGATTGGTCATGGTTTGCAAAGGCAATGTGTTGTGTGTGTTAACTGGAAAATGAAGTGCATGAAGCCGATTGGCTGAGCCTGCAAAGACCTGAGGGTTGATTTGATACTGTTTCTGTTCTGCTGCTGCAGAACCAGTTTGGTCAAGTTTTCAGTGCTGACTGAGTACTGCTGGTAAAGAGAGCAGTGTACTCAGAGACACCTTGCTATTTTGAGCCCTGTTTGCTGCTGAGAAAAGAGGGAGAAGAACTAGGACTGTATTCTTCTCTGAAGCAGAGGGACCAGTGTAAATACTACTGTTTTTGATCTCTTGGAATCAGTAAAGTTCCTGTATTTTTGTTCTGCAAACTTGAGCGGCATGTTATTGTTCTGCGGATGACTCTGGACCGTGCACACACGT
Organism: Anolis carolinensis; assembly: GCF_035594765.1. Classification (NCBI taxonomy): domain Eukaryota; kingdom Metazoa; phylum Chordata; class Lepidosauria; order Squamata; family Anolidae; genus Anolis; species Anolis carolinensis. The sequence goes on from NC_085841.1 coordinate 244,024,564, forward strand.
AAGAGCTTCCATTTATCATCATCAATCTGTAACAGGATTTCTAGTTTGCCTGAGTCCAAGTCATCATGTTAGAAACTGTAGAAAAAGGACAATATAGACTAGAGCCTGGAAAACCTGTTGCATTTATTGCTCTAAGGATTCAAAACTAATTAGCATAACGACTGCAATTAACTCTATTGAGTCAGTGTAGACAAACTCATGAAGGTGGTCCTTGAACCTAACCCCAGCGATAAGTGAGGGAACACTGTATATCCTGCAACAATTCTGATTTAGTAGGGACATTCATCTAGGTCCTCTATTATCCCACTTTTTCAGCTGCTTTTAAAATGTCTCAGTTTCTCTTTCTTCCTAACATTTCCCCCCTTTGTCCTCAGCTTACCTCAATTGCTGTAATATGATTTCAAAAATGATAGGATGAGGAAGAATCTTACCCTTCCTAGATTTAGGCCAGAGTAAACTGTTGCAATGGTTTATGGCCGGAATCACTGGCTTGCTGTGAGTTTTCCAGACTGTATGGCCATGCTCCAGAAGCATTCTCTCCTAACGTTTTGCCCACATCTATGGCAGGCATCCTCAGAGGTTGTGAGGTCTGTTGGCAACTCTGTGGATGGTCCTGGGTGGGAGAAATTACCCTTGTCTGCTTGAGGCAAGTGTAAATGTTCCAATTGGCCACCTTGATTAGCATTGAATGGTCTTGCAGCTTCAAAGCCTGGCTGCTTCCTGGCTGGGGGGGGAATCCTTTGTTGGGAGGTGTTAGCTGTCTGTGATTGTTTTTTATCTGGAATTCCTGTTTTTTTAGTGTTTTTCTTTATTCACTGTCCTGATTTTAGAGTTTTTTAAAATAGTGGTAGCCAGATTTTGTTCATTTTCATGCTTTCCTCCTTTCTGTTGAAATTGTCCACATGCTCGTGGATTTCAATTGCTTCTCTGTGTAGTCTGACATAGTGGTTGTTAAGAGTTGCAGGTTTTCCAAGCTTGTCTGTTCTCCCCGTTAAACCTTTTGCCATGTTGAGCACACTCTGATATTGCTTGGCCACATGTGCCCCCGTTTTCATCTGTGAATTGTCGGAGGGTAAGGCATTATTATCGTCCCTCAACTACAAGGGAAGCAGGGGTTCAATATTAATCACTCCTTACAGCCTTCAACTATTATTGGTGACAGTGCTTCTTAAGGTTAGAGGACCTATGTGGAAAGTTTTAAAGTGAGACTCTGTGTGGTATGCAAATGTTATCTGTTTTTGCCCCTGGAAAGGAAAATAACACCATCATCATCTTGCCGAGTGGACAATGATATTGACTCTTTTAGGGTGGAGCAAGAAAGAATGAGATTTTGATCCCCCCCCCTCTCTGTCTTTCTCCTCAGGGTGAGTTACTGAGTCCATGTCGGTGCGATGGGTCTGTGAAATGCACACACCAACCTTGCCTGATCAAATGGATCAGCGAGAGGGGATGCTGGAGCTGTGAGCTATGTTATTACAAGTATCACGTCATTGCCATAAGCACAAAGAACCCCCTCCAGGTAAAGGTACTAGAGATTATTTCAAAGTCTTACATTTGTTTGGGGTTATTTTTCATGCTCTCCCTGCACTTCTGCTCTCTATTTTGTTGTTGTATGTATGTGTAGCTTTCCACTGTTTGTATTGTTCCACTTTTTGTATTTGCGATTTGCTTCCTTCTTTGGAAAACTATGCAAAAGATTGTTCATGCATGGTCATCATTAGGCACAGAAACAAATTTATATTTCCAGCTTTTTTTTCCACCTCCAGAATCAAGCTTCTTATTAAAATTGGAGCTGGCTCATTCTGTATGGCACTTTCTGAAAATCAGTGACTCAACTTTAAAGACTTTTTTTGAAATTTAAGGCCAAAGCACTAGATTTATTTGCACATACTGTATATGTTTCTTCTGTTGTGTATTTTTGTAAAATCATAGTACAATCTCCAGCTATGGCCCCTTCTACACTGCCAGATTATCTGACAGTGTAGACTCAGATAATCCAGTTCAAAGCAGATAATCTGGAATCAGATACTGGATTATATGGCGGTGTAGATCCATCCTAAAACATCCTCAGCAGAGTTATCCAGCTTCTTTTTGAGGACATCCAGAGAAGGAGACTCCATCAACTCTCTAAACTACTTAATCCCCCTTCTCTCTCCCCCCCCCCCCCAATTTTGGAAAGCCCTTGAGCCAGAGGAACTAAAAAAATGACACCAAGTCTACTAGGAGAGTCTCTTAATGATGAAAATGGTCTGAAGTGGTAAGGAGGATTTTTCAATGTAAAGCATTCCTTAGTAGCATCAGTATTTATTAGCCATTCTATACTACAGAAGATGGTTCTCTATATGGAACCCACTCCCATATATAATTTAAATATTGGGATGACGTGAAGCAGTTGAAATACTGTGGGAATGCAGTTTTCACAAGAATGCAATTTGACTCTTTTTTAAATTAAATTTTTATTACATTTCTGTTCATTCAATTACAAATTTTTTTACAATTCATATAATCAATTCTTCTCCTTTCCCCGAAGTGTTACCCATTGTGCTTCCCATCTCCGGAGTCCCTTTCTTTATGATCCCACCAGAACCTCATTTCTTCTGGTGGGGGTTGGTTCCTATCTTCTTTCCTTAATGTTTATTTGATAAATTTCTTCCATATACTTTCAAAATCACCTTTCTTCCTTAGGCCTTTTTTAACACTTAAATTACATGTTAATTTATCATTTATTGCTAATTTCCAAATGTCCTTATACCATTCTTCTATCTTTATTTCCACCTCTCCTTTCCAATTTTTTTGCTATTAATAGCCTTGCAGTTGTTAACATTGTTATCAAATATTTTCGTTTTCTTTTGATTCATCTGTATTATAAATAGATGACAGTATAGTTGCCGGGTTTATATTAATTTTTTTCTTCATAATACTTTCTATCTCTACTATAACCTTTCCACAAAACCTCTGTACATATTTACATTGTCACCACGTGTGAGAATATACATTCCCCTTTCTTGACAACCCCTCCAACATTTTTCTGAACAGCTCTTGTCCATATTGTGTATCTTTGTCGGGATCAAATACCATTTCCATACCATCTTGTAGTAGTTTTCTTTTATTCTAATTGATAAATTCTCCATATTTTTACCAATTTTTTTCTCCTGTTTTTATTCCCAATTCTTCTTCCCATATTTCCCAAATTTGTATCCCTTTCCTCCCCCATTTAATCTTTATTAATATTTTGTATATCAAACTAATGATCCCTTTCTGATACTCATTTTTTTAGTCTGTTCTTTTAATATTATATTTTCAAATTTTGTTGGTTCTCTTTCTCCTGAGCTCTTTCCAATTTTGGAACCATTGATCTAATTGAACCCAATGGAGCCATGATATGTTTAAATCACCTAGGATTCCCTTTATGTTGTTCTTCTCCTTTATTTGTTCCATCCAACTTCCAATTTGGTCTAATTTCTTCCTTTTCAGCTCTTTCTCCATCACATTTTTTTAAGGTTTGACTCTTAAGATTTTTTTTTCAAAAATAAGGAATGTCCATCATTGTTGGAATGCCTTTCATAATTTTTGAAAACGATGGAACTGTAGAACTAGACACATTTCCCTCTGAATTTTAGCAAGAACACACACCTTAAGGTTAAACACAAGCTGTTTAGTTGGCAGGAATTTGTAATCTGAATTGATACTCAAGAAGACTATGTCTTCTTCCTTTAACAAGTAAACATTGGACATGTGTAAGAGGTGGCAAAAGCTCTTTCAAGGTTCAGTGAATTATTTATTGTATGCCACTGTCCTCAAAGGAATTTCTTTGGCACTCACTTCAAACTCATATAGAAGCCAGGTTTAAAATGCTTTGCCTAATATTAGGGCAGGCCTAGATACTCTGTATACTATATATCGTGCTGGCTCTCCCAGTAGGGATGTGTCAGTGATTACATATCACCATAGTGTGAGAACTGGTTCCCAGTCTTCTGGGAACATGCCATGGCACTAATTTTGATCTATAACTTCATTCATGGCTTGAGCCAAATATCCCTATGTGGGCATTCCTTTCTTAACTCCCAGAACAATCTCTAAGATCAAACAAGAGTGGCCTCTTTTTCTTTTCTATTAATAGTTTTCATTGTGCTTTTTAATCAGCTTTACAACACCTTAGGCAGGTTGCAACATAATGCAAGTGTCACACATTGTTACAGAACAATCTAAATCCCCCTTAAACTCCCCCAGTCACAATTCCCTTAGTAGCACAGCATCTATACAGCTCAAGAACCAATCAGCATAATAAACAGCCATCATAATTAGCTTTAGGGCAAAGGGGGAAAGGATGGAGAATAGCAAACAGGAGAAAACACAACCAGAAAGCCAATCTGAGAAAGGAGGAAAATGATAGCTTTCTTGTTGGTTCTCCTAATGCACACACTTCTGTAGGGAACAGGACCAAGGAATCAGAAGGAGACTCCATCACATTCCCGAGCAGCATATTCCACTGTCACACAGCTCTCAACATTAGGGAGTTCACACAGTTCACACAGTAAGCTCATGTTCTCATGGTTCACACCAAATCTGCAGTGTTGACCAGTACCATTAGACTTAGTCACCAGCGAAAGGGAAAGTACGTAGTGCTGGCTCGTGGCGCCCTGCATATCCTCTCTCTTTCCCCATCACATGGTGCGGATGGGATAGGGAGTGTTGGCGTCTTGTCCCTGTCCCCATCAGATGGGAGAAAGAGCAGCAACACATGTTGCCCTGCCACCCTTTCCCGCATCATATGGGGGGTGGGAGGAAAGTGCGTGTAGCTCCGTCAGACCTACCCAATACATTCTCCTCCCTGTGGTGGTGGCGCTTCCTCTCCGCTTTGGGAGGAATGTGGATGTGGCCTGCCGAGTGTCATCTGATGATGCTCAGCAGTCCTTGACCAGGCCCGGCTAAAAGTGGCAAAACAGGGCTGTTTCAGTCCCATGTGAGACTTAGGTTAGATCTCAAGTTGGGTGCTGGATTGAAGAGAAGAAAGTACACTATCCCTGGGCTCATGTCTCATCTTTACCATGCCTCCTTTATTTGTTTCTTTCACTCCACGGCTTTTGCCTCTCCGGCTCCTTCCACACAGCTGTATAAAATCCACATTGACCTGGTTTATATGGCAGTGTGGAGTCAGATAATCCAGTTAAGAGCAGATATTGTTGATTGTTTGCCTTGATATTCTGGGTTCTGTGACTGTGTGGAAGGGACCTCCCTCTTCCCTGCCTCACCCAGGGCTGCTGACCAGCCTCCTTTACCCGGGCACCGGCTTTCCATATCTGATCCCTCTTTCCTCTCTTGCTATTGCACCTTCCAATCTCCAGTTTCCTTTCTATACCATCTACCCCACTTCAACTGGCCATCCCCTACCTTCTAAAGAAGCAGCAGCTACACAAAATAGGCAGTGCTGCTTTAAATGGAGGGCAGGTAGGCAGCCAGGCAGTGGTGCTACTGGTGTTGCATTGCAATGAGCAAAGGAAGAGGGAGGGGCTCTTCCATACCGCTCCTATATCCCAGGATCCGATCCCAAATTATCTGTTTACCACAGGTTATCTGGCAGTGGGGACTCATATATTCCAGTTTAAAGCAGGTAATCTGGGATCACATCCTGGGAGAAGGGCCCTAAAACAGTAGCAGAAGTGTAGGGGGAGAGGCAGAATCAAATAAAGACAAGGTGGCAATATTGCCCCATTTCCTCCCATATCCAGCCGTGGTGGTGGTAGGATTCTCACTAAAATAAATATTTTCCTCACTGAAAGTCCACTATAAATGCATAACCCTGCTATGCCATGTCATGTAACAAAAGTCAGCAAAAATGAAATATTCCGTAACATATTTAATAGTATTGTTGAAGGCTTTCAAGGCAGGAATTACTAGGATGTTGTGTGGTTTCCGGCCTGAATGGTCGTGTTCTAGCAGCATTTTCTGACTATGCCAGCCAGGCGAAATATCAGGAGAAAATGCTGCTAGAACATGGCCATACAACTCTGAATCACATAACACCCCATCTTAAATAATAATAATAACAATAATATATAATATAATAAACTTTATTTATATTCTGCCCTGTCCCTCCAGGGGGTCTCAGGGCGGATTCCAATATACAAAAAGGCAAATATTCAATGCATTAATAAAGCAAACACGTACCGACAAAATAATCCAGAATAACCCCACATGTAAATGTAAAATTAGAACCTAACATCAATAAATTAAACAAAATGTAAGCAAACAAAATTATATAACGACATAAAACCCAAGCATGAGACATCCATATTGATTTACAGGAACTAACCAAAGTTCACAAAGTCATGTGGGTTGATTGTGTGGCCAGTGATGACGCTGGGCCAACATGGACTAGCAGGGCCCGAATACAACAATAGTTCTCAACCAGAAACAGAATTATAGTTGGCGCTCCGTATCCACAGATTCTGCATCCATGTCTTGAAAATATTTTTTAATCCAAAAGGCAAACCTTGATTTTGCTATTTTATATAAGGGACACCATTTTGCTGTGTCATTGTATCAAATGGGACTTGAGCATCTGCACATTTTGATATTGGGGGCAGGTGGAACCAAACCCTTGTGGATACTAAAGGCCTCTGTAATTGCATTTTGATATTAGATTTCCTCTGTTCGTTGTATTTTCCCCTCCATTGACTCTATTGTTTTCTGTGCAATATTTGCAAAGACCTCTGTTAAAACGACTTCACTCTCCATCACCACCACTTGATGAAATTAACCCAGTGATTTCTGGGAAGATAGGTTACATCAACAGTTATGAATCTATAAAACAAAAAGTAAATAATACGTGCAAAACTTCAGTCATTGGCCAAACACACTGAAAGGCACTGGCAGGCTTGTTTTATGCAGACATATTGGGCAGAATTTTAACCCACACATTTTGGGCCATACAAAGATTAGTTACTTGTTTTTTATTGAAAGCTTTGAATCCAAAGCAGATAACAAATCAGATAGGTACTGGGTGCCCTGTGTAAAGTCCAGAAAAACCCAGCCAGGTGTGTATTGTGGTAATCCAATAATGCCCAGTTTTCAGTTCCAGCTGCAAAGCCCAAAAAGCTGGAAAGACACCAAGCTACCTTTCTCTTGCCTGTTCAGAAACAACAATGGTGCCAAATCTCTCCAATTATACCCCTTGTTCAGATCTGAAAATGATTTCCAGGAAATCTTATGTATCCCAAGTAACCTTTGTTTCCAGACAGCCTTGTACATTCGTCTGGGAGACAAATAAAAGCACATTTAGAGGGCTCCTAGCTTCAGTGAAGTGGCCACTTAACTTGAATTGCTCTCATTAAAGGAGCAATTTCTATCCAGAATAACTAGAAAAAGCACAAGAGAGAGATAACATGCCCCCATTTTTCTTTTCATGGAGCTAATCAGTATATATCCTTGATAAACAAGTTAACAGTATATCTGCATGACAGACTGATACTTTCATTTGAAAAAATGGTTGTGACATGCTCCCCCCCAAAATAAATCTCTCATTCATATACATATATATACACACACACAGTAGTCTCACTTATCCAACCTTTGCTTATCGAACGTTCTGTATTATCCAATGCAGTCTGCCTCTCACCCAGATCCACAGCTGTTTCTTGTAGGTAACAACGTGCAGCAGGCCAACATGCCCAACAACACAAGTGCAGCCACATTCCCAAACAAGTGACAGACTTATTGTAAAACATGATGTTTTGGTGCTTAATCTGTAAAATCATAAAGTTTAATAGCCTTTTCCTTAATCCCTCCTTATTATCTATTAGGAATATATTCATAACCTGTTAGGATTGTGATACAATATGGTTAGATATTGGTGCAGAATAACAAAAATACAGAAGTCTAGGGGTTTATGTGAGCAGAGGTGAGAAAAAGCAAAATAGCCAGCCTCCCTTTCCCTTTAAAGAGTCATGTGCATAAAATAAGCACCAGAGACATCAAAAGTAAAATAGTAAAAATATGTTTACTCACAATCTTGTATGATGATGGTCATACAGGTAAAAACATCTTAGTTGCAAAAGAATACAGTTCAGGATTCTACATATCTCTTAACAAGAACTAACATCAGCAGCATGGCTGGATCAAGAAGCAGAAAGAGGTGAAGAGAGAGAACAAAAGAAAATCTCCCCTTTTATGCCCCAAATTCTAAAGGCATATGTAACTTCCTGTATGTCTCCAGGAAGTATACTCCACATCACATGCAAAGCCCCTAAAATGGTGCCATCAACTCTGTAATGCAGCTTTGCCTTCAGGTTACTAACAAAACTAACTACATAAACCATCCCACATTGAAAATGCATGCATGATTGCTAGATAACCCAACATTATCCAACATTTTCGCTATCCAACACACACACACACACACACACACACACACACATACATATATATGACATGAAATATGACATATATATATATGACATGAAAGACCAGTCAAATCAGATTCCTTTAATGTATTTGAGGGGAGCAAAGAGTTTGCTTCTGGCTAAAAATTTTGACGAATTAGCACACCCTAATTCCGAAGGCTTGGTAAAATTAGTATTCACAGACAATACTTTCTTTCATATAATTTGGAAAACCAATTTAGACATCTCTTTGTTTCTTGTATCATTTACAATCGTTGTTTGGGGATATAATGCTATAGATTTTGGTTCTTCCTTGTTCTGGTGCTGCCCTCTACGATCTCAACTCCAGTACCACCATCATGTTTTTCCTCCTGTTCCAAAACCTGTTGAAAATTTGGAGACAAATTTGAATCTGGTGGAACCACGGCCTTCACCATCTTTGGTTTTGTCCTTTTTGACATTAAAAGTTTGGCTAACTATGCCACATCGAAGGTCAAAGATCTGGGTGGTTAGATTTCCCTCTGAAACTAAACATTTTCATCTCTCGTCAGCCTCAGAAAGAACTTCTGAAATGCCCCGTTTCCGAGAAGAGCGTTTTAAGGACTAGTGGATTGCTTCCTAAATTAGGTTGCTAAATCATAGTCAGAAAAAGGAGTGTGCCTTTGAATGTGATTGGATTATGATCAGAGGATGATAAACAGTTGCAAAAACATTGTAATGTCAAATTTAAGAATTATGTTAAAAACTCAGATAGTGATTGTTTGGTTCAGCTGGGATGTTTGCCTAGACCAGGAAGCAGGAAAAGGGAAATTAATATTGTTTCAGATCTAATAGCAAGGGCTGCTGTGACAATCTGGAATCAATATACATAAGAATATGTTTAATCCTTATCCATTACCATGGGATTTCCTTTTAATGAAATAGATCCTTCAGAGTTAAATAAAAGATGGGTGAGAGCTAGTGAGGCAAAGTTGAAAGGACTGATAAGGAAAAATAAGCTCATAAAATAGGAAGATATTGTTAATCAAAATCAAAGCAGAGTGCTGAAATAACAGTATATTAAAATAATTCATTAGGGAGTCAGACGTTTACACATGGAAACCAAATTTGAAACCTAAATGGAGAAACATAATAAAGGGAGATTATAAAAAAATAATGTTGTCAGATTGTAATAGGAACTTTAAAAATACACAGAAACACAAACTACAAGAAGAAAAGAAAAGAATCTAACAGAGAATGGGGAGGGGATATAAAGATCTTTTATAATAACAACAATAACAATAACTTTATTTATATACTGCCCTCTCTCCTCGAGAGGACTCAGAGCAGTTTCCAACATAGCAAAGAAACCATACAACACATACCACAATAAAAAATAATAAACATGAAACAAGAACATCTTTCATGATGTAAATCACATTGATTCAGTGGGTCTTGCTAACTGGGACTAATAGTTGGGTATGATGTAAGCCCCTGAATTAATCTGATGGGAAATCATTTAAAGATAATTGTGAAATGGCACTTGATGCTTTAGCAACCAAAAAATTCTTGACCATGTGATTAGTTCAGTAATGAACCCATGCCTAGAGTGAGGTGGGGGTCTTTTTCTCCGGATGACTTCTACAAAAGGTGGAACAGCTACTACCTAGGAATATTCTAGCTAAAGATCCTGCACTGAACCAGGGAGTTAGAGCTGATAGCCCATAATTGTATCTAAACTGAAACATTATACTTAATTATCCCATGATAGGGCAAATCATGTAGTCTTTGAAAGCTGTCATACTGTGAAACAATCAAGCTAGGGAGCAGAACACAGTGTACTAATTCCTGGGAGGCTAAAGAGTAATATTCTTCTTGCACTTTCAGGATTTTCTTTTGTGTCGAGGCCACTGAGGTCTGTTCGACCTTTGGCTTATAGGCCAAATGGGAGAGGCTGGAAATTTCCACCATCATTTCTGCTCCACGAACTACTACTGGTCCATTCTGTTTAAAGAGCTGTTATCTTCTATTACGTTACAAAGATCCATTTGTAATACTTAAGAATATTAATTGGTAGCCACTGCTGTCATTGCATATGGAATTAATGCCCATTTATATTTTCTCTTACCTCTCTTTTTAATTTGGCTTGCCTGTTCTTCCCTCACTCTCTTGCAGTGGCAGGCCATTTCTCTGACTGTCATTGAGAAGGTGCAGATAGCAGCAGCTATTTTGGGTTCCCTTTTCCTTATTGCGAGTATCTCGTGGCTCATCTGGTCAACTTTCAGTCCTTCTGCTAAATGGCAACGCCAAGACCTGCTCTTCCAGATCTGCTATGGAATGTACGGCTTCATGGACATTGTCTGTATAGGTGGGTGAGTGAGACTGAAAGTCAGCAAGAAATGAGGCTGTCAACTCCTTTTTTTAAATGAAGAAACTGTGTAGTGATATATTACGTGTCTTTTGATGAGATAAACAGAGAGCATTATCATACTTACAACCTCATCACATGGACGCCCCTACCCCGGTGCCGTTTCACTAATCTCTATGGTGAAACAGCAGAGATGTGGGGTGACAAAGTCACCCCATGTGCCGCTCTTGAGTGGCACTGCTTCCCCCCATCACACAGGGGAAACGTTGCTGAAGTGTGCAGATCCATTGGAGTCAGCACTGGGGGGATACTACATCAGGAAGTCCAGCAATGTTGTGTGATCGGCAGCGTGCCACCCATCATACGCTAAAAAAAGGTCAGTGTGATGAGGTCCTAAATGACAAACTGTTATTACAGGGAGCCAACATGGTAAGTAATTTGAGGAGTTATGACTCTAGAGCAGTGTTTCTCAAACTGTGCTCCTCCAGATGTTTTGGGCCTCAGCTCCCAGAAATCTCAGCTGTTAGGAACTGTGGGAGCTGGTCCAAAACATTTGGAGAAGTACAGTCTGAGAAACTCTGCTTCAGAGGGTCAGCCAAGAAAAACCACTGGGCGATTTTAGCCAGGTCACACTCGCTCAGCATCAGAAGGAAGGTAAAAGCAACACCTCTCTGAACAAATCTTGCCAGTAAAACACCATGATAGGATTGCCACATGTATGAAATGATTTGAAGGAACACAGCGACAATTATTATTACTCTGTGCACAACAACACTGTGTATTATGGTTTTTCAGAGGGCGGAGACATCCAAATCTCCCTCCTTTTAGAGGTTATAAGTTTTAGAGGTTACATGTACACCAAATGTATTGTCTTATATAGTACGCAAGCTGTTATCCTTCTCAGGGAGGGATAGAAACCATGCAGTTTTGCAGATGTCATGAGACTGTAATTTTTATCATCATTCAGTAAAGGCTTGGCTGGATAGTATTGTTGAAACCTGTAATCCAATAACATCTGGTAGGTTGTATGATTCTCTGTTATGTTCTAAATCAGGGGTCCCCAAACTAAGGCCCGTGGGCCGGATGTGGCCCTCTAAGAACATTTACCTGGCTCCCGCCCTCAGTTTTAGACTTAGGCTCGCCCAGTCTGAAATGACTTGAAGGCACACAACCACAACAACAATCCTAATTAACTTGACTATCTCATTGGCCAGAAGAGACTATCCTAATTAACTTGACTATCTCATTGGCCATTGAAATCCTTATAGGTTTATGTTGTTTAAAATTGTATTTATTTTTAAATATTGTATTGTTCTTTCATTGTTGTTGTTGGGGGGGGGGGTTGCACTACAAATAAGACATATGCAGTGTGCATAGGAATTTGTTCGTATTTTTTTTCAAATGATAATTTGGCCCCTCAACAGTCTGAAGGATTGTGGACCGGTCCTCTGCTTAAAAAGTTTGAGGACCCCTGTTCTAAATCATGGATTATCTAAGAAGCTGTTCTAGAGAAAAACACAATAAAAGCTCTTCAGTTTAGGTTCAAGGTGGAAATATCCCTCCGGAGAGATAAGGCGGAATATTATTATTATTATTATTATTATCAACACAACGACGTTTTATGGCACAGCAAACAAGATAGATATGCTGGATTTCGTTTCGCAAAACCACAAGTCGAACACTTCCCAAGTGTCTAGGACTGTGTGATGTATTTTCTGATGATGTGTGCAGATCCCAGTAGGGTGGCCTTTTGCAGTTGGCAGATGGTGATTTTGTCAATGTCTATTGTTTCCAAATGCCGGCTGAGATCTTTTGGCACAGATTATTATTATTATTATTATTATTATTATTATTATTATTATTATTATTATTATTATTATTATTATTATATCCCTAGTAGCTATTTATAAAGAAATCCCTAGTAGATACACAAATAAGATACACAAATAATTACAAAGTGGTAAATATTTCTATCATGTGTTAATAATGCATATATCAAGGAAAGTTTTCATTTGGTGGATGTGAATGGAATGAATTTAAAATGATATCAGAACCATGATTTAGTTCTCTACTGCAAGTCTGAGGTTCATTTCAACTCTGATTTTAATACTTCAAGAATCAGTATGACGGAGCCACATTTTTCTACTCAAGAGATGCTCTCTCCACAAAACAAACCACAGCATACAAATATACCGCCCAAAATAGAATAAAATAAGAAATGGCTCAGCTTGTAGGGAGAAATAACATGAAATCCAGTTTATATGAGAGTAATTCCATCTTGCCTGTAACAGTGCAAACAGTGCTAGGCAAAAACAAACAAGAAGAGCAAAGTGATTTCTAGTTAAGATGGAAGGGATTGCACTCTGCAGACCAATCATATTTTTGAAGGGGAATGGCATAAAATAAATAAATCTTGGTCGAATTGTATAAAATAAATGAATCTTGGGATGTGTAAATAAATCTTGGGAGAAGAATAGCCGAGGAGAACTCCCAATCAGGCATTTCCTTTGTCCTCATTTTTAAAGAGTGTTCTGTAATATGTTTGCACAGAATAGGATGGGAAATGAAGCGACCAAGAAAGTTATAAATCATGACGAGCCTATTGCCAGTTGTGAATTTGAATCACCTCCAAGCACACAGGCAGGAGAGCATTTGCTAATAGGCAAAAAAGTAATCTTTATTCCTCTTTAAAACTTTTTCCCATGGGCCATACATGTCTGCCTATGGTACAGGAAGAAGAAGCAAATAAAATTGCTGGCAAAAATATAAAATGCATATTGTTAAAACAGATGTAAACAGGGGAGTGTTATGATCACTTGGTTTATGTTTTAACTCTTTCTCTGCTAAATTGCATAGTGATAACAATAATATTCACTGTTCATCTGTCCTAGACATGTGTTTTATATTTTACAGGTATTTTTACTTGCTTCTCTTTATTTGCAAGGGCGTAGTATAAGATTTGGTAAAGCTCATATCCTCTGTTGTGAATCTGTCCTTAATTTCATTTCTATACATCTTATTTTCTCATTCCATCCATAAAATCTTATCCTGATGTCCTATATGACATGCTGCTATGATGTAAGCATTCCTGCAAACCGATGGCATTGGATTTTCACCAGAGGAGAATATTAAATTTGTCTATTGCATGATGGTATGTGATCAAATCAGTCTGTGAACGCTCTGTTTTTTTTTTTTTTTAATTTTGGAGGGCAGAACCTACAAAAAGAGCAAGTTTTGTGGATGAGGGGTGAGTGGGTGAAAGAGACACCTTCTTTTTCATCCTTTCAGTCTAGCAATGCAAGACATTAAAAGAGAGGTACTTCCAATGCTTTTGGATGCTAACAGGAACAGAGAGCAGGTGGGTGGCTGGTAGCTGCCAGTAAGTAACATGATTAATGTGGCTTTGATAAAGCAGGAAAGGTTGGAAGCAGCTGTTTAGCTCATCTGTCAGGGAGAGATAAGTATTCTCCTATCCATAAGATGGATATAGAATCAAGCAAAACAAGCTCCTCCGTAGTGATATGCATGGCAGGGGGATAGAGCAAAAAACACTGTGTTTTGATGACCCTGGAAGATCAGAGAGTGATGTTTCAATTTCCCTTTAATGTGTTTTCTTCCCCTCCCTCCCAATCCTTTTTCCTTTTGCGGTGTGTCTGCCAGGAGCAGGGGCTGTTACACTGTCTGTGAAAGGCTAGGTGTGAGGAAGTACCGTGCTTATCAGTGAGCTATCCTCTGTTTGAAAGTGTCCTATATTTGGCAGACTGCTCATCTGAAGTCTGCTTCAGAGTTAATGAAAGAACGAACAAGGAGCATAAGGTAAAAAGGCAGAGCAGGAGATAGGTGCTGAAGTTGTCCATAACTGTGAGCACCTGGAGTGAATGAACATACAGCAGCTGTCTTGAGATGTTTTGGGAATTCCAGTGTCCTCCCATTGGAAGTTGTCTGGGATTTCCCTGTCGAGTTCCCCAGGGGAGAAGCAATAGAAGCACACCCGCACTAGGCCCGCTCTGTTCCCAATATCACAACAGAGTAGAACAAGACGTTCGCACCCAAAATGGTTTAAAAAACATAGTGAGCTGGGTAATGGATTATTTCAAGTGGGTAAGTAATTGCATTCCAAGAATAATACAGTGCTCAGAAAGCCCGCCCGTACATGGTGTGATAAATGCCAAGCAAAGACGGTATGATTGTGGTATAACAGTGTCATGTGATTTGATATTTTTTTTTCGTATCAGGAGTGACTTGAAAAACTGCAAGTCGCTTTTGGTATGAGATAATTGGCTGTTTGCAAGGATGTGGCCCAGGGGACACCCAGATGTTTTGATGTTTTTACCATCCCTGTGGGAGACTTCTCTCATGTCCCCACATAGAGCTGGAGCTGATAGAGGGAGCTCATCTGCCCTCTCCCCGGGTTGGATTCAATCCAGTAACCTTCAGGTCAGCAACCCAACCTTCAAGTCAGCAGTTCTGCCAGCACAAGGGTTTAACCCACTGCGCCTAAGCAGACACACCAGTCTCCTGATCACAGTCATAGCCTGTTTAAGCCACTTACTTCTACATGGGCATCTGTGGATATAGGTTTGAAGATCCAAATGACCTTGTGTCTCTTTTTTTGGTGATTTGTGAGGTGTCCCCCTTATTTTAAAAAATAGGTATGCTGAACAGAGGGAATGTGTTTTCTATCAGAACTCCGGTGGCGAAGTGTGTTAAAGCACTGAGCTGCTGAACTTGCAGACCAAAAGGTCCCAGGTTCAAACCCCAGGAGCGGCGTGAGCAGCCGCTGTTAGCTCCAGCTTCTGCCAACCTAGCAGTTCGAAAACATGCCAATGTGAGTAGATCAATAGGTACCGCTCCGGCGGGAAGGTAACAGCACTCCATGCAGTCATGCCGGCCACATGACCTTGGAGGTGTCTACGGACAACGCCGGCTCTACGGTTTAGAAATGGAGATGAGCACCAACCCCCAGAGTCAGACATGACTGGACTTAACGTCAGGGGAAAACCTTTACCTTTACCTATTTTTCTATCCTGCCTCCATCTCCCCGAAGGGACTCGGGGCTGCTAACATGGGGCCAAGCCTAGAAACAAAACAAAATATTACAAGTTAAAACATATATAAATAACTAAACACTGTCGGCACAACAAATCAAATGCAATAAAATGGATTAAAACTCAGTGATACAGTATAACTCCATAATAATGAGATATAAAAGTAAAGTAAAGTAAAGCCCCCATGAGCCCATTGATTTAAATAGTGTTTCAATTACCTCTGCTTTGGAGTTGTGAACTTCAGGTTTTTATTACAATTTGTTCTGTTCTCTTTGTCAAAACATAAAGCGCTTTCTGAAAAATGTTTTTTTTTTTTTGTCAAGGATTTTTTTAAACATCCGATTATAGCTGTCATCTGATGTTGCTTTCCACTTGACATTTTGTACTCTTGCTTGAGGAACTGGAATACAACAAACATACATTTTTAATTATTATTTCAGCTTTAAGTCATTACTTTTCATGGCAAAATGAAGAAAGTTGGGCCTCTATATCATGTCAATGATTGCTTCTCTCTAGTTAACTGAGAAATACAGTAGAACACATGCAAATACAGTAGAGTCTCACCAGAGCCGGCCCTAGATATTTTTCAAGTGTAGGCGAACAGAATTTTGGCGCCCCCCCCCCCCAAAACCAATCACTGAAAAATAAAAGTGTTGGATAAGCGAAAATGTTGGATAATAAGGAAAGATAAAGGAAAAGCCTATTAAACATCAAATTACATTATGATTTTACAAATTAAGCACCAAAACATCATGTTTTACAACAAATCAATAAAAAAAGCAGTTCAATACATGGTAATGTTATGTAGGAATTACTATATTTGCGAATTTAGCACTAAACATTGAACAAGGATATAGGGCAGTGTGGACTTAGATAACCCAGATAGCCCTCAGTATTAAAAAAAACACCCTCTAAAATCAGGACAATAAATAAAGAACAACACTCTGAAAACAGAAGAAATCCAGACAGTAAACAATCAGGGACAGCTAACTCCTCCCAAAAAAAGATTCTCCCAGGCAAGAAGAAGCCAGGCCTTGAAGCCACAGGGCCATTAAATGCTAATCAAGGTGATTAATTACAACATTCACACCTGCTTCAAAGAAAAGTTTTTTCTCCCACCCTGGACCTTCTACAGATATATAAACCCCACATACCTAGCTTCCAAGTTCCCACAGACCTCACAATTTCTTTTTTTAAAATAATTTTTATTAAGTATTTTTGCATACAGGTTTAAAATAGTGGGGTTCAAAATGGGAGAGGGAAGTAGGGGGTAGGGAGAAGGGGTGGGGCTGGGAGAGAGGTTATAGAAGAGGGGGGAGGAAAAAGGGGAAAGGAGGAGAAACAAAAGCAAAGGGGGTGGGTTTTAGGAGGGTGGGAGGGGGGAGGGGGCTAGAGAGAGGCCCGGGAGAGTCGGTTGAGTCTTTGGATGTCAGAGAGTAGTCCCCTTGTGGTGTCGGCTAGTCCATGGGTAACTGTCCATTTGGGTGGGGGGGGGTCCGTTTGCCTCCTGAAGCGACATGTTGTGTTGCTAGATTTGTATATTTCTGGTTGTTCTTGTGGAATTTCTTCGAGGTATGTCCGTCTTTTCCTTATGTATTCGTCAAATATTGACCAGTCGGTTTCTTTTATTGGTTGTCCATGGTGTTTCTTCATCAGGAAGGTTAGTCTGTCCATGGTCTTTATTTCCCATACTTTTAATAGCCATTGATTGATTGAAGGGATCTGGTTTGTTCTCCGTAGTTTGGCGAAGGCAATCCTGGCTCCTATAACCAGATAGTTTAGAATTTTTTCCTCATCTGTGTTCAATTTCAAATTTTTAAGGCCCAATAGGTATAGTTCTGGTCTCATATGTAGTTTCTTTCCCATTATTTTTACACATTCTTCATGGATTTTTTTCCCAGTACCTCTTTGTTTCGGGACGGGACCACCACATGTGGTAGAAACTGCCCTCATTCACCTGGCACTTCCAACATTTTATTTGAATATTTTTGTTGTAATGGTTTATTTATTTTTTGGAGTGATGTACCATCTGTAAATCATTTTGTATTGATTTTCTTTTAAGTCGGTTGCATATGTGTGTTTTATATTTTTCTTCCAGATTGATTCCCATTCCTCATATCTTATAGGCCTTCCTATGTCTTTGGACCATTGCACCATGCTTCCCTTAATTTGTTCTTCCTCAGTATTCCACTCCAAGAGTTTCTTATATATCTTTGTAATTAATTTGTTTTCAGACTCTAGAATTTTGTCCCATTCTGAGTCTTTCTTCATGAAGCCGTCTTGTTTATCCTTAATATATTCTTCCTTTATTTGCCTGTAGTGGATCCATGATAAGTGACCGAATGATTTCAATACTTCTTCTTGTGATTTTAGTACGTATTCATTTTCTTGACTTGTGAGGACATCTCTGTATGTGGGCCAGTTTATGTTGCTTTGGATACTCTTCTGAGTTATTGCTAGTGGTGATAGCCACATTGGAGTTTTGGTGAACATTCTTATTTTATATTTCTCCCATATGTTGTTTAGTGAAGTTCTTATTATATGGTTTCTGAATATTTTCTTATCGTTTTTGTCTGCTTTGTGCCATATATATAAATGCCAGTCGGCTTTTAGGTCGAAACCTTCTAGATTTAAGATTTTCTTGTTCTTTAGAAATAGCCAATCTTTGATCCAAGTTAAGGCACAAGATTCGTAGACCTCACAATTTCTGAAGGCCCCGAAGGTGGGCTCCCGTGGTGCAAAGGTGGGTCTGCGCCGGCCGGAAAGCCCAGCACGGGCACCGGGAGGCCCAGTGTGGCTACAGGAAGGCCCAAAAGAGAAGAAGGTGGAGAGTGGTGCCCTCCTCCCAGGACGATGGCGCCCCTGGGACGATGGTGCCACAGGCAAGTGCCTAGTTCGCCTTATGGTTGGACCGCCTCTGAGTCTCACTTATCCAATCTTCATTTATCCAGCGTTCTGTATTATCCAATGCAGTCTGCCTTTTAGTAGTCAATGTTTTTGTAGTCAATGTTTTCAATACATTGCGATGTTTGGTACTAAATTCGTAAATACGGTAATTACTACATAACATTACCCTGTATTGAACTGTTTTTTCTGTTGATTTGTTGTAAAACATGTTTTGGTGCTTAATTTGTAAAATCATAACATAAGTTGATGTTTAATAGACTTTTCCTTAATCCCTCCTTATTATCCATCATTTTCGCTTATCCAACATTCTGCCGGGCCATTTATGTTGGACAAGAGAGAGTCTACTGTACATATAAGTAAAATGGGGCCATATATCAGTGAACATTTACTCATCTGCACCTGATCACCTTGCAGTTTTAATTTTTAAGGTCAAAAGAACTCAGGCACCATCCACACTGCCATATAATGCAGTTTTAATTGCATTGTAGACTCTAATGCATTTTAACTGCTTTGAACTGCATTATATGAGTCCGCACTAACCATGTAATGCAGTTTGAAACTGAGCTATATGGCAGTGTAAATGGGGCCTCAGTTTTCTAAGGTCTGTGCTTGAAATGCTGCAAAATAGAGTAGTAGACCAATGAGGGAATCATGCATCTCTCCAATTTCGATGGACTCTTATCATCCCTAGCCAGCATAGCCAAGTACTACTGGGATTTACAGTACCACTCTTAAAGTAGCCTAAATGGACCCAGCTTGGCAGAGCAGAAAAGACTTACTTGGAAAGGTTAGGCTGTTCACTGTGAGTGGAGCCTTTGAGCACAGTGGAGGCAGGATAAGATACCAACCTCACTGCAGTTGAAAAAGGATATTGACATGCATCACAAGACACCTAATTCTTGCCAATATTTTTAGTGATTTTAGAAAACGTTCCTAGCTGTGTTGTTTTGAAAATAGAACTTTGTTATACCTGCGCTGCAATTAAAAGTAATGAGTTATAGATGGCTCAGTCATTTGCCCCAAAGTGTGGCCCTGGGTAAAAATGTGGGATAATGGGACAAGCAGTGTAGTGTAACATCTGGAGGGCACAAGCAATCCACGCTTGCTCGAACTGATGTGGGGAAAGGGGCCATTGTGGCGCAGTGGGTTAAACCCTTGTGCCGGCAGGACTGATGACTTGCAGGTTGGGTTGCTGACCTCAAGATTACCGGTTTGAATCCAACCCAGGGAGAGCGCGGATGAGCTCCTTCTATCAGCTCCAGCTCCATGCAGGGACATGAGAGAAGTCTCCCACAAGGATGGTAAAAACATCAAAACATCCATTCTTGCAAATGGCCAATTCTCTCACACCAGAAGCAACTTGCAGTTTCTCAAGTCGCTCCTGACATTAAAAAAAAAAACTGCCAGGGATAAGAAGCTGAGGTTTTGTTCCTTTCCCAGCCTCATAGTCCTTAAACTCTCCTCCTCTATACAATAGTGAGAAACCTCTGGGGAAAAGCTCAACCACAGAGACCAAATTTCTCCAACCTTTTCTCACATTCCTAGCTATTCTTTTGTGTTTAGTTTGCTTCTTGGCTTATCGTACAGAAGAATCAAACTCTGAAATGAGAATTGGCCCTGTCTTTCAGAACAAATGTTTTCTTCTACTCCTGAGCAAGGCTTTCTGTAGCTGCTGGAGGAATCCGCTTCTCTGCTTAACTCGAAACAATTCAAATTTATCTTGATGCAATCTTGGGGCTACTTGCAAATGGAATTTAAGCTGATAGACTCCCTTGCTCACTCCTCACCTCTGACATGATTATTTCCCTCTGCCCACCCACTCCTCTACTTGGCTCCTTTTTAATTTTACAGCTACCTGAGCTCAGTGCTAAGAAATCAATAAGTAATTTGGATCCCGGCAACTGCGAAGGAAAGCAAAATTATTTTTTGCACCTTTAGTAAATATTTTGAGGCCCAATTTATCTGGGGAAACAGGTGCTCAGTTGATGCATCGAGTCAATCCATCAACATCAAATTAATTCCATAGGATCATGCACACTTATAATTTTAAAGGCAAAAAATATGATTTTTATAGGGAAAAAAATCTTGAGTCAGGCTGTTCATTAATATTTGTGATTAAAAAAAGAAACTTAACTTTCCACATCTGAGTCAAATCCTCTAAGGCAAGTTTTTGGGTTATATACTTGAAATTCAAATAACCAAGGTCAAGATTCTACTCCAAACCGTTAACAGAAATGTGGGAGTACAGCACCTACATTAATTTTGCAGTAAGTATTTGACCCTGAGCGTCAATATTTGGCTCCTGAAATTGATTTTTGAACTTAGGAAACCACGTGACCTACCAAACTGCAGGCGTTCTTTAATCCACTAGAGGAAAGTATGTGGGTTATAAACACGTGCCCAGATTATAGACTATATTCCTTATTCTGAATGCATAAAACATTGTATATTTAGCAACCTGTATGGAGAAGACTGGAAGGTATGTTAGGTATAGAAAACATTTGAATGCAGAAGATTTATGCCTAGTTCTCAGTATATGAAAGTATCACTTTATACTGTAATTACTGAGCTAAGGACTAAAAGAACTAGGGCTCTGTCATATTCCTTCTGAGCAGCATTGTGGAGGACAGGATGAAGATAAGGTGAACAGTTTTTGACAAATGTAATAGTCTATCTAACATACAGGGTTCAGTAGAGTCTCACTTATCCAACCTTCACTTTGTTCTGTATTATCCAATACAGTCTGCCTTCCACCCGGATCCACAGTTGTTTCTCTAGGCAGCAATGAGTAGCAGACCAACACGCCCAACAACAACACAAGTGCAGCCACACTCCCAAACAAATGGCAGGCTTGTTGTAAAACATGATGTTTTGGTGCTTAATTTGTAAAATCATAACATAATTTGACATTTAATAGGTTTTTCCTTTAATCCCTCCTTATTATCCAACATTTTTGCTTATCCAATGTTCTGCCGGCCCATTTATGTTGGATAAATGAGACTCTACTGTAATTAGGATTTGTTAGCCGAAGGTGAGCAACAATCAGTCCCAAACCATCCATACACAAACAGAGTCTAGGAAAAGATAAAGCAGGTTTAGTCTTTATTAAAAAAAACATATGGTGTAGGATTTCTTAAAAATAAAATATTGAGTGGAATATGTCCCCGTAGTAACCTATGGATGCAAGAACTTGACAATAAGGAAGGCTGAACAAAGGAAGTTAGACACTTTTGAACTGGTGCTGGCGGAAAATGCTGAGAGTGCCTTGGGCCACAAGAAGATCCAACCAGTCCATCCTCCAGGAAATAATGCTTGGCTGCTCACTGGAGGGAAGGATATTAGAGGCAAAGTTGAAGTACTTTGGCTACATCATGAGAAGACAGGAAAGCTTGGAGAAGATCATGATGCTGGAAAAATGGAAGGGAAAAGGGAGAGGGGCCGACCAAGGGCAGAATGGTTGGATTGTATCCTTGAAGTGACTGGCTTGACCTTGAAGGAACTGGGGGCAGCGATGGCCAACAGGGAGCTCTGGCTTGAGCTGGTCCATGAATCAGAGAGTCAGAGGCAACTGAACTAATAAACAGCAACATGTTGTCTTAGAGTGTGGTCAACTCTCCTTCTCTGGAGGTTTTTAAGCGGGGGCTGGATGACCATCTATCTAGATTGTGTGTTCCTGCTTAGCAGAATGGGGTTGGAGTGGATGGCTCTTGTAGTCTCTTCCAAATCTGTGACTCCGTGATTCTTTGAATACTGTCTTCCAAGTACAAGGGAAACAAAGGAGTCTCCATTACAAAGTGGGCATATGTAAGAATTACTTCATGTGGGACATTGCACTGTTTGAAAGTACAGTAGAGTCTCACTTATCCAAGCTAAACGGGCTGACAGAACCTTGGATAAGCAAATATCTTGGATAATAAGGAGGGATTAAGGAAAAGCCTATTAAACATCAAATTAGGTTATGATTTTACAAATTAAGCACCAAAACATCATGTTATACAACAAATTTGACAGAAAAAGTAGTTCAATACGCAGTAATGTTATGTTGCAATTACTATATTTACGAATTTAGCACCAAAATATCATGATATATTGAAGACATTGACTACAAAAATGCCTTGGATAATCCAGAACCTTGGATAAGTGAGTCTTGGATAAGTGAGACTCTCAAGTTATATCAGGGCCCACACATCAGGCAGGACACACCTTGGACCTTGTTTTTGTTGTGGACGGTGGGACAGTCAGAGTGGAAGAGCAAAACATTCTTCCATTGTCATGGTCTGACCATCATCTGATCTGTTTAAGTATCGCCGTGCCTTCTAACCTCCGCAGGGGTGGTGGACCCATTAAGATGGTCCGCCCCAGGAGACTGATGGATCCGGATGGACTTCTGAGGTCTCTTGGGGATCTTCCTGTCCTGGAGACTGGCGATCCTGTCGATGTCCTGGTTGATCGCTATAATAGTGAGCTATCAAGGGCATTGGACACGATCGCTCCCGAACGTCCCCTCTCACTGCGTAGAGTCGCGTCGACTCCTTGGTTTACCGAGGAGTTGGCTGTGATGAAGCGTAGGAGGAGGGGACTAGAGTGCATCTGGAGGAAATCTCGGGACGTGTCCGACCAAGCACGGGCTAAAGCCGCTATTAAGGCGTACTCCGTGGCTCTGCGAGCAGCCAGGAAAGCTTTCATGACTGCCCGCATAGCGTCTGCAGCCAACAGGCCATCGGAGTTGTTCCGAGTTGTGGGGGAGCTCCTGCGGCCTCCTGAGGTCCAGGGGCTTCCCGATGACTTGGCAACTGGGTGCAGCGATTTCGCGCACCACTTTGCAGGCAAAGTTGCTCAGATACGCCTTGAGCTAGACTCCAGCTCAATTGTGGTCTCAGCGGAGGTAACCGAGGTACCTGTCTGTTCGATCTTATGGGATTCTTTCCGGCTTGTTCTTCCTGATGACGTGGAGGGGATTCTTGGGTCTGTGAGGGCGACCACCTGCGCTCTGGATCCTTGTCCCTCTTGGCTGGTCAAGCTGGCCAAAGATGGGTTGTTGGATTGGTTTGTGACCATAATAAATGCTTCTTTGGTTCAGGGGTCGGTGCCATCCTACTTTAAGCAGGCGGTAGTAAAACCACTACTAAAAAAGCCTTCGCTTGACCCATCTATTTGTAACAACTACAGACCAATCTCCAACCTCCCGTTTTTGGGCAAGGTTCTGGAGCGGGTGGTTGCCACGCAGCTCCAGGAATTTCTCGATGACACTGATTTTCTGGACCGCTCGCAGTCTGGCTTCAGGCCTGGGTACAGTACCGAGACGGCTCTGGTCGCCTTGGTGGATGACCTCCGCAGGGAGCTGGACAGGGGGAGTGTGACCCTGCTGGTTCTCTTGGACATCTCAGCGGCTTTCGATACCATCGACCATGGTATCCTTCTGGGGAGGCTCGCCGGGATGGGGCTCGGTGGCACGGTTCTGCAGTGGCTCCGGTCCTTCCTGGAGGGTCGTTCCCAGATGGTGAAGCTGGGGGACACCTGCTCGGACCCCTGGCCATTGACCTGTGGGGTCCCGCAAGGGTCTATTTTATCCCCCATGCTATTTAACATCTACATGAAACCGTTGGGAGAGGTCATCCGGAGTTTTGGAGGGTGTTGCCATCTCTACGCAGATGACACGCAAATCCACTACTCATTTCCATCTAACTCCAAGGAAGCCCCTCGGATTCTGAACCAGTGCCTGGCCGCTGTGGCGGACTGGATGAGGAGGAACAAGCTGAGGATCAATCCTGACAAGACAGAGGCCCTCCTGGTCAGTCGCCCATCTGATCGGGGTATTGGGTGGCAACCTGTGCTGGACGGGGTTGCACTCCCCCTGAAATCACAGGTCCGCAGTTTGGGGGTCCTCCTGGATTCAGCGTTGACGCTTGAGGCTCAGGTGTCGGCGGTGGCCGGGAGGGCTTTCGCACAACTCAAACTTGTGCGCCAACTGCGACCATACCTCGTGAAGTCTGACTTGACCACGGTGGTGCATGCCTTAGTTACCTCTAGACTGGACTACTGTAATGCGCTCTACGTGGGGCTTCCCTTGAAGACGGCCCGGAAACTACAATTGGTCCAGCGCTCGGCTGCCAGATTAATAACAGGGGCGAGCTACAGGGAACGATCTACTCCCCTGTTTAAAGAGCTCCACTGGCTGCCGTTCACTTTCCGGTCCCAATTCAAGGTGCAGACCATCATCTATAAAGCCCTAAACGGTTTGGGACCCACCTACCTTAGGGACCGTATCTCCTACCATAAACCTGCTCGTTCCCTTCGTTCATCCGGGGAGGCCTTCCTTTCGCCACTGCCTCTGTCCCAGGCCCGTCTTGTGGGAACGAGGGAGAGGGCTTTTTCTGCTGTGGCCCCCCGACTGTGGAATTCATTGCCCACTGAGATTAGGCAAGCCCCCACCTTGTTAGCCTTTAAGAAAGATCTAAAAACATGGCTTTTCCGATGTGCCTTTGGGGAGTAAATGTAATATATTGCTCTGGCCATTCCCCTTGGTTTTTATCCTTTAGACTGCTCCACCATTTTATTTCCCTGTTTCCCCCTATTCCTATGTCTCTCTCTCCCGAGTTTTTAATTAAGTGTTCATGTGGCCCGCCCTGTTTTTTACTGTTTTCTCTGATTTGTGCTGTAATGTATATGATTATTTTTGCACTGTTATATTGTGTTATGATATGTTGTTTTATTTTGTTATATTGTATGGTGTCTGGGCATGGCCCCATGTAAGCCGCCCCGAGTCCCCGTTGGGGAGATGGTGGCGGGGTATAAATAAAGTTTTATTATTATTATTATTATTATTACTGTACAACCAATTGCCATAGAAAATAATGGTCCACAGAAAGTGTTGTGTGCCTTCAAGCATTTATGACTTATGGTGTCCCTAAGGCAACCTTATTGTAGGATTTGGGCAAGACTTCTTCAGAGGGCGTCAACATTGCATTCTTCTGAGTTTGAGAGAATGTGATAGCCACCTTTTTGTTTTCCATGGCTGAACAGGGAGTTGAATCCTGGTCTCCAGAGTTCAATGCTCAAACCAGGACATTATACTGGTTATCTTTACAGAAGGCAATTGCTAGTTTTACAGTAGCAGCTATTGCAGTGGATTTCCTGCATTGACAGAGCGTTGGTCTAGGTCAGTGGTTCTCAATCTTCCGAATGCTGTGACCCTTTGATACAGTTCCTCATGTTGTGGTCATCCTCAACCATAACATTATTTTTGTTTCTTCTTCAGAAACTGTAATTTTGCTACTGTTATGAATCATAATGTAAACATCTGATATGCAGGATGTATTTTAATTCACTGGATCAAATTTTGCACAAGTATCCAAATTTGAATACTGGTGGGGTGGAGTGGGATTGATTTTGTCATTTTGAAGTTGTAGTTGCTGGGATTTATAGTTCACCTACAATCAAAGAGCATTCTGAACTCCACCAGTGATGGAATTGAACCAAACTTGGCACAAAAAACTCTCATGACCAACAGAAAATACTGGAAAGGTTTGGTGGTCACTGACCTTGAGTTTTGGAGTGGTCGTTCGCCTACATCCAGAGAGCACTGAGGACCCAAACAATGATGGATCTGGACCAAACTTGGAATGAATAGTCAATATACCCAAATGTGAACACTGGTGGAGTTTGGGGAAAATAGACCTTGACATCCTGAGAGTTGTAGTTCACCAACCCTCAGAGAGCAATCTGTACCAAACTAGTAAACTTTCCACACATACCCAACATACAAAACTTTGAATGCTGGTGGGGTTTTGAGGGGACTGATCTCAGAGGTTGGGAGTTATAGTTCAACCACATCAACAGAGCAATGTGCACCCAACTGATAGATCTGGATCTAACTTGGCACAAATACCCAATATGACCAACTTTGAATACTGGTGAGGTTTGGGGGGACTAACCCAACGTAATGGTAATTGTAGTTTCTGATGGTCTGTAATGACACCCCCTCACGACCCCCAAGTTGAGAAAAGCTGGTCTAGGTGATCTTTGTGGTCCTTTTTAGCTCTCTTATTCTGACAGCATAACTGAGTTGGGCAGGTTATCAGCAATGCTATCTCCAGTACTCTATTCTGTTCCTACCAAAACACATGTCATCAATGATACAATCCTTCCCCTCTCCCTTGACAGGAATGGCATAAACCTGCAAATCGAGCATTCAGTTTGTAAATTAAGGCAACATGTTCAGGCTTCTCTCTTTTTCATAATACCTTTTAACAGCATGCTGTGAAGAGTGGTCTTTATATGGTTTTCTTAAAGCTATGTTCCCTACTGCTGCCCACCCTGATTAAAGAATATAGTATAAAATGTACAGTTGATGGATGTTACTGTTAGAGCATTCATCCTTGAGGTCTCTTGGTGAGGAGTTCATCTTTGCCATGAGCTCCCTTACATGGCCTTAGGCTAGCTTATGCCTTGATGTCAGCCATCACCCAGCCCCAATAAATAAGGAGATAAGCATACTTTTGAGTCTCTGGGAATGCTCCTGGGCTGCACTGCGGAAGCTCAAGTGCACTTCATCCCAGATTAATTGCGCAAGTATAGCCATGACCCAAAACTCCAATCAGCAATGCTTTTTCACCCCCTCCCCATCTTTCTCATTCAATTTACATTATACTTTCTTGCCTCGCTCAACATAGCAAAGGAATGCTGGGAGAGTTATGCATTGCTCATGAGATGTTAAGATATTTTAAAATTTATTTCTGGAGAAACACTGTACTTTTGAAATGTTGTATATATATATACACACACACACACTCATAGAATAATAGAGTTGGAAAAGACCTCATGGGCCATCCAGTCCAACCCCCTGCCAAGAAGCAGGAAATCACATTCAAAGCACCCCTGACAGATGGCCATTCAGCCTCTGCTTAAAAGCCTCCAAAGAAGGTGCCTCCACCACACTGCTGAATAGCTCTCACAGTGAGGAAGTTCTTCCTGATGTTCAGGTGGAATCTCCTTTCGTGTAGTTTGAAGCCATTGTTCCACATCCTAGTCTCCAGGGCAGCAGAAAACAAGCCTCCTCCCTCCTCCCTATGATTTCCCCTCGCATATTTATACATGGCTATCATGTCTCCATTCAGCCTTCTCTTCTGCAGGCTAAACATGCCCAGCTCTTTAAGCCGCTCCTCATAGAGCTTGTTCTCCAGACACTTGATAATTTTAGTTGCCCTCTATATTTAAGAAATCTACCATGTTTTAATTTTTTTCCAGAAGGCAAATTCTTTTATTTCTTGTTTATCCTAAATCAGTTGATCTAAACCTCAGAGGGTGGGAGTCATTGGTCCCTTTGAAAAATTTTGTGAAAACTGTGGACTCCATCCCCAGAAAAATGTACTTTTAAAGGGGAAAGGAAGGAAATAGAAGAGGGGGTAATAATTTTTGTGCTCAATTGATGAACTACAAGTTAAAAATCATTGTTTTTGATTGAGGGAATGTACACATGTATGCAATAACCCAGAATCATCCTTCCCTCAAGAAACTTAAGAATTGCATCCAAAGTAGTGGCCCCAGGAATAATGTATTAGTGAAATGGAAGAATCTCAAAGTGTCACAATGCTCAGAAGGAGAAAATGACAATTTATGGCAGAAGTAGGCATGTATGGCCCTACAGATGTATTTGCCTCTAACTCCCATAGCAAGTGACTATGGGAGTTGCTGGACCAAAACATCTGGAGAACCACAATTGTTTATCTCTGGTTTATCTGACTATAGTAAAGGTAAAGGTTTTCCCCCCGACACTAAGTCTAGTCATGTCCGACTCTGAGGGTTGGTGCTCATCTCCATTTCTAAGCCAAAGAGCCGGTGTTGTCTGTCTGCCAGAGTGCTACCTATTGATCTACTCACATTTGCATGTTATTGAACTTCTAGGTTGGCAGAAGCTGGGGCTAACAGCAGGAGCTCACCCCACTCCCCGGATTCGAACAGCCAACCTTTCAGTCAGCAAGTTCAGCAGCTCAGTGGTTTAACCCACTGTGCCATCGGGGGATCTTACTATAGCCTGTTTTTAATAACAAACATGGCATTTTAATACAAGGCATTATTACAACAGCCCTCCTTTGAGTCTTCTTATGTCAAATCAAAGTGGCGAGAATATCACTGAGCCAGAAATGTAGCTTATGAAGTGACTTGACAGGACGATCTGAGAGACTCAGGTCTATGTATGTAGTAGAAAGAGTTGGTTGTAGATTCATAGATTTTCCCTGAGTTCCTTCTCGTTCTCATTATCACTCAATGCTCCTTGTCTTACAGGACTAATAATCCATGAAGGACCCTCAGTGTACCGGATTTTTAAACGGTGGCAAGCAGTCAATCAACAGTGGAAAGTGCTGAACTATGACAAAACAAAGGACCTGGAGGATCAAAAAACAGGGACCAGGACCAACCAACGAACCTCCTCCCAAACCAACCCTTCCTCCTCCACAAGCGGTGCAGCTAGCAACTCTGCCCCAGCCGACGGCGTCGTCCGGGGGGCTGATCAAACTGCAGGCACCTTGTCTGACCACCACTGTGCTTATACCATCTTGCATATACTCAGCCACCTGAGGCCTCACGAACAGAGAAACCACTCTAGCACAAACAGAGAGCTCGTCATGAGAGTCACCACGGTCTGAAGAAAGAATTCAGGAGGCCTTATTGCGACACAGAGTGGGAGAGGAACTGGCAAAGTGGAGGGGGGCAGCGTGGTATGCCTTACACCCCCTGCCCTCTAACCCAACCCCACCTGTCCCTGCTCCTCTGCAGCAGCTGCACAAGAGGCCCCTGGCCAGCCAAGGATGGCAGAGGCAAAGCTGCACACACTTGCTGAAAAGAGGTTTAAAACGTTTGTGTAGTTACCAGAAAGTATGAGAAAACAAGTGCAATACAGACTACAAGAGCTTAAACTAGGGAAAAAAGGCTTGCAAGGGGGAGGGGGGACACGGAAGGACGGTTGTTCTTATTTGAAGCATTTGACAGACACATACATACACACCTACTGAAAAGCAAGAAAGAACCAATGTATTTCCCAAACTGTATTAACCAGGGGTACGAGTATTTGAATGCATAAATTATCCCGTGGCCCTATGTTATTTTGTGCAGCCATGGGATGTTTGAGCTGACAGGCAGTCAGTTTATTGCTAATGTTATTTTATACAAGTAATGACTTTTCCCAGATTTTTTTACACATACAGCACATAAAAAATGCCCTCCTCAGACATGACTATTTTAGAGGTTTTTGGGGTTGTACTATGGGGAGGAGGAGGGAGCCGCGTTTGGTTTGAGCCGCAACATTTCTACCAATGTCCAAAGCACAATTCACGCTGGAGGATGATTTATGCCATTGATCACTGGAAGGTACAGCCTCTTGATTTTCCCTCAGTAAACACTATTTCCTCTGTAGGTTTTTGGAAATGGGATTGCCTCCTATTGAATTTCCTGCTGGGCCTTTCCTTTTCATTCTGGATGAGTAATTTGTCACAGACTTATGCCAGTTTATTGGTTTTAGCATTTGTTTGTGTGTTTAGCCGCTCCACAGTTCACAAGCAGCTGAATTTTGCTATAGCTGGCATGAGTAAAGTCAAGTGCCTGAGACGTTTTTGAACTGTCCCTCCCAGCATTCTTCACTGTTGGCCATGTTGGTCAGAGAGCTAGTTGGTCCTGCTTCTTAGCGGGGGGTTGGACTGGATGGCCCATGAGGTCTCTTCCAACTCTACTATTCTATGATTCTATGAGGGGTGCAATGCAACACTTTTGCCCACTCCCTTGTCTCCCACATTGAGTTGTCTAGATGAGAACATTGGAAGACAGCCTCAAGTGTCATTCACACAGTGAATTTCAATTGTAATCCACAGAGGAGCAATTTATGGCCTTCCAGGTGTTGACTGCAAACCTCATCATGTTTTGCCATGTGAAGTATTGCTAGCTTGGGCTGGTGAGCATTGCAGTCCAGCAACCTCTGGACAGCCAGAAATGTCTCAATTCCTGCTCTAATCTATGCATACCTTCCAGGTAGTAACGCACACTGGATATACTGGGGCTTATTTCTGAGTAAACATGCATAGGAGTGCACAGTAAATCTGGCTTACCTATTGTTCCTTGCCTTGCAAGGGATTCTAGACTGGTGTTTTGAACCAAAAGTTGCTAAACATGACCTCTCACCCTATCACTGCCAAACGTTTTTGGAAGAAGCCATCATCACGATACTGATATAAATGGCATCTGCTTTTAGCATGTGCCCCTTTTTGGATAAATGCATCTGCTGGTACTTTCCCTAGCCAAACTGCTTTAAATTCTACTGGACTGGTAACATATGACATCTTATGAACATGCCATATACACATAATATATGATCTGTTCAACAGATCAGCATATATTGAGGGAAATTATGGAGATTTTGGTGAGTCTTAGACTGGGACTCACTACATCCTAGACCTAGACCAGTTGTGTCAAAAGCTATTTGAACCATATTGTGATGAATAATGACCCCCCTGGACATCAAAGCATATTGAATAATCCATTTTGAAAATGTGGAACTGACATGTGCCTTTACTGGCGAGTCTCTTGTGTCTCTGGCTTGTAGCGGTTTCATAAATGGGGGAGTGGGAGATGATGCCCTTAAACTTGACCATTTCTACACTGAGTTCTTTCATTGAGGATACTGTAGCAGCATCCAAACCAAGCCTTAAACTGTCAGCTTAATCACAGAAACATACCGGGAGCTTGAAAGAGCATTTTGGTCAACTTCAGGCATCTTGTAGCATTTTATAGATGAAAGCATGGACATGCCTGGCAACCAACTTCAGAATGGGTTCAAGTGGCAAAAGTTGCCAACGAAGAAGGACACAGGCTAGAAAGGCTGCAGCAGTTTGCTTTTGCCTGATCCTACAGGAAAGGGCAAATATCTACCCTCTCTTCTCTCTAGTTAATTGGGTGTAAACTGCTTTTTCCACTTAGACCTCCGGTTGCAGAAATTGAGGCAAGTTGCAGACAAAGAAGGTGTGAGACTGAGAGAAGAATTGGGACATTTTAAAAGCAGCTGAGGAAACTAAACAACAGAGGATTAAATGAAATTCTGCCAAGTGGGGACAGTTGAAGGATATTTTCTGTTTAATATAGGAAATCAAGAGCTGGTCAGCTATTTCCAGCAGATGGCTGTTCAGCCTAAAATGTAGCCAGAACTGCTGAAGTATATGTGTAGCATGCTTTTGGATCATGCAAGGCCCGTTGTTTTTTGCAATTATCAACATAATCAACACCTCATTTGGCAAGAGACGGATGCTGGGCAGTATTTTTTAAATCTCTTCAAGGGCACATCCACTCTACCATCGTTGAAACTATTTGCTTCTTGAAGTGGAAAATCAAAATGTATTTGCTTGTTGACTGTGTGCCTTTTCCACTTGACATTCACTTCTCACCCTGTTCATTATTCTGTGACAAATGCCTGCAAATTGCGTCTCCTGCTAGAGTTGCCACTTGTCCCAGAAAAAAAGCCACCTGTTACAGACATTTATAACTTTTATATGTTTAACTGGTGAATTTGTTAACAATATGGGTAATAGTTTCCCCCATTGCTTAGCTACTAAGGATGGTCCCTTCACAGTTATAGCACTCTGATTCTAACTATCACGGCTTCATTCTGTGAAATCCCGGGATTTGTAGTTGGTCAGAAGTATCAAAAGAGCTCTCGGATTGAGAAGTGCCCTCCTCAAACTGCACATCTCAGGATTCCAGCTACAGTGGAATCATTGTATTATAACTGCATAATATAAATGGGTTTTAGGTCTTAACAAGTAAGACAACCTGCCAATTCAGTTCTATCCATATAGTCTCTCACTTGAACTGCTAGTTCTAAGTCTGTGCACATAGCTGTATTAGAGACCTAAATCCAACAACTAGTGCCAACTAGTGAAGACTGATCGAATCAATGGAAACTTGTTAAGGCAACATTTATCTAAATCCTATTGATTCCATGGTTACACTCAGATTTAAGCTTCTGTATCCTCCACCATCCCACCATCTTACTTTATGTGGTGCACAAAATCCAGACTCATTTCAGAGCTTATAGCATTTTGAATGGTTGTTACTTGCATTTTGTTTTGTGTTTTTTTGTTATTTTCAGAACATGATCAATGGTGTGTGATATGGTGTCTCGGGTTATGTTAAGAACTAGTTAAATTTATACAGTCTTACAATTTCAAATGGCCCTTTGAAGGCAACCATAATGGTAATGTGGCTCTAGGTCACTGGTACACAATCTGTGGGTGTTTGGGCATACAACTCCCAGAAATCCCAGCCAGTTTACCAGCTGTTAGGATTTCTGGGAGTTGAAGGCCAAAACATCTGGGGACACACAGGTTGAGAATCACTGCTCTAGGTGAAAATGAATTTGACACTTTTGATCTAGGGGATTCCCATATTATGGAGCTACTTCGGATTCAACCTCCCCCCCCCCCCCATTTTTCTGTGGGTGGATTATTATATGGAAAGTAATGAGGTCCTGTCCCTTTGCTTGCTGGTTACCCTGAAACAAGGGCAGGGTTGTCCTGTGAATGATGAATGGCTTAAATGCTGCCATATTCAGAAGAGCAAGCAGAGTCATTCTATAGTAAACAAGACCATTGTGTTCATCCAAACTGGCTGTCTAAGACTAGCCCACATAAAGCCAACCCATCTGCTCATATGCAAAATTGGTCCCATACTCAGATTTCCATCCTGGTTCCAGATCTGTTGAGCTTGCAGCCTGTGAGCGGCCATAATGACTGAATTATGGCCCAGAACAAACAAAGCAACTTCCAAACCTCAGGTTGTATGATTAGGGCTCAATTATTAATAGGATTTTACTCCCCTGCAGTTAGTCCCCTTTTCATTCCTTCTCTAAAGAATAATATCAGTTTGGGTGCCATTGCATATCTTTTCCTTCTTGTACTTTTTGGGGTCTAGCTATAGGTATGTCTCTATTGTTTCATGGATGAAAACCAGGACATGTCTGGCAAAGCAAGATCAAATTGTAGTTAAGATGTCAAAGGTTATCAATATAGAAGAATGCACAAAACAGGAGAGGCTGCAGCAGTTTATTTTTGCCTGATCTTATTGGTAAGAGCAATAGTCTGTCTCCTCCGCTGTCTGCTCTACTGAGTTAACTGGATTTCCTTTGAATTTTGAACTTAGTTTTCTGTGAATGAAGTAAACTGGAAAATTGGGAGGAGGAGAGAGAAACTAGGACATTTTTAAAGAACTTGGAAAAAAATTGAAATTGCACAGGATTAATCAGGACTTTCCCTGCCAAAAGGATATATGAGAACAGCAGTTACTTGTGATTGAAGCCAAACTGGTTACAGTCATATAGCATCCAGTCTGGGACCTCATTTTAACAGCAAAAGAGACATGGAATAAAAAACTTTCCCCTCTCCCTGCTGACAACATCTCTCCCAGCTTAGGTATAAGGCTAATGCAGTAGTTCTCAGTTTGTGGGTCCCCAGATATTTAGGCCTTCAACTCCCAGAAATCCTTACAGCTGGTAAAATGGCTGGGATTTCTGGGAGTTGTAGGCCAAAACACCTGGGGACACACAGGTTGAGAACCACTGAGCTAATGGGAGGTGAGGTGTAGGGCAGCAGGTGGAGCTTTCTTACTTCTTGAGGTTGTTGTATGTTTTCCGGGCTGTATGGACATGTTCCAGAAATATTCTCTCCTGATGTTTCACCCACATCTATGGGCCATAGATGTGGGCGAAACATCAGGAGAGAATACTTCTGGAACATGGCCATACAGCCCGGAAAACATACAACAACCCTGTGATTCCGGTCACAAAAGCTTTCAACAACACATTTCTTACTTCTTGTTTGTGAAAAAACTTGGAAAAAGGTTATTTTGGGAACTACAGCTCCTTGAATTCCACAAGAGCATGGGCATATTGGTAGGAGATCCTTGAGACTGTAGTGCAAGATCATAACGTTCTGTTTTGGTGTCAACATCCCACCCTTTCTTGCTCCCATTGATTTTTTTCCATTAATAGGGTAAAGCTGTAACCGGGATTATTACAGGAGCAGGAGGCTTTAATCGTATCACTCAACAATCTTGTGTAATGCATGTGTGCATGCATATGTTCACTCAACGCTCATCCTTATTGCTACATGCACCCTTGAGGGATTGTTGGATTCAACCATGCAGCTCACTCACTGCACCATCTAAATTGGCTTCCAATGGAGGGAGGGTGGGATAACATAGACTTGCGCAGC
The DNA here is from genome assembly GCF_035594765.1 of Anolis carolinensis. NCBI lineage: Eukaryota > Metazoa > Chordata > Lepidosauria > Squamata > Anolidae > Anolis > Anolis carolinensis. Next base: position 244,059,497 of record NC_085841.1, read on the forward strand.
CAGGTCTATTTTTATTTAAGAGTTGGCAAGGCCAACTCCACTTTTATTAAAGGAGGTGCACATTTTAACAATTTTATAGCAGCTGGTCTAAGGAATTTGGAGGTAGACCACATTTTTGATTTCTTATATGTGACAGAGTTCCTTTGAAAATTGAAGCACAGTCAGAGAGGGAGAGAGTGGGATTTGTAGACCAGATCATGGTGCCATGCAAAATCAACTTTGTTGTGTCTTGGCAGCTATGAAACGGCATATTTCAGAGACAGCCAATTGTCATATTCCAGCAATTTTTGGGTGCAGCCATCATTTATTTATCTGCTGCATTGCATGGCAGCCAATTGAACACCGTTTTACAGAAAACGTGAGAGTGACACGTAATTGCCAGAGGGGCACTGAAGTGACTTCTACAAATCCCATAATGCTCTTTTAAGGGACAAGCAAATGCTTTCTGTGTGTAATCACACAAAACTTTATGTTTACTATAGCTCATTTTTGAAGATAAAGCCCATATAGAAGGGGGCTAGATGTGGGAATACTAGTTGTGCGTTGTTTCCCCAGGTGCCCTCACTGAGAGAGAGAGAAAAACTGGGATGATTGAAAGGAAATCTTTTGGACAAGAGGCCATGCAGCCTATTGTGGTGCCCGCATGTTGAGCCACAATTGTTTACAACAACAAGGTTTCCGTATCCAGCCAATGCATGTAAGAGTTTTAAAGGAGAATATAACTCACCACTCCAGACTTTTCATGGGAAGAATATCAAACAGTGCCTCACATTTCTATTAAATCTTGAAAGCAACATTTTAATATAGTTCAAACTGAAAGCTAAAGGCTAGAGAGAGAGAAGAGGGAGAATAGGAGTTAAGGGTGGACTCTTGAGTTTATTTGCCTTCATTTGGACACTGTATTTTGTAACTTGGAGGATGTTTCCTCTTCTGGCAGCGCAGGAGGTGGGAATAACTGACACTTTTAACTACCTCATAGGGCATTGTGAAGCACATCTTTCCTTGGCAATGACCAGGACTCAGTCAGTACCCTCTCGCCACTCAAAAGCAGAATTTGGATTCCTCAACAAAGTGGATACCATTGGATGGGTAAAAGGAGGGCCTTCACATTGATTCTTGTCAAAAGTTCTTCCCTAGCGAATACCACAGTGTCTTTCTTGCCTATGAGGATTGTTATACAATCACACGTGCATGTTTTCTTTCCAGGAAAATTGTCCCTCTCCAAATACAACTGTCATCACATGAGCAGCTCTCTTGTATTAAGCTTGAGGGGGGGGGGACCTTTGTCCTGCTAAGATAGTGAGTGGTGAGGGCCTGGTCTCATGGGTTCTAAAGAAATGGCTGAGTCTTTAAGGGATGGGTCAGAAAGAAAAAGCCAAATGTCCTTAAAATGTGCTCACATAATATTTTAAGCAGGCTACTCAGTTGGGTCCTCATTTGTGATCTTTGAAATGCTATACATTCTTTGGATCTTTCCCATATCTTAGGTCTTCTGTTTGATATGATGGTTCTCTCTGACTCCAAGTATATCAGGATGCCATTTTCAGAATCGTCCACGTGATGTTTTCAAGTTCATAAATTCTGTAGGTTGAGAAAGTTCGCAGGTTTTGTTTCTATATCTCCATGATATCATTGCTGTGACGCTATCTTTAATAATCACACTAGAGCTGAAAGAGTAGGAAAAGTGTATGTATTTCAACTGAAATCCTGTGGCTGCCTCCTGCAGAATTATGGGGCTTGTAGCTTAGTGAAATTGTGGCTGAGCATTTTAAAACCCCAGAACTTTGCAGGAGGCATCCACATGATTTTGGATGGGATGCATACTCTTTGCCTACTCTTTCAGCTCCAGTGTGATACCAGCCAATGTGTCTTTCTTGTTTTGATTCAGAGATGTGTTTCTTTCCTTTTTTCTATATACAGATTTTTGCTAAACAACAACAAATATGTCCTCTTTCCTCCTTTACTGTAGCATGAAAACTACCAAGTGCATAGTAAGAATCAAGCAACAGACACTGTCAGCTCTCACAAAAGTCACTGTTTGAATAGGGTGGATTCCCTGCTTGCTTTGGTGGCTTTTCTGTGCCACTTTTAATCTGATTCTGTAAAATAAAAGGAGTGTTCCTTATTTTTAAATTTTCCTACCTTTTTGTTGGCAGGTAAACTTTCTTAATTCCGTGGCCTTTGGCCAGGAACACAATTAAGTGAAAGGAGACAGATGTATTTCTTTTTATGGAGCATTTCACTGTTAAACCTGGTGACATTTATGAAATGACAGGGACACAAGAGAGTTTTTACCCAAATGGCTAAAGTGCACTGTAGGCCTAAATAGCCTTCAGGCACCAGATCCCACTTGATCTTGGAAGCTAAGCTGGATAGCCCTGGATAGTGCTTGGATAGGAAACCAGCAACAAATAACAGGTTCTTTTGGCTCTTTTTCAGAGGGAGGAATTGCCGAAATCACCTCTGAATTTGTTTTTGCCAAAGAAAACCTATGAAATTCATGAGAGTCACCATAAATCAGCAGGCTACTTAAAGGTATAGCCAGATGTACACCAAGTACACTATAACCAGAATCCTGCTGATTAATATTCCCCTCGGGAAACATTTGTCAGTTTTCTTCTGACACAGAATGTCTGTTCATTTTTGCAGAATCAGAGTTGTACCTCTGTGTATGTACCTCTGACACATCTGGAGTCAGTTAGGTATTTGGTGACACATGTTGACATGTTTCCTCTTAATCAACTTTGTCATTCAACACAAGAGTTGTGTAACACATGCATAACTCCACATGTGGAAAGTTATACTCTGTAACCCCAGTGTAGGATTTCAGTTGCCATTCAGATGAGCTCGAGTTCTTATTCTCTCCCTGCCCCCCATAATAAAGCAGTAGGTGGAAGAACCAATCTGTTTTGGGACTATAGCACACAAATAGGAGAGGTATGAAGCTTTCCCACCAAACTCTTGTCTTCCCCATGCACTTTGAGAAAAGTCTTTGTGGATTCCCTGTATGGAATCTTGTTTCTAACATGACTATTTACCGTGAATATCATTTCTGGAGATGATCTTCACATGAATGATCTAGATTAGTAATGAAGCCATCTCTAGAAATGAAGATCTTGATCAGGCATGGGCAAACTTCGGCCCTCCAGGTGTTTTGGACATCAACTCTCACAATTCCTAACAGCCTACCGGCTGTTAGGAATTTGTAGGAGTTGAAGTCCAAAACACCTGGAGGGCCAAAGTTTGCCCATACTTTATCTACATAAATCTTCTTATGTATTCAAGCCATCTTTTCTGCCTGCACGGTATGGGCATTTGGATTTCACTGTAAGCACAAGAATATTAGAAGCACAACATCTGAAATCACAAAAGCTTTGGTTTTCTTGCTGATTGTCGGTTGGCCTCTAAGGCTTAGAACAAAGAGAGTATTTCTTCCTATATCCTAACATCCTATGTAAATGGTTTTACAAGGATATTTTTTAAACAGTAAAGCACAATGTTTTAAAAACAACTCAAAGCAGCGAAAGAAGGCAAATAACTGAGCATGTTACTAACAAGCACAAGCAATCCAGCAGCAAAAATGGTCGACAAAAAACAGAAGGTCTTTTTCTTCTCTTCTGGGAAAATGTCAGTGAACTGAAAAGTGAAAAAAACAACAATTATGATTAGCATTTTGGATGCTCAGATAGCCATTGATTTATCAGAATGCCAGCGGTCAATTAGAAAAAAAGTATGTGTGTGTGTCCCAGCAATTGTACTTCTGATACTTTGCTATGAGCAGTGCGCTTGGGAAGGGAGGCATCAGTCTTGCCTTCTTAACCTGATGACCAGAAACATTTGCCAGCGTAGCCAAATAGTTGCCTGAATGCTCCACTGTGCCAGATAGGTTTTCAGCCTGTAATTAAGTATATGAGATAAGAATGGCCACCAAAGCAATTCTGAAAATCAGTTGCTTGTTAAGGAATAACAAAGAGATTGTTATTTGTGTCCTCCTTGTGAGTTTCTTGTAGGTAACTGGTTGCCCAGTGTGGGGAGAGGATGTTGAGTTAGATAGGCCTTTGGTCTGACCCGCATGGCTCTTCATATGTTCACTAATGATACAGTGTATTTTCCTAATTCAAGGAGCAACATACCTATGAAGAATGGAGAAAGGGCAAAGAAAGATGTGTGAAGGTGCTCCTTTTGCTAGTAATATGACTGCACCTCTGAGCTTTTGAGGCATTGTTGACAAAGAATGGCTTAGCTGTCATGTCTGTCAGAAATCAAGACAGGAGTTTCAACACCTTCCCCTTTCTATTCATTGCCTTCTTTGGCCCATTTCTGTTAAGACTCACCACTCCAGACTTCTCATGGGAAGAATATCATTTATGGCTACGCATGTGTGTTGCATTATGCCACAATTCCCCTGCAAAGCAGTATTGCACAAACATAATGTAATTCCAGGAATATAAACTTGCCCCCTTTCTCCTCCATGTAAGATCTTTGGCCATTGATTATAATATTTAGCCTGCATTCTAGCCTGAAAAGCTTCATTCCGATTATGCAACTTGTAATGTCCTGATTCAAATCAAGCCATTTTTGTGTTGCTTAGTCTTTTTCTTGAAAGAGGCAGAAGCTAACAGTACCAGATTCATGACAGTATTCATAGATATGTTTTTCTTTTCCTTTTTGGAAAGCAATTGAGTTGTATAAGTCTTTGTCCTTGGTGTGTACAAGCCTGTTCAGACACTGACTGTGTCCATCTGATTGCAAGGATTTTATTAAGGCTCGTACAAGTCAATCTTGGATGTCTTGCCCTCCTATTACTGATTGTCTTGACAGCCTTGCCAAAGGTCATGCTAGGACTCTGAACATAGCTTTACACGGATGACCAGTTTGCAAAATTCTCACTCTCTGCGTTCAAGGGTAACTATCAGACCAACATGGTGCATTCTGGAATTTCTAGTGGAAAAAGAGGGGAGGATTGGGACAGAAAAAGCTGCAGTGCTAACCTCAAAAACAACCAGCCTAAGAGAAAAGAGGTTTTATTTCAAGGCTTAATTTACCATTTGAATGTGTCACTTTCCAGTCATGATCCCGAATCAAGAAGGAAATAAGAAGTGCTCCTGATGGGCAAACAAATTCTTCTTTCATGTTTGAAGGGTCTTCTTTAAAATAATAGCAAGGGAGCGGGGTGGTGAAGGGAGAGGCTCAAAGACTATAGATTTTATTTTCCTCTTTCTGTGACTGTTAACCTGTAACATAAGACTGTGAAATTTATTTCCTTCTTCCTCATTTATTTCCACCCTGGTCAATAAAATCCCCTTTGGCTGTTGTCTGGGAGTCACACCAGACTGCATACAATTGACTTTGACCTCCATTTTGCGGGCTTTGGTACAAGCATATGAGGTGTGTGGAAGTTGACAATGTTCAGTGGTCTGAAACAATATGAAACACTGTAATGTGAGGCAAAAAATGATGGCGAACAAAAGGCTGGTGCACTCAGGATGTTAACTCTGCATACTTTGATGAAATAAAAAGCTGCCTCTTGTCTGGATTACTGATCCACTGAGCACTGTATTGTCTTAATTTCTTGTTTTTTCTACATTTGTGTATTTAGCCATTGACACCACAATTAGCATCGTAAAAGATGAGCTAGCATATGTCTACACAGTGTGGAATTTTAAAAAACTTCACATTTTTATAGACCTGGTAGTATTTGTGGATGTGGGAGGGATTAGATAAATTCTTCTTGGTATGAATTCCTTTCTGGACATATTGTTCAATTGTGCAAGGATCACAACTCAGTTCAAGGTTGCGGAAGCAAAGTTGCCTATCTCATTCTGTTGTGCATCTGAATGTGCATATAGGTTACAGTTTTCCCTCGCTACTTCGTGATTCACTTTTCACTCCCTTGCTGTTTCACAAGGTTTTTTTGTGGTCCAAGGCACTCTCAGAATGCCTTGGACCTTAATGCTATCCAATCAAAGGTGGTATCTATTTATCAGACTAACCAATTAAACAACACAAAGCAACTCACGGAGGACTAGACCATGGTGGTGCCTGCCTTTCGCACATGCACTCTCTCCCTGCCCCCTTTTCCAGGAAGGCTTCACTGGCTCCCCGGAAATCCTGGGAATTGCAGGTTTACAGCCTTCTCTGCCAAATTGCTGCCCGCCTCACCAAACTAAAACAACTACAATGCAAAATGAGCTTGTGAAGGAGAGAAAGGCCATCTAACTACTAAAATAAGGTATAAATATTAAAATAAATATAATGTCCCTACTTCCCAGATTTTCACTTATTGAGGGTGGTCCTGGAACGTAACCCCCACAATAAGTGAGGGAACACTATACATCCATATTCATTTGTCCAATAGAGCTATTCAACACAAGGATTATGTAGTTGTGTTGTTAACTGCTGTCAAGTTGACTTTGACTGGCTGGCAAGAAGAAAGCAATAAGTAAAGAGAAAACTATGTACCAGATGGAGAGACTCAATCGAGGAGACCATAACCTTGAGTCTCCAAGACTTGAGCTGGGTGGCTGCTGATGCAGTAGTTCTCCATCTGGGTTCCCCAGATGTTTTTGGCCTACAACTCCCAGGAATCCCAGCCAGTTTACCAGCTGTTAAGATTTCTGGAAGTTGAAAGCTAAAAACATCTGGGGACCTCAGGTTGAGAACCACTGTTTTGGAGTGACTTGGAGATCTCTCATTCATATGCTTATCATGAGCTGAAGTCGACAGCAGTCAGCAACCACAAAAGAATGTTGTATGCTTTTATTCACATAGCTATAAAATATTGCAAAAACTGAGGTGCTCCTACACTGTAAGGGACATAATTTACAAGAAAGATACAAAGGAAAATCACATATCCTGCTCTTAATAATAGCCAGCGCCCCCTTTTCCTGTAAAACATATCACAAAGAAGCTCAGCAGGAAAGGCTGTTGGCTGATGCAGGTGAAGCCAAAAGAACTCTCCCTATTCCCAGAGGCCGGTCATCATGCAACACTTTCAACTCATCAATGCAGTTTGTATTTCTCAGGCTGCAGTGATCTGGGAGGGAATTATGAGATGGAGTAAAAATGAAGGATGCCCTTTAAGAAGAATCTTTGCGTAGCAAGACAGGATAATGAATGAGTTTGTTACACCAGCATCTGAGGCCAATGCAACCCATCTGTTGCTTTGATTAATTAAAATTCTGACTTATGAAAGAGGGACCTGCTCCAATCTGTAAGCAATTAATTGCCAGACCTTTCAATAAATCTATCTGAGCTGAATGAGCTCAATTCTTAGGACAAAATGCAGAGTAGGCAGGGTTCCTGCTCCATCATCAATATCGTGTTGCACTGATATGATCCTACTGCGACAGGGTCTATGAACTATAATGTATTTCCAGGGCGCCCATTTCTTCCTTCCAAGACCACATGTATGCTAAGATTACTTCCGTGGAGCAAGTTATATGGAAGAGGAGGAGACAGAAGAGGATAACTTCAATCTCTCCTTCTTTCATGATCTTACTCCATATCCCCCTTCCCCTCAAATTCACCATGTGTGGCCAAGCAATATTATAAGTGTGGTCAAGATGGTAACATTATTAATGAAAAAGAAAAGGGCAACTACATAAGACTGCAGCAGTTTGCTTTTGCCTGAGTCTCCAGCAAAATCTGACTATGCCCTCTCCATTAATTAAATAAAAACTATTTTTGCACTTTGATCTCAGGTTGTAAATGTTGAAGACAGTCCTAAATCCTATTTATTGAGCGCCTTTTAATATACTTTAGTATATCTTTCCTCTGCCCACTTCCCACTTTTCAGCCTCTATGTTATATAGTAGGAACTATGTGAAATGTTGAAACTGTGGGATCCATTCTGTTCCTTATCCACTTTGCCATTTTCATCCTGGCATACTCCAAATTCTCCAAACTGAGTTCAAAGCACAAAAGTAGTTTACACCCAAATTAGCAAGGAGGAGAAAAAAAATTATTCTCAGGTATATTTCCAAGAGAAGCAATGAGCTGAAATTAATGAAGCCCGAAATTCCAAAGTTAGGATTTCTGAAGACCAACCCTACTTAATAAATTGCTCTTAGGCATCTAATGTTTGCTGCAGATTTGAAGGATTGAAAGGATTGATAACCTCCATAAAGTGACCATTATCTAAGAATGTAGTTTCAGGCTGCTACATCAATCTGTTTGGGAAGGGTGTCTACTGCATTCTCAAAGGACATGCCAGCTTATTTTGTACATCTTTATACATGTGAGGTAAAAGGACTATTGTGTCCCCATTCATGATGATGTTTCTATGGGGAAGTGGAATGTTAGTTTGTGGCACAGAAAGATACAGAACGTAATGGATTCCACAGTTTCAACATTTCACTTAGTTTCTACTACATAACATACCATGTTTTCCCCAATATAAGTCCTATTTCAAAAATAAGCCCTAGATATAGTTCATTTTAAAAGTCAATTTGGAAAAATCAGACTGCCCCTGAAAACAAGCCCTAACACATCTTTTTGAGCAAAAAATAATATAAGACCCTGTTTTATTTTTGGGGAAACAGGGTAGAGGCTGAAAGGTATATTGTATGTTAAACACAGATTACTTGATGTTATCAACCACCATACTATCAGTAAATTTATAACAAAGGGAAATTAGAAGAAATACTGGACAGCACAGATTCTGGATTCCTGGAAATTAATTTCATAAATACTATATATAGCAAGGTGTTTTTAAGGCTACACAATAAGCATTTTGGATTATGGCCCATCAAGTGATTCAGAGGAAGTGCAGTGCCGTAGAGAGCTAGAAAAGATGAATTGCCCATCTGATCAGTTTAGTAATAAATAATACTAAGCAGGAAATGAAAGGCTACATGTGGAAATGTTTTAAAATCTTTAGAGATCAAATCCATCTACTAAATTACAAACTGTCATAATTTAGGCGATTTTATTGATGGTCACTGCAAATGGAAAAATATTGACTCCGAGTAAACATCCAAAAATTTTATATTAGGCAAATGTTCCATGATCAAGAATATGATGTCTGGGGAGAAACTTTTTCCATTAGCATGTTCTCTCTTCAAACCTCCCCTAACCATAGATTGGGAAGCTCTCAATTCTATTGGTGTCTATTATTGATAAATCCTATTAAACCAGGGATAGGGAAGAAGTAGCCCTTCCGATAGGGTTGGATTGCAATTGCCATCATGCTGTAGGTTATGCTGGCCAGGATTGATGGTAGTTTCAGAGGGCCATATTTTCCTCTCCGTATGTTGAACAATCTATGTCTCATTTAGGTTATCATCTGGATTGAGTTCACTATTGCAGAGATACATGCCTATCTAACACTGCTGTATTTTAGCATCTTAAGTTTAGCTGAGGATAAGGCTCCTCCATGTAAACTGTAAATAACCTTACTCTTAAGGCTGCTGTCTATTAATATCATTATTTCCTTATGCAGTGTGATGCCAGTGTAAACCGACAATGCAAAAACGACATGTCTCATTGAGTTAGGTACTTATTCAAGTATTTTCTGTCAATGCTCCTTTCTCATCCAGAAAAATAATGCAAGGATGTTATTTTAAACTTTGGTGCAAACACATTTATGGGCATAGAGTCGTCCTCAGCCGACATATACTGCATCTCACATTTGTCAGACCAGGATATCAGGCACCAAATAATTACATTCATTAGATGGTTGGGCGCCTGTCTTTTCAGTCCTGGAGAAAAGAAGACAGTTAAGAAATGCATCCCTCGACCTTTGTCAGTTAAAAGAATTCACTGATGGATTGGGACAAAGAAGACCTCCTTGACTCTCCTCATGGCAAGAGTTTATGCAAGAAATTATTGTACTCAAATTGCAAGGCAGAAGAAACTGACACTCCTAGTCAGATGAGATTTGGCTCAGTGGCTCAGATGGGTTGCTGGACAGTTGTCAATAATTGTTTCGAGAAAACATGGAAGAAATTCCAACTTCAGGATATTAAGTAAATTTTTGGACCAAGTGATGGCATAGCAAGGCACATCGTTCTGAAAACATTCAAACAGCAGGATCATCTGGGAGAGCCAATCTTGGAGCGGGGAAATCTTTTCCATTAGAGGTATAATAGTATGGTTATTGCTCAACAGTGGGCAATAGGGGGTCACTAGGAAGCAGACTTCCTGAAAAAAAGTCCTCTTAATCCACTGCTGACAATTTCCTAACATATAGCAAGTTCATTCAGAGTATTTTTTAAGTCTTTCATAACACAGAAATTACTGAGTTTGGATACACAATTGCATACCATGATGTATATGAGGCAGCTTTCATGATCACAGGTGTTTGGTTCTATCTATTGGAATAGCACCTGTTATAAATTCAATTACCACTTGCACCATCCATCTCTAAAGTAATGACATTTAGAAGGAAGCATGGCCATGGGCAGTGGGATTGAAGCTTTTCATTCCTGCATATCACGTGCAGAAATAAACTTTCCTCACTTGATCTTTTGAAAGAGGTCTGCACAATTTACAAGCTATCAAGGGGAATACACCATGTCAGCCTTGTATGACAACTTGCCAGGTGCTTCCCAAATTTCTTTTTCTATCAGTTTTTATTGATTCATTGATTGGTTGATTATTTGTTGGGCAGCCTGCCTGCCTAAAATTGCTCACAAAAAGAAAATAGGAAGTTTTAGTACCAAAGCCAGTTCAAACAATGGGTGAAATATGTTGATGGCAAAAAATGAACACTATGGTAGGACTCCTAGAACCACAAACTCATATCCATGGTTTTACTTACCTAAAACTTTTCCAAAACAATTCTATGGTATGCTGAGAACAGAAGTCAGATCATTTAACAGTGTTCATCATATGCGCAGTTTCAGGTAACTACAATCTAACTGCAAATATGACTCCCATAGATGCAGGAGTTTTATAGTTTCCTGAAGCCTTGGCCAACCTAGTCATGGTTGCGGGTGGATTCTGGTAAGTGTTCACCAAAAAAGTTAATTTCCCAAGCTCTGGTTGTGGGAATGTCTGGATATGCACAATGTGATTCCATGCAATGAGTTCATAAAATGGCTACTAGAGTGGTCAATATTGCAAGCTATCCAGAGTATATACCTGTATTTTGCAAATACTTCATTAGTGGCCAGTCTGCTCAGAGCTTTTTCCCATCGGAAGTAGCAGAGAGGGCTCAAAAAGCAGATGACGACCATAGCTGGAAGAAAATGTTCAGGTCCCATCTTGAGCCATGGTTTTAATGAAGTTCACATCATACTGCCTATGATTCAAAAGGTAAACTAGCCATCCAAAACAATCTGGATGCCTGAGGCAAAGAACAATATAGAAGCCCATCAAGGACAAAAGTAGAATTGACAAGCAGTTGAATCTTTCTTCTATCCTGATGATGGAGCAGTTTCCTCCACCTTGTCGAGACAGCAGGCAAACACTCGGGGTATGGGGTCAAGTCTCTGTCTTCTCTCCGCTAAGGTTCAACATTGCCTTGTGGTAGGGGCTGGCTCTGCACAACACAAATATGATACCTGAAGCAGCACCTGAGCAATGGTTCCAAAACTATGGACCTCCAGATGTTTTTGGACTTAAGCTTCCAGAATACCTGTTTGCCAACTGGTTGAGACCTTTGGGACATGAAGTTGCAAACATCTGAAGGACCAAAAGTTGGGAATCACTACCTTCGATGGATTGATTGCTTTAATCAAGCAACTATTGCATTTTTAGTCAATCATTCCTCTGAGGAATTCAGAATTATATACATAGTTCTGCTCTTCTATTTTATTGCAGCACCAAAAGAAAAAGGTTGAATACTTAGTCCTAAGCCTCCAAATGAGCTCTGTGGCTATGTATCTCCATGATTCTACTCCAATAGTCTAATGAATATGACATAATAAGTCTTCAAAAATATTGTTCATAAAAATCTGATGTCATGGCAGAAGTATTGTGATTGCATTTAGACAATCTCAGATGAAGCATACTATTCTCCCGTCATCACTTCAGACCTTTGAAGCACCTTTCCACAATCTGATGAGCTGCACAGCTTGGACCTGCAACTCTTGGCAGCCTAAGTGAGCAGAGTCAATGGTCATAAACTGTCGGGAAGGAGCACAAAATTAGAAAAAGCATCTCCAAGCCCTTCCACAACCATCTGGAAAGAAAGGCTATGTACTGAGTTTCAGCTGACATCCCTATTGGCTTAGAAATGACTCTTGCTGCTGCACAGAAGTTTAGGATTTTTGACATTGTTATTCTGGGCATCCCTGCAGTTCAAGAAGAGCAACAGGTGTGCTAGGAAAGCCTGCCAATAAATAAAACTAATAAACATGAATGGTGACAGGAAAGAACAAACAAACAAAACCAGAGGTGTATCTGAAATAATTTTGCAACCTTGCTCTCAGCTGGGGAAGGCTAGGCAACTTGTAAAAATAAACCCACAAAAAAATAAACCTCTCCGCTCATCCATAACAGCCCAGGGGAGAAATGTTTGTCCCTGCTATGCACATTACAGCCTGAAATATTAGACATTAAAACCCAGAGTTCTTCAAACTCCAATTACTGACACGGCTGTTAACACAAATAACAAACATTCTTCCTTTTCGAGAAACCCCATAAAAAAACAGAGACTCCAATTTAAGTGTGGTTCTGCCATTTGTCCTGAACAGAAGAGACAACAACATTCTCACAACCTTATTTTCTGCCCAACGGCCTGCTGAGCCTGCGATAAGCCAGGCTATCTCCAATTTTAATAATAAACATAAATTATGCATTTCCTCTCAAGGTGTTAGCAGCATAACTGCCTAGCCAACAACACAATTCCAGTGCTTTAAGACCCTGGTAAACAAAACAAAATTCAAAGTATATAGCAACGGGAACACTTTCTGTGGTTTCTCAGACTGCATTACAGCAGCAGGAATGATAAGAGAGAGGATCTATTTCCAAGCCTTTAAAAACACCATTTAAAAGCCATTAAGCATATGTTTAAGGACTCCCAAGTTATCTATGGAAGGTCGAACACATTCAGGTGACAAAGCATGTTGTTTTTAAGCAGTATCCATCTGTGTCCATAGGCATGCCTTTATAGAGCTTCCTGAATGCACCATTCTGTTGTTAGAAATAGAACAGCTGGTTTAAGTCCATTGTATGCCATGGAAGACTTTCAACTTACTGTGGTGGTGTCTAATTAAAACTAGCATGTTAATAAACCCAAGCAGAACCACACTGATACATTCTTCTTCAAAGCAATACTCTAGAGCAAGGGTAAGCAACTTGATGCATTCCAGATGTTCTACACCCATTTCCACAATCTCTGATCACTAGGTGGATAGACGGGGCTGCTTTAGAGGCAGGTAAGTTATTTATTCTTATTAATAATAGCTTAGTAAGCCTGATAACTTCTCCAGTGCCACAAATTGATGGAACATTATTATTATTATTGACACAAAGACATAGTATGACACAGCAAACAAGATAGATATGCTGGATTTCGTATCACAAAATCACTTCCCAAGTGTTTAGGACTGTGCGATGTATTTTCGTATGATGCGTGCAGATTCCAGTAAAGTGGCCTTTTGCAGTTGACAGATTGTAATTTTGTCAATGTTTATTGTTTCCAAATGCCGGCTGAGATCTTTTGGCACGGCACCCAGTGTGTCGATAAGCACTGGGACCACCTGTACTGGTTTATGCCAGAGCCTTTGCAGTTCGATCTTGAGGTCCTAATAACGGCTGAGTTTTTCCTGTTTTTCATCAATTCGACTGTCACCTGGTATGGCGATATCAATAACCCAAACTTTTTTCTTTTCCACAACTGTGCGGTCTGGTGTTCCAAAACTTTGTCAGTCTGAATTCGAAAGTCCCACAGTATCTTTGCGTGTTCATTTTCCATTACCTTTGCAGGTTTGTGATCCCACCAATTCTTGCTGGCAGGTGGTACTTGTGGCATAAGTTGCAATGAATCATTTGGGCCACATAGTTGTGCCTCTGTTTGTAGTCTGTCTGTGTGATTTTCTTACAGCAGCTGAGGATATGATCAATAGTTTCATCAGCTTCCTTGCACAGTCTGCATTTTGGGTCATCAGATTTTTGATCTTGACCTTAATTGCATTTGTTCTGATGGCTTGCTCCTGGGCTGCAAGAATCAGGTCTTCTGCCTCATTATTATTATTATTATTATTATTATTATTATTATTATTATTATTATTAGATACACAACAAAATTAGTAAACAAATAATTTGCAGGTTTGTGATCCCACCCATTCTTTGTCACAGGCAGATGGTATTTGTGGCACAAGTTCCAATGGATCATCTGAGCAACGGTATTATGTCTCTGCTTGTAGTCCGTCTGTGCAATCTTCCTGCAGCAGCTGAGGATGCGATCCATCATTTTGTTTTGTTGCTGATATTATTATTATTATTATTATTATTATTATTATTATTATTATTATTATTATTATTACCATTATTTATATCCCACTTTTCTCCCCAAGGCAGCTAACATCTATCCACACTAAACAGTTTAAAAAGAGCAATACAAAAGTTAAAATTAATTAAATAGTAAGTGTGGAAAAAACAGAATTCAAATACAGAATTAAAATACAGCATGAACCCAAATGTCTAGGCAATATACTAGAATAACTTCTCAGTTTTGCCCATTCTGGAGCTTCTGATAAAGTGAAGTCTGATGGATCAGCTGTCAGCTGTTACATAGCTCAACAGGTATAATCTAAAACCACTGCTGGTCTGGTTTGCATTATCCTCTGTGCAAGATTGTGAGAGTCTGGAACTGTAATCAGTTATGAAATTCCATAGCTGATGTTATCCATCTTTCCTGGCACTTGATGGATTCTTCTTCCTTGCCATAGTTCAGCAGGATTATATATTTTTTAAAAAATCCATGGCAGAGGCCCCTACCGATGCTACTGGGCACACTTGGAAGTCCACCATTGGCCTGTCTCTACCATTTATTTCAATGGCAGTAGCAATGAAATAGTGGAAGGTCATTTCATACCTTCCAATATTTCACAGATGGGAACCGTGTACCAACCACTTCAGAATATGGTGAAAGTTATTAATGTGGAAGCTAGAAGAGACTGCAGGGATTTGCTTTTGCCTGAGGGAAGGGCAGCATCCTTCCTTTCCTTACCCTCTTGCTGTATAAATTGAGTCTAAACTATCTTTGCACTTTGAATTTATTTTGCAGCATGTGAAACAAGATGAAATGGGGAAGCGGAGATAGTGAGACATTTTAAAAACAACTGAAAAATTGGAATGGGAGATAACTTGGGAGTGCTCCAGCCTAATTCATGCCAATGCACATGAACAAGAAATATTCCTCCAGTAAGACGTGTTCTTCTTAAAATGGCTGGCAAAACACTTATGGATCAAAGAGTGTGTACATGTGCCTTCTAGTCATTGTAGCCTTATGACATCCCCACAACTTTCATAGGTTCTTTTGGGGGAATTGATAATCAGAGGTGGTCTTACCAGTTCCTTCCCTCAAAGACCGCCTACAACGCCTGATATTCTTCGTTGGTGGTCTCCCATCCAAGTATTTAAAACAACTGTGTTTTAAATCCTGCCAAATTTAATCTGTGTATCTTATTATGATATTATTAGTTAATTGCAATGTTTTTTGATTTTGCCATTATGCATTGTTTTTATTCTTGCTTGGTTTTATATTTATTTGTCGTAAGCCACCCCAGATCATTTTGGAGAGGGGGCAGGATATAAATAGTTTGTTATTATTACTTCCAAGCTCAGCAAAGATTTAGGCCCTTTAGGGTATTTAGGCCTTGGGAGACATAGGCTTTGAACTTAAAAACTAATGCACTTAAAAATCACCTGTGGATGGCATCTTTTTTTGCCATTCAGGGCAAATCTACCAGATTGGTCTAAAATAACTGTGGCTGCAACTATCACATATATACATTGCATATAAACACACATGACCAATACTTAGGAAATTATGTATACTGCAGGTGTTCAGAAGACATCCGCTTTTCTCCTTGCTGAAAGGAAAATGTTTTCTAAAACGGATCCTAATGCAGTAGCAATGGGTACATTAAAAAAACACCCTGATAGCCTGCTAACTTTGGAACTTTTGCTTTGAAGGATATGCAGTAAAAGCCACACAGTCAATCAATATCCTGAAGCAGCTACTAGCACAGACATGGGCAAACTACTGGCTGTTAGGAATTGTGGGAGTTGAAGTCCAAAACACCTGGAGGGCCAAAGTTTGCCCATGCCTGTACTAGCATATTTAGGAAGTAACAAGTTACAATTCTCCTATCAGGCATGTAACCATGAAGTTGTGCCTTATTTTCAAGTAAACCAAAACATTGTGTTCCCAGCTTTGCTTCCAAATCCGACTTCTCCTTTGGACAGGGAGCATCACTTGCTTGATGCTTCATCTTCTCGCCCATTGAAAACAGGTTGTCTGGCATTACCCACAACCAAAAAGTGGAAGAAAGCGTTCAGATACTTTCCTTGAAAAAAGATGCCTTTGTATGTGGCCTGCAAATTGTTTCTGCAGACCAGGCATCTCTAGTGTCACGTCCCGTGCAAATTGTAGTTTCTCACCTCTATTCTCCCTGTTGATCTTTCAGTATTTATCATTATCCATTTTGATTATCCAGTCAGCCTGCTTGGGGCAATTCAAAGCAGCAACGTCTCCAAATTGTGGGTTGCACAATGTTTTTGGTCCAAGGGACCACATGTGATTCGTAGGAAGCTCCTGAAATGAAGAGACACACCTCCATTCCAGAGTTCATACACAACCGTTTCTACATTAAACATATAGGGAGAAAGTTGTCTGCATCCAGTCAAGGTGTTTAGGATATCCATGACGGTGGGGTGTGTGAGAGCTAACATTGAAGGTCATAAGTGGACATATATTGTGCTTCCCTGATGGTCAGACCACTCTGGAATGAAAAAGATATAAGGGATACAAAAGTATTGATTTACATCAGGGTGGTGTTCCTGGATTCATGGTGTAAGCTGAGAGCAATGTAAAAATGGGGTGCCAGTTCCATAAGGAGTCACTGGAGACCCGGGGAATGCGTTATGATGGAGCTGAAGCCACATAGTTGGTAATTTTACTCAAGCTGCATTTATAATAAGACTCTGGTTACTCTACTGAATCAAGCTGAGATTCCTTCCAGCAGTATTAAAGATTCCAGTTTCTTCATCTCCCTCACACACACTTTTTAAGCAGGGAAAAGAAACCTTTCTTTCAGCAGAGCCAAGACTGTTGTTACTATTTTGCTTTATGCCTTGCAACCAAGACTTTTACTGATGTATGTATTTCTGTACTTGTACTTCTTTAAACTTTTGTTTTAGGCTGCCAACACTGGGAAAATCAAGGATTGGAAGTGGCCAATTTCCCCTATTTTCTGATAACAAATTATGCATGAGATGCAAAAATTTCAAGTCATGATTCCTTTAAACCACATTCCAGCTTTTATTTTCAGGTTTATCTCCTGTTTCTCACCTGCAGTGTAACAATATTAATTGCAAACAAGGTTCCTGCATGACTTAAATTATTTCTCTATTTAACACGAAGAATACTGAAAACTAGTTGCATCTTGAGACCAAATTGCATGAGGAAAAATGAAAGTAACAAAAAACACACGACCCTGTTGGGAAAAAAAACCAAAACAAAAACCAGCTAAAAAAAAAAACCCAAACCCAACCTTTGGGTATTAAGATATGGAGGAGGGAAAAAAGGATATTGATTCATCTGAATATGTTGAGCCAAATCAGAAACAATTCCAGGTCTGCAGGTTTGTGATCCATCAAGAGGACACTAAACTGAACAATCACAATCTCTCATGTATATATCTAGGGCAGATGTATTGCAACAAGTACAATGGTATCAAAGAGTATGGATCCACTATATTAAAAAAAAAAGCTTGGAAAAGATATTGGCAGTTGGGTTGGTATTTCTTCTCAAACCTTGTGACCAACAGACAACAGAGACTCAAAGCACACTGGCAATTTTGTTGCTTCCAGGACTTCATAGTCCACATCTGTATCATTCTCTCTTCTCCACGGTTTTCTATTTTCAGGTCAAATCATATCCAGCTGCAAAAAAGCACATAATAGTAAGAACAAAGGCCATAAATTTTAAAATAAAACTTGTACAGGATGAACTAGTTTTTAAAAAATGCACACACACTAAGCTGTGCAACCTTTTAAAATGAGAAAGACCTATTAAGACAAATACTGATTACACAGCCCAACAAAACTTTTTGTCTTGAAGCCTTGGTTTTTAGGCCTGTTCCTGGAGTTATTTGGGGTGCTGATTCAGAAAATCGCATTGCATAGACGGCATAAGCTTTATTTTCTTAAACATAGTTATCGTGATTTTCTATGGGAGGGAAGATAATGACTGGTAGATGGCATATGTTCTGTATCTCAAAAACTAGAGCTTACAGGAGAAAACTGGTGCCTACGAGTATCTGTACCCTTATGACAGAACCCAAGGCAATTTATGGAGAGCTTTTTGGGTAATCTGTTTAGAGCAGTGGTTCCCAACTTTTTTTGACCAGGGACCACTCTCCAACATTAGTACCAAAAGGGTTACGAATCAGTTTTTGGTCACCTTTATATTCAATTTGGTTATTGGGGGTTCTGATTCAGAAAATGGCAATGGATAGACCACATCAGCTCTAGTATCTGTTACAGAATATATGCCATCCAGTAGTCGCCATTTGCTCACCCACAGAAAACCATATTTAATAATCTAGAGCTGATGTGGTCTATCCAATGCATTTTTCTGAATCAGCACCCAAATAACCCCAGGAACAGGCCTAAAAACAAAAACACCAAGGCGCCCCCGCTTCCAGGTGCCACATGGAACTGCTCTATTCAGGGGGAGAGAGGAGGAGGAGAAGCATCAGTCAGGACGCCTGTTGTCGCACCTTATGTGGGTAGTCAGCCTCTCCCCTCCTGACATCCCCATTGCCTTGGCCCTAGAAGAGAGTTTTATGAGACCAGACACTCTTGTTGCAATGGTGTAGTAATGGTGAGGCCGCGGACTACAGGTTGGGAACCACAGGTTTAGAGATTGTCCAGAGCTGAATTTGCCGAACTTCAGAAAGTTGGCTGTATCATTTGAGAATATATAGCTCATAAAAGGGAAAAAACAGATCCAAGCCTCTTCCAATTCAGAAGTCTAGCCCCCTAATCATAAAACCATAGAGGTAAAAAAGATAAGGAAATTTTCTATTTTGGAACGACAACTCCCAGTCTCCTCCAACCAGCATGGAAACATTGATTCTCGGAGCTGCAGTTCCAAAACTAAACTTTCCCAAGCTTTAGGCTGCAGCTAAGAAAAACCTGCATCATCATCATAACAATGATGATGATGATGAATATTTCTTGCCCGCCTCTCCTCATGTCTCGAGGTGGGTTACAACACTGTAAAACACACCTTCACCTAAAATCAACTATTTAACATAAACATATTAAAACATATTACCACAAAATACATATTAAAATACACAAAACAGAGATTAAACATAAGATGCAAGTTTAAAATTCGTCTTAAAAATTGTCTGGGTAGTCCTGCCGGAAGAGATGGGTCTTCACTTGTGTCTTAAATTCCGACAGCTGATCTATTTATTTATTTATTTCTCACATTTATATCCCGCCCTTCTCACCCAAAGGGACTCAGGGCGGCTTACAACAGTGGCAACAATTAGATGCCCATACAATCCAATATAAAACAGCACATAAAACAGTTAAAACTATTAAAATACATTATGAATTAAAAATCTAGCTGTCGGAGCTCATTCCCCACCCTTGTGACTTTGAAATTTGATGGTCAAAAGTAACTATTTTTGTATATTAAATTATACCTATTCTTTTTGCTATAAAGGGAAATTATTTCTTCTAAAGAAAAGGATTGTGTAAAATAACCTACAAAACAACACTGCAGATCACTATCATATAATAATCTCACATGCAGAGTTATGAGAAGGACCCAATGTGGTATAGTGATTTGATTCTTGGACTATGACTCTGGAAATATCTACTCCAGCATGAAAACCCACACACCTTCAAACTCAGATGACTCTGTGATAAGCTCTAATGAAGGGGCTTCAGTGATTGGATTTGCCTCACAGATCACAGCCTTCCCAGGGCACTGAAGAATGAGAACTGCTTGTGCGTATTATCATTTTATAGCATTTTGCTGAACAAACTCATGTTGGAATCTTTCTTTAAAATACTTACAAGATCATCAACATCGTCCCCTTCATCCGTTACGGGTGAAACTTCCATGGGTTTTTCTTTGGGAGCCAGGAACTAGAAATAAAATTTATTTGAATGCAATCAGCTGTTATTAATATTATCCTTTCCCTGTTATCTACGACAAAGGATTAAATACTCCCCAGGCATCAGATGGTCAGCCCTGGTTAGAACTTAGATGGGAAACCACTAATGAATAGTAGATGCTGTAGACTACATTTCAGAGGAAAGAACAGGCAAAACTATCTCTGTGGATTCCTTGCCTAAGAAAACCTATGAGAAAAAATTCTCCATGAGTTGACAGGTCACTTAAATACACATACATATACATGATCTACTACAGACATTGCAAAAAAAAAATCAGCCTCTTCTAACCTGTTGCCACCTACACACATTCAATGAAATATTGGAGAAACTGCAATAAATAATAACCCCAAAGGAGAAACTTTAAAATTTCTCAAATTCCAATCAGATGAAGACCAGGATTTCTAGGCACGTTAAAAGCAGTCACTGGGCAACGAAGACTGCACATTAAATCCATGCAAAACAGATGTTACTTACTATTTATTAGGTCAGATTGTAACCTAAATAAAAGTTAAGCATCCGTAAGAGAAACTCATAGACCGGGAGCATCCTGTGGCTGATTTTCTGTTTGACAACTTTCCGCAATCGGAAGCTACCTCACAATTTTAATATATGCACATAAGAACAGCCTCATTTGGCTTTTGAGGAGAGCTCATTCAGTGTCATCATGTATGAAACTACTATTAAGAGAACAATACTAAAGTGAAAGGCACTCTATTGTCAAAACTTTCCATCTCTCCAAAATTCTGCCAGGCTTTTTTTGAGTAGGTAGAAATACAACGGAACACTTATACTTCCATCATCACCTTTATTGTTATTATTACCTTGTTTTCCTTTCTTGATCAAGATCAAGAGCATCTTACAATCTTAAAAGCTGCAAGTTAAAATCTGCAAAATATAAATGCATTCATCCCCAGCTCTATTTTCCCTGGTATTGTGGCTGGGGATGAGGAGAGTTTTGGATCCACTCTTTGGATTCTGTCTCTCTGGCACTCATTTAGAACATCTTTCTGGCTCCAATCCAAGGTCAAAGCTCCAGCATTGTACAAGAAATTGTCATCTGAATGCTTTAAGGGAAATCTGAAATTGAATGTCCTTTCACAAACTATGCCTCCAACCATGGAGGGGTACTTCTGCTCATTTCTATGGCCCCATCAAGCTGATAATTAAAGATGCTTCCATGAATAAATGGCCCTGTAGGCGAAGAAGCACTGAATGCATGGCAAGGATAGAAAGGCAAGAAAAGGTAGCTGTCTAGACAAAGTAAGGGTAGCAGTCTATATAAACAACACTGAAACTATGTTAATTACATTTAAAACTATGTTAATTACACTTAGCTAAAACGTATTTATTATTTCCAACTTTCTAACTTCCCACACAACTACATAGTGACTCAACGAATTGCCCCTTCTAATCTAAAATCATATTATTTCAAACATTTAATTCTGAATCTAGCAATTAACCTCGGGGTTAGACTGGGCAATTCAAAGCCACAACGGGAAGCAAAACATAGCTCCAAGTTAGTACCGGTTTAGAATGGACAATATTACTAAGCATTCAAAGTTACAAGGAAAAAGAAGAAGAAATACAGCCTTTCAGTTTGCTTTAGATATGTATTTGTAATGTAATGAAGTTTTTTCTGAGCTAATCTCCCAAATAGGTTACCGAAAGAAAATTAATTTATCGGGAAAGTACTACTTCTGGCTTCCAAAATGAGAAATAAAATCACACTTCTGACTGCTACATTGGTGGTTGCTTTCCTTTTGTCAGTATCCAAAGGCTACACCTTTCCAAAGCTATAAGCAAACACTACCCTAAAAGTAAAGTTTGTTTTAAGACTGTCTGGATGTGTTATAACCTTTTGTAGCAAGAGGCAGCACAGATCTGGAAAGGTTATGCAGCAGGGAAGATTGCACAGTCTCAACACGTCACGCTCGTGTGTCTCTCTTCCTCTGACATTGTGGATGTAATACCATTATTGTGCAGACAATATTGAAGTAAAAGCAAGTTGTCAAATTTAAAAGCCTTTCTCTGCTGGAGCAAATCCCATTTTACATAGCTAATTAAGGTAAAATGCTATTTCTGAAAGTTACTTATTTGCTCTGAGGCCTCCAAAGTGGCATCCCGGTGCTAAATTAGATGTAAACAACACATCAGAGTCTTGAAGACACTGACGATGAGAAATTGCTTAGCAACAAAATTAAACTTTTTTTTGGTGGCTTCCAATCAAAAAAGCACCAAGTATCAGCAATTTTTTTCCTGACTTCCCCCCTTTCTGACAAGATCTGTTTTACATTTATGCAGAAGCAAAATTACACATAATAGTTGTGCTGAAACCCATTACCATACTCAAGGTAACAATGGGGCGTTCTTGGCAGGTCTGTTAACATCACATCTCTGTGTTCTAAAGAACAGACCTTCCATCGCTGCTCTCTCAAGATGAAGAGACATGATAGGATTGCAGGCTCAGTTGATGGAGGATGGAGGCCAAAGAGAAAGTCCTTACCCAAAAATATTGGTCACCTCGAATTGGCCCATTTATGCATTACCTTAGCATGCCAATAAAAGGAAAGTTGGCATACAGAGCTCACATGGACAGAGCATCTAAATGGACTTGCCTTTGTATGGTAAGAGCATCTATACCAGTGGTTCTCAACCTGTGGGTCCCCAGTTGTTTTGGCCGTCAACTCCCAGAAATCCTAACAGCTGGTAAACTGGCTGGGAATTTTGGGAGTTGTAGGCCAAAACACCAGGGGACCCACAGGTTGGGAACCACTATCTATACGAAACAGAGAACATTTGACAACCTCAGGCAGGATTTTCCATGTGGCCTATATCCTGCATAAATCAGCCCTAAGGCCTCATTTAAAAACCAGGAGAATCTGATATGAACTAAGACAGAAGAATACACTTCACAATTCCAAAACGTAGGGGTAAATTACTCATTGCTATGCCTGTCAGCCCTTCACATTTTCTGGGGTTGGGAGCTTAAGACTCCTGCAAAGTGGAAAATCTATGGGGAAAAATGCATTTTTAAAAAAGTTGAAAGAACACCTCAATTTCTAGGTCCTCCATATGAGTCTGTGGTCAATGTCTGGTAAAATATGACCACAAGTTTGCACTGGAAGACCTAGAGATTTCTAGATAAACTCTTTAATCGAATCCAAAAATAATAATTGAATCTGCAAAAGTCAAACCCACAAATGTGGAGAACCAACTGTACCGTGTTTCCCTGAAAATAAGACAGTGTCTTATATTTTTTTACTCCCAAAGATGCGCTAGGTCTTATTTTCAGGGGATGTCATATTTTTCCATGAAGAAGAATTCACATTTATTGTTGAACAAAAAAAATGAACATTTATTCTATACTGTACAGTAGTTGTCATCACAAACCAACATAACCAAATCAGACAAACTGTGACTTCTGTCAAGAATTTCTTGTTACTACCATTATTTCCATATACAACTGGTATGTACATTTGCCAATCCTGCATGCTATGGTGTTTTGTTTGGTGGGCACCGGGCATGCTTCCAAACAAAAACTTTGCTAGGTCTTACTTTTGGGGGAGGCCTTATATTTAGCAATTCAGCAAAACCTCTACTAGGTCGTATTTTTTGGGAATGTCTTATTTTAGGGGAAACAGGGTAGTAAGGGAAAATAAAAAAGGTATTTTAAAAATAGTATTCCCTGACTTGAGATATTAATAGGTGTAAACATCTATCAACTCAAACTGCCACCTCATTTTACAGGACAAAAAGAGCAGGAATGAAAGGAAGGCACAGAAAGAACGTGCTTTTCCTCCACGGGACTGACTGTATGTAGTAAGACCCCAATTTCCAAACTTCCGTTGCAATGCAGTCAAACTCAACAGCCCTGCAGGTCACAACTTTTCTGCTCTAGAGCAAAGCACTTGAGATGCAATAGAAAGGACACAATCACACTCTCCATCTTACAGGACAAAAGAACCGAAAGCCCTCTGAAGTAGTTTCTCTGAACTTGATGCCTTCCAATCATAACTGGATTACAAAATCCATAATAATCTCACAGGCATGATAATAGCAATTGTAATCCAACACCTCTAGAGCACAACTTCTTAAAATGTGGGCTCCAACCCTAAATGAGGTCTCTTTAGCTCAATGTTGTGGTCATGAAAAACTTGGGAACAGTTAAAGGTTTCTAAATGCCACCCATTTATACACATTTGTTATCAAGAAGGTGCTGTGAACCCTGCAGAAAATGCTTCAGCTGAGAAATCAGCCTGTTTAGCAAGTCTTGCAAATGCTGGTTTATTATCAGGATCACTTAAGAGGGGTTATGAGTGAAAAAAAGTTTAAGAAGTCATGCTCAAGACAGCAGGCTTGCACAACTTGTGGCCCTCCAGGTGTTTGGGCCTCTAACTCCTAGAAGCCCTAGCCAGCTTGTCCAATGGTTAGGAATTCTGGGAGCTGAAGTCCAAAACACCTGGAGGGCCACAGGTTGTGCAGGCCTGCTCTAGTGGGGAGTGGCTTGGTGGTGTTTGCTATAAAGAATAGAAAGGTACACATGGCTCCCAGACTGTACTCTACATGCAAAGTCAGCCAGAGAGGGAGTGCATGTATGCTACTGTCCCTTTAAGTCAGAACATAGAGAACATCCTGTACAGACTAACAATATGATGCCACACTGTTCTTCATGTTCCTTTGTATTTGCTCCTGGATCCAAGGGGATTCTCAGTAGGCTCTCTGTATCACTGAGTGTATAAAGATGAACAAAGAAATCAGTTCCTCATTGCCATCTGCTGTGGCCACAGGAGCCCAAGGAAACAATGGCAGGAGTAGGATGGGGAAGAGAGGAAGTTAACAACGGATGGGCACCATTCATTCCTGCCTGTCTCACGGGAATCCATATAAACAACTCAAGGAAACTGTAGAAACAAATCCCACAAAGGCACAGCCCTGTGCACTATAGACCTTCTTATAAACAGGAAGAAAGTATCATATTAATATGTCAGTAGTGAAAACCCAAAAGTCAAAAGAGGCTACAAGAATATAGATACAGTAAAAAGATCATGTATGGTTTATCTTCCTCATGAGTAGGGTTTGTATCAGATCATCTCCATAGCAATAACTTCTTTAAAAAAGAACTGAGATATTGAACAAGAAAATATCATCTTTGTAATACAGTAGAGTCTCACTTATCCAAGCTAAACGGGCCAGTAGAAGCTTGGATAAGTGAATATCTTGGATAATAAGGAGGGATTAAGGAAAAGCCTATTAAACATCAAATTAGGTTATGATTTTACAAATTAAGCACCAAGACATTATGTTATACAACAAATTTGACAGAAAAAGTAATTCAATACGCAGTAATGTTATGTTGTAATTACTGTATTTACGACTTCAGCACCAAAATATCACAATATATTGAAAACATTGACCAAAAAAATGGCTTGGATTATCCAGAGGCTTGGATAAGCGAGGCTTGGATAAGTGAGACTCTACTGTAGTTGGGAATGACACAAGAGACAGTAGATTTAAGCAACAGTTCCAGATAGGAATTTGCAACTAGGTCTTGCATCCCAGGAAGTAGATCTAGGAAGTAGGCCTACATCTGCACTATAGAATGAATGCTGTTTGACATCCCTTTAACTACCATGGCTCAATGCTATAGAGTCCTGGGAGCTGTAGTCTGGTGAGACAGCAGCACTCTAGCAGAGAAGGCTAAAATCCTTGCAAAACTGTAACTCCTATGATTCCATGGCACTGAGCTATTAGAATTAAGGTGGTATTAAACTACATTAATTCAACAGTGTAGATGCACTTTACTCTACAAAAAATTATGCTACCAACTTTGGTCTTTCAGTCTCTACGGTATTACAATATCCCCTTGCATACAGATTTCATAGGAATGCACATCTGTACTTGGATGCAGAGAAATAATAATACTATGCACTTTTGGCACAATTAAATCAACATGGAGCCCCTGCTGGCGCAGTGGGTTAAATCCCTGCCAGCAGGACTTATGACTTGAAGGTTGGGTTGCTGACCTGAAGGTTGCCAGTTCGAATCCAACCTGGGGAGAATGTAGATGAGCTCTCTCTATCAGCTCCAGCTCCATGTGGAGCATTAGAGAAGCCTCCCACAAGGATGGTAAAAACATCAAAACATCCAGGCGTCCTCTGGGCAACGTCCTTGCAGACGGCCAATTCTCTCACAACAGAAGTGACTTGCAGTTTCTCAAGTTGCTCCTGACACGGAAAAAAAATCAACATCATCTAGCCCATATCACACTTGCAACTGCAGACAGGATTTTCATATCTTTCCCAAGCCTGCTGCAAAACCTGCTCTTGTACCTGGCATACTTCATATACAGATACCTTTTTAGAATCTTCAGCTGTCATTAAGCTTCCTTCAGATTCTTCTTTGGTAATCAAGGAAATTTTATCTAAGGATAAACAAACAGTTACCAGATTATGAAGTCTCTCCAGTTAATTTTACAAGTAGAGCACCACAGATCAACATTTTGTGGTCACAACATTTTATTATAGGATGACACAGCTCGTACCAACAAGTCAAGTATCATAACTCAACTAACTTAACTAATGAATATTCATATCACAGTAAAAGTAAAAATGGACCAAAGTACTAGAAAGAAGCCATCCAGTATAAGAAGCCATCCAGTGTAATAAAAAGTAAAAAGAAGAACAAAATAGGTGTTATATAGCTAAGATGATGGTCACCTTATCCAAGCCTGGATAAGCAAAGATAGATAGTTGATGTGTTGAATAATATAATGATGTGGTTGTATTGAAGGATTACACATTATAGTGACTTTTATGAGAAAACTCAATAAACATACATTTGAGAATACAGTAACCACATAACATAAATGAATAAAGTAACACCACCACAAATTAGATATCTATTCCTGCTTCATTCCTGCTTCTTTCCAGTAGCATTTCTACAGTTGCAGAATCTCTTTATGACAGATAAAACATTTTTATCAGAAAGTCATATACAATAATATCATAAGCTTGGCTTGATTAAATCCCAGTATTTTGGTACATTAACCTGCTACGATGCACTGTTATATATCTAGGTTTCTGACAATGCATAGGTTTTATTAGTTTGGATTCTCTGTGGACTTGATGGAAATATACTTCTGTAGTAAGAAACATACCATTATCTGCACCACTAAATTGAGTGCCATTCTTCTTTCCTGGAGAGTTAGGAAGCTTTGTATACCAGCAAAAGTGTTTAAGGTTGCACAGCACTACAGAGCTAATTGGTAAATTTTCATAAATCATTAGTAAACCGCTGATATTTCCTTCCTAAAAAGTCACTATGTTGCTATGTATACTTGCAAGCTGCATCCAAGCCATTAGCTGAGCTACAGTAACTCAGTATTTATGGACAGTCTAACTTTTCAGGTTGGTAGGTTAACCTTATAAAGCTCCAATGCAATTAATGTTGACGTGATCCTAGGGAAGAACGGGTTTAGTTGAAATAAAGACTTCACAAAGGCCTGTGAAGAGGAAGATGTAAGAATTGTTCAGAGAAAGAATCATAGAGTTCGAAAACACCTCAGTGGTCATCCAGTCCAGGAACACATAATCAAAGCACCTTGACAGATGGCCATCCAGTCTCTGCTTAAAAACCTTCAGAGAAGGAAGCTCCAACACCCTGCAAGGCAGTGCATTCTATCATTAAAGAGTTCTAACAATTGGTAAGTTTTTCCTAATGTTTAAGTGGATCTATTCCTATAGAACATTCTAGAGAGTGAGAGGGTAAAAATCTTACACATGAAAAAGGATGGGGCCAGCAGAGAAGAATGTGAGAGTAATTAATATTTTATGTACAAAAGCGAGTTGAAGAACCTGATGTGCCCAACACAGCAGTTTCGGAATAACCAGTTGCTATGTATACAAAAATATGAACACACATCTAACAAATATTTCTGGATATCTCAAACACCTCAGAAATTATGTGATTATCAACTCCCTTGCCCAGAGTTAATATTGTTTTGGAGCAGTGTTCACATGCAATTATTTAGTGAAAATATTTTGTAATTATTAATGGATTGGATCCAGTAAAAATCAAGAAGGGCTCCTTCCACCCACTTCTGATGAAATGGAGCATTTCTGCTAGCTGAATCGTGGAAACAGTTGTTATTTGTCCATCCAACTTAGTTCCTCCAGGCCCACTGATGCGTAGTTATACAATTTGGGAAGCTAAGAATTCACCCTCTGAAAATCTGCGAAGGTCATGGGACCCTCTTCAACATTGTTGGAAATTGTACTAGAAGCTGTAGAGCAATGGTTCTCAACCTGTGGGTCTCCAGATATTTTGGCCTTCAACTCTCAGAAGTCCTAACAGCTGGTAAACTGGCTGGGATTTCTGAGAGTTGTAAGCCAAAACACCTAGGGACCCACAAGTTGAGAACCACTGCAAAATACTGCCCCTTTTCCCCTTTCCACCAGCAGAAGCATTGTGACTAGACCTCAACCCAAGAATACGCCTGTTAATAGAATAAAATTCCTGGTTGTTATTGTTGTCATTGATTCTTCTCCCTCCTACTCCTTCCTTTTCTCCACAGCACATTCCTCAACATTACTATTCTTGGGCATCCTTTCTTTATATGGTGTGCAAAGAAAATCCAATGCATTCCAAAACTGTCCCTATCTTTCATATTGAAAATTGTTTGTATACAGATTCGTTAGAGAGTAGTACAAGTCTGCATTCATTCCATTAATTCTTCTCGACAGGACTGTGATTTTCCTCATAAAATTTCCAATTTGTCTCTAAACTCCAGTCCTCTCCTTTTCCCCTTCACTTCACATTTTAAATAACATTTGACATACCTTGTACTATAATCTCCCAGAAATCAGTAAGGTTTTTATCTTCCACCCTTTTTTTCAGAGTCTCTAGAAAATCATTAAAGCACTGCACTTCTGATAGCTGAAACAACAATGACAACAACAAAGGAATAACAGAGAAAAATAAGAGTTAGCTTGACATCAAAATGACACCATACTCTTAATTCATCATAACACTCTGTCTAAAATGGGTGGAGGTAGGGGAGAAATGAAGCGAAGCTTTTCAATCCACTGCACATTCAATTCACCTGGCCATGCTCAGAAACAAACATGTAATGTGTAGTGAGGCACCAAAAAATATGACAGGACGTAAAGCAAGTCTGTCTCTTTTTGAGATTTGCTTTCTGGGAAAGCATGGTTTCCTTTTCATCTAAAAGGTTTCATGCATTCTCTCTGTACATTTGAAAACCCCCAGTGGAAGTGTGAAAGGGGCAAAAGAAAAAATACATAGCAAGATGGTGCACTGCCTGCTTCTAGCACATCATCATAGCAATTGCATTCCTCACACCCTTTTTTGAAGCAACTCTTGTATTTTTAATACAAGGAAGGTAGGTAGGTAGCCATATTCCACCACCACAAAACGGCATACCCCGAAAGTACCAGATCCTATCTGGTCTTGGGAACTATGCAGTGTTCAGCCTGGTCAGTTCTGGATGGGAACCACCAAGGAATGCCAGGAGCTGTAGGCTAAGTATCAGAGGAAGGCAGAAACAAACACCCTCTGAGCATTTCTTACTTGAGAAACCCTAAACCAGAGCTTTCCAAACATTTCATGTTAGTGACACACTTTTTTGACATGCATCATTTTTTGTGACACCGTAATTCAATTTTACGAGCAAGCCGGAGGTTAAGCCAACTCCTTAACAAGAGAAAAGGACACATACATAAATTGTAATAATGAAATGTATGGGGATACATATATCTTCTAAAACCTCTTATTTATATTTTTAAATGTATGATTTATTGCTTATTTCACATAGACTTACACACTGTAGCGACACAAAGTTTGGAAAGCTCTGCACTAAAAAATTAAAGGGGAAGACACAGGGAAATGCACACACACATTCCGAATACTGAGAACAGTTTCAAACCCATATTACCTTAATTGCTTCTTCTCTGAAAATTTTTATGCAGTCAATGCTCTTCGAATAGTATAAATGGCCCCTGTTTTCCAAAAACTGGTGAATGTGTTTTATTAGCTGCTGACTGACTAGAAGACAAGAATTAGAAAATTAGAGGAATTATTCACACAGTATAATCAAATACATATGTCTTACAATGCTAGTTAAAACTCTCACATCAAACTGAACCGGGGAGGTGGAGGATGCAAAGCAATGGAACTCAGTGGAAGAGATACAGGAATTCAACAAGGGATTCAACACTGATGGAGCGAAGCCAACAAAACAATACTTTTCCTCCACCACCATATTATGGAATGACATGGATTTTGTACTGTCAATTTATTGCAAATGTCATAATCTATTACATAAGCTATTGGAAAATAACTGCACCCTGTCTATGGGCACATATCCTTCTGGAAAATGTGAATCTCTATGAATATGTGGAGACAACCTTGTGAAAACCACTAGTCGAGAAAAGCATGACCTTGTTAGAAGTCAACTCTTTGAACAAATGATATTCACAAGCATTAATGTAATGGCAGACAGGTAACTCAGCTGTTACACTGAAGAACCATATCTTTAAACTGACAAGGCTAAAGACATGCCACTACAAAAATATATTTGGTTAGCACAGGATGGTTGTTACTTTGCAGTTGAAATTGCCCAAAATATATACACTCATTTGAAACCTCTTAGTTTAAAATATGTACCCAGAGATTTAAAAAAACAATGTCTTCTTTAAAAAATAATATATCTTGTTTACTCATAAACAACTTGTATTAATTCACCATACAGGCACATTTCTTATTGAAGTTCAGTTACAGACAGGATGTAGCTTCTCTCTGTGTTGAGTACGAAGAGTATCATTCTATCAATAGTCCATAGTCTTTAGTATAGTTGTACTCACTGAAGTCAATAAACATACTGTATCCATTGAAGTCTCTAAAGCGTCTATTTAAGTTCAAACAGCAATCTGCTTTCACTGAAGTCCAAACACATATGTGTATCCACCTCCAGTGAGGTCTGATGCAAGACTGAATACAAAATGGAGTCCTGTGTTTGAACATGCTCCGTACAAACATGTCTATAGCTCCCACACCAAAAGGGTACAAACTGGCAAATCAACATACACACAGCATACAGGTTAACAAATATATACATTAACAAATAAATAATGAGAGGCTTGGGAAGTTGCTATTTCCAACACAGTCATTATGTCAAAGAAGTGTCAGGGTGCAGTCAATGCTCTTGCTCACCTTCCTTCCATACTAAACCTCCAGTTTTCTCAGTTTATGTTACTGGTAGGCAGACTTCAGGTTTGTCCAAGTCTGCTTTGGTTGTTCTCTCTAGAATTTTAAGATTTACTAACAGGGGCCTGCAGAAATAATACATACTTAAAACTATTGAATTCTCAGTTTAGGAATGTATTTTAACAGTCAGAATTGAATGGGGTCCACAGTTCCTCCACACACAAAAATCTATTCCTGATTACCCCAAGTTATATTCATCTCAACACTAACATATTAGTGATTTTGTTGGTGCTGCCATTAAACAATACAGGGTCAGAAACCCTTGCAAATTGGAGTCCATTAAAGATCTACTAGTTAAAGGTAAAGGTTTCCCCTGACGTTAAGTCCAGTCGTGTCTGACTCTGGGGGTTGGTGCTCATCTCCATTTCTAAGCTGAAGAGCCTGCACTGTCCATAGACACCACCAAGGTCATGTGGCCGGCACGACTGCATGGAGCACTGTTACCTTCCCGCCAGAGCGGTTCCTATTGATCTACTCACATTTGCATGTTTTCAAACTGCTAGGTTGGCAGAAGCTGGGGCTAACAGCGAGCACTCATTCTGCTCCCTGGATTTGAACTGCCTATCTTTCAGTCAGCAAGTTCAGCAGCTCAGCGGTTTAACCCACTGCGCCATCACAGTTACTACTACTAGTTAGGGATGAGGAAGTCCATATCCAGCCTCACTTCCCTTGCATTTCTCACAATCCAGTCAACATTCTCATTCTGTCTTAGTTACATATTGGGTTGCAAGACATTTTTCTTCACTCCGGACAGAAATGGCTGCATCCTTATAAGGAAATACATGTATTGTTTCCTAATTAACATATTAACATACATGCATACCACAATTAACTGTGGTTTTAAAATTAATTTTAAAATTGGTTACAATATGAAAATTACTATGTCAGCAACCATACTATCTGCAAGAGCAGAAAAACATGTGCCATAATCTTGAAAAGCAGATTAGAAATATGTGAGTGAGATGGGTGGGAAGCAGGGAACAGCAGAATGATGAGGGACATGGAAAAGCCTTAATTTATAAACATGATCTCTTCATTCATGAACCGAAAATCAGGATTCAAGTCACTGCTCCCAATTTTTGATTTTGTTTCCTTTGATTAGATTAGTAACTCATTAAAAAAACATTGACCCAGTTTTATATTGCATAGAAAATGGTGATGAGGTGGTGGTGGGGGGACTAAGCAAGGTAATATAACATCCTCAAAATGAAGGGAATGTGAAACGTATGGGCTATTCAACCAATGAAAATGCCACCTCCAACACGAAATATTTCCTTTCCTGACAAACAGCACAAATTCAGCTTAAGCAGCGATATTTCTCCTTCAGTTTTGACGAACAGTTAAAGTGAGCTCTCTCTTGCACCTTACTGTCATAATATCTCAGTTGTATTTACCAGTACTAAACTCATGATCAAATAAATGTCACTTTAGATCAAGGATTGATTATCCATTCTGTGACAGGCTGCACTCCTATAACTCTTATTACATAAGTGCAAAATGAAATAGGAGACCGATGAGTAAGGCAAAGACCAATGGGTTATTTTGGTCTCCCAACGCCATTCAAGGCTCAAAGTATTTTAGCCCCAAATATTCTACAAGTTGTGTTGTCGAAGCCTAGCTTGCTGTGAGTTTTCCGGGCTGTATGGCCATGTTCCAGAAGCATTGCCTCCTGATGTTTCTCCCACATCTATGGCAGGTATCCTCAGTGTTGTGAGGTCTGTTGGAAACTAGGCAAGGGAGGTTTATATATCTCTGGAATGTCCAGGGTGGGAGAAAGAACTTTGTCTGCTTGAGGCAGGTGTGAATGTCGCAATTGGCCACCTTGATTATAATTGAATGGCCTTTCAGCTTCAAAGCTTGGTTGCTTCCTGTCTGGGGAAATCCTTTGTTGGGAGGTGTTAGCTGGCCCTGATTGTTTTAAGTTGGATATATTTTTATACAAAATGTCTGGAACACAAAGTGCTCTGTGTTTGGGGCCACCTCCCATTTTGGAATACTTGCATTTATATATGATAAGATCTTATTAATGAGACCCAAGCGCAAATATGAAATTCATTAAGTTTCCCATACACCTTATACATACAGCCTGACGTTAATGGTGTACAAAATATTGTTTTATCCTTTTGAGCCTGAAATAAAGCTTGTGTATAAACCACAAGAAAGCAGAGGTGTTGCTATCTTAGGTGGCTAATTTTGGATTTTGGAATTCCAGATAAGGATGCCCAATCTGTGCTGACACTGTTTTCCCCTTAGCCTGCTACCTCAAATATTTCACCTGAAATATGTCAACCCAATAAATTGTATGCACCAATTTATTCCCAGAAGAGACTGTTTTTGCAACCCAAATCATGTTGAAAATGTTTGCATATCTTCTAGAGGTGTTAAAAGGCAAAACAATTTATTTTATTTTATTTGTGGGAACAGGTGCTCCAATGTCTCTCACGAGGCTAATGAGGCCCTGTAGCCTTCCACAGTTGGCCACTACTGGGTTACTAAATGGCTGTTGCAGTGAGTTGTAGCAGCAGAACAGTCAGGCTGGTGGTATGGGCTTTGACCATTGCAGAGAGTGGAAAGGTCAAAAGACCTGTTAAAACACGGTTTTCTTAAAAAAAAGAATGGAATAAAGAATGCCTACTGCACGTGGACAAAACAAATTACAATAAAAATGTAACTTTACAAACTAAGCATAGCACAAAAAGTGGGATTCACTGGATGGAAGACTGCCTCTCAAAGGCTGCATCCACACTGTAGAATTAATACATCTTACATCACTTTAATGGCCATTGCTTAATGCAGTGTTTCTCAAACTGCTTCTCCAAGTGTTTTTGACTTCAGCTCCCAGAAATCCCAGCCAACTTACCAGTTGTTAGGAATTGTGGGAGCTGAAGTCTAAAACACCTGTAGGAGCACAGTCTGAGAAACACTGTAGCTTGGTGAACACCAGCACTAACTGGCAGAGAAGGCTAAAGTCTTGTAAAAGTACAACTCCCATGATTCCATAGCATTGAGCCATAGGAGTTAAAGTGGCATCAAACTGTATTCATTCTACAGAGTAGATGCACCCAAAATCACCTCTGCCCCAAATTTTACAAACACTCTGGTGGCTGTGCTATAAACATAAAAGGAATAGAGGATCATCCAAGACTCAACACACTGATTTTAGTTCCTGATCAGGTCTGCCCAGTCCTAATTTATTGATTAGGTTTTCTCAGCACTTTACCCCCACGCCCGGCCCTATAATATCGTTTTGCACAAGTCCTTGCCCTGCCCTCTCGAATTTGATCATGCCCACCATGTCCTGGTTTACTGGTTGTTGATGTTGGCTGATGTATTTTACTCTGCTGTTTTAAATTATTTTAGATTATGTGTTATTATGTTTTAATTGTGTTTTAGCTTGTAATCTTTGTTTACGCTGGGCTTGGTCCCCATGTAAGCAGCCCCGAGTCTCTTTGGGGAAATGGTGGCAGGATATAGAGATAAAGTTGTTGTTGTTGTTGTTGTTGTTATTTGCCAATACACTTCAAAACACACCTCTGTTTTAATAACAACTTCCATTAACTGCTAATGACTATGATCACTGATAGGGTCACCACAACATTGCCCAATGCCTTGCCGCAGGGTGGAATCTTAATTCCTACAAAATGCTTCCAAGACACAATGACTGACAATTGTCAGCATAACTAATTGAATGTGTATTGTGTTAATTTGATGTGGACTAGTATAGGTCACTACTATGGACTGTACAGATGAATGCAATTCCTCCTTGAAACAGAAAAGCTGATCCATCAGTAGGAAGATGTTGCTGTGAAGATATGCAGATATAAAAGGAGATACATAGAGCATGACATTGAAGTCATGACTGCTTCTCTCCATTCTGAAGATTAGCATACCATTTGTACTACAGTGTATCAACTCTTAGGAAAGGTTTGTGTGGAGGGACAAAGACACAAATGGCTGGCTCCCACAAAGAACCATCAAAGAACTATATATTTTATATGAAGATAACGAACCAAAAAGTTTTACAATTTCAGCTTCACAGGTTAATACACTCTTCGCATCTACCCACCCATCTCAACCTAAGGGCTAATGATTTTCTCATAAAATATTCTAATTTCTTAGAAATTGCAGCAATAAAAAGCTGGGCTTTCCTCCTCTCCCCTGCCCCATTTAGAGCATCCCCTCTCCACTGATGTGTTAAATTAAAACCCCAGGCACCAAGAAAGTGTAGCGGAAGTCTTTACTGGGGAAGAGGCACTCTTCAGCTTCAAAGCATCACCGACTCATTTTAACACATTGACCTTTATTCCTCCTCCCTCCCCCCAACAAAATGACAACCTGCTTTCTATCTGAAGAGACTTCCGCTGCAATGATGGTACTTTTTGTTAATTACCCCCTCGGGACTAAAATCTGCTCAAATCATTCTAAGACAGTATAATTCAAGCCTGCGGGAAAACAACAGGTTTAAGACTGAACAGCGAACACATCTGAATCCACTGTGAGATATGTCAGCACAGTTCTAAAAAAACACCTCCCCCACATACTTCCAGATTGCAAGAGAGTGAAAGCAGCTATCGAGCTTTTCCTAACACTACTTTAAATATTTGACTCAGCTTGGTCCACTCACAGAGGCTACAGGTTAATCTGAACAGCCCTCATCCTTGCCTACTGTCTTGTCCATCATTCACTGCACAGCGAGAACTACATTGTTTTTGGAAGACATATGGGGCTCTAAACAAGGCAAGTCTAGCAGCCAATTTTTCCTACAGGGTCATTCCATGCCAAACGGTCTAAACCTTCCCATCATCATGTTCTCCAATCTTGTTCAAATTTTAGCTGTAGCGCCAGTCAGGTGTTAAACTATGTTTCCCAAAATGTGAGGTCTCTAACTGCAATAGTTGCTGATCTAGACCTCCTTATCTGAAGGGTAGTCACTCAGTGTGCGCACAACATTTAAAAAAATGCCATTTTGGGGGGGGGGGGGTCTAATAAAATTGAACCCAAATGTATAAGAATGGCTAGTAAATTGAAATGCTGTACAGCTGATTCTGATGAAATTAATTTTAACATTATGGATGCAAAATCCAGTCAAACAAGTCAAAATGTGTCGTGACAAATTTTGACAAATATTCCAACTGCAACAATTCCCATGCAAAGATATAGACTTGAAATTTTGACCAAGCATTATGCTTGTGCTGGACATAATACTACCAAATTTGCAACTACATAGCATCTATAACCGCTCTGCACGATCTCTTCAAATTTGGCACTTTTGGCCAAATGGTAAAATCTACCAAAGTTCAAAGCCAATTATTTAAAAAGAGTCTATCTGAATATGCTTGTGAATAATATCATCTTCAAGAGAAAATGTTGCTCTACAAGACTGATACAGTGTGTGTGTGTGTGTGTGGGGGGGGGGGGGGAAGTATTTAGTCAGATACCAATTGCACAAGTTCTCCCACTTAAAAAGACGAGAGAGGCCTGTAATTGACATCATAGGTAGACCTCAACTATGAGAGACAACATGAGAAAACACATCCAGAAAATCATATTGTCTGACTTTTCACGAATTTATTTGCAAATTATGGTGGAAAATAAGTATTTGATCACCTACAAACAAGCAAGATTTCTGGGTCTCACTGTGATGACCCATGGGCCTTGTAGTCCTGCTCAGGACATGGTAATTCCTGATGAAGATGAAAACTTGGGGTTTTTACCTTCCCAGTCTGAACTGGATTCCTCTCAGCCAGATCTTTCCCAGGCAGATCTGGGAACCTTGCACCTGCAAGAAAGTTGTCTCCCAGAAGTATGTCAAACAAGCCCAGAGCCTACTTCTCCCGTGTTCTTGCGCCGGGAGTTTTGTAAACAACAGAGAGGTTTGGAAGCTGCTTCGCGCAGGAGTGCGAGGATAGCAGCCAAGAATTCTGCCAATTAAGTCTCCTTTTTCGTGAGAATCCTTAAGGAGTCAAACATCTGGTCTCAAAGATTAGCTTTCGTTTCTGATTCCCAGAGAACTGCTTCGGCGGGAAAAGTTAGACTCTATATAGGTGATTTACCCGCGAAGTAACTTCGCGGAGTCAATTCGTCAGCCTACGGAGCGAGTTGTGTCTGGACAGCGCGCTCCGGTTCAAGCCTCGCTCCTGCTCAAGCCTTGCCTTGCTATCCAGCCTTCGCCTTGCTTCCCAGCCTTGTTTATCTACGGACTTTGCCTAGTTTCCCAGGATCAATCCTTGCCTTGTTCCACGGATTTATCAAGTTATTCCACGGACCTTGTTCTTGTTCTTAGTTACCTTTGTTCCACGTTCAAGCCTTGTTCCAAGTATCAAGTTATTTTCCAGACTCGCTCAAGTTTCATGGACTAAAGGACCTTGTCATCTCCCCTCACTTTGCTTGTCAAAGTGAGTGTTTCGGTTATTGGATTACAACTCTGGACCTTAATATTTCATACTGGACATTATTTCTTTGGACTAATTTTGACCTTTCCTGAAAGGTCTGCTTCTGGACTATCTTTTACATTTGCTTTTACTAACTTTATATATTTCCTTAATAAAGATATTAGATAGAATCTGGCCTCTGCGTATGGTTATTGGTGCTCTGTAGCCTGGGTCGTGACAGTTTGACTCCGCCACCCTAAGCACCAATTAACCTCGGCCAGAATGTCTACCGGAACCGTGCCCGGTGGGCAGCCACTGAGCTACACCATCAGCAAGGACGAAGTGGATCGCATCCGCGACAGACTCAACGCCCAGGATGGAGAAATAAAGGGCTTGCGGGAGCGCGGAATCCGCCTCCCGGCCATGGCGTTGCCTACCAAGTTTACTGGAGAAGCTTCTAAGGTTCATGTTTTCCGTCGCCAATGTCAAGCATATCTAGAGGCCCGTGATGCCGAGTTTCCCCAAGAAGACATCAAAGTGGCGTGGGTTTACAGTCTTCTAGACGGGCCAGCGGCCAATTGGGCGACGGCACTGTTCGACCAAGCCTCTCCACACCTAAGATCAGCGCAACACTTCTTGGACCACCTCAAGGAGACTTGGGGAATCGAGGACAATTTGGAGGCAGCCGGTCACAAACTCCGTCGCCTTTTCCAAGGAGACAGACCTATGTCTCAGTATATAGCCGAGTTCCGAGTGCTGGCCCACAACACCGGCTGGAACGATGTAGCCCTCAGAGGACAATTCCGGGAGGGTCTCAACATTGAAATGCTGGAAGAAATCTCCAAGGTGGATCCTCCCCAGACCCTCGAGGCACTCATTGATCAATGTTTACGGGCTGAAGTCATGATTGCCAACAGGAAACAGTGGGTTCGAGGCCAGGGCAGTAGAGCCGGGGCAAAACCCCCCGCTCCCGCCAGCGTTCAGCCACGTCCAGTGTGGAGACCCCCACCGCCAACCCCATACCCCAGAGGAGGCGAGGAAGTGCCGATGCAGTTGGGCAATGTGCGTCCCAGACTAGATGCCGCCGAGAAGGCCCGTCGTCAACGCTTAAACCTCTGTTGGTACTGCGGGAACGGGGGCCACTTCGCCAGAGAGTGCCCAGCCAAAGGGAAGCCTGCCGCCCGTCTTGCGGCGGCGTCCTCCACGGAGACGAAGGCGTCTGAGCCGACTGGCACACAGCCGGCGGGGGAAGCCAACGACCGGGTGTAGAGAGGCTCGCCAACCCGGTCAAAAAATCCATTCAAGAGCCGCCAACCGGGGTCCTGTTCCTTCTCGTGGTCACATTATGGTCAGCAAAAAGGGGACCCGTCATGATCCACGCCATGATAGACTCTGGAGCTACCAACAATTTCATTGATAGAGAGTATGCCGACTCTCTGGGATTACAATATCATGATTTCAAGAATGCCCGTGTGGTGCAAGCCATAGACGGCCGCCCCCTCAAGACGGGCCCCGTAAGTCAGTGGTCGGAACCCACCAGGATGTGGATAAGGGAACATATGGAAGAGATTTCCTTCTTTGTTACCGAGGTTCCCCATTTCCCTGTGATTTTGGGAATCCCATGGCTGACTCTCCACGACCCTAACATCTCCTGGTCCAACAGAGAACTGCAGTTTGCTTCACCGTACTGCCAAAACCATTGCCTCGTAGCCAAGGTCTGCCATGCCACGGACACCGAGCCCATCATCACCTTGCCAAAGAAGTACTCCGAGTATTGGGATGTATTCAATGAGAAAGAAGCCGAAAAATTACCCCCACATAGACCTTATGACTGTGCCATTGACTTGGTGGAGGGGGCCCAGATCCCGCGAGGGCATCTCTACTCCCTGACTGAACCAGAGCAAGAAGCTCTCAGGGAATTCCTAGAGACAAACCTTCGCAAGGGATTCATCAGACCCTCTCAATCCCCAGCCGCCTCCCCAGTGATGTTTGTGAAGAAGAAGTCAGGAGAACTACGCTTGGTGGTGGACTACAGAGCATTGAACAATATCACCAAGCGGAACAGCTATCCCCTGCCCTTAATCTCGGATCTACTGGATCGGCTTCGAGGAGCCAAGGTTTACACCAAGCTGGACCTTCGGGGGGCTTACAACTTAGTTCGCATCAGGGAAGGGGACGAGTGGAAGACCGCCTTCCAGACCAAATTCGGATTATTCGAGTCCCGAGTTATGAATTTCGGTTTATGCGGAGCTCCCGCAACGTTCCAGCATTTTGTCAATGACATTTTTCAGGACTATCTAGACAGGTTCTTGATAATCTACCTGGACGATTTTTTGGTGTTTTCTAGATCACAATCAGAACATGAGAACCACGTCAAAATGGTGTTACAACGATTGCGGGACCATGGACTTTATGCCAAGCTGGAAAAATGCGCCTTTGATCTACAAGAGGTAGATTTCCTTGGTTACCGCATCTCGCCTCTAGGGCTTTCCATGGATCCAGCCAAGGTTTCAGCAGTATTGGAATGGCAGGCGCCAACTAACAAGAAAGAGGTGCAGCGGTTCTTGGGGTTCGCGAACTATTACCGCAAGTTCATTCCAGATTTTGCCCGCTGGTCCGACCCCATCACTAGCTGCATCCGTGGAAAGCAGCCTTTCCGCTGGACTGACCAAGCAGAGAAAGGGTTCCAGCAATTAAAGAAACTATTCACCTCCCAGCCAATTCTACAGCACCCAAATCCTGGAACCCCTTTTGTTGTGCAAGCGGACGCCTCAGATGTGGCAATTGGGGCTGTACTCTTACAACCGGTGGGAGATCACCTCCATCCCTGTGCCTTTTACTCTCGTCAACTAACCACACCAGAAAGGAATTACACCATTTGGGAAAAAGAACTACTGGCCATAAAGGCAGCCTTTGAAACTTGGAGACATTGGCTAGAAGGGGCCAAATTTCCCATTGAAGTCCACACTGATCATCGCAATCTAGAGCATCTAAGAACTGCCCGCAAACTAAATCAGAGGCAGCAACGTTGGGCTTTATTCTTCGAACGTTTTGACTTCCAGATTCATTATGTGACCCCAGCCCAGACCAAGCAAGCAGACGCCCTGTCACGTAAACCAGAATACGCTGCAGGACGCAAGGAGACCTTTGAATCCCAACTACTACAACCCGAGAACTTTGCCACGCTCACAGTGGGGAACACCAAATCCATTCCCATTGGTTCTACTTCCCCTACTCCAGGACCCCTCTGTGCTCAAGAAATCAGGGCTAGTCAGCAAGCAGATGCCTGGGCGCAGGACCAACTTCGCCAAGGTCTGCA
This sequence comes from Anolis carolinensis, assembly GCF_035594765.1. NCBI lineage: Eukaryota > Metazoa > Chordata > Lepidosauria > Squamata > Anolidae > Anolis > Anolis carolinensis. The sequence continues at coordinate 244,100,786 of NC_085841.1, forward strand.
TTTTCCCTTTTCGCTTAAGGATGGGCTGCTTTGCTATAGAAATCATGTTTATATTCCACCCGGACCGGGCAGGGAAAAAGCGCTTCGTCTGTGTCATGATTGCAAACCAGCAGGACACTTCGGACTATTTAAAACCATGCATCTGATCCTAAGGGATTTTTGGTGGCCCAAGATCCGCAAGGATGTGGAAAAATATGTCAACACCTGCCCAGTATGCCAGCGCTCCAAGATACGAAGGGAGAAGCCCTCAGGGCTTTTACACCCCCTTCCTACCCCATCTCGCCCATGGGAAATAATTTCTGCGGATTTCATCACTGACCTACCACCTTCCTGTGGATTCACCACGATCTTAGTGGTGGTGGACCTTTTCACCAAGTTAGCCCATTTCATTCCCTGCGAAGGCCTCCCCACGGCCAAAGAGACTGCGGATCTATTCCTTCAACATGTTTTCAGACTACATGGATTGCCCAAGAGTTTAGTCACAGACCGTGGATCTCAATTCACCTCTCGTTTTTGGAAGGCGCTACAAAAACTATTGGGCATAGACTCTCGCTTGTCTTCAGCTCATCATCCCCAAACAGATGGGCAAACGGAGCGCACCAATGCCACTTTGGAGCAGTATCTTCGCTGTTATGTAAACTACCAACAGGACAATTGAGCTTCTCTGTTATCACTGTCTGAGTTTGCCTACAACAATGGAGTTCAAGCTTCTACTAAAGAAACGCCGTTCTTTGCAAACTACGGCTTCCATCCACGTTTCTTTCCCCCTGTCATTGAAACTTCAGAAGTTCCCGCAGCAGAGGATTGGCTGCAGGAACTCACAGCGGTACAACAACTTTTGCTCCAGCAACTGGACCAAGCCAAGGAGGACTATAAACGCCACGCTGACAAACATCGCCAGCCGGGCCCCGAAATCAAGGTAGGAGATCGGGTTTTTCTGTCCACTCGCTTTCTGCCCTCCCACCGCCCTTGCCGGAAGTTAGATGCCCGTTTCATTGGCCCCTATCCAGTGGTGGCGCAATTAAACCCTGTGACTTTCAAACTCCAACTTCCGCGTTCAATGCGCATTCACCCAGTGTTTCACCGTTCCCTGCTCCTTCCGGCGGATGGTGTGCGTCCTGATACAGACCAACCGGCCCCCCCTCCTGTTTTGATGAATGGGGAGGAGGAGTTCGAGGTTGAGGACATTTTGGATTCTCGCTTTCACCGCCGCCGCCTACAATATCTCATTGACTGGGTGGGTTTTGGCCCTGAGGAACGCTCTTGGGAAGACGCCTCCACAGTCCATGCTCCTGAGCTAACCCGTCGCTTTCATCAGACCTATCCCACCAAACCGCGACCTCGCGCCTCGGGGAGAGGGCCCCAGTTTGGGAGGGGCCTTGAGGAGGGGGATAGTGTGATGACCCATGGGCCTTGTAGTCCTGCTCAGGACATGGTAATTCCTGATGAAGATGAAAACTTGGGGTTTTTACCTTCCCAGTCTGAACTGGATTCCTCTCAGCCAGATCTTTCCCAGGCAGATCTGGGAACCTTGCACCTGCAAGAAAGTTGTCTCCCAGAAGTATGTCAAACAAGCCCAGAGCCTACTTCTCCCGTGTTCTTGCGCCGGGAGTTTTGTAAACAACAGAGAGGTTTGGAAGCTGCTTCGCGCAGGAGTGCGAGGATAGCAGCCAAGAATTCTGCCAATTAAGTCTCCTTTTTCGTGAGAATCCTTAAGGAGTCAAACATCTGGTCTCAAAGATTAGCTTTCGTTTCTGATTCCCAGAGAACTGCTTCGGCGGGAAAAGTTAGACTCTATATAGGTGATTTACCCGCGAAGTAACTTCGCGGAGTCAATTCGTCAGCCTACGGAGCGAGTTGTGTCTGGACAGCGCGCTCCGGTTCAAGCCTCGCTCCTGCTCAAGCCTTGCCTTGCTATCCAGCCTTCGCCTTGCTTCCCAGCCTTGTTTATCTACGGACTTTGCCTAGTTTCCCAGGATCAATCCTTGCCTTGTTCCACGGATTTATCAAGTTATTCCACGGACCTTGTTCTTGTTCTTAGTTACCTTTGTTCCACGTTCAAGCCTTGTTCCAAGTATCAAGTTATTTTCCAGACTCGCTCAAGTTTCATGGACTAAAGGACCTTGTCATCTCCCCTCACTTTGCTTGTCAAAGTGAGTGTTTCGGTTATTGGATTACAACTCTGGACCTTAATATTTCATACTGGACATTATTTCTTTGGACTAATTTTGACCTTTCCTGAAAGGTCTGCTTCTGGACTATCTTTTACATTTGCTTTTACTAACTTTATATATTTCCTTAATAAAGATATTAGATAGAATCTGGCCTCTGCGTATGGTTATTGGTGCTCTGTAGCCTGGGTCGTGACACTCACAGACCTATAACTACTTCTTCAAGTAGTTTCTAAGCTCTGCAGCTTAGAAATGGAGATGAGCACCAACCCCCAGAGTCGGTCGCAACTAGACTTAATGTCAGGGGGAAACCTTTACCTTTACCTTATAGTCATATGAAATCTAAAACTATTACATAATTCTGATGCACCCTCCCCCACAAAAACCTGATTCAAACAGCAATACATTTATTTGGTTTGTTTATTTTTTGAATAAGTAAATTAGCAGAACGGGGTATTATACCATCTCTTTCTGGCTGTTAGACTATTTTTTGACATGCAAGGAGAAGATTCTTCTTAAATGTCGATATAAATTCAAAACACCACACTGCGCTGGCCCACATGAGCAGACCCTCTGATCAAGCAGGGTTTCACTTGATGTGAATTTCCTCTACTTGGGTCAATCAATTCTCTAAATTATTGAAGATCCTAAATGGTTGAGGCTCTCCATCTAGATTTAATACCTACACATTTCCTGGTGCATTTGGGCAAAGGGAGACACAGTTGAATTCCTGAACAGCTTTCTGACACAGCTGGGGTACAGGTGCAGAGTATGAGAAACTGAATTAAATGTATGTGCTTGTGGTAATAAGACACAAGTGTTGGAAAGCTGGGAGACAGCTTTAAAATGCCCACTCAATTTCTTCCACCTCAAAAAATCATTCAAACAAACAAACAAACAAAAAACAACCTACCCAAGAAAGCCCATAAACACTGGTTTTGAATGGAATCTACAAGCATTCATCCATCACTGTTACTAAATATTCATAAGGCATTCCCTCTTATTTACTCAATTAAATGTACATACATTTCCCCTAAGGCTGCCAAATAATGCAACTCATTCACTGCTTCTAATCTTATTCCATGGTAGACATCCCAAAACATGGCCTTTTTTCGAAATAGCTTCTGTCTCTTTCTAGTTGTTCTTTACTGCCACCTCCCCCATTTCCTTGTCGATACCCGCATTTTGATCCTCTTGCCTCATCTGAACAGCTTTAAAATCAACATTTTTCATACTCTTGGCTTTCTCAAACAGAGGGAAGCCCTTCAACAAATAGGCCGGGCTGTGGCGCAGGCTGGAAAGTAAGCCAACTGCAACAAATCACTCTGACCAAGAGGTCATGAGTTCGAGGCCAGCCCGTGCCTGCGTCTTGTCTCTCTCTCTGTTCTATGTTATGGCATTGAATGTTTGCCTTATGTGTGCAATGTGATCCGCCCTGAGTCCCCTTCGGGGTGAGAAGGGTGGAATATAAATGCTGTAAATAAATAAATAAATAAATAGGTGGCATATTAATTTTCACTTGACACGCAGGATGCCTGCCTGTTACAGCAGCTGGAACGTGAAGTTCTTTATTTAACTTTCTTTCTGGAAAAAAAATCAAGATCTACCCAAAACTAGTCAGGAATTTCACCCACAGTTCTTACTGATCTCTCGTCAGCTATCAAAACTAATGTTATGCACATAAGCAATAATTAAGTGGATGCTTTATACGCCGCAATATATAAAGCAAATGAGAAGTGTCACATCAAAGGGGAAGGATTGAGCTGAGACTGTTGTCAAAATGCCTGATGTGTAGTACAGAACTCCCTTTTCCACAGCTCTTGTTTCAGTCTTGTGTTTGTCAAGATGATGGTTTTGATGTTTTCCTAGCCTTTTTTCGACTGCTGATTAATTTCCTACTTCAAGTTAAGGATTCAGTTGTTGCTTAAGTTGAGGCTTGTCCCCTTTCTTTTGTATCATAAGTATACTCACACAAAGTATAGTCAGCAAGACTGTTCTGTTAGCTTTCTGCCCTTAAAATACCAGCCCCCCTCATCTAAATCCTGACACATTCCAGTTAAATCCTGGCAAATTTGAGGTAAACTGAGAGCCAGGTATTCTACATCTTCCTGGCTACGCTCTTATTTCTAGTTGAAAGATGTACTGTCGGATACTCCAACGAAACATTCCAAGATGTGCAATAGGGCCAAAATGTATGTGAAATACAAGAAGTGTGAAGGTTCTTTCTATCACAATGGACATGTATTAAGGCTAAGAGGTATTAGTGATGCAAGATAGCCTTGAAATAAGGATATAATGGAAGCCAGTTATTTTTTTTTGGGGGGGGGGGGGGGACGGGGAACAATTTCCATTTTAACAGTGTGAATGGTGATTCATTATGCACAAAACCCCCTATATTTTCCTATATAAATCAGCTCAAGTATTAAGATGTCTGAGGAAGGTCTCAGTCCCACCATCTTTAGAGGTATGTTAGATCAGGGCTTCTCAAACTTCTTCCACTTGTGATGCCTTTCTGCCCAAGAAATGTTGAGATGACCCCAGGTATATAGGTAGATAAAATAAGTATAAAAACCAAACATTTACTGGGAAAAAAAATCAGCATTTGCAAGGCTTGCTAAACGTCTGATTTTTCTTTTTGTGGAGTACACCTGAAGCACTTTCTGCAGAGTTCACTGTAAACATTGTACGTTATTGCTAACAGATTTGTGTAAATGGGTGGCATTCAGAAAACTTTTACTCTTGCCAATTTTTGGGACACTGAGTTAAGAGGACCCCATTTGGGATCAGGCCCACAGTTTAAGAAGCAGTGTGTCAGATGAGGACACGACTTTAATACTGCAGACAAAGCAGTTGCAAGGCCTGTGATATTTGACTTTCAGAGCTGATTGAGCTTCTATGGACAGAAAGGGTCTTGTATTTGAAGATCATGATTTTGGGAAGGACTCCAGGTTTGCACAAATTCACACAAAAAAACGCTTACACAATAAACCATAAAATATTCCCAAATCATGTACATTGATGATGTACAAGATGGCGCTATATATGAATTAATAAATAATAATAATAATCTTTATATCCTGCTACCATTTCCCCGAAGGGACTCAGGGCGGCTTACAAAGGCACTCCAAGGTGCATATATAACATACAGCAAGAAAAAATGGTACATATGTATAAACAAGTTACATAAAATTATACAACACATATAACATAAAATCAATATTACAATTTTAAAAAACATTAGTAGATAGAACTAGCTGCCATCAATTCAGAAAGTTCCAAGTGTCAACTTCATATGGGCCCATTCAGCCTACTCGAGGACAAAAGCCTGTCTGAACATCCATGTTTTCAGGCTGGAACGGAAGAACTGATGGGTGGGCATTCCAGAGCTGGGGAGCCACCACAGAGAACGCCCTCGCTCTCATCCCCACCAACCACATGAGATGGTGGTGGGACCGAGAGAAGGGCCTTCCCTGTCGATCTCAGATCCCGTGCCAATACATAGAAAGAGATGCAGTCACAAAGATAGGTTGGATCCAAATCGTATAGGACTTCATAGGTAATAACCTGCACCTTTGAAAAATTGTTGGAAGCCAGTGGAGCTGCTTCAATAAGGGCATGGTATATGTACCCTGTAGCTAGCTCCAGTTAGTAATCTGGAAGCCGACGTTTGCACTAGCTGCAGTGTCTAAACCATCTTCAAAGACAGTCCATGTAGAGTGCATTACAGTAGTCCATTCTGGATGTAACTAAGGTGTGGACCACCGTGGCCAGGTCAGGCTTTTTGAGGTATGATCGCAGCTGGCGCACAAGTTTTAACTGTGCAAATGCCCTCTCTGCCACTGCTGACACCTGAGTAATGATATATCAATTTATTTACGCTGTTCTCCCTTTTATTACATTACCTTAAAGCCACAATACAGAGGACTACTGAGTGTTTTTTTTTCTCAAGTGCTCCTTCGTTTTTTGTTTATATTATCTAAACTCTCTCCCACAGTAACCAGAAGAGGAAAGTACAATGAACAGTTTTGTTCCAAATGGAAAAAAAAATATTGGGAGAAAACTCTTAGGAAATTAAAATAATCTTTTTAATTAGTTTTATCTGTAGCTATTGCTGAAAGCTTTCCATTTTTATAGTAACAGCCTTATATGTTGAATAGGAACACTTCGGAGTGTTACCAGTATCTTTTCCATAATGAGTATGTTGTAGACTATTGAATCTACCCTGTAATTATACATTTTTCTGCAGACAAAAGAAAAATTGGTGTTAAGTGTCCAAGCTATTCAAGCCATCCAAAATTTGAGAAACTGTTCTGGAGCAAGCATTTTCCCATCTTCTGAATCTATTTAAACAAATGCATACCAAAGCCACAGTACTATTGTCTTCGAAGGCTAATTATGTGCTATTTATTTTATTAGTAAAGATATATGTAAGCATGTTTGACTAATACCTATACTTATACTGACATTTGCAAAATTGGATCTGCTATTATTTTTGAATGAACAGAAGTTCTGAGGTTTGATTCAACTGAAACAGCAGGTTTTAAAATGGCCCATTTATGCATTCTTAATGATCAGATAAACACAATTATAAGCAGTGATGGAAAGGGAACTGACACAATGTACATAAAAATCTGAGCAATCATAACCCATTTAATCGCAATGATATAAAAAGAAATAATGGGATGAAATACCAAAATTACTGCTGTAAGGGGGGCACTCTTGAACTATATCTTTGTATGCGGCAGCACAGAAAATAATAATATAATAATAATAATAATAATAATAATAATAATAATAATAACAACAACTTTATTCTTATACCCCGCCCCATCTCCCCGAAGGGACTCGGGGCGGCTTACATGGGGCCATGCCTGGACATAACAATATAAAAGCAAACAAAAAATAAAGGGAATACCAAAAAAAATGTAAATTAAACTTTGTCCAGTATACATTAAGATGAGTGTACAACTATTATCCTAACCAAACCTACTAGCAAATAAATTTTACTGAAAGTGGGGCTGAGTAAACACCTTTTGGATTGTGCTACAGATAAAATATAGTTTGCTGAATTTAAAAGTTACACATTCTTTTCAAATTTTCAGCCCCTCTCTAAATGCAGTTCTTACAACTCTACAAAGAGACAACGAAGACTTCATTTTCAAGACAGAACAAGAGTAACAGCAATGAACCAATCCGTCTCTATCTAGTCCTAAAGCATTATGGTTAATTTTCCATATGCATGAAGGACTGTTCCTTTAAGTGAGGCTGCATCTATACTACCATATAATGGAGTTTTATAATGTAGTTTAACTGCATTAAATTGCATTATATGAAATGTAGACTCATATAATGCAGTTCAATGAAGTTAACTGCATTATATGGCAGTGCAGATGGGGCCATACTTTATTTTTGAGGGGATGTTTACCAGCATAAGTGATTGGGCTGAGTAGTAAGAAAACAGTGATTTCTCAGCCCAGGTCACCTAAATTCAAGACCAGTTAATCCAATGAACTGAGAAAAAGTAAACCATTCTCCATTTACCTTCCTTGAAGTCAACAGTCTTCTGCCGTACCAACACTCTGAAATTTTCTACTGGATTAACACTTCCAACCTATAAAATAACAAACCAAGAGTTACACCCTCAGCCCCTCCACACCTTATTGCATTTTCTTTCTTCCACATTTTTAAAACAAAGGTGAACATTTGGGTTTTTTGGTTCTCACTCATTTTGATTCCATAAAAGGAATTGTTTGGGATGTACATTAAACTGTAAAACACTAATCAAAATTGGACCTGGGAGGAACAGCTCAACAAGATAAACTTGAGAGATACTGCGTGATGTAATCATTTCCTCCAAAGACATGGACAAGGGAATCCAAAGCTGGTGCTGCTTTTTTCTAGTGTTGTGTAAAAAGCTCTTCAACAGCACAGACTGCATTTGGATTCTGACAGATGCTTAATTGGAATTCAAATCTCTTAGTCAAATGCGCAAAGAAGAGCTGAGCTGGCCTGGCCCTCCAGTGCAGTGCAGCATTTGTGAGAAAAAGCACATATTCCGCTGACGTTTCAGGCCTTCTTAGCTTACTCAGGGATTCCAAAATGTGAGCTAGGATGGAAATGGCAAGAAGAGAGACCAGGCTACACAAAGTTTTTAACAAAAAACTAAAGGAAAGGCCAAGGCAATTGTTTCAGTCACAAAGAAATTAAGTGCTCTGTTTGCCCCGCTCCTCCCTCCCATAAAATTATTTGCTTAGAATGATATTCAGTTAAGATTTCCTGTCAATAAAACAACAACAGAATGTGTAGGTGGAACAATTTTCTCTTGCTCCTAAAGTAACTCCCCCCCCCAAATGCTGCTGTGCCTTCTGGATCAGATTATAGGGTAGAGATATTAAGAAAAAGGAGAGGAAGATATATTTCTGCCACACAAGCAAACCCCCATCCTCACAGCAAGTACACATAATAGGTACTATTGCTGCAGAGAGGAAGCAGGTACACAAATTTGCAAAGACACAGTTTTGTGAGTATCTATCATTCCATTATCATTTCAAGTTCCAGGCTGAATTAGGAAATAATCATGCTAAAAATCACAGGGGATAGTACCAATCAGAGTTTACAATACTGCCTAAATGGATTCGTGATTTAACTCAGGATAATAAAACACCATCTATTTTGCAGTTATGGCGAACACCAAAACTGTCACTATTGCTAAAACTGAAACTTTTTAGTTTACAAAATACATTATTCTATGAGTAGAACATGGACAGTGGCTTAGTCAAATGAGCATTAACAAATCCCCATTCCCCTTCATCTGGATTATCTGATGATATTATTGTGCCAAAGAGATGTGCTGATTGGATTCTTAATCCTTGATTTTCTCTCATTTCATCATGAAGCCATCTCACCAATTCTGTAACAGCAGCCTTTGCAAGAAGTACTTACTGCAGTGACATTGCCTTCAGCAAGGTCTGCAATCCTGAAACCAACGTCATCATCTTCTACTTTGGCTTTTTGACTACTGGGTCCATCTACAGTACTGGAAGTAGATAAGTGAAAAAGTCACAATCTGAAGAAATTATTTTAAACAACATAAATAGGGGTAAACATATACTGCCAGGAAAGTTTCAGGAGTTGCAATTTTCTCAAGGAGCAGTCTTTTACGCTCTGGAGAAGCTGGACACCGTCTCAAGTTAGGAGGAAAAGGCAACAGTAATAAAAAAAATCCAGTTCAATGCCATAATGATGAGATGTTCATTAGGCTTGTGGTAAAAACAGGAGGTTGTTGGGGAGGGGAGTTGGGGAGGGGGGTACCAGTGCTGGCAGAAAATAAGAATGAAAACTTCAGCTATATGCTTAAGTGAGCCTGATCAACTCCCCATTGTCTGTAATGTTTGGTGGGTTGTAACATTTTTGTCATGCTAGAAATGCTGTAACTGCAGTATTATGTGCCGAGGGCAACAACCAGAAATTATAGTCCCATACAGTCCCAGTCCCTGAGAACAACTTCTTAAATGACAATCAATCTCTGGTACATTCTGTTGTTCTTGTGAAGTTTGTAGTTGTCTACATACATCTGTGTAATTCTGAAATTCTGTAAAATGTTGATGCTTGAAATAAATATCTCAGCCAGTGCTGCGAGTAGCTTTGATTGAAAGCAGTGCTGAGGCTTGACAGATTCTTTGGCCATTTTTGTTTGTTTGTTGTGTTTGCCTTCTTGATCAGTATCAGGGCTAATCTTAGCTTCATGTCCCACCTGTGAGAATATCGTAGGGCTGATATTTCCATCCTACCCAAAACCAGAAAATCAACTACCACCATCTCTGTAGTTTCCTAATGAGACAATTGGGATATGTGCAGATGTACAAGAATGCATCCATAATAAAAATGTAATGTCCGTTTGTGGGGACCTCTTATCTCCCAAATTGCTACACCAATTGCTACAAAATTTGGACACAACATAGCATTTGAACTGATGAGTGTTTTAAGATATTCACATACCTACTATCACAAACCTGTCACACCTCAGACAGATAAAACCATACCCCTTAGCAACAGCCAATCAGTCTCCTCCTCCCTTAGCAACTGTCAAAGCATAAGGCTCCTCCCCTTAGTAACGGTGCTAGCAATAGCCAAGCAGTCTCTTCCCTTTAGCAACCGGCATGGGCGGGGCCATAAGGGATGGCTAGGCCCGCCTCATCGCCACTCGGTTCGGCTTGGCGAGTTACGCGAAACCGAGGCTCTATGGCCTAGCCACGGAAAGTAGGGATGCTGACAGTGAAAATCCTTTTTGAGGGTCCCTGCAAGGTGAGTGAGAGATACCACTACTTATTATATTATTATAATTGTATTACATTATCATTATATTTTATTATTATAGTTATTATAGTTATATATTATTATATTATAACTAGCTGTGCCCGGCCACGCGTTGCTGTGGCAAAATGGTGGTGGTATAGGTTAAAAGTTGTTGTGGAATTTTTATTTGACGTTATTTGTATTTTTTTTAATTAATTTTATTGAAACTTATCTTTTTTATTTATTATATTTTATTATTTTATTGTATTATTTGTATTTTTTTTATTCTTTTATTAACACTGGGCTGAGTGGGTGCTAGGAGACCAAGTGGGCAGAGCTTAGAGCATTCTAAGTGGCAGCAATTGGATAAAAACAATTATTTCTCTCCCTCTAATTAGGACTTTATTTTTCTTTGCTTTTTGTTCTATCAACCTAGAGGCGTGGATGATGGGTTGTGTTGTCAAATTTTGAGGATGGGGGCCTGTAGTTTTGTTGTTTTGTGGGTCGCCGTGATGCCATCACTCTTTTATATATATACATATCATATTATAACTGTATTATAGTAAAATTATCTATTCTAATTGTATTACATTATTATTATATATTATTATAATATTATAATATACTAGCTGTGCCCGGCCACGCGTTGCTGTGGCGAAGTCTGGTGGTATGGGAAATAAAGTATTGAGGAATTGGTGGTAGTTAAGGTAAAGAGTAAACGTTTTCCCCTGACATTAAGTCCAGTCGTGTCCGACTTTGGGGGTTAGTGGTTATCTCTATTTGTAAGCTTGAAGAGCTGGCGTTGTCCGTAGACTCCTCCAAGGTCATGTGGTATGACTGCATGGAGTACCGTAACCTTTCCGCTGGAGTGGTACCTATTCATCTACTCTCATTTGAATGTTTTTGAACTTTAGGGTTGGGAGAAGTTGGGGCTAACAGTGGGGGCTCTGTCTGTTCCTCGAATTCAAACCTGCAACCTTTCGGTCCAGAAGTTTAGCAGCTCAGCGCTTTAACACGCTGCACCATCAGGGGTATTATTTTCGTAAGGTTGTGAATATACAATATTTTTGATTGTTTTTGTCTGTTGGAGGGAAGTATGAATGCTGCAATTAGGAAAAATGATTAGCATGTAATGACCTTGTAGCTTTAAAGCCTGGCTGTTTCCTCCCTGAGTGAATTTTTTGTTGGGAGGTGTTAGCTGGCCGTGATTGTTTCCTCTCTGGAATTTCCTTGTTTTCAGAGTGGTGTTGTGTGTGATATTTTATGTGCTTCTACTGTCTGTGACCCTCAGAAAACAGAGGATTTCCCAGACTTTGGCGATGGGAATACTTTGTTGGGAGGTGTTAGCTGGCCCTGATTGTTTCCTGTCTGGAATTCCCGTTTTCAGAGTGGTGTTGTTTATTTAGTGTTGTGATTGTAGAGATTATATTGTTGTGTATTACTGCACCACAGTAATTATTTCATCTTACAGTAGAATCTCAGTTATCCAACATTTGGTAATGCAATGTTCTGGATTATCCAATGTAGTCTGCGTTTTAGTAGTCAATTTTTGTGTATTCAGTGTTTTAAATTGTGATACTTTTTCTGTCAAATTTGTTGTATAACATGATGTTTTGGTGGTTAATTTGTATAATGCTGCACCATCAGGGGTTTGATGTTTAATTGGGATTTCCTGAATCCGTTCTTATTATCCAACATATTCAGTTATGCAATGTTGTGCTGGGATGTTTATGTTGGATAAGTGAGATTCTACTGTATATTTATAATTTTGCAAGGAAGGCGTTTGCGCCATCCCCCGGGCCCTGGAAAAGGGTAAATAAGAGAAGAGGAGAAGGCGCTCTGTACGTGCTCAGGGGCCAGGCGGGAGGCGTGGCGGGGTGAGGTCTGCCCTTCCCCTTTGCCCCTCAATCCCGGCCCTTCCCCTCCTACCGGAGGTGGCGCCGGTGTGGTGGTGGGTTGTAGGCCAGGCAAGAGCGGGCTCCAGTGGAGGCGCAGGCCTGGGGCGTCGCGGCTTCCTCCCCGCCTCCGCGCTTCCCGATGCCGGCCTCCATGTTCTTCCCGCGGAGGACAGGAGGAGGCCTGAGCAGCGGCGAGGAGGAGGAGGGGAACCGGGCCAGGAAGGCGGGCAACGTGGTGCTCGTCCGCCGCTGCAGGCCCGAGAGGAAGAGAAAGGGGTGGGAAAGGCTGCCCCTCCACACAGAGGGAGAGAGGCAGGACTCGCTTTCCCAGAAGTGCCTGGCGCGGCAATGACAGTGTTGGCGCCAAAAACCAGGAAGGTCCCGAGGGAGGGACCTTTTTGTTTTCCAGGCGAGAGGTGAGGGCAGGGAAGGGTCGGCTTAGGCCCTCCGGGTGTTTTGGAGTAGAACTCCCGATTCGAGGATGGGGAGCTCAGCCTCGTGAGGCGGAGATGTGCCTTCTCCTGCAGAGTCCCTGGCTTCGGCGGTGGAGGAGGTGCAAGAGAGGGAGGGAGGGGAACGGTTCTGTGTGTGTGCGCGCGCGCGGAAAGAGTTGGGAGGACTGTGTTTCTGCGCGTGCGCAGATTGCCTGTTGTGTTTTTTTGGTGTTGTGATTGTGTTTTTTGTTTGATTATGTTGTATCTTACTGGAGGCGGGGATGATGGATTGCGTTGCCAATTTTAGAGTTTGGGGGAGCTGTAGATTTGTTGTTTTGTCCATCGCCGTGATGCCATCACTCTTTTATATATATAGATCTATATATATAAAAGAGTAATGGCATCAGGGCAGTGGACAAAACAACAAAAGTACAGGCCCCCCAACCTCAAAATTTTTCAACACAACCCATCATCCACAGCACTAGGTTGATACAACAAAAAGAAAAGAAAAATAAAGTCCTAATTAGAGAGAGAGTAATAATTGTTTTTATCCAATTGCTGCCAGTTAGAGTGCTAAGCTCCGCCCACTTGGTTTCCTAGCAACCTACTCAGCTCACGGGACAGGCACAGTTAGGCCTCACTTAGGCATTTTCCATAGATTATCTGATTTTAACTGGATTAAATGGCAGTGTAGACTCAAGGCCCTTCCACACAGCTATATTACCCATTTATAATCTTATATTATCTGCTTTGAACTGGATTATCTTGAGTCCACACTGCCAGATAATTCACTTCAGTGTGCATTTTATACAGCTGTGTAGAAGGGGCCTCATATAATCCAGTTCTAAGCAGATATAAGATTATAAATATACAGTAGAGTCTCACTTATCCAACATAAACAGGCCGGCAGAACGTTGGATAAGTGAATATGTTGGATAATAAGAAGAGATTCAGAAAAAGCCTATTAAACATCAAATTAGGTAATGATTATACAAATTAAGCACCAAATATCATGTTATACAACAAATCTGACAGAAAATGTAGTTCAATACTCAGTAATGCTATGTTGTAATTACTGTATTTACAAATTTAGCACCAAAATATCACAATGAATTTAAAACACTGACTACAAAACATTGACTACTAAAAGGCAGACTGCGTTGGATAATCCAGAACTTTGGATAAGCGAATGTTGGATAAGTGAGATTCTACTGTAATATGAAATAATTACTGTGGTAATCCAGAACAACCCAATTCTGCCATGGAGGACACAATCCAAGCAGGCCCAACAGATGGCCACCCAGCCTCTCAATAATAATAAGAATAAGAATATTGTACAATCCTAAGGTTAGCAGATACCCCTAAGGATCATCCAGTTCAACTTCCTTATATCATGCAGGAGGACACAATCCAACCACTCCTGACAGATGGCCATCCAATATCTGCACAATAATAACACACATCGAATCATAGCATCAGACAGTTAGGAGACACACCTAAAGGCCATCCACTCCAACTCAACTCTGCCATGGAGGACACAATCCAAGCACTCCCAACAGATGGCCACCCAGCCTCTCAATACTAATACTACTACTACTACTAATAATAACAACATCATACAATCCTAAGGTTTGGAGTTACCCCTAAGGGTCATCCAGATCAACTTCCTTCTACCATGCAGGAGGACACAATCTAAGCGCTCCTGACAGATGGCCATCCAGCCTCTACATAATAATGATGATGAAGAAGATGATGATGATGATAATAATAATAATAATAATAATAGAAGCATAGAATCCAAGAGTTTGGAGAGACTCCTAGGGGCCATCCAGCCCAACCCTTTCTACTATGCACCTGGACACAACCCAAGCTTTCACAACACATGGACAACGTATAAATACTATACAATACTAAAGGTAAAGGTAAAGGTTTCCCCCTGACGTTAAGTCCAGTCATGTCTGACTCTGGGGCCTGGTGCTCATCTCCATTTCTAAGCCGAAGAGCCGGCGTTGTCCGTAGACACCTCTAAGGTCATGTGGCCGGCATGACTGCATGGAGCGCCCTTACTTTCCCGCCGGAGCGGTACCTATTAATCTACTCACATTTGCATGTTTTTGAACTGTTAGGTTGGCAGGAGCTGGAGCTAACAGCAGCCGCTCCCGCCGCTCCCGGGGTTTGAACCAGGGACCTTTGGTCTCCGGCTCAGTGCTTTAACGCACTTCGCCACCGGGGCTCCTTATACAATACTACACAGGGACATAGACCCCCTCTATCCTCACCACTTTCACAGTACACAAATAACCAAATGCATACTAAACATAAAGACAACCATACAACAGACATTCAATACCACCACTACCTCAACAAGTTCTCACCAACACCACCAGACAACGCCACAGCAACGCGTGGCCGGGCACAGCTAGTTACACTATATAACACTATAAGTTTTGCTCCTAGGTTTAACAATGTCATAATTTTTTAGGGTCCTATTATAAAAACATGAAAAAAGGTTTATTAAGCTGCGAAACATTTTGTTTTTGCGGGACATCCTGCAGCACATTATATTATTATATTATTATTTTATTTTATTTTATTTTTTTCCGTGTCAGGAGTGACTTAAGAAACTGCAAGGTGCTTCTGGTGTGAGAAAATTGGCTGTCTGCAAAGATGTTGCCCAGGGGCGCTCGGATGTTTTACTTGTTAGTGTATGTTTATGTTTTGAGGTTGAAATGTTATATCAAGTTAAACTGTTTGGTGTTTTGCAACTGTGTTTCTGGCAAAGCATTTTCAGCAGTGCAGGAGTTAATCACTAGACTGCTTGAGTGATTGCCCACAGGACCTATGGGGCAGTTTCTGATTGAACTCATGAACTGAGGAATGTGTCTTTTTATCTGTTGGACGCTGTGTGCCGAGCCGGGAGGCAAAGGAAAAATGCCTGCTTCCAGCAATGGCTTTTGCTGTTTGTAAATATCTTTGTAAATATTAAATAAGTGTTTGAACTTCAGACTGCGGATGTCTGTGAGTCTGTACTGCTACTCAGAATGAGAGCAGCAGTCTGACATTGGAGAGGAATTGGTGAAGGGCAAAAGTTCACCACTTCATCAGGGTGCTGATCCGGAGCTGTTGATCGATGGTGTTCAAAGAAACCCCCCCCACACACAAACCCTGACCTCGCCATTACCATCCTGTGGGAGGCTTTTCTTTATATATCTGTGGAAGATCTAGGGTGGGAGAAAGAACTCTTTTTTTGCTTGAGCCAAGTGTGAATGTTGTAACTGGCCAGCTTGATTAGCATGGAATAGCCTTGCTCCTTCAAAGCCTGGCTTCTTCCTGCCTGGGGGAATCCTTTGTTGGGAGGTGTTAGCTGGCCCTGATTGTTTCATGTCTGGAATTCCTCTGTTTTCTGAGTAGTGTTCTTTATTTACTGATTTTAGAGTTTTTTAATACTCATAGCCAGATTTTCAATAATAGGGAGGAGGAGGCACTGGGGTCACTCCATGGGAGTGGCCTATGGCCTCTCCCAGTAGGAAAATAACATGGGGGCATGGCAACGAGGAAGCCATGCTCCCTGTCATTCTCCCCAAGGGGGGGCAGAGAAAGAAAGAGATCTACAGTATATCCATCCATCCATCCATCCATCCATCTATGTTTACACTAAGAGGTAATCTTTAAAATTCTACGGTTTACATCAGGACACGGGTTGCTTATCACATGGACAGTAATATGTTCTGTGTTCCAGAGTCGCCAAACCAGACAATCTCCATATCTGCACAGACAATGGAACCACCACAAATATTGCCTACCCACAAGCATTGTGAAATCACATATATCTGAAACCTAATCTTTCTCTATCCTTTCTTTCCCATTGAACCAGACTGGGCCACAGCAACACGTGGTCGGGCATAGCTAGTATTATATATTCGCATCAGGTTTCTTTTCCATTGGCATCAGAGATAATGGAAATTTAATGTTTAAGAAAGAAATCTATTTGCCCTTCTAATGTAATTTGCTGGCTTCTATCCTAAAACTGACAGCTTTTAAGTATGTGTGAACAAAGAAGACCTGCATATTTATTAACGCATCTCCTTGGTCAACAGACATAAGAGCTTGATAAACTTCAACATGCAGCTGTCAGTACTCACTAAACAAACCTCAATTAAATGCAAGACAGCTCATTAGATGGCCTTAAACTACATCAGAAACTATTTTCAAAAGACAAATGTCTAGTTTTTAACAAGATGTAGTTGCAAGGCGATTGTCTAAATCTTCTCCGCACCTCTCACTTATCGCAGGATGAGGAGTTAATTATGAATGAAGACTGAGGCTTATTGTGATAACCACTGTAGCATAAATATTGCTTGCTATTAATCTTTTTTGATACTTTTCTGATTTATGACAGCTATCAAAAAAACTCTACACCATTTATATACACAGATCTTGTGTTCTTCTGGACTGATAACTTGTCCATTTGTCCCTCACCTTCTCAAGTTGCTTTTCACCTGTTCTTGCCATTTCCCATTTTAATGCACTTGTTTTTGTAAGAATTAAAGGGGGTAGTGGTGGAGGGATGGCAGTGGGAGAGAAATTAATAGCTGAGTTTTTCTCCTACCACTTCAGTTTCAACCCCACTGACATCCCGTCTTTATTTTTCCTTCCCAATCTTAAATATCTGCTTTTAATTTTTTGAACTTTTAAAACCCTTCCTAGGGCTTTAGCACTAAGATAGGCCCCAGAAGCAGTAGAAGCAGGAACTACGTAACTCACTTGTCTTTGAAGATATGCTGAGCTGTCTTCTGCTCTTTCATCTTGCCTGCATCCTTCAGTGGAAAAAGTGATTTCACTTTTTCAAGAGGAGCCTGGCATTTCTCTCTCACTACTTGAGGTGCCTCCAACATGTCTAAGAGGTGTTTTTCAATAGGGGGCAAAGGGGAATCCGGATGGAAAGCCTTGTGCTGTAGGCACTGGTGAGAAAAAAGAAAAACGTATTTCAAGTTAGTAATTTAGAGGATGTAAGATGCACATGAGTGTACACTTCAGAAAATATTTGTTCCTAACATGAATTTCAAGAGTGTGGCCTTTGTGGAATCTGCATCAGAACAGAAATTTAAATACTTCTTGGTATGAGAGGCAATATTCTGATATTATATGAATTTACAGGGAATGTTTACAGTGCAAAAGATCATATACTGCATGCATTTGTAGTGCTCAGTGATTTCAGCATAACAGTGAGGCTGGTTACACCAAAATTGTTCAGGGGCCACTGTGGTAGACAGAATGTTAAAATTCAAGAATATTTTGATAATCAAATCCAAACTTAATTGCAACAAATAACCCAATTCTATTTCAGTGTATAAAACCATATGATAGTCCTCTAAAACCCAGAACCTGTATGATATTTATTTATCGTATCAGAACCGAACCGAGGGTACAGTTGTAATGTATTTAAAAACACAAAGTTAAAAAAACTTATTATACTAAATGTCATTTGACCAGTAGCTGGCCACTTGGGAGTGTCTCTGGTGTTGCTATAAAAGAAGGTCCTTCATTGTGCATGTGGCAGGGCTCAGGCTGCATTGTAGTAGGTGGTCTGTGGTTTGCTCTTCACCACACTTGCATGTAGTGGACTCAACTTTGTAGCCCCATTTCTTAAGATTGGTTCTGCATCCCGTGGTGCCAGAGCGCAGTCTGTTCAGTGCCTTCTAAGTCACCCAGTCTTCTGTGTGCCCAGGAGGGAGTCTCTCATTCGGTAACAGCCATGGCTTGAAGTTCCGGGTTTTAGCCTGCCATCTTTGGACTCTCACGTGCTGAGGTGTTCCTGCGAGTATCTCTGTAGATCTTAGAAAACTATTTCTTGATTTAAGGTGTTCGCGTGCTAGCTGATATCTGAACAGGGAGTGGGCCGGAGATGTCACTGCCTTGGCCTTTCCTTATTAGCTACTACTACTACTTCCTGGCAGATGGTAGGTGGTGCAATACTGGCTAAACAGTATAGTTTATCCAGTGGGGTATAGACATCCTGTGATAATGCGGCATGTCTCATTAAGAGCCACGTCCATTGTTTGAACGTGGACCTGTATGAGTCTGCCAAAGCATCCAGATTTTTTACAACAGTTTCTAGTATGCAGTCCAATGCTCCAACTATTAGGATACTGAATTATTTTATGCTATTCATATTTTCCAGTGAGATCAAAACTCACATTTTCCAGTGAGATCGAACAAAAAAAAATGACGAGGGGCCATGTATAGGTTATTCTGCTCTGAACTGGGTGGATGAAGCATTTGTAAGAGACATGCTTCATAATTTAAATGAATTGTTACATCTGGTAACATAAAGACACCACAGAGCACACATGAATACAAAACACTGGATCCAGTGCACATAACTAATTTCCAGGAGCTCTGGCGGAACTATCTGAAAACACCCTTCTGTGAGGCAAGCAGGCACAGCACAAATATTCTCACTTTAATCAAAGTCAAGTGGTAAGATACCTGTTCTGACATATATGGACTTAATTTCATCTGAACTTGGGAAGATCTGGATTGCAACCAGTGATGTAGCTTACGTGGCTTTGGGGGGTAGAAAAATGAAGCTATTGCCTCCCCAAATAAGAATGCTATGTCCCCCTCCATGAAATTTTCCTTTGGCCCTTAAATTTCTCATAACACGGGAAGTGAGACATTGAAAATCATTTACACTATGTTTGTAGTCTCTTGGTAACTCTGCCTGCCTCTTTTCTCTAGATTCCTCAGGTCTGGCCAGAATCCCATTGAGGTGTTGCTTATAAGTGGACTTGCATCTGTTGAAAACAGAACTCCAAAGATGTGAAACATCCATATCCAGGAGAAGGAGGGTATTATGAAACTGTGTAGGAAAGCCAGGAAAGGAACCAATGCACAGTGGGATTGATGTGCTATGGTCCACAAAGAGCATCAGGTCCATCATGGACATCAAACATGGAATCATAGAATAGTAGAGTTGGAAGAGACCTCGTGGGCCATCCAGTCCAACCCCCTGCAAAGAAGCAGGAAGATCACATTCAAAGCACCAAAGCACTCCCAAGGCACATAGGGCACACTTGCTAATGCCCACTTATGCATCTTCACAACTGAAAAACTGGATTTCTTATGACCTCTACTATTTATTTAAGTGCCTACAAATTTACATTGAATGAAAGTTTAACCAAGATTCCAATTTTATTTCTAAATCCTCAACTGAAGTTTCCATTAACTACAATACTAAAGAAATTGGAGATCAAATGCAAATTTCATAGGGTGGGCAGAATTCTTATTGGGAGACAATATTCTCATTTTGCCACAAACCCAGCTACACTCCTCACAACAGCTCCCCAAATCCCTCAGTCAACTTGTAAGTAAGTAAGTAAGTAAACTTTTATTACGGTCAATGACCAGCTCGTAACGGGGGTACCCAGTTCTGTACATCCATGTTAGACTTCATTAATAATAATAAAATTATAATAAAAATTTTAAAAAAACTATTATAAAATTGAATTATTTACCAATCTAAAATCTAGGTTAAAGACCACATACAAGTTACTATTGAAGCTCAACTAAGCCCATAGGATCCTCTGGGGCAGTCTCAAGGGAGGGAGTGGGGATGACACCGGGGGGAGGGGGGAAGTAACCATAACTGTAAATAACAGTCTAGAACTATAATTATCAGTCTATTTCTGATTCCCCATCTATACTCTGTAGGAGATGCTTAAGTCTTTTGGCTCTCAATCATCTTCTGCCGAATTTTAATTGCAGCCGTGCCGAACTTGGCAACGTTGTATGTCACAGCCGAGATGGTATCTGAGAGCAGTAAGGTTACATAAAATTGTCCAGAGCGTCCTGGGTATTTAGTTGTCCATGGCGTAATGAGACGCAAACGAATGTCTCTATAAAACAGGCACTGCAGAAGCACATGTTCTGTTGTTTCTATGTGACCTGAGTCACAGGGACACAGCCTCTCAGAGTATGGGGTCTTCTGGTAACGACCTTCCAGTACTGCAGATGGAAGCACATGGCATCGAGCTAAGGTGAAGGCTCTTCGATGGTTGGCTACCTCCAACATAGTGAAATATTCCATAGGGGAGGTAGAGCCCCTACTGTCTCCACTGGTGATAAAGGATGGGGCATTAGACAGATCTATTTGGCGTTCAATGTCTGTTATGCGTTGTTTGATCTGGGCTTTGGCCTGGTCATATCCCATGCTGGTTAGTATTTGTGGGGATAGACCTAGAGATGCAAGTTTGTGTAGTATCTCCTTTTGCCAACTAGATTGAAAGTTGTCCTTCATAGAGAGTGGTGCAAGGCCCAGGGGCGAGAGGGATAGTCTGAGCCAGTAATTCAATATTACCATCCACACCCTGTCCTCAACTCTCAGGAAGGCAGTCTCCAGGCGAAGGATGGCGTTGGAGACACACCTTGGCACCTGTAGGGCAGATCTTAAGAATTTGGACTGGACAGTCTCCAGTGGGGCAAAGTCAGAAAATGGTCCTATTTGGGCCCCATAAAGGAGTTGGGCCATTGACTTGGCTTCAAAAAGTTTGAGTGCCGCTGGTATAAAGTGCCCCCCTTTTGATCTCAGATATTTTAGTATGGCAGACGAACTCCTTTGTGCATTCTCTGCCACATAGCCTCCATGTGCTTTTCTGCTGCCGGAAGAGTGGAGGACTACTCCCAAATATTTGAAACAAGGGACCTGCTCAATTTTGTTTCCATCTATAGTCCAGTGGTGGAGCTTAGGTCTTTTAGCAAACACCACGACTTTTGTTTTCTGATAGTTGAGTTGTAACTGTTCATCCCTACAATATTGTGCTAATGCTTTCAAAGCTCTTTTGAGGCCTATTGGAGTTCTTGAAATCAGTGCTGCATCGTCTGCATACAGTAGGGTGGAAATATGTCTCCCTGCGAGTTTGGAGGGTGAAAGTCCATGTTATGCAATTGGTCGACCATAGAATTGATATAGAGGTTGAATAATAATGGGGCTAATATGCAGCCTTGTTTAACCCCTTTCTCTGTTCTGACTGCATTAGTGAGGTGGCCTTGAGGGTTACATCTTATTTTGAGTGAGGTCCCTTCATGGAGCTCGCGAATAAGATGGAGAAGCCGTCTGTCGATTGAGGTGCTTTCTAATTTTCCCCATAATTTGGCCCTAGAAATAGAATCAAAGGCAGCCTTGAAGTCTATAAAAGCCACATACAGGGATGCAGAGCTATTGGTAGTATATTTTTCTATCCAATGCTGGAGCACTAGGCAGTGGTCCACTGTAGACCGTCCTTCCCTAAATCCAGCTTGTTCATCGGCTAAAATGCCTTCTTGCTCCATCCAATCTTGCAGTTTCCCTTTTAGGTGTCTAGCATAAATTTTACTGATAATGTTAAGGAGGCTGATAGGTCTGTAGTTTGCTGGATCATCTCTTTTCCCCCTTTTTTTGTATATGGGGACGATGATTGCCCTCCCCCAGTCCTTGGGAATTTGGCCGTATTTGTCAATGCAGGTGAAAAGTGATGCTAATGTGGGGGCCTGGAAATGTTGTGATTTTCCCCCATTATAAACCCCTGATCACTCAGTCAACTTGGTGATCAGGGGTTTATAATGGGGGGAAATCACAACATTTCCAGGCTTTGAGGTTTATCAGGTTGTGTTTGCCACAATGTTCCTTCTACCAGAAATATGAAGATGCTTTGAAAAAAGTCTGACAATGTTTAACGACAATCATGAGAAGACAACTGTTCTTACCTGATACAATCTTTGAAACTGAGGATTTGGAAATTTGCTGGTTTTAAAGGTATCTTCAACCGTTCCTTCACTCTCATCTTCATAAACCAAACTCATGGAATCAATAAGAGAGTCAACTGCAAGCAACTGATCCTCTGGATCAGCAGATACAAAACATTAATACATAATGAGGAAAGAAGTATAGCAATTTTATCTTTTCATAAGCAGATATCAAGCCCACAAAACAATTATGTCATTATTCTCACAAATAGCCAAATACATGCCACAAGGAGTACGGTAATTAACTATTTGCCAGAGAAATCATTCAAAGCTATTCAGAAGTAAGAGGGGAAATGTAAAGCAGATGAAGTCAGAGAAAAGAGAGAAGAGCTTCTTTTGCCTGTTCAGTGTACTGGCAAGTCAAACTTCTAAGTGTCTATATTCTTAGAGGGTAGCAATTTTACTTTTCTCATAATGATTTCTATGGGAGAAAACAGACATGATGCTTTATATATGATGGAATATCTGAATGAAGCAGTCATTCTAAGCAATTCAAACGGTGAACTTCTAAAACTGATAAAACTTCTCTTGTAGCCGCAAGCAACAGGTAGTACTGGATGCTTCAAAGAAAAGTGAGAATATATATATGGTGAGTATAGGCATCAATGTGCAAACGCCAGAATCTGGTGGAAATCGAAGAGCCCTCATACCTGGCTGTGCAGGCTCAGGCTGATGGAAAGTGCAATTCAAGAACATACCAAGGCTCATATGATTCCCAGCCACGTACTAGATGCTCATAACAAGACATCTGCAATGCCATTTGTCTGACATGCTATTTTCAAATACTATGTTGTCTCAATTAGAATAGTCATGTACTATTTTTAAGCACAAAAGGGTTTAACTGCAGCCAGAATCCACTCTTCAGAATCATCATGATTCAGTTGCTAAGGACAACTGCCTGCTTGTCTTTTTAAAACCTCAGGGCTTGTTTATTGCAATAACTCCATTAAGCACTTCATTCAACACTGTCTTGCCTCTATCCTCTTGCCATCTAACAACCATTCTATCATGTTAAGGAAACACACACATTTGTGACTGGATTTTCTTCTTCTCCTTTCCCCTCCTAGTCACTTTTCTCATTTTTGTATGTGCTTTTTTATTGCAAACTTCAGCACAAAGACTGTCTTTTTTTAAAAAAATGATAGAAGTCTTTCAAACATTTGATAAGTTAATCAAATAAATTTAGAGCAAGGAGCACCATCCTTTTTCAGGTATTTTCCCTACAAAATTGCCTCCATTCACAGACGGCTGTGTATTTATAACATAGCACAGGAACACTTAAAATAATGTGTTCAAATGCTCCAGACTGGCATCACATGGGGCACCAGATTGGGAAAGCTGACGTAACTAGACATGGGGCAAACTAGACATGGGGGAAAAACAATTGCCACGGGGCAAATACATCTATGGAAGAGATGTATTTGTCCTCAAGATGTTTTGAACTACAGCTCCCACCAGTCCTTACCACTAGACACAAAAAGTGGGGTTGATGGGGATTGTGGACCAAATTACCTGGAAGGCCAAATGTTTTCCAGTTTGTTCTGTAGACTGCATTGTGTCACAAAATCACACGAATTCGGTGTCAATTAAAAAATAAATAATTGTCCCCTGCAATCACACTGAAAGAGCTTTTCTCCTCTCACTCAAAAAAGTGAGTTCCCATTCATGTCTTAATTGCAGTTATGAGACATGTCATCACCAATGTTAGAAAATACTGAACTATCCTGTTTAGCTTTAATCACAATCAAGACCTGTGTCAAAGCTAGAAAGTGAAGTGAAAGCTGAAAGAGAAGGTTCATTCCAGGGACTGATGGATTCATTAAAATGAAGTCACTCTCCTAAAACCCACATCTGGCTGTACCTGTAACAATGTTACAAGTAATAATTTCTGACATTGCAAAAGTTACATGTACTGTGCACAGTATCTAACTGGCAAGCCTGTATAAGTCTATGGAAAAGCAGCATCAAACTCTGTAGAAGTCACAAATGAGGAGACATGCATAGGGTCACTCTTGTTAAGGACCTGAATCAAAGTGAAATCTTACCTGTTGGTGTACATTTTTTATTATTCTTCAAGGAGGAAAACATGTATTGCCTCAAATCTTCCATATAAGGTAGCTGTACATACGCCAAGCACTAAAAAGTAAAAAAAACAACAGATGAGCCGAGAAGTGTCAAGAAAGCTAAATCATAATGGGCTGATTCCAGGTGAAGCATTTATAGTAGTGTCCACAGTAAGCCATCTTTAATATGCAACCCTTCAACGTTTTCCAACTGTTTTCCTCTCCCCTTGAGCCAGGAGTAAACGGGACCTTATTCTGTAACTTTATCAGAAAAAAAGCAGCACAACCTCTGCAAATTTTATGCAGAAAGCAGTTCTCTGCCTGGAAGCATCCACCATATTAAATAGCCAAACACAGTCTGGAATACATGTTCAGCAGAAATGTTTACAGAAGTATTAAAATAAATATTCAGCACTGAAGCAGTACACACTGAGGGATGCTGAATTTATTGGTGAATGACCCACTAGCATGCCATTTTCTTGATTTCCTCTCTGCAAAACAAAATATGCTTCCCGTTTTAACAGCAATTTTCATCTTACAGGGCTTCCAAAGCTTTCTGTCAAGCTGTGGCCATCGGCAATCATCTGTTCTTGGCATTTATAGCCCTTTTACTTATCTCTATTCACATGTCTCCTGCAACTCATCTTAAGCAATTTATTTTTCTCTGGGACAGTTTACGTCTATCAAAAGAAACCTTGAAAGCTTATGTCAACCCCCAAAACAACAAAGCTTGAGATTCTGCTTAACCAAAACAATGTTTATTGAACACTGCTTCCCATATGTTGTTACTAAAAATGTGTACTGCAGAAATGGCACAGCCATCTGCAGACTTTCTCTGTGTACCATCATTGTTTTAGTGTGTGAAATGCAGAATTTTGTTCTATGAAAAACAGAAAAGATAGACAGACATTAAAAAAATTATGCTGGATTTTTGGTGCCAAAACTGAACAATGTTAACACAAAATATGCTGTCTAAAAACATGAACCCTACTGATGATATGTACAATAGCTTGTTTATTTATTTCAACTTGTGTCTCACCCTGTGTCAAGGAATCTTAGGGTGATGTATAACAAAATCACTTCAATACATATCAAACAATTTGAGCCAGTAAAAATAATACAAACAGGCAAATATTGCCAGCATAATGTAGTGGTTTGAGCACTGGACTACAACTCTCAAGAACAAGTTTCAAATCCACTCTGGGTTATAGAAACTTACTGAGTGACCTTGAAGAAAACACACTGTCACAGCCTCAGAGCTAGGCAAAAAGAAACACCCCCTGAACAAATCTTGCCAAGAAAATCCTACAATAGCTTTTTCTTAGGGTTGCCATAAATCAGAAATGACTGGTGAAGGCACACACCAACAAAACAATAGCATAATGGACAGTTTTAGACTAGTTAAATATGTTAAATCATATCTAAATAGAATCAATTATACCCTAAGGTCTCTAATTTATATTACATTAAGATTTCACAACGTCTGAGGATGTCTGCTATAGATGTGGGCAAACTGTCAGGAGAGAATGCTTCTGGAACATGGCTATACAGCCTGGAAAACTCACAGCAACCCAGTGATTCTGGCTATGAAAGCCTTCGACAACACATATATTAAAAATGTTTTATTCTATACCAGAATGACATTCATGTTGGAATGACACCAACATTACCTAGTTGGGAAAAGACAACTGAACAGAGCTGAGTGAATTGGATTAGGGCTTCTTGAACTTTTTCCACTTGCAACTCCTTTCTGCCCAAGAAATGTTTACATGACCCCAGATAAATAAATAAAAAGATCTAAAATCCAAACATTTACTGAAAAGAAACCAGCATTTGCATGACTTCGTAAACGGGATGATTCTGCTTTTTGTGAAGTATGGCTGAAACATTTCAGAGGAGTCCACTGAAAACACCACACGTTGTTGCTAACAGATTTGTGTAAATGGATGGTGTTCAGAAACCTTTTATTGTTGCCAAAATTATTGAGCTAAGGAGATCCAATTTGGTGTCAGGAGCCACAGTTTTAAAAGCAGTGAAGGAAGCCTATTAACATGGGAAGTATTACCTCATATTCATTCTTGATCAATGGAAAGGCTGCTCCAACCTGTGGCTGAGATCTTCTGTCATAGACATAACGCACAATGGCTACCATATCCAACTCATCCAAAGCATGGATGAGGGAAGAAAGAGCAACTGCTGCAGCCTGTGAAAGGAGATGAAAAAGTATACACAAATAGCACTAATGTCTATCAATAACAGCATTCACAGGATCAAAAAGCCTTTGGAGTCTCTTTTTACCTTTTCAAAAGCAAAAACGAAATGCTGACAATGGTACAACCAGGTCACAACATCAAGAGATGTGTCCAAGCAGATCACTACCTTTAGGCCATATAGCGCATCACCATTTCAAAATTAAAAGGCTATAGATATAAAACTAAAGAACAACTAAAATGTGCAGTATTCTTTTTCTTGCCATGTTAAAAAGGTATAAGTTCCATAGACTCAGGGAGTAGTTTTCAGGTTTGGGCAAGCACACCGGGGCTGCACATCCTAGAAATATGGCTTTGAGGAAAGTGAAGGAGCTTAATGGTAAAGCTAAAGGGTAAAGCTTTCCCCTTGACATTAAGTCTAGTCGAATCTGACTCTGGGGGCTGGTGCTCATCTCCATTTCTAAGCCGAAGAGCCGGCATTATCCGTAGACACCTCCAAGGTCATGTAGCCGGCATGAGTGCATGAAGCATCATTACCTTCCTACCGGAACAATACTTATTAATCTACTCACATTTGCATGTTTTCAAACTGCTAAGCTGGCAGAAGCTGCAGCTAACAACGGAAGTGCATCTCATTCTGCAGATTCAAACTGCTGACCTTTCGGTCAGCAGGTTCCGCAGCCTAGAAGTTTAACCCGCTGTACCACCTATATCATGGGATCTCAGGATGATGTATAACAAAATCACTTCACCATATATAAAACAATTTGAGCCAGTAAAATAATATAAACAGGCTCATGAACTTAATGGACATTTCAAAAATAAAATACTATCTACACAAAATATAGCTATCTATATCAAAATGTTATTTTTTTTATTTAAAAGACAATTTCTTCCATTGATATTTTACTTTAATTGTATTTAAATTTCATCAATACAATTTTTTCCCGTCATTACTAAGATGAACGTCAAAGGCTGTGACCAAGGAGTTGCTCTGCAAACATTCTCCAGAAGAACATTCCCCAGTTGATGTAGCTGGGAATCCTTTCTTTTTGGAGAAGTAACACCAGAAAAATCTCTGGGACCTGCCACAGTCTTGTTTACGTAAAATGCTAGTGTCTGTTGCATAACAAGACAATGGAGGATGCTCTACTATCTACTATCTCCACTGTTGCGTCACTTCTGAGCTTTTTGAATGCCTGGGTGGGAAAAGGGGGGCTGAGGCCAAGGGCAGCAGGCCCTGACATGGCATTGGTGCTTTTCCTTACCACTGAATGACCACTGAGTTCCACAACTCCAGCTGATTCCTGAAACCATGGATAATTGCAAACACTATATATTGACTATACCTAGGCCAGAAAGGGGGGGGGGATTTTTGAAGCATGGGAAGGAATCATACTGCAATAATTTTTTTAAAAAATAAAAAAATATTTTAATTATTCTGTTTCAAATTTGTTAAATTGGTTTTACTGCACGCTGCCTGAAATCTCCATATAAAGGGTGCAATATAAATAACAAAATTTAAAAAAATCTATTTATTCTGGCATTTTACTCAGCCAGACCAACCCCCCTCCGCTTCCATGAAACACACAGTTCCTCTTGCAGGTTATCATTCTTTTTACTTGCTTTCTTTATACTCTTTTAAGAATGGGAAGTTTCAGCTTGTTCAAGTATCTTCTCCTTAAGCCAGCTTTTATAAAAAATTCAGTATTAGATTCAATTCACAGTCAGTTGGCCTCACCTCATCATCCTTTGCTGCGAAGACTTTCAGAACCTGATGCCCCATGTAGCGATGCCTCAGGACCTACAAATAAACATTGCCACAACTTGGTCTTACGCCAATGCCATTTTGAACTCTTTAAAATCACTGCCATCTAACATGCAAATTAAATTCCACACTGGAAAGATCAAATATAGCACTGCATTTATTCCTGTCTCTTTTCCTATAACTGCTCATGTTTCTACTCAATTGTTTAGGTTAATTTTTACAGTACTCAGATGTAAAATTATCCATTCCTCTCATCACTCAGTTACCTATCTCATACATTCTCTTTCATTTAGTAGCATTCACTGTGTTTCTCATTATCGCTCTCATCAAGCCTTCTCCCACGAGTTGAAGAAGAAAAAACTCACAACAGTTCATTGTGTATGGCTTTTGAAAACCTTTCAAGCTACTGTTAAAATGTAGTTACTATTTTATACCATGAAGAAATGGAATAAAAGAGGAGTGAGTGAGAAGTAAAGAGAAAGTGGAATTGCAAAGAGAGAGAGGAGAATGCCCCATCTACTTACAGCTCTGGCCCCACTACCATCAGATTACCCCTGAGGGAACATGGCACTAAATGGGTGCAAATGCATGTGCATCGTTCTATGTGATCTATAATTCTGTTTTTGGCTTGCTACCTAGAAGAGCAAGGACAATACTCAAAAGTAAGGCTCTGACAAATGACAATCTTACCAAGCAACCATGCACAACAGGCAAACCAAACTATTAATTTCACTTCATCTAAAATTCAACTCAGCTCGCATTTCCGAGTTATAGGCCATACCTGAGATGCTTTGCTGAACCCCAGGACAGCAAAACATTTCCCATCTGTTTTGTATTTCATCTGCTCCTCATCCACTTTAGAGAAAGGAATGATCTCACTCCCATAGCGAAACCCTGCAGAATGAGAAAATAACATATTTTCAAAGTATCCTATATACTCATGCACAAGTCTAGAAATGTTAGTCAAAAGGCAAACCCAAAAACTTTGGATTGACTTATCCATGGGTAAATGTGTGTAGGTAAACCTCATCAACAAAGGAACCAACCCTCTCTCTGACTAGACTTGTGAAAGGCAAGAACTTAGTCCATCTTGAGGGAACCTAAAAAAAGCACTGACCCCTTCTAGCTGGAGTCCCCAGATGTTTTTGGCCTTCAACTCCCAGAAATCCTAGCAGTTGATAAACTGGCTGGGATTTCTGGAAGTAGTACACTAAAAACATCTGGGGACATCAGGTTGAGAACCACTGTACTATTTCCACCATGGTGTAGCCTTCTGTCCTTCTTGGATGTCAGGACAGAAAATGGTATCAGCTGCCTACCCCCCCCCCCCAAGTCGGCATCTGGGTTTTTCCTTCTCTATGGAATGAACCTTGAATTTTTCATCAGTCACAGAAACATAAAGTTGGAAGAGACCACATGAGCCATCTAGTCCAACCCGCTGCCATGCAGGAAAAGCAAATTCAAAATATCCCACACAGATGGTCATCCAGCCTCTGTTTAAAAGCCTCTGAGGAATGGGTTTCCACAACACTTTGAGGCAGAGAGTTCCAATGCTGAGCAGTCATATCAGAATTCACAATGTTGGCTTCAAAACTTGTGTTGACTTACACAAGAGGTTGACTTATCCGTGAGCATATACGGCAATGTCTGGGGCCCTAATGTAGAAACTTTAGGGGGTTGTTGGTGGTAAGAAGGGACTAAACAGATCCTTCTATGTCCTAGACTAGCAGAGCCAAAAGGTGACTATACCCGAAACTACCGATCTCCAGCACCACAAAATCCTTGGACAACTATGACTGGGAGCTATGCTTTCGGCAGGAATCAAATTTGCAATTAAAGCCACATTGGCTCTTTCGTGCCTCCTTCTCCTTCCTTAGTTCTGTCCCATCAAGGATCCTTTCAACAGGATCAACAGAAGAGAATTTGGAATGTAGAGAACTATTTTTAGTTCCAATTAAGAGTACACCAATAGGAGCCACTTATAGTAAATCAATTGACCATTGATTCAACAAAGGAAACAATCCTTTCTCTAAATGGAGTTGCAAAGGGCAAAAGCTTACTCTGTTTTGAGGGAACCTAAAAGAAGTATTGACCCCTTCTACTCGGTCTACTTGAATTGGAACTAGCAATTGAATTTTGGCTCCAAACTACAACTTCCTGAAGTATCCTGGAGTCACACAAAAATCCTTGTTTGAGCTGTGATCCAAAGGACACTTGACTGTCTTGCAAGCAACCAGCCAAAGACACTTTAATTCACAAGGTGAATGCAGCTAGCCTAGAGGAATGAAAAGACCTGAGTGATAAAGAAACGAACTCCAGCAGATGTATTGTATATCACACTAGAGATCTTTGTGAAGTGTGAGGTACCACAGGATGTCCCAAGTAGCCATACATAGGAAAAATTAACAAACTTATATCTTATTTTATATATCTTTGTTTATATATTTTTACATTGGAAGAGTTTTACAGTGTGATGAGTATTTTGTAAATAAAGGTACATTTAGCTACATTTTCCAATTTTCCCTATATGTCTTCACCTACTTTCAGAACCCTTCACCTCCTTCACTTTCCTATCAATATATTGTTCCACCTCTTTCGATGTATTATGTTTCTTTACAAAATAAAAAAAATAATGAGAAAAAAAACAATTTTCCCTATGTGTGGCAACTTTTGGGATAAAGAAATAAATACTCTCTCAAATGGAGTTCCCTACTTCTGGAATCTAATAAATTAATCATGCAGTTTTCAGTCTTTTTATTGTTGTTCTGATAAACTTTTTGTCCATTTCAGAAAGCATACAGGGCCTGAAAGCATGCAGGGCCCATTTTCATTGTTCCACTGCTCTGATTGTATGTTCAAGTAACGCTACTTCTTCATTCCATATCTTGTGTTTTGTTATATTTCATTTTAATGCTTGTCCCAATAAATCAAATGCAAAAGCAGTCTTACTAAAGTTGCCAGACTCTCCTTCCTCCCTTTCTCAACCTGTGTTTTTCCTTTCTGATATTTTTTTTCAAACAGAAAATCAGTGATGTAACAAATCAGCAGGACATTCAAAGAAGCACTCTCTGAGGAGTTCACAGAACAAAATGTCTTGATAAAAGTACACCAATTTCCCACGAAACGGCAACAATGCTTTTACAAAGAAACTGTCCTGCTGAGCAGACACATG
Organism: Anolis carolinensis; assembly: GCF_035594765.1. Taxonomy (NCBI): domain Eukaryota; kingdom Metazoa; phylum Chordata; class Lepidosauria; order Squamata; family Anolidae; genus Anolis; species Anolis carolinensis. The sequence goes on from NC_085841.1 coordinate 244,132,580, forward strand.
TTTTCTGTATTTTGCCATCTTTTTATTTTATTTATTTAAATTGTGAAGATTTAACTTCTATTTGGAATAATTCTGCTCAATCATTTCACAAAAATGTTCAGGTTAGCTTATAAGTAAACTTTGGAAAAAAAACCTTGTATTTTTTAAAAGCACTATCAATGTAAAAAGCATCACATTATATCACAGAAAGCTAGAATCAATGCAGCAGGGAAGATTATATGAAACAATATTTCAGCAGCAATTATTATAGTTTTTAAGCATTTAGGTGCATAACAAGTCTTGATTTATTCACTCACTGAAATAACACATTTTCAGGTACATCTACACTGGAGAATGAATACAGTTTAACATCACTTTAAATGGAGCCCCCTGTGGTACAATGGGTTAAACCCTTTTGCTGCCAGGACTGCTGACCAAAAGGTCAGTGGTTCGAATCCTGGGAGTGGGGTGAGCTCCCATCTGTCAGTTCCAGCTCCTCATGTGGGGACATGAGAGAAACATCCCACAGGATGGTAAAACATCTGGCCGTCCCCTAGGCAACATCCTTGCAGACGGTCAATTCGCTCACACCAGAAGCAACTTGCAGTTTCTCAAGTTACTCCTAACACGACAAAAACAAATAAACACACTTTAAGTGCATGGCTCAATGCTGTGGAATTCTGGAGTTGTAGTTTGGTGAAGCATCAGAACTTTTTAGTAGAGACCCTGTAAAACTACAATTCCACAGCCTTGGAAATTAAAGTGGTGTCAAACTGTATTTGTTCTTCAGCATAGATGCACACCCTTCCTGGTCTTATTTTCCAAAGCATGCTACAACATTCCTGACTACAGTGCTTTGACTGTATATTGCCACCTATAAACTTGTGCTATCTGCATCCCAAGAAACAGGAGTGGATGAAGAAGTTGGTTGCTACCACAAAAGTTTTTTAAGTCAAATTAAAGAAGCCTTTATAGTACAACATGAAAGCTACCCAAAAGAAAAGGAAACTGACTCTGAGTTGCCTAAGGAGACAAGTCTGGAGAAAATAAAGATCAGAAACAGCAGCACCCATTGGCCTCCAGCACCAATTAAACTGTAAATGTTAGGGCTTGGAAAAAGTATTTTTATGGATTACTTATAATGTCTGTAAGACTCCAGCCAGCAAGCCATTGGTGATGTTGCTAGAGGGATTCTAAGAGCTGCAGCCAAAGAAGTAACTACTCTAGGCGCCAGGCAACGGGTACAGAGGGGCACAGCAGAGCTCACATGGGTTGCTTTATACTGACTGTAGGATAATCCATGTCAATGCTCAGATTCTTCTGCGAGTGAAGACAATCAAGGGGAAAAATGGACTGAATTAAGGCTGAGTGAAACAAAGGGTGGAATGCTGCGCAGCAAAACTACACCTGGCAGAACAAAAGTGGATCAAAAAATTAAAAGAGTACATAAACAAATGCATATGATCAAACAATATTAAGATAATGGAATATTTTTCTACTGGCAAAAACTGGGGTTCAACTGAAAAGAAATATGGGTGGCATTATCTATATACAAAGACCTTACTCTGATCCAGTGATAAACCCTGGGTTGCTGTTGGGGAGTGAGACAGAACACGACCTTTTGATTTTCGCCTTCGCATGCACTAAGAGGCCGTGGTGGCATAGCAGGTTAAAATGCTGAGTTGCTGAACTTGCTGACCGAAAGGTCGGCGGTTCAAATCTGCGGGACAGGGTGAGCTTCCGTTGATAGCCCCAGCTTCTGCTAACCTAGCAATTTGAAAACGTGCAAATGTGAGTAGATAAATAGGTACCACTCCAGCAGGAAGATAACGGCACTCCATGCAGTCATGCTGGCTGCATGACCTAGGAGGCGTCTACAGACAATGCCGGCTCTTCGGCTTAGAAATGGAGATGAGCACCAACCCCCAGAGTCGGTCACGACTGGACTTAACGTCAGGGGAAACCTTTATCTTTACCTATCTACACTGTAGAATTAGTGCAGCTCGAAACTCCTTTAATTGCCATGGCTCAATGCTATGAAATACTGGAATTTATAGTTTGGTGAGGAAAGAGCAGAGAAGGCCAACGACCTTGTAAAACCACAACTCCCATGATTCCATAGCACTGAGCCGTGGGACTGCAAGTAGTGCCTAATTTTTACTAATCCTGCATTGCAGATGCACCCTCTGAAAAATCTAGAGCAGTGGTTCTCAACCTGTGGGTCCCCAGATGTTTTGGTCTTCAACTTGCAGAAATCCTAACAGCTGATAAACTGGCTAGGATTTCTGGGGATTGTAGACCAAAACACCTGGGGATCCACAGGTTGAGACCACTGACCTAGATTCCTGGAGAGGTGTTAGGTTAAAATTTTTTTTTTAATTTCGTCTTTTTCCATTTCTGTGTGTAAAGGACACAAGGAAGGAAGGTTCAGAGACATTTTCACGGCAGTCAACAATGGCCTCTCATTGTGTTTGAATCAAGTCAAAGAAAAGACCTCAAAGACAGGGGGGGGGGGGGAATCATTTCAAATGAAAACATACTAATTCTTGAACAAACTCACCCGAAGCTTTGGGAAAATTCAATGCATAAAGCACAAAAATCATACCTTGAATAACATCCTCCTTCTGAACCTCTGTTTCGTCATCATCATTTAAGCAATACACTGTTTCTTTTTGCAGATCATCTTTTTTTGACGTCTTGGCATCTACAACTATCCAGGATTTTTTCGTTTTCTCCTCAGTGAACTTGGTATCAAAATTTAAGAAAGAATTTCTTTAATCCCTTTAATTTTAATATGTATTTTAACTGCAACTTCCCTGTGTACCCACTTTCCTTTTCCAAATGGGAGTGGAAAATAATTGTCATTGTGCTGACAAAACTTACGCGATGACCAGAAATATCCTTTTCTTACTACCACTGTCAATCTCAATACTGATTTAACAGAAACATTCAGAACACATCTAGAATAAATAAATTATAGAATAAATTAAAAACCAATTAATGTTTTAGTTGTGCTGTGTTAATCAATGCTGTAAGCTGCCCAACGTGGCATGATATATTTTAAATAATTAAATAATGAAGGAATAAATATATAAACTTGCATTTACAATGAGTCAGTGTTTCTGTTTTTACAGGCATACATGCTGATACGTGTTCACTCATGCTATCTGCTGGGATAGAAGGGTGACAATACAACTGTAATAACTTACTGATTTATAAGCCACAATTTTTATGGAAAGCTTAGAACCAATTGTAAGCTGGCAGGGCCAAGGCATAGGTCTCCGTTCAACCTTCTTAAACATTGAAAGCTGCTCCAGACTCTCTCTAAGTAAGGAAAAAAACATATATATGGGGGGAAACTACATGGTAAGACACAGTAAATGGCTCCACAAATCACTGAAGTACAAATACAAACTCAAAACTCATTTTAAACAACTTAAATTGGAAAAAAATCTTTATTTTTATTCATTTCAAATTGATCACAGGATCAATAGACAAAACCTCAGAACACGAGGGTTTAAAGCAGTGGTTCTCAACCTATGGGTCTCCAGGTGTTTTTGCCTACAATTCCCAGAAATCGCAGCCAGTTTACTAGCTGTTAGGATTTCTGGGAGTTGAAGGCCAAAACATCTGGGGAACCACAGGTTGAGAACCAAGGACTACAAAGCAAGGACTACAGGTGCATATACACTATCAAATTAATGCAGTCTGATTCCACATTAACTGTCATGGCTCAATGCTATAGAATTCTGGGAGCTGCAGTTTGGTTAGGCACCAGGACCTTTGGTAGAAAAAGCCAAAGCTCAGGTAAAATTATAACTTTCAGGATTCCATAGCAATGAGACATGGCAGTTAAAAGTGGAGTCAAACTGCATTAATTCAACACTGCCAATGCACTCTATTAACACATCCAGCTACCAGTCACCAGGTGAGGTGCATTGGTGTGTGAATCATCTCTGTGACATTTGGGCTAACAACAACGCAGTTTTTGTTTTCTGAGGATTTAAAAATTCTGTTGAATTTCCACATTGGTGATTTGTGAGCTGTTGTACCAAACTGGTATTTAGGATGGAAAGTACTGACAGAACCCTAGAACATTATCATTATTATAGGAAGTGATTAATGTGAGTACAGTGTTCCCTCACTTATCGCGGGGGTTAGGTTCCAGGGCCACCCGCAATAAGTGAAAATCCGCGAAGTAGGGACACTATATTTATTTTAATATTTATACATTATTTTAGTAGTTATACACTATTTTAAGTCTTTATCAACCAGTCATGTGTTAATAAATCGCCTCCTTCTCCTCCTGTTGCAGCTTGGGCTCCTTTTCTGTCCCTTCGGCTTCTCCTTCTTCCCTTCCTTAGGCTGTAAATTGTAATTTTTAATGATTTATAATAGTCTTTTAGGGTTTATTGAAAAACCGCAAAACAGCGAATCCGTGAAAAGTGAACCGCGAAGTAGTGAGGGAACGCTAATTCAACAATGCTGTATCAGCAACAACAAAAACTGCATCTGGATATTCATGGTTACTCTCGTTCAGTCAATAGCATACATTCACTTGGGGATCTCATCTTAGTAAGAGCAATTGGGGGTGTAGAATTAATATAATCGGAACTCACCTTAATTGCCACAGCTCAATGCTATGGAATCATGGGAGTTGTAGTATTACAAGTTTTTTAGCCTTGGGTTGCTGTGAGTTTTTCAGGCTGTATGGCCATGTTCCAGAAGCATTCTCTCTTGGCATTTTGCCCACATCTATGGCATGCATCCTCAGACGTGGAAAGTCCAGGTTGGGAGAAAGAACTCTTGAATCACAACAAAGGATTCCTTCAGGCAGGAAGCAGACTGAAAGGCTATTCAATGCTAATCAAGATGGCCAATTGCAACAGTCACACGGTCTCCAAACAGACAAGAGTTCTTTCTCCCACCCTGAACATTCCACAGATATATAAACCCCACTTGACTAGTTTCCAAAAGACCTTACGCCTCTGAGGATGCATGCCATAGATGTCAGTGAAACGTTAGGAGAAGAAAGCTTCTGGAACATGGCCGTACAGCCCGGAAAGCTCACAGCAACCCAGTGATTCCTGCCATGAAAGTCTTCAACAACACATTCTTTAGCCTTCTCTGCCAGTGTACAGATGCCTCACCAAACTCCAACTCCCTGGATTCCACAGCACTGAAATAGCCTTGTGTGCTACTAGGGTAAACTATATTAGTCAGATTCAAAGTGTGCTTCCTTTCCTGTCTACTGCTTCTCTGATTCAAATTATATTATCTCTCATGGTTTTAAAATACATGGCAAGATGGATGCTGAACACCTGCCTTGTGAACTTTCACATCCTTACACTGAAATAAATTTCCACCATAAATTAAGGGGATGTCCTTTAAGCCAGAGAGGATGTTTGGATTTTATCTCGTCTTGCAAGTGAAGTAAACAGCAAAGCTTCTAATACAAGAAACAAAATGACATCAAGGTTACCTAAAAGTGTAAATCTCCTCCAGTCCATCTTCTTTGTCTAGTGAAACCATCAGTTTCCTCACCATTTTGAGGCCTTCTTTCTGCTGCTCTGATAGCCCTTTTCTTGGAAAAGAGTTTTGGGGCTTATGAGAATGAGCACGATCTGTCTTATCCCCGCTTCCACCTTCGTCATTCATTGGAAACGGCAAACTAAACAAGCAATTAAAAAACAGTTTCAATGTATGTTCTTCATTCACAAGGCAGAACAACAAATCAATTCAAATTATGGCTTCTATTTATTTCTTTTTTTAATAGGAAAGCATGTACACTGATGCCTGAAGTTCTCCTTTTGTTCTGATACACTTTCAAATGTCATTCTCAAGTCTTAGTAAGCAAACCCACATAGATGATGCTTATTTACTGCTGCACCATTAGTCACTGATGAGATGACTAGTTCTAGACAAGATCTTAAAAGGATGCAACTTTTTTTGGAGAATTTGTAAAGCTGACGTACTGTCCCCTGTAAAATCAGTCTAAATTAAAAGTTTAGCACAGCGCATCAGAATCACCTCCTCCTTTGTTGTAACTCATGGATCAACAAGCAGGGCCCAAGCTATATTTAACAAGAAATGCATGTCTTAAAAGAAACAGCAGTCAACAGAGAGATGTACACAAACCTGATGAATGCTCTGGAGCAGTGGTTCTCAACCTGTGGGTCCCCAGATGCTTTGCCCTTCAACTCCCAGAAATCCCAACAGCTGGTAAACTGGCTGGGATTTCTGGGAGTTGTAGGCCAAAACACCCGGGGACCCATAGGTTGAGAACCACTGCTCTGGAGTATTCAGGAAATAAAAAAGGGCTAAATGCTCATTCCCTTTCTCTTAGGATTGTATTCCCAGTGCAAATCTATTCTCTATGCTCAGAAGCAATTTATCCCATAAGTGAGGAAGCCAACATAAGCTTCTCCTTGGCCATACATTTTATGCAGTTACCTGAAGCTTGGATCATTCCAAACTTTTGATCATATTGGCAAGCAATGTGATCAAAAGTTTGGAAACCAAGACCTATGAGGAATGGCTGAGAGAGCTGTGTATGTTTAGCTTGGAGAAAAGAAGGCTGAGAGAGGACATGATAGCCTTGTTCAAATATTCAAAAGGATGTCACATAGAGGAGGCAAACTTGTTTTCTGCTACTCTGGAAACTAGGACATGGAGCAATGGATGCAAATTGCAGGAAAAGAGATTCATCCTAAACATTGGGAGGAGCTTCCTGATGGTAAGAGTTGTTTTGCAACAGAATGTGCCGCCTTAGAGTGTGGTGGAGACACCTTCTCTGGAAGTTTTTAAAGCAGAGGCTGAATGGCCATCTGTTGAGGGTGCTTTGATTGTGTTTCTGCATGGCAGGGATTTAGATTGGATGGCCCTTGGGGTCTCTTTCTACTCTATGATTCTATGAGATAAGGTCCACTGAAAATGATGGTACTTGCTTCTGAGTACACCATGCAGTGGTAGATTTTTAACCCATCTAAACTATCACAGTGTGTGAAATGGGATAGCGAGGTGCAGTGAATATACTGACTCACCCCATTCTGAAGACACAAGCACCGTGCAGTGGCATCTTAATGACCAGCACATTTGATATAACATGAGATATCAGAGACCTATCTCAGTCTTAGAAGTACCACAGTAATCCTTCTTGGACAACTTAGGTGCTCCCCTAACTACTATTTTTCATAGACTCTGTCAACTTCGATGCATCCATTATCATTTTTCCTAATGGTAGATTGCTGATAGCAAGCAAAGCCAGATGTTTTATTTCTCTGCATAATTTACATCAGTTGGAAAATTGGATGTACTGTAGTTATTACTGCTTTTTCACCTATGCAGACTGCAAGCAGCAGTGCCTAATCAAAAACATTTGGAGCCCCCGGTAGTGCAATGTGTTAAACCCTTGCACTGGCAGAACAGCTGACCAAAAGGTCAGTGGTTCAAATCCAGGGAGCGGGGTGAGCTCCCGTCGATCAGCTCTAGCTTCCCATGCGGGGCATGAAAGAAGCCTCCAACAGAATGGCAAAACATCAAACATCCATGCATCCCCTGGGCAATGCCCTTGCATGTGCCGAGTTCTCTCACACCGGAAGCGACTTGCAGTTTCTCAAGTTACTCCTGACACGGAGAAAAATATCAAAAACATTTAAAAAATACCATCCACACTACACTACACACTACAGAGCAGAAGAATTTTCAGTTTTGAGAACAACCTGAAGTAGAAATCAGACTGCATACTCACAAAAATTGAAGCGAGATCCCAGTTTTCTTCAAGTTAGCAATGATAACATCCAGTTGATCCTCACTGAAGGGACTGCCAAGGTCAGTAAAAACCTCAATGTGTAGCTTCTCGTATTTTTTCCCTCTTAAAGGAAGAAAAACAACATTCAGCTCATGAGAAAAAAACAGCTCTTTAAAAATATAGGCTTAGATATTTAATCATACATATTTAACAAAAGTCCACAGTCAATGTATAATATGTATTGCCTAACTGAAATATGATACACTAGCTGTGCCCGGCCACGCGTTGCTGTGGCGAAGTCTGGTGGTATGGGAAATAAAGTACAGTAGACTCACTTATCCAAGCTAAACGGGCCGGCAGAAGCTTGGATAAGCGAATAACTTGGATAATAAGGAGGGATTAAGGAAAAGCCTATTAAACATCAAATTAGGTTATGATTTTACAAATTAAGCACCAAAACATCATGTTAGACAACAAATTTGACAGAAAAAGTAGTTCAATATGCAATATTGTTATGTTGTAATTACTGTATTTACGAATTTAGCTCCAAAATATCACAATATATTGAAAACATTGACAATAAAAATGGCTTGGATTATCCAGAGGCTTGGATAAGCGAGGCTTGGATAAGTGAGACTCTACTGTATTGAGGAATTGGTGGTAAGGTAAAGGGTAAAGGTTTTCCCCTGACGTTAAGTCCAGTCGTGTCCGACTCTGGGGGTTGGTGCTCATCTCCATTTCTAAGCCGAAGAGCCGGCTTTGTCCGTAGACTCCTCCAAGGTCATGTGGGATGACTGCATGGAGTGGTGTTACCTTCCCGCCGGAGCAGTACCTATTGATGCACTCACATTTGCATGTTTTCGAACTTCTGGGTTGGCAGAAGCTGGGGCTAACAGTGGGGGCTCTCTCCGCTCCCCCAATTCAAACTTGCGGCCTTTCGGTCCAGAAGTTCAGCAGCTCAGCGCTTTAACACGCTGCGCCATCAGGGGATATTATTTCCTAAAGGTTGTGAATATACAATATTTCTGATTGGTTTTTTTTTGTCTGTTGGAGGCAAGTATGAATGTTGCAATTAGGAAAAATGATTAGGATGTAATGGTCTTGCAGCTTTAAAGCCTGGCTGTTTCCTCCCCGAGTAAATTTTTTGTTGGGAGGTGTTAGCTGGCCCTGATTGTTTCCTGTCTGGAATTCCCTTGTTTTCAGAGTGGTGTTCTCTGCGATATTTTATGTGCTTCTACTGTCTGTGGCCCTGAGAAAACAGAGAATTTGCCAAACTTTGATGATGGGAATATTTTGTTGGGAGGTGTTAGCTGGCCCTGATTGTTTCCTGTGTGGAATTCCCCTGTTTTCAGAGTGTTGTTCTTTATTTAGTGTTCTGATTTTAGAGATTGTATTGTTCTGTTTTATTATACCACATTAATTTTTATATATTCTGATTTTAGTGTTTTTGAATACTTGGAACCAGACTGTATTCTTTTTCACGGTTGACCACAACACAATAATAATAATAATAATAATAATAATAATAATAATAATGATAGTAATAGTAGACTTTGGTAATACACAGTGCTTCACTCCTTTCTCAGCTTCCTTTCTGGAAGAATCCTTTCTTGGGAGGTGTTAGCTGGCCCTGATTGTTTGTGGAATTTCCAATTTTCTTGCTTTCAGACTGTTGGTCTTTATTTACTGTCCTGGTTTTAGAGATTATATTGTTCTGCATTATTCTACCCCAGTAATTATTTCATATTAAAGTAGAATCTCACTTATCCAACATTCGCTTATACAATGTTCTGGATTATCCAACGCAGTCTGCCTTTTAGTAGTCAATGTTTTTGTAGTCAGTGTTTTAAATTCATTGTGATATTTTGGTGGTAAATTTGTAAATACAGTAATTACAACATCACATTACTGCACATGGAACTACTTTTTCTGTCAAATTTGTTGTATAACATGATGTTTTGATGCTTAATTTGTATAATGATTACCTAATTTGATGTTCAATTGGCTTTTTCTGAATCCCTTCTTATTATCCAACATTTTCACTTATCCAACGTTCTGCCGGCCTGTTTATGTTGGATAAGTGAGACTGTACTGTATATTTATAATCTTATATTATCTGCTTAGAACTGGATTATATGAGGCCCCTTCTTCACAGCTGTATAAAATGCACACTGAAGTGGATTATATGGTAGTGTGGACTCAAGATAATCCAGTGAAAAGCAGATAATATAATATTATAAATGGGTTATATAGCTGTGTGGAAGGGCCTTGAGTTTACACTGCCATATAATAAAATTTGATAATCTGTATTTTATAGGCAGTGTGGAAGAGGCCTAACTCTGCCTGTCCCCTGGGCTGAGTAGGTTGCTAGGAGACCAAGTGGGCAGAGCTTAGCCTTCTAAATGGCAGCAATTGGATAAAAACAATTATTCCTTTCCCTCTAATTAGGACTTTATTTTTCTTTTCTTTTTGTTGTATCAACCTAGAGGCATGGATGATGGGTTGTGTTGTCAAATTTCGAGGTTGGGGGGCCTGTAGTTTTGTTGTTTTGTTGGTCACCAGGATTCCATCACGCTTTTATATATATAGATGGTGTAGTAAAATTGTGTCCTTTATTTGGATGAAATGCTTCCCCATAAACTGAAAATCTAGGATTGCCAGGGGAAATTAAAGTGGAAACATAGTGCTAGAATTCTGTAGTGTGAATGGGTCCAGGGCCAAGACTGACATAGAGTCAGCACAGGTGGCATATACTGTTCAGTTGGGAAATTTGTGAACATCTAATAGAAGAGAGAGGGAACATAAGTAAAGTGATGAGGAAAGCGTTCAGGGAATATTCTTAAACTACATTTAAACCAAGTGGCTAAGCTTGAAACACAAAGCTAGCTTACATATTTAATGTTTGAATTTCTGTCACTCAAGAAATCTTCATAAAAACAGTTAAGTAGCTAGTGTCAAACAACAAACAAACAAACAAAAACAGAACACAATGAAAAGGAAAGATCAGAAATTGTGTATTATCCTTGCTGGATAAAGTTAAAGGTTTTCCCCTGACACTAAGTCTAGTCGTGTCCAACTCTGAGGGTTGGTGTTCATCTCCATTTCTAAACTGAAGAGCCAGCAATGTCCATAAACACCTACAAGGTCATGTGGCCAGCATGATTGCATGGAGTGCCATTACCTTCTCGCTGGAGAAGATCTACTCACATTAGCATGCTTTTGGAATGCTAGGTTGGCAGAAGCTGAGGCTAACAGCAAGAGCTCACCCCATTCCCTGGATTCGAACCACTGACCAGCAGCTCAGCGGTTTAACCCACTGTGTCACCACGGGCTCTATATTATCCTTGTTACCCTTCAAGGACAGGAAAGTGTATTGTTGATCTGATTATTTTCTGAATCTTGGTAGTTAAAAGTACTGCCATGGCCTCCTTTTAACTAACAAACCTTCCCTCGCCTATTTATTAACCTATGTAAGACATGGGGAATTTTGATTTTCATTATAAGCATGTTACCACTTGTGGCCAGCATCCTTCAACACATCTTTATTATCTGTCTTTTTTAAGGTGTTCCTATTACATAGTGTCACAGCAGAATAATAATTTAAAAAGTGTCTTGTCATACTATGTTTCTGCACTGAAAAGCAAGTCAGTCCTATTTTCAAAATACAGAAAAGGCAGCCATGTGCTGAAATACTTACACTGTCTCTCTTTGAAGCAAGTCCATACTCACAATGAGAGCATCGAGAACTAAGCACATTAAGGAAAGACAATGAAATAAGAAGATCATGATCTGATATATTTTTGGCATCATTACATCACTATGTTATTAGTGCAGCAGTCCTATAGGCAGAGTAGTAATAATTAGCAATTGTCTAAACATGCTGTGGCAAGGAAAGACAGACCAAACCTACAAGATACTTGCTGAAATACAAACATCAGATTCCTGAATAAATGCAAATAACAAAATGTCATTCTTAGGGGATGAAAAAAATTCTACAGGACAATACATTACATGAACAATTATAACAAGACACTGCAAAATTCTCTCCAGGAAACTGCTAAACCATTTCATCAGAATTCCATATAGCAAACAAGAATGAAATCTCAATTCTGAAAACTCGCATACAAAACTATCTCGCTACTCAAGTAAACACTGAACAAAATTTCTCAACAACGACCCCCACCACCCCCTAAAAATATTTATAAGATGTAATCTGCTTTTTTGAAGAAAAAGGAAGGGGGCTAGCACTGAAATCCCTATTATCAGGAGTCTTGATATACAGGCTCAGATTTCAGACCATAAGTAATCAAGGCTCAAAGTTATGTGAGGGACACAATGATCTCCTGTGAAAAATACAATCAACACTCAAGCTCTCAGAGAACACTATCCAAGCCACTTTGGATATGACACCACTATGTACCAACATCCCGCACATGCCATCAAGTATACAGGCATACTCCAGTTAACAAAGCTTCTGACAATGAAATTCCTCTTTACAAAGTCTTTTTGGAGGCCTTTTTACTTGCTCCTTGTCCTTTCTAGCTGAAAGCATTTGTTTTTAAAAAGCATTAGGTACTATGAAGCTGGTGACAGAGGGCTGAACTAAGGTATACTTCAGTGTTAGGATGCAGCAGAGCATCTGCTGTAAACGAGGCAAGAAAGCTTGACCTGGAAAAGAATGGTATTCTCTTTTAGCCAATCCTATTGTACTTGTGAGCAAGGTAAACAGCAGTTTCTTCCTGAATCCCTTACTGAGCATGTGTGAACAGCAAACCAAAGAGAAAAGGTACGAGCAGATAAGTCTACCTCAAGAATTACTGCCCGCACATTTCTAAAAAGCATAGGTCTATAGCTTTTGCCACCAGAATTGAAGTCATACAAGTGGAAGCTGGTAAAAGGGAGGGGGGACCATTCTGGAGGTCTTTCAGTGTTCTCTAGAAGGTTCAAGATATTTTTGTTCATTTATGCAAAGTTTATCTGACCTGGCTGCTTCATTTCACAACATTTTGTTAATTCTAAATTAATTCTAAAATTTTGCTGAAACATGTGGAACTGCTCATTTTTTTGTGTGCTGTAGGATAGGCATGGGCGAATTCCTTGGAATACTCGTAAATCGGAATAAATGTGTATCTATTTTGGGTTCAGAACAGGGTTCCGAGGTGGTTTGACGCTTCAGAATTAACTTTACAATTCGAAGCGCTGGAGCCTATTTATTTAATGGCCTTGGAATACCTTCAAATATATGAGAAAATGTTTTTAATTCAACCAAACTTTGTTTGCAGGGAGGAGCAGCCTAGCCTGGGCTTGCCTCCTTGCCCAATCTGTGCTGATTATTATAATACAGTAGTCTTGGCAAAAAGGGAAGAGCTTTTTCTCTCCTGGCTAGCATCAGGCTTAATAACAGCCCCATAGAAAGAAACCCAAGCCCTGAGTGTTTTCTCTCCTGGCTAGCATTGGGTTTAATAACAGCCCCATAGAAAGAAACGCAAGCCCAGAGCGTTTTCTCTTCTGGCTAACATCGGGCTTAATAACAGCCTCATATAAAGAAACCAAGCCCTGAGCATTTTCTCTCCTGGCTAACATCGGGCTTAATAACAGTCCCATAGAAACCCCAGTGCTGGAAGAGTTTTCCCTCCTGGCTAGCACTGGGCCATTTTGAGACAGCATGGTGTAGTAGTGTACTTTGAGAGTTGGAATACGATTATGGCTTGATTCCCCACTCAGCCATGGAAACCCACTGGGTGATCTTGGGCAACTCACAAACTCTCAGCCCCAGAAAACCAAATGAAACAAGAAATAACACTTTCAAACCAGGAACAGATTTCCTTATTCAGAGGCTGATGGCCATCTGTCAGGAGTAATTTGATGGTGTGCTATGATTTCTGTTCCTGGTTGATAAATTTCATTTCCTAATTGGTTCTGTCATAAAAACATGGCAAAACTTTATTACACTGCCAAAACCTTGTCTTTGCGCAAGGGACATAGTCCTATAAAAACAGCACATTATAGTTTGTTGAGTCTCTCTCCACCAATTTAACAAAGTTTCAGCCACAAAAACAAAGTTTCTGAAGTAGTACAACGACTTTTAAAGTAAAGACAACCTAATGAAACACTTTCAAACCAGGAACAGATTTTTGTTATTATTTAAAATGCTTTTTTATAAAAACTTTGAAAATTTGCCAAAAATCTGAGGATAAGTCAAACGTTCTTAGATTTGATAAGCTAACAGTGGTAAATGTGTTCTACCACTGTAGCAAGTTGCATTAGGATAGCTCAAAAATGAGGGAGAGAAAAGCCCCTCAAGTTTCCCCATTGACAATAATGTTTTCCTTCATGTGCATGTTCATCTGCCATTAATGAGGTACATACGAAGATTCGGAAGTTCAGAAAGTTTTGAACTTTTTGCCTTCAAAATTCGGAAATAACTTTAGAAATGAAGCGCCAGCACCCCCTACTTTCAAAGAGAGTTTAGAACCATTTTTCCTGGATCGCACATGCCTATCTACCCCTATTCTTTCTGTGTTATATCTGCCTCTGGTATATTTTCAGTTTACAGTTTGTTAACTGAGGTGCTGTTCTACATATTTTTCTGACGAGGGCTACAGCACACTTATCCACTAAACTGTTTCTACATTCTCTCATAACCACAGAAATAATTGTACTTTCAAATAAATGGCACTGCTATGGGCAGGCACATGCTAGCAGAAAATACAAACATATTTATAGTTAACCAGGAACAATGTTTCCTTATCTCCTTCATACAGAAACCTTTCCTCCACAATGACAGCACCCATACCCTTTAATTTCATGAAAAGAAACCACTTGAGAAGTTCCACCAGAATTTCAATGACTTTCATATCAAGGTACAACTGGAATAATCCACACAACACAGCTTTAGTACAGCTGTTTAATCACCAACTGTAATAAATCTTACCAATCGAAAGGCTGGCAGTTCAAAGCATGGGTCGGGATGAGTGCCCAACCTTCGGCCCTGCTCACTGCCCACTTAAGCAGTTCAAAAACAGCTGTGAGTAGATAAATTAGGTACCACTTAAACGGGGAGGTATTTTATGGCAACACAAAAAGGAAATACCAGAAAGTGCTAGCGATCAAAAGAAAGGAAGAAGTCTACAATCTGGGCTCTTCGACATGGACGTGGAGCAACAGCACCCCCCTAAGCACAACTCCAAGACGCCAAAGATGGGAAAATGCCTATACATAGATATACCTCCAACTATTGTCTGTCCTTCTGTATAATGGCACTGAATGTTTGCCATATATGTATGTGTTCTGTGATCTGCCCTGAGTCCCCTTTGGGGTGAGAACGGCAGAATATAAATGCTGTAAATAAATAAATAAATTCATTTTCTAAACACAATACTAATGTATATCAGTTCATTAGACATATTTACATGCACCATCTAATATCTGAACACTGAAACCAAAAGCAGAGCAACCACCCAATAAAGAATTTTATACATGGTGAACTGAGGGTTCTTGCAGTTAGTTTCATCATAAAGACTATGGGAATTTATTAAGAAGATGGTTTGAGATAACAACAAACTTTCACCCCTCCATACAACTATAATCTAGCAAAAACACATGCATAAAAGATACTGTCGCCTTGTTCGGAAGTAGGTTGAATCACATTTTGTATGTCTTCCAACAAATCAAAATCTGGCAGCATCAGGTGTCTGTGCACAGCGATATGCTGATACTGATCCTCACTGGCAAGGCTATTTGCTGTGTTTTCTGTGCCAAACAAAACCAAGGAAATTTCATCTTTACTTTCTGCAAACACCTGGAAATTGTAAACAAGATAACAGAGTGAGCAGCATAAACTTTACAGGTAAGCCTCAATGATTTACTAGCATTACATCAAGTTTTCAGATTTAGCTATCAAACTGCATAATACTACAGGTCAACATTTGGAAACACATCCTGAGGCCAGAAAATCGTGCTACAAAGACTTTTGCCCACAACAATGTAAGAAGCATAGTTTTAATGTATAATGAATGTTTTAATATAACTAACAGAATGGAAATATGGCAGGTATATCATAAATTCTGGAAATCACCCAAGGTCATAGTTAACCTTTGTTGTTAGTTGCTGCGTGCCTAACAGTCATCCCCAACTAATGCACTCCTAAGACAAAGGTATCATGGGTCTTTCTTGGCAAAAACTTTTCTGAGAAGGGTTAACTTCATTTTCCTGAGAAGCTGAGTGTGACTTGCCCAAGGTCGCCTAGTGGGTCCCCATGGCTGAGTAAGGATTTGAATCTGTTCTCCAGAGTTGTACTCCCGAAATTGACTTCTGGTTTAGAATTATGGTTAACACCCCTCACCTCAAAAGGGAAAGGGTTATCCTATCTCCAAGGCAAAAGCTGGCCTTCATGCCACTATGGCTGATCATGTCTGCTAAAGAGTGAGAAAAAAGTCATTTTTTACTGGTATCAGTTGCTGACAAATTAGATACTTCTCAGCGCAACAGAAAATGAGCTAGGATTTCAATCCCCTTTCAAGTAGCCTGCCAGTACATTAAGGCTACGGATGCCAATTTCCCAGACCTTTTCACCTATAACCTGGCAACCAGGTGGCACCTCTCATGAGGGCAAGGCTTGACTGAAGACTACTACATGTCAAACCTAAGTATGCTTTATACTAAGAAATCAAATTCAAAGTATATTATTGGTTCAGAGAAATCCTCTGATCTCTGTACCCGCCCCCCAACATGGAGCTGCTGCTATGACTACACTGTCACAAACAAATCCCAATCTTGCACAGCAGGCTCTAGATCAGTGGTTCTCAACCTGTGGGTCTCCAGGTGTTTTGGCCTACAGCTCCCAGAAACCCCAGCCAGTTTACCAGCTGTTAGGATTTCTGGGAGCTGAAGGCCAAAACATCTGGAAACCCACAGGTTGAGAACCAATGCTCTAGATGTTTGTCAAAATCCTGATAACCACAGGATGTTCTTTTGCACTTTACCCAAGGCAGTTGCTCTTTCCAGGAGTGGAGTTAATGCACATGATGATACCAGAAGATGCACCAGTTTCATTTTACATTACAGAATCAATGTCATGCTGCAGTCTGTTTCTAACTCATGTAACATCTACAGGCAGTCCCTGAGTTGCAAGCATCTGACTTACAAACGACTCACAGTTAAGAACTGAAGGTGAGATAACAGGAAGTGAGAGAAATCTACCTCCATGAAAGGAAATTCACTCCTGAAAGAGTTATCATGTGGAAAAGGTTTCTCCACTGAAGCTTTCTCCTTGTTTCAACAAGCCAAATGTCTCAACATCCAATAATCACAGGGACAGAAAGTGAGGTGAAATCTTCAGAACAAGAGCACAGACAGCAAAGCCTTCCCTATGCTATCCAAAACGCTCTCTCTCTCTCTCTCTCTCTATATATATATATATATATATATATACACACACACACACACACACATATATATGCAGCTGGAGTTACACTTAAAAATATATCTGTTTAGACTTACAAACAAATTCAGCTTAAGAACAAACCTACAGACTCTATTTCATTTGTAACTTGGGGACTGCCCGAACTACGATCAAGCCACAAGTTATTTCTTTTCAATTACCTGTCTTTGCACAAACACTGTAATCACTTTCTTGGCTTGTTCGAAAGGAGACTCCTCTCCAAGACCAGAATGGCTCATCGAAAAGCCAACATCCATACATAGCACCACTGCTGACTGCCGAAAGGAAAAGAAAAAGAAAAATTGAATTAGAACACACCTAATAACAAAATAACGTAAGAACACATTTATGGCCCTAAACAGAATATTGTTGAATATGAAAATTAGAACCAAAAATTTCTTTACCACTGTAAAGAAAGGAAGTCATAGCTAGAAGGCATCAATTTACCTGGATATAAGCCCTACTAAACTAATAGAAGTTACTACTCATTGAAATATATTTTCATTTTATAGCTTCTAAGTGTCTGCTTACTTTGGAAGAACATTTGCACAATCTTTGGCATCTACACAACTGAATTAATGCAGTTCAACATCAGTTTAATCACCATGGCTCAATGCTAGGGAATAATGGAAGTCATAGTTTTACAGGGCATTTAGCCTTCTTTGCCAAAGAGCACTGGTGCCCCGCCAAATTGCAAGTCCCTGGATTCCATAGCATTGAGCCATGGCAGTTAAAGTGGTGTCAAACTTCATTGATTCTACAGTGTGGATGCACTGTAGGTCAGTTGTTCCCAAACATTGATCCTTTCAACTCCTAGAAGCCCTAGCTGACTTGGCCAACTGTCAGGAATTTGGGGAGTTGAAGCCCAAAACATCTGGAAGATCAAAGTTTCAGAAATAATTTCCTAGATGATCCATATCCTGTTTCCCATCTTTGACTTATATGTTAGTTTCCTACCTTAAAATCATTATTTTTAAAGACTAGGTATGCTTTAAATAACCATTTTCTCAGAAATACGTCCCACTGTGTTCAATAAAACTGTTTCCAAGTCCAAATGTGCAAAGCATTGTGCTTAATGGCACTTCAGAAATGATAGAAAGCAATGCCAGGTCTATATTTCTTTCTCCTGGCAGGTATCCTAAGGCTTCCAAAAGCTGTATACCAAATCAGCAAGCAAAGCTTTTCCTAACACAAATGAGCAATGAGAGCAAAAGTTAATTTCACCTTCTGAAATTTCTACTTGGCATGCAGCTCTTAAATGCAGCCAAGAACTTTCCTTGGAAAAAGAAAAGAAAGGCAGAACAAAGTTAAGCAGATTGGAACTGTCTATATACAAACGGTTAGGGTTTTTTCTCTGTCCTTTTTATACCAGGGAACTTCAGGAATTATGGCTAACAACAAGGCATTGTGAAATTTTTTGTCCAAAACAGTTTCAAAACAGTTTACCACTCTAATAAATACCAACATTCCTCTTAAGGCCACCTAATTTTGAATAACACATCTTATGCATTCTGGTTTTGCTGATAAATTTTATAATTTCTTGACTATGAAACCTACTATATATTTCAAAGCAGAACAATATTATATTGATTACTTTAATTTGTACTTGGCCATGGTGTATCCCTGCCTTGATTACATCCCATTTAGACTACTGTAACGGGCTCTACGTGGAGCTGCCCTTGAAGTGTGACCAGAAACTTCAATTAGTTCAGAGATCTGCAGCCAGGTTATTAACAGGTGCCGGACCCAGGGAGCTTACCACCCCTCTGCTAAAGCACCTGCACTGGACTGCCAATTCCTTCCCAGGCCCGATTCAAAGTGCTGGTTTTGACTTATAAAGCCCCAAATTATTCAGGTCCTACTTACCTATCTGACCGCATCTCCTCATGCCAGCCTTTTTCTAGCGAGGCCCTCCTCTTGTTGCCGCCACTATCACAATTGCAATTGGTGGCGACAAGAGAGAGGTCCTTCTCGGTGGCTGTTCCAATTCTTTGGAACTCCCTCCCCAAGGAGATTAAAACAGCCCCTTCCCTGATATCTTTTAAAAAGCAGCTAAAGACCTTGCTGTTCGTGCAAGCTTTTCATGAAGACATTTAGCTGTAATGACATGTTAATGTTTACCATACATCTTGTTGAGTTGTCTGCAATAACTGTATTAGATAAATGTTTTTAAATATGTTTATTTATTTCTCATTTTAAATTTGTTTTATAGGTTACTAGCTGTGCCTGGCCACGCGTTGCTGTGGCGTTGTCTGGTGGTGTTGGTGAAAAATTGTTGAGGTAGTGGTGGTATTGAATGTCTGTCGTATGGTTGTCTTTATGTTTAGTATGCACACTGAAGTGGATTATATGGCAGTGTGGGGTCAAGATAATCCAGTTCAAAGCAGATAATATAAGATTCCAAATGGGTTATATAGCTGTGTGGAAGGGCCTTGAGTCTACACTGCCATATAATCCAGTTAAAATGTGATAATCTGTGGAAGAGACCTAAGTGAGGCCTAACTCTGCCTGTCCCCTGGGCTGAGTAGGTTGCTAGGAGACCAAGTGGGCGGAGCTTAGCCTTCTAACTGGCAGCAATTGGATAAAACCTATTATTCCTCTCCCTGTAATTAGGACTTTATTTTTTTTCTTTTCTTTTTGTTGTATCAACCTAGAGCCGTGAATGATGGGCTGTGTTGTCAAATTTTGAGGTTGGGGGGCCTGTAGTTTTGTTGTTTTGTCCGCTGCCCTGATGCCATCACTCTTTTATATATATAGATTTTACATATGTAAATTGTTTTATACTGTCTCATATAACGTTGTAAGCCGTTTTGGGTCCCATTTAGGGAGAAAATAATAATAATAATAATAATAATAATAATAACTTTATTTTTATACCCCACCTCCATCTCCCCAGAGGGGACTCGGGGCAACTTACATGGGGCCAGGCCCAGATGAAAACAATAACAATGTAAAACGTATCAATGGACAAAAGGCATACACCATTATAAAATTTAAACATTAACCTATAAAGATAAGTAGCAAACTTAATAAAACATGAATTAAAGACAGAGAGGTTGTAAAAACAGACTGAGTAAAGAAAAGAGGGATATAACTAAAGATCTATTATTATTATTATTATTATTATTATTATTATTTGCTATAGTCTGACAGAATAGTCATTCATTTCATTTTACTATTAAGGTGGAAACACACCTGCACACTTTAAAACAGTGTTTCTCCGGGTGTTTTGGACTTCAACTCCCAGAAATCCCAGCCATCTTACTAGCTACCGTATTAGGAATTGTGGGAGCTGAAGTCCAAAACATCTGGAGGAACACAGTTTGAGAAACTAAGGGCCCTTCCTAACAGGGCCTATACCGCAGAATCTGATCCCAGGCTTTCTGTTTTAAAGTGGATTATATGAGTCCGCACTGCTAGATAACCTGGGATAAACAGAAAACCTGGGATCAGATCCTGGGATATAGGAACTGTTTGGAAGGGTAGTCTAGTATCCTTGGGTGCATCTATATCAGGTATGGGTAAACTTTGGCCCTCCAGGTGTTTTGGACTTCAACTCCCACAATTCCGTTGAAGTCCAAAACACCCGGAGGGCCAAAGTTTGTCCATGCCTGATCTACACTGTAGAAGTGGTTCCTAACCTTTGGTCCTCCAGGTGTTTTGGACTTTAGCTCCCACAGTTCCTAACAGCTGGTAAGCTGGCTGGGATTTCTTGGAGTTGAAGTTCAAAACACCTGGGACCTCATCACACTAGAGCTTGGATCCACTTTAAATCCACTTTAGGGAGAGGGCTTTAAACAGCGGAGCTAGGCAGGTCCTGGACCTCACTAAACTACAAACCCCAGAATTGTGCAGGAGGCAGAAACCGGATTTAAAGTGGATTCATGCTCTGGTGTGCTGAGGCAGCTGGAGGCCCAAAGGTTGGGAACCACTGCTGTAGAATTAATGCAGTTTAATGTCACTTTAACTGGCCTGGCTCAATGCTATGGAATTCTGGGATTTATAGTTTGTCAAGGAAGGCTAAAGACCTTGTAATACTACAACTCCCATGATTACAGAACACTGTGCGCTTAAGCGGCTGAGGGGAAAAAGAAAGGAGCCTGGGGCTGTTAGGAATTGTGGGAGTTGAAGTCCAAAACACCAGGAGGGAGGGCCCAAGTTTGCCCACGCCAAAGCCGGCAGGAAGGGGGGCCTGGCTCCTGGCTCAATGGGCAACCATTCACCAGAGGAGAAGGAAGGGGCTTTCACACCCCACCCATTTTGATGCCAGCAGAACAGGTGCAAGTACTGGGGGATGCTCAGTTCCGGGTTTACCTTTGCGCGCCACATTCTCCCGCGGTTTCCTCTCCTGTTCTGTTTGGCGCCTGTTCCCTTCCGGGAAGGTGAATCCCGGCCCGCCTCCGAGGAACTCCCAGAACGAAGCCGGCAGCGACACCTAGTGGCCGCTGGGAGAACAGGCGCGGAGAGAACCAGAGAAAAGGAGGTGGAGGGAGCGTCTCCTTAGATTCGCCTACACTGCAGAATGGATGCATTTCGACCCCGCTTTCACGGTTTAGTGCTACGGAGGCCCGGAGGTTGTGGTTGAACAAGTTATTTCGTGCTAGGGCCTCGTCAAACGACAAATACCAGAACTCTACAGCATTGAGACCCATGGCATTTAAAGTGGGATTAAACAGCATTCATTCTACAGAGATACTCACAGGCATACCAAAGCAAGCAAGAGCCCAAAAGTGGCAGGCTAAAACCCGGCTGCTCACTGGAGGGAAAGATATTAGAGGCAAAGATGAAGTCCTTTGGCCACATCATGAGAGCACAGGAAAGTTTGGAGAAGATCATGATGCTGGGGGAAATGGAAGGAAAAAGGAAGAGGTGCCGACCAAGAGCAAGATGGGTGGAGGGTATCCTTGAAGTTGACTGGCTTGACCTTGAAGGAACTGGGGGTGGCAACCACTGACAGGGAGCTCTGGCGTGGACTGGCCCATGAGGTCACGACTGATCGAATAAACAACAACAAAAACCCGGAACCTCAATCAGTGGCTGATGCCAGATGAGAGACACTCTCCTGGGCACACAGAAGACTGGGTGACCTGGAAGACGCTGAACAGACTGCTCTGGCACCACGAGATGCAGAGCCAACCTTAAAAAATGCAGCCACAAAGCAGAGACCATGACATGCGAGTATGGAGATGAGCAAACCACAGACCACTTACTACAATGCAGCGTGAGCCCTGCCACATGCACAATGAAGGACCTTCTTATAGCAACACCAGAAGCACTCTAGCCTGCCACTTTTGGACTCTCGCTTGCTGAGGTGTTACTGCAAGAATCTCTGTATATCATAGAAAACTATTTCTTGATTTAAGGTGTCGCCATGCTGGCTGATACCCAAACAGGGGATGGGCTGGAGATGTCAATGCCTTGGTCCTTTCATTGCTGACTGTTACTTCCCGGCGTATGTCAGATGGTGCAATATTGTCTAAGCAGTATAATTTCTCCAGTGGTGTGGGACATAGACATCCTGTGATAATGCGACAGGTCTCATTAAGGGCCACATTCTCTGTTTTAACGTGATGAGATGGATCCCACAATGCTGCTCTGGTTATCTGAGGAGGAACCGTAATCATTTGCCATAACTGAGAAAGAAAGTTGCCCTTGTTAGCCTAAAACAAAGCCTTCCTGGAACAAGAACAGCCCTGGGGCTGAAGCAACGACACAAGAAAGACTGTCCACCCTTAATCTGGCCATTTTGCAGAGGAATAAAAGTAAGTGGCCTCCAGTTTTGTTCTAAGAAAGGATGCATTATCTCAAGATCCACAGCTGTGATGCTGCAGGACTCTGCGGTCCACAGAAGCATGAATGGGTCCTGTGTACAGTGAAATCGATCAATTTTCCTTGTTTTATATTTTACATCTGGGATTCTTATGCAGACTGAACACATTTCACTCTAATGGGAGGGAAGCAATGCAGACTTTAACAATTCTGTGCAAGAGGGAACCCAGTCTGGAAATTTTACTGAAATGAACAAATACAAGACCATGGAAGAATTAAACTGAGACTGGTGACATCTCTTTCAGAAAACCACACTGCGAATAGGAACTGGGAAGCAAAAAGAGCCCCAGTGAAGATATTTTCAGTTATAGAGTTCATCAGAGGATGATTATGCCAATTTCTATCAGATCCCTTAATCCAGACAATAGAATAAATCAGTGTGCCTCGGCGCTTCCGGTGGCCTAGGGGATAAAAGCCTTGTGACTTGAAGGTTGGGTTGCTGACCTGAAGACTGCCAGGTTCGCATCCCACTCAGGGAGAGCGCGGATGAGCTCCCTCTATCAACTCCAGCTCCATGCGGGGACATGAGAGAAGCCTCCCATAAGGATGGTAAAACATCAAAACATCTGGGCATCCCCTGGGCAATGTCCTTGCAGACGGCCAATTCTCTCACTCCAGAAGCAATTCAGGTTGCTCCTGACACGAAAAAAAAGTGTGCCTTGACTCCAAGACTGTAGAATTAATGCAGTTTGACGCCATTTTAATTGCCTTTATTCTACGCTATGGGATCCTGGAAGTTGTAGTTTGGTGAGGCAATGGCACTCTTTCGCAGGGAAGACTGAAGATCTTGTACAAATCCCACAAAGTCTGTAATTGGTAGTATTTAACAAGTCAAGAAAAATGAGGTTTCCCAATGCAGATTTATTCATTTACAGAACTTATATTCTTTACCTCCTAACATAAATGTCTAAGAGGTTTAGGCATTTCCACAATTAGTTGTTGTATTCTAAATCTCAGGCTTAACAAAATATATTTATCACGAAACAAGAACTCTTTCATTCTAATTGAAATTATACTGACAGATGCTTCTGATACTGAAATAACCACAGACAGAGCGATAGTTCCTAAATATTCTGTGTGTTTGTTTCTCATGTTTTCTGCTATTGTTTGGTCTTATAGATTCTGCTGACTTCACTAGAATGTGCAATGACAATTGAATCGGAATGTAAAGTCAAGAAATAAAGATGGCCCAAATCTCAGGTGGCCTGGATCTCAGTACTGAAATACTGCACTTAAAGTATATAAAGGAGAAAGAATAAGAGGACGGTAAGAATAAGGCAGAAGAAAAACATGTGAAATAAGAAAGCAATGATGCAAGGTACTATTCACAGCACTTTAATATAAATCGAGCAGGGAAAACTATGGTTCACTTTGAGGCTGGAGATCAAGGAGAGAAAAATGGAAATCAAATAAATATTAAGAAACACATCTTTACACCTCCCAGTACAAACAGGAACAGAAACTATACACATTCAGCTAGTAAATCTCTTTGGGGAATTTTAAAATGACAAAGGGTGCATACAGATGTAACATCAATACTGGAGGCATGGTGGAGTTTTCTCCAAATTCCTCCCACTTGGACTGTCCCAAGATCATTTGCTGCATGAGTGAAGGGGGACAATCTCACCCCAACTGGTCAAGATGCCCAGTGCACATGGCTGGTCAGGTTATTTTGACATGTGAAGCAGGAAAACACCTAAACTGCATCTCCTCCTCAACCACAACATGAATTAGAAATAACTGCTAATATACTAAATTTGCTGTTTTTTTGTGTCACCGCAATGAGCTACCTGAAGTGATTGCCTCAGTCTGTCCAGTTGTAGAGCCAGCCACTGGGATCAATAAACCAGTGAATCAAACACAGACTGTGTCTGCACTATACAGGTATAGCAGTGAGATCCCACTTTAACTGTCATGGTTCCATCCTATGGGATCCTGCAATTTGTACTTTGGTGAGGTACTTGGCATATCAATATGCCTGAGTAAATAAAGCCCTTGACAAAAAAGTTCTTTTTTACAAAGTCTTATTATATTTGCTCATCCCTTCCTTTTCCACCTCTTTTTCTAATCTACATGGTTCCTCCCACCAGCAACATCAGCACTAGGGAGGGACCGTGCAGGAGAAACACTGATGTTTTGTGTCAGGCTGAAGCAGTGTTTGCAGTGAAGAATGCAATGAAGCTTGAGTGGGAAACATGCAGAATTCTGCGCTCCATGATTCTCCTGTAGCTACGTAGCTGCCTACAAAAGTAAATACCACCTTCCTTCAGTATACCTACTGAGCATGCATGAGCAGCAAAAGAAAGCACAGGGGGCAGATGATAAGCCTGTCTCACCAGCTACTCCCAACACGTTAAAAAAGCATAATCTCGTTAGGAAAAAAAAGTCATTGGCCACTTTGAGTCCATAAGTCTTATTATTATTGTGGAAAGAAAAAGCGAGGTATAAAGAATAATAATAATAATAATAATAATGATGATGATGATGTTAAAAAACGAAGTATGGATCATCAGTATTGCAGTCCCAGGTGACAACAGAATCGACAAGAAGCAACTGGAAAAGCTGACATGATATGAAGATTTAAAGATCGAACTGCAAAGACTCTGGCACAACCCAGTAAAGGTGGTCCCAATAGTGATCAGCACACTGACTGCAGTGCCTAAAGACCTTGGGCCAGCACTTGAAAACAATTGGCACTGACAAAATTACCATCTGTCAGCTGCAAAAAGCCACCCTACTCGGATCTGCATGCATTATTTGCTGATACTCACATAGTCCTAGACACTTGGGAAGTGTCCGATGTGTGTTCCAATACAACAGCCAGCATAGTGGTTTTGTTTGCTGTGTACTAATCTTTTTGGTATCAAAGGAGGAGGAGGGGGGAAACCCTTGATACAGTTTGGAAATAATCTTCAGAAAGTTTTTGTTTGATAAGACAAGGTTTACCTTTGTGTGTGTGTGTGCCAGGAGCAACTGGAGTTGCTTCTGGAGGTTTACCTGACAAGATTATTTAATTTCAGGTTGTTTCATTCTCCTAGTTTTAAATTAAAAGTTTCCTTAAACATGTTAAACGGTCTTTCTTTCCATATTTTTTGTCTCTAGTATCACATTTTTCATCAGAGAGGTAATGCTAGGGAATACATTGGCATTTCAGTACTTTGCTAAAGAGGATTCTATAGGACGAAACCAAGACCACTGAAGTGGGATTGAAGTGTTTTAACGATGTAGTATAGAAATACTCACAGAGTTATCCACCTTGCACAGCCCACTCCATTCACCATTCTTCAGGCAGGAGAGAAATCTTTCTAAGAAAAATTAGGTTAGATCACTGTATACACATATATTATATTCTTTTAACTGTACAAGTTAGTAGTGTGGTGATTTTTGCTGCAAACTTGTTTCTATCTTCCTCCATGAAGTTCACTAGGAAATAAAAGTAAGTATACTTATAAAGAAGACTCGTGTTTGAAAATAATAGGTGCCAGGTGGCACACCACCAGCAATTATTTGCGAACCAAAGATGAAAGGGACATTGTGCTTTTCAATTATAGCATGGCTTTTAACGAAGTCATTAGGCTTTACAAATGCTTTACAGTATTAGGCCACTAAAGCTGCATCATAGGAGAAAGGAGAGTCTACAGTATTTAGGAAGAAAGGCAAATACAACAGCACCAAAGGAAGGCAAATACAATTAGCACCAATAGTTGGGCTGAGTCTTGTTTCCCTCACAGAAGCCAAAAGACTATGAAATATGAAGGCTCAAAAATGCATATCTCAGAAGAAAATGAGTGATTTCAGTAGAAGAGATGTTACTATCCACCCTAAAATATTTGCTTCCAGACAGTCACATAGGGCATTCTGTTGTACAATTTATGGCATTAACTCCCACCCCACCATATATTCTGTGAAAACAATAAGGCTTGTGCTAACAATCTACATAAATACAAGTTAATTTCCACTAGTGCGTTTATTTTGTTTTTGTAGTTCTCTCCACTGACACCCCCCTTCCCGGTTTCTGATTCATCTTGGCTTTGTGCCCACATATTAAACCAGATGCTAGATGGAGCATCTTTTAACAAATATATGTACATATATCAAATGTGTGGCAACCATGCAGGGAACACAAAGAATGTACAAGTAGTGGGATGGAATGGGGAGCCTAATGTGATTCATTCAGTCTCCCCATGTAAACATAGTTGATGCTCTTATGTCTATCACTACCTGTAATCACATTGGAAGGGCTGCTGGAGCAGACTAACCTGATAAGCACATTCCAGATTGTAGTTGTCAGTTCCTGATTTTCAGTCAGAAGAGTGCACCTGCAGATTTACAATGGAAGATCCATTTTGCAAAGCTGTTCGTTTTGCATTCCCTTCTCCCTACCAAGCAACTCCAATCAAACAGAACCTCTGTCACTCAACAATGTGCTTTAATAAACTCAAACTAATGTCACCAATCAGGTTAGAATCATTATGAGCGAGTCTGGCAGCACGGTTATGTTACAAGGTATGGGAGACTGGGCATGCAAAATTGTTCCTGGACTAAATCTTATCAGACTATAGGGTGAAAAGCAGGAGTTGAATTTTTGAATGTTCTTTAATTTTTTAAAGAAAAAAGACACCAAAAATAAAAATCTGCACACAGAAAACAGGTATGGCAAAAAAGGAAACTTCTGCCTACATTTTTGTGTGTTTATGTGTCTTCACCTGTAGATTTATGGTGACCACATGGATATCATTGGATTTTCTTAACAGAATATTCTGTTATTCATTGCTTATCTCACATCCAAGTACAGTAGAGTCACACTTATCCAAGCTAAACGGGCCGGCAGAACCTTGGATAAGCGAATATCTTGGATAATAAGGAGGGATTAAGGAAAAGCCTATTAAACATCAAATTAGGTTATGATTTTACAAATTAAGCACCAAAACATCATGTTATACAACAAATTTGACAGAAATAGTTCAATACGCAGTAATGTTATATTGTAATTACCATATTTACGAATTTAGCACCAAAATATCATGATATATTGAAAACAATGCCTTGGATAATCCAGAACCTTGGATAAGCAAGTCTTGGATAAGTGAGACTCTACTGTACTAACTAGGGCTTACCTGCTCAGCTTCCAAAATCAGACGGGATCTGATTACTTTGGGGCATTTAGACCTCTAGTCTTAGTTATAAGTATTTTTTATATATGTGGGAAGATATTTGGTTCCTGTAAACATACTCCCCTTCACCTGCCTCCTAAAATGACAGGAAGCCAAGCCTTGCACTTGTTCATGCTGAACACCAGCAAGTACTTGAAAATGCAATCAGCTAGAGCTCAACTTCTGGAAATGCTTGCTGTTATTGTTATGTGCCTTCAAGTAAACTGACTTATGTCAGCTCTATCATCAGTTTTTTTTTTCTTGGCAAGAATTATTTAGAAGTGATTACACTGCTTTCCTCTTAGGCCAAGAATACAACTATCCTAAGATCACTCAGTGGGTTCTGATCAACCACTAAACCACACTAGCTCTCCCTGGACACTCTAGCTTTCGTTAAAAAGGTCTTTTTTCACAATGGAAAGAGTGCAGGGTCCCCTCCGTATTTTGAAAATGGTCCCATCAAATTTTGTGGTCTTCCTGAACGTTCTAGCTGGCTTGGAGGATTTTATTACCCAAAACCAAACATCTGTATGCCCTTCCTCAAGTCCCTCCCCTTGTGAACATGAACAGTCCAGTGTCACTCAGACTGCTGAAATCTCTTCGCCCTGAGTGGAACCTTTAGCTGACATGGTACCAGAGACGTTGTCCGAATCCAGTAACTCCACAATGCTGTAGGGAGAACAATCCTCCAGGCCCATCTTGCTGCAGAGCCAGCCACAGAAGCCTTTCTCCATATCCCGGACCGCGTGCCACCATTCCCCAAAGGCCCAAGAGATCTGAGTCAGTGCTGTGTAGAGGCCCAAGGAGAAGGAAACCACCATGATGATGATTGGGTAGAAGATAATGAGAAAGGGACAGAAGGTTATCTTGTGCCAAAAGGTCCTCTCTTCATTGTACACCAGGAAGACATTGTACCAAGTGATGGTCCCATAGTAAAAGGAAACCACAAAGGACATGACAAAGATGACTGGGAGACAGGCAAAGCTCCAGAGGAGGACATGAGGGCCTTTATCCACGCCAACCTGACAAGCTTTTTTCCCTTCGGGTGCTTCTGGTTTTGGAGGCTCCTTTGACCTAGCCAGCTCCTGTAGCTCTTTGTCAGTAAGAGTAACATGGATGTCCACCATCTGGCCTTTCTTCTTCCCTCTTGTGATGGTCCCAGTTAAAGTGACATACCTGCTGTCTAGAGGCATAGCCCAGGAACCTAGGAATAAAAAAGATTGTGGTTGCTATGTGTTCATGTGCAATTTAAAAGCAGATGGACAGAACCTTTTGGTTAAATAACAGACAGCAGTGGATAGGAATGAACTGATATTACTCCTAATGGATCCAACCAAGATGCAGGATCTGCCATGGCACTGCACAAAATAAACCGATTTTCAAATGACACCAACTTTTTCAGGATGATGAAACTGAGAACAAATAGAGAAGAACTTTTGATGGATCCTCTGAAATGGGTCATATAAAATGATGACTGCTCTTTATTTAAGTTAAGAGAAAAGCAAAGTTACTGGGCAGGGTAAGTCAAATAGAATGTCTGAACTGGTTGTGTCTAGCAACAAAAAATAGATGGGGCTGTTGTGTACAGTTTTCTGAAAATCAATATGGCATTGGAAAAGAAAACAAAGTTACAAACTACTGGGAAAGGAACTGAAAATAAAAACTCAAGCACCACAAGGCATTTCTATTCCATCTGTGTAATTGCAACTACTAAAAGTTCCACTTGTCAGAAAACAAAGGCAGGAAAATATTCAGGCACATAGGACAGACGTTAAATAAAACAGAAACCTTAGAGAATGATGTTCCAGGATGAAATAAAGAAGGAACATAACCCTCCTTTTAGGAGGAAGTGAAGCAAATTATGAACAGCAAACAACTTTTATTGCAAGGTGGTTACCGTCTCCTGCGGCATGTCCCAGGAATTTGGAGCCTTCCTCAGAACTTCTCTCGCCCCCTTCGTCATCCGCCTGTTCTTCTTCCACCTTGTTCTCATTCCCCGACCGATAAACGATGATGGATTCGGGGCGGGACTCTTTCTTTCTCTTCTTCCGTCTCTCAGTGGTGACTTCTCCATCAAAGGTCACAGCAGTGGCCACGGCCCTGCGTAAGGAGTTGCAATTGGGGCTTTGGGCCCCGGACTTGCTTTCCCTGAATGCAGGCTCCTCTAACCCACTGTTGCTCTGGAGCCTCTCGCTAGGCATCTTGGTGCACTTTTGTTCTAGATTAGATTCATCCACATTTATGAGCCATTAATGTGCCAGTAGCTGCACTCCATTTAATAGGAGTGACCATTTCATAGTATTGTACGAAGACATTCTGCTTTTAACCCTGAAAGAGACAGGGAGGGAGAGAAAGACAAGTAAGAAAAACGTACTTGATTTCCATATTTCCTTCTAAAATGAGACTCAAGGTGATTTATAAGTTAAAACAAATAAATAACTAGGTAAGGAGGCAATGCTCTACCACATTTGACTTGAGTAGGATTTTGAAAGGTCTTCTTTAAGGGTGAAATTTACCAAGTTCAAAGTTAACTTTCTATTAGGGCAGTGGTTCTCAACCTGTGGGTCACCAGATGTTTTGGCCTTCAACTCCCAGAAATACTAACATCTAGTAAACTTGCTGGGATTTCTGGGAGTTGTGGGCCAGAACACCTAGGGACCCACAGGTTGAGAACCACTGTCTTAGGGCATTTCTGTCCACCAGATGTTTTCGATTGCAACTTGTGTTATCTTTCATAGTTGGGTATGCTGGCAAGAGCTGAATGAAGTTACACATCTAAAACATTTAGATAGGGGGCACAAATGGGGATCACTGGTGGTCCATAGACCACAGGTTGGGAACCACTGCTCTATATATAGCCTACAGCATTTGGTATTCCATGCTGGTTTCTCTTCCAGAAGCTGGCCCCTGATTTCATCCTTTCTTTCTCTTTCTCCTCATACTGTTTCCCCTTCCCTTTCCTTCTTATTTCTTTTTTCCTTCCTTCTCCTCATACACACATCACCTGTCTTTCCCAATGACATCACAGATGGCCACTTCACCTAGCAACAGCCAGTCCTTAATCTAGCAACCGACAATCCAGAGATATCACAGAGGACCACTTAACCTCACAACAGCCTTTGTGGTAGTATAAATAAACACACATACATTCTTTGACTTTTATGTATATAGATATACTGAGATCTTTCCGCCCCCTATATCATGCCTATATTGGAAGAAAAATAAAGTTAAAACATTATTTATTTACCATATTTATATCCTGCCTTTCTCTTATAACTACATACCTTTGTACTTCTGTCTTGACTGCCCCTCTCATTTTACCCATTAGTGATGGTTTTTGCCTTATATCTTTTTACCATTCTATTTTATTATTATTGTTTTATACTGTACTATTGTTTTTTAAAATCTGTTTTATTTTATCTGTTTGTTAATGTTGTTTATATATGATTTTAATTTTGTTCATGTTTTGTTCTTTGGGCTTGGCCCCATGTTAGCTGCCCTGAGTCCCTTCGGGGAGATGGAGGCGGGATAAAAAAAATAATTATTATTATTATTACTATTATTATTATTATCGTGAGGGGGACTCAAGGTGGCTTACAAACAGCACTTGTGCAGTGTCTTGGACATAAAGCACAGGCATAAAATGGAATTATTAAAATTAAAACCGACACAAAGACATAAGTAAAATAGGGTTATTGTATATATATCTGTGTGTAGTCCAAGGTGTGGCAAGAGTTCTTTGTCACTGGGAGCCAGCATTAATGTTTCAGTTAATCACCCTAATTGGCATTGGAAATGTTTTGTCCCTTGCCTGGGGGCATCCTTTGTTCAGTCAAGTCCTCATTGTGTTGGTTCCCATCTACTGTTTTGATTTTGGAGTTTTGTAATACTGGTAGCCAGATTTTGTTTATTTTCATGGTTTCTTCCTTTCTGTTGAAGTTGTCCACATGCTTACACAGATATATATTCTTTCCTTTCCTTACTTAGTTTATCCATACCTCACAACCTCTGAGGATGCCTGCCATAGATGTGGGCGAAACGTCAGGAGAGAATACTTCTGGAACATGGCCACACAGCCCGAAAGACATACAACAACCCTGTGATCCCGGCCATGAAAGCCTTCGACAACACATAAGTAAAATACATTCCAATATATAAACATAAAACAAAAAATATACATAAAACAAATAATTTCCATATGCGTGGATGGGAGGCATTATGGTGCATGCATCCCAGTTATTATCTGTTTAGGCGTCTTGACTGATATAAGAGTATGGGGAATGCTCATTCATATAACAGGCTTTCTGACTATTCTAGCAATAGGCATAACCTCACACAGCCACACCTACATTATTTTGCATCTATTCATGCAAGCATTTATCTGCCTTAGAAACTAAGGGGAATGAAACCATTATCAGCAATGCCTAGAAAGGAAAGGAAATCAGAATGCAGAAAATACCTTGAGAAGTCTGGAAACGGAGCAGGTGGCTAACAGTAGCCTGTCTGCAGCAAAAGGCCCAGGGAGCGGTTCAGGGGAATTTTTAGCACGAAGGAATTAACTGTTACTATGCAGAATGCTGCCGCTGTGTTTTCCAAAGATCTTTAGGGCTGCCTGCTGAAGTTGCAGAGTTTATTGAAGTCCTCACAATTTTTTTAAAAGGAATCCCTATTGAACAGAGAAAAAGGAAAATGTGGACTGTTTTATTCAACACTGGAGGCTCAATATGCAAGAGCAGCAGAACAGCCCCTAATTGGCATAGATTACAAACAAATATATTGACAAATCACAGTTATGAGAGAATAATAAATACAAGGGATATGCTGCCCTCCAAAATCTCGCAATTTATGCCCATTCAGATTTATGTGTGTTTTAAATTTTGTTTTGTTTTATTATTTACTGGAGGGAGTCATTTTGCCAACTGAGAAAAATCAGAAGTACATATCACATCTAATGCATTTTTTTGAAATCAGACCACCAATAGGTTAAATCAATCATCCAAAGAAAGGCTGTTAAATTACTACAAAGCAACCCCCCCCCCATATCTGCAAGCCCCTGATGGCACAGAGGGTTAAACTGCTGAGCCGCTGAACTTGTGGTGGTTTGAATCCGCAGAGCAGGGTGAGCTCCCAATATTAGCCCCAGCTTCTGCTGTTCGAAAACATGCAAATGTGAGTAGATCAATAAGTACCGCTCCAGCAGGAAGGTAATGGCGCACTATGCAGTCATGCCACCACATGACTTTGGAGGTCTATGGACAATGCCGGCTCTTCGGCTTAGGAAAGGAGATGAGCTCACACCCTTGAGTCAGACACAGCATAATGTCAAGAGGAAACCTTTACCGTACCATATCTGCAGGACTGGTATCTCTAGTTTCATTTATCCATAATCAACAAAATATGTTCTCTCCAAGCATTTTTTTACGTCTACCAGCACATCTTTATGGTATTTTTGGTCCAGACGGTCTTTGTTTCAATATAGTTTACTATTATTCATGGTTTTGTGTATCCAATTCATGCAAAGTCGGGGAGCATATTCCCTGTGGATATGGAGTGCACTAATATAGCCGTCATGATGCCTGGATATTTCTGGGAGAAATAGTCCAAAAATAACCCTTTCAAGCAGTGGTCTAAACTGAAAAATGAATTTTGTGATGGATTTCCCACAGTAATATTTGTTTATGAGCTTCACTGCTTAGAAGATTGAGGGGGCCGGGCTGTGGCGCAGCTGTTGAGCAGCTGCCTTAAATCACTCTGACCATGAGGTCATGAGTTCGAGGCCAGCCCGTGGCGGGGTGAGCACCCGTCAATTAAAAATAAAAAAAAATAGCCCCTGCTCGTTGCTGACCTAGCAACCCGAAAGATAGTTGCATCTATCAAGTAGGAGATAAGGTACCACTTATAAAGTGGGGAGGCAAGATTAACTAATTTACGACCTGGAATGAGGAAGTGCCGTCAGTGTGGATGATGAAGCAGCTGCTCCCCCCTGTGGCCAGAATCGAACATCCCCTCAGAAGAACTTTAACTTGCCTCTGCGTGTGTCTCTCAGTCTCTGTTTGATGTGTTTATGTGTGATGACTTATGGGCCATGTAGTCCCGTTCCTAGTACTGTTGTGTCAGATGAAGAGGAAAACTTGGGTTTCCCACCGTTCCTGCCAGAATTGGAGCCCTTGCAGCTGCAGGATGTTTGCCCACAAGAAGTCACACAAACAAGCCTTGAGGAGAAATCTCCCCCATTTTCTCGCCGCCTTTATTATAATCAAGATAGACACGCGCGGGAGGCGACTCGCCGAAGCGCCCGAATAGCTGCCAGACAATTAGATGATTAAGTCTGGTTCCCTTGGGAAAGTTTAAGGAGTCCTGCATCTGGACAGTTTAGGTTTCGGTTCTTGTTCCCCAGAGAAAGTCTGCTCTGGCGGGAAAACAAGATCCTATATAGATGCTTGGCCACAAGGATTCCTTGCGGAGTCAATTTGTCAGCTTCGGGAGTAAATTGTGTGTGGACTACGCTACTCCAGTTTCCAGGACCTTGCTCTCGTTTCCAGCCCTGCCTTGTTCCCCGGACCTCGCCACGGATTTCGCCACGGACCCTGTTCTTGCTCCTCGCCTCTTGTTGCCTTGAATCAAGCCTTGTTTACCAAGAATCTAGTTTGCTTCCTAGCATTGGATTAAGCTCCATGGACTAAAGGACCTTGTCATCTCCCCTCACTTTGCTTGGCAAAGTGAGTGTTTCGGTTATTGGATTACAACTTTGGACCTTAATATTTCATATTGGACATTGTTTCCTTGGACTAATTTTGACCTTTCCTGAAAGGTCTACTTTTGAACTATTTCCTACACTTGCTTTTATTAACTTTATATATTTCCTCAATAAAGATATTAGATAGATTCTGGCCTCTGTGTATGGTTATTGGTGCTCTGCAGCCTGGGTCCTGACATTATGGGCATTGAATGTTTGCCCTATGTGTGTTATAATGTGATCCGCCCTGAGTCCCCTTCGGGGTGAGAAGGGCGGAATATAAATACTGTAAATAAATAAAATAAATATATCTTCCTGAATAGCAGAGTCTTCATTGAACGTAATCTTCAGCAGGCCAGAAAACCTTTTAATCTATTAAGCAAAAATGCTAAAGAAACGTGGGATTCTGAAATATTCAAGGGAGGCAGGAGTTTGAATTATAGAATATAGATTGGTTTGGTGTTTCCAGATGGACAGTTCCTACCGGTAACACTAACCATCAAAGGATACATCTTTAACTACTGTATACAGTCAGCCTTCCACATTAGCTGGGTTTAGGGATGCACGACCACTACAAGAGTGGAAAAAACTTTAATAGAAAAATTTCACTGTTTACTGGAGATAACAGCTCTCTAGGATTGTCTAGATCTTCCAGCACAACTCCAATCAACATCCACCAGAAACTGATCACAGACAAGAGCACTACAGATTCCTAGAGAGGTGTTATTTCTAAGAATTTCTAGGTCCTCCAGCATGCTTCTATGGTCAACTTCTAATCAAATCCACAAATGTGGAGGACTGACTGTACTGTGTTCCTTAAGTGCTACGATCTTTTTGAAACTCAAAGCATTAAAAGAAGTATTGTTCAGAGACATATGACACTCTATGCCTGCTGGTAGACTCCAAAATCCAGACATGGAGGTGGCTGACCAGAATAGGTTGCTGATGTCTAAGAAAGAGTAGTAAACTTTTTTCCTGTCATGTTTTCTAAGTGAGGTCTTTGCTATTAAGGAAAAGCAAAACCTCTGCAGCTCCCTCGCCTATAATTGCTCAGTAAAATTGATTGCTTCCAAAAATAATTGCTTCCCTTTTATCATTTAGTTTCTAATCTAGAGCTATTTTTAGCTTGCCTGCATGCTTTCCATAGCGTACAGTGACATCACTTTGGGCTTTGGAGAAAGACCATCCACAACTCCCCTTTCCCAATGTGATGATTTCCCCCAACATCTCTTTAGAGGGTCCTTCCCAGCAAAATATATTAGTAAACATTTGTAAAACAGTAAGACTACCTGTAGCCCATTGGGCAATCATTCCTCTCACTCCTGGTTAAATGACATATGTATAAACAGAAACAGAAAGGACTACAAAGGCATAGTCTTGCAGCATGTCCTTTCCTCTGACCAGGAACAAGAAAACATTGAAATTTAGTTTCATTTTAGTAGATGCCTACTTTCCTACACTGGCTACAAAGGAATTACAATAATAACAAACAGTGCTATTTCTTATTTAAACCTTTGTACTAAGAGAAGGCCCTGGTGGCACAGCAAGTTTAACCACTGAGCTGCTGAACTTGCTGAACGAAAGGTGGATGGTTCGAATCCGGGGAGTAGGGTGAGCTCCTGCTGTTAGCCCCAGTTTTTGCCAACTAGCAGTTCGAAAACATGCAAATGTGAGTAAATCAATAGGTACCGCTCCGGCAGGATGGTAATGGCGCTTCATGCAGTCATGCCGGCCACATGACCTAGGAGGCGTCTAAGGACAATGCCAGCTCTTCGGCTTAGAAATGGAGATGAACACCAATCCCCAGAGTCGGACATGACTAAACTTACCTTTTTATTCTATTCTATTCTATTCTAAAACACATCTAAAGTGCACCACACAGCTAGTTTTCACACTCCGCACAGAGTCTACTATTGTTGAATAAATAAATTATGTACATATATGTGAAATGGCCTTCAAGGGGACCACAGCTAAAAAAGGATTTTGTCAAGCTTGAATTCACCCACAGAACGATGACCAAGATGGTAAAAAGTCTGGAAACCAAGCCCTACGAGGAACAGGTAAGGGAGTTGTGCATATTTAGTATGGAAAAGAGAAGACTGAGAAGTGGCATGATAACTATTTTGAAATATTTGAATGGAAGTAATATAGAAAAATGGAATGAGTCATTAAACCAACCACATCAGAGGGTGGCGAAGTCTCCTTCTACGGAGGTCTTTAAACAGAGACTATATAGTCATCTGTTAGGAGTGTTTGCATGGCAGAATGGGGATGGATTGGATGGCCCTTGAGGTCTCCTCCAACTCTATGACTGCATAAATGAAAATACAAAAAAGCGATTTGACATAATCATTAGGAACAACTTGTTTTTTGTGATAGTAAAGGTAAAAGTTTTCCCCTGACATTAAGTCTAGTCAACTCTGGGGGTTAGTGCTCATCTCCATTTCTAAGCTGAAGAGCCAGCGTTGTCTGTAGACAACTCCAAGGTCATGTGGCCAGCCTGATTGCATGAAGCACTGTTGCATTCCTACATAAGTGGTACCTACTGATCAGTGTTCCCTCACTTATCGCTGGAGTTAGGTTCCAGGACCACCCACAGTAAGTGAAAATCCGCGAAGTAGGGACACTATATTTATTTTAATATTTATACATTTCGGTCAGCAAGTTCAGAAGTTTAATCCTCTGCGCCACCGGGGCCTCGACTGTCTGTGATACCTGTTCAGTAATGGACAAGACTGCCCTGGAGTATGATGGACTCTACCCCTTTGGGGGCTTTAAAACGGGCTTGATGACATCTTTTTTATGGACACAAACCACAAAGAGAGGCGGGCAAGAAATAAAATTACTTTTATTGTTTAGTTCTGTACCACTGGATGGCATGGAATTGGACTAAATGGTCCTTTTGGCCCCTTTCAACACTGTGATTCTGTGAATAAACAGTGCCAAAGATGGATATGTTAATTTTAAAGCAGCCCTTCAATAGGATTATCGTGCAACAGTACAGTAACAGTAAACAGAGAACAGTAAACAATCATTTTTCAAAATAAATTAACCATTATTTTCCTAAAAGGAAGGCAATATCACAAATACTCTTGCCAGAATGCTTCAAACATAGAAAAGCATCTTTACAGAACTGGTTCACCCATAGAATTAGCACTCAGAATGATGAAGACCTAGTTTTCATAGCTCAGATTAGTGCTTTCCTTGGGATTAAAGAACTGAATTTATATAGTCCATTTCAGATATGTAGGGCATCCTAGGAAAACAAATGGTGCTTTATATGGCTGTGTCATAGCAACATGACAGGCGAGGAATCAACAAAGCCTAATGGAATATGGCGTTTAAAAAAGCAAGCAGAGGGGACAGAATGATGGTTGTTGAACACAAGAAATGTGAGAGCAATCAACCCAGGAAACAAACCTGGTGAATTAAACACCGTCTCTGCTCCTTCCTATGTATTTATTTGTGCAGCGACAGATCTAATATTCTTTGCCCCATACAGCACTAGTTTCTGCACAGGCATAAGCCACACCCAAAGCACAGCTAGCCTTTTAATCTGCTTCAGTTTAAATAAACTAAAGCTATTGTGGCCTTTCTCACTCAGTGAGTAACTGGAAGTTGTAAATTCCATCAATTGAAAACATCATTTTCTGTTCCAGAAGAAGAACGAACATAATCAACTTCGCCAATATTAATTCTGTCCCTCTTCTAGTTTCACGTTATTACAAACACAGCCAGATCAGAAAGGTCATAAAGAATGATAATCCGTACTGAAAGAGAGATTGAGTATTGCTTTTGAAGGCAAAGGCTGATACCATACAAAAAAAGGAAGCATAAACTAAACAAAAGCATTGTTTTCTGCTACAGTTCTTCAGCTGTCTTCCTTGGGAGTAAACACTACTGATTTTGAATAGACAAGTATAGAACTTTGCTGTCAGAAAGCATTTTATATTAGATGATTTGTGGACAATTCAGACTGGTTGTCAACTGAACTAGATTCCAGTAGGGTGATGCTTATGGGAATGAGACTGAAAGTAAGAGGCTACTAATCAGCTTGGATAGCAAACTATACAGTCATAGAATCATAGAGTTGGAAGAGACCTCAGGGGCCATCCAGTCCAACCCCCTGCCAAGAAGCAGGAAAATCACATTCAAAGCACCCCCAACAGATGGCCATCCAGCCTCTGCTTAAAAGCTCCAAAGGAGCTTCCACCACAATCCGGGGCAGAGAGTTCCACTGCTGAACAGCTCTCACAGTGAGGAGGTTTTTCCTAATGTTCAGGTGGAATCTCCTTTCCTGTAGTTTGAAGCTGTTGTTCTACATCCTAGTCTCCAGGGCAGCAGAAAACAAGCTTGCTCCTTCCTTCCTATGACTTCCCCTCACATATTTATACATGGCCCTCATCATGTCTCCTCTCAGCCTTCTCTTCTGAAGCAGTGGATCTCAACCAGTGGGCCATGAGAATGAAAATTGGGTTTGTGGATCTCCCTTCTCTTTATTTTTTTATTTTCTTTCCGCTCCTTTCCACAGAGCTGACCATTGCATTGGACAGACCACATCAGCTCTAGATGATTAAATATGGTTTTCTGTGGGTGAGCAGATGGCAACTACTGGATGGCATATGTTCTGTAAAAGAAAGTAGAGCTGATGTGGTCTATCTAGTGCAGTTTTCTGAATCAGCACCCCAAATAACTGAACCAAATCTAAAGTTGACCAAAAACGGATTCACAACCCTTTTGGTACTAATGTTGGAGAGTGGTCCCTGGTCAAAAAAAGGTTGTGAACCACTGTTCTGCAGGCTAAACATGCCCAGTTCTTTAAGCCGCTCCTCATAGGTCTTGTTCTCCAGACCCTTGATCATTTTAGTCACCGTCCTTGGGTTAAGTCCCTGTGTTACAGACATCTGACTTAGAAATGACTCTTAGTTCCCAATTTCTCCTGTGCTCTTTGACATAGGACCCACAGTAGCGATCTCCTAAGCTTCTGGGGGGAAAGCCGGGGACACATCTTTGTTTAAGACTGCCCAGATATGCTCCAGCCACCCATGTGCCTTTAATATCCCGTTTATCCGATCATATGTTCTTATTGTAGCTGGATGTTATTTGGGTATGTAATGAAGGGCTGAGTGCTGTGACAATCATTCCTCCATCTCCTACCACTCCAGTTTCCATTTCTGGGTGGCCTTTCCCACTTGTTCTGTAAAGAAGATGCTGGATGCTTGGGATGCTAAGGCCTGATTTCATTTTGTGAATGTTTTAGTTCAAGTAGTAAAACTTCACTGAGAGTATGCTATGAGGACCAGAATTTCCATCTCACCTCTGGATCCTGGAATGTTAGTTCTGTGCTGCCTCTTTGACCACTCTGTTTCAGGCATTTACACAATACACCATTATTTAAATCCCATGTGTGCCCTATGGCAGATTGTAGTTCTGCTAAATGTTCCTTTGCCGATATCATTGCCCCACTTGGTTTCTTCGCTGACCAGTTACGTATAATCACTTGCCCTCCAGCAGAGTCTCTTTCTATGTTGACTGTAGCTGGGGGGGGGGGGGGTTCCCCCCAGCCATTTGGGGAGCTTGTGATCTACTTCTCCACTACCCTCTGCCATTTGTCTGAGTCTCTTTTGGAGTGCCAACAGAGTAGGGCATTATTTTCGTGTGTCTAAAGCCTCTTTTACAGCAGGGCTACTGGAATTTTTAGATGCGGTATCAAGTGTAGTATTATTCTTGTTGTGTGTCCTTTAGTTGCACCGAGGAGGGGGGAGTGCCTGAATGGCACTCCAGGAGCTCATCTATTACCTGAAATTTTGGGTATGACGGAGTATGACTAAACACCGAGATTGATTTGGTACTGTTGGGGCATAGCTCGTTTCTTCCAACTAGGGGACATCTCCTGGAGTTCAGGCTCCAGTCCTCCATTATGTCATTTAATTTCTTGTCCATTTTTTTCTAACTTCAGTGGCGCAGCATGTTAAAGCGCAGAGCCGCTGAACTTGCAGACTAAAAGATCGCAGGTTCTAATCTGGAGAGCAGAGTGAGCGTCCGCTGTTAGCCCCAGCTTCTGCCAACCTAGCAGTTAAAAACATGCAAATGTGAGTAGATCAATAGGTACTGCTCCAGCGGGAAGGTAACAGTGCTCCATGCAGTCATGCCGGCCACATGACCGTGGAGGTGTCTACGGACCTAGAAATGGAGTTGAGTACCACCCCCCAGAGTTGGACACGACTGGACATTAAGTCAGGGGAAAACCTTTACTTACCTTACTTGTTAAGAACGGGCGTGAAACAACAGGAAGGGAGAGAAATCCACTCCTGAAAGAGTTATCATGGGGAAAGGTGTCTCAATTGAAGCTTTATCACCAATTGTTCTTCCCACAACAAGCCAAATTTTTCAAAATCCAATGATCACAGGGACAGAAAGTGAGGTGAAATCTTCTGAACAGGGGCACAGACAGCAAAACAAACAACACAAGGTGTTAACCCTTCCCTATGCTATCCAAAGCTAAATATATACACTTTAAAAGTGTACCTGTTCTGACTTATATACAAATTCACCTTAAGAACAAACCCACAGAAAATATCTTGCTTGTACTGTAACTTGTGGACTGCCAATCTAAGTTGCCTCAATTTCATTGATTCAAGTGAGACTAACAGCACTTTATGAAGCATTTTATTCAAAAGATACTTCCAAGACTTACAGTATTTCTATTCTAGTACAGTACACTTAAAACTGTACTAAGACTATGACTGTTGGAGAACAAGGCCTGAATTACCCACTTGGGCATGGAAATCCACTGGGTGACCCTGGGCAAGTAGCACTTTCTCATCCTAAGACTAAGGCAAAGGAAACCGCCTTTGAACAAATCTTGCCAATAAAACCCATGACAGAGTCATCATAACTTGGAAACAACTTTAATGTACTCATCAATAATGAGATGTTAAGGGCTAGTCATACTGCCCTTGGAACAGGGAGTGCTCTACTCTTATCTTTAAAACATTTGTGAGGACTTGTTAAAATCATGTGCAGTCTATAGAAGGAATATATAGTAAACACACAAATAGGAAATATATCAGTTTATTTTTCAAGTTGCTTTGTCTTCTAAAGACAAATTGTGGCTATACAAAGGAAACACTGCATAAAGAGCAAGAATATGACCACAAAGATTTGTCGCACTGCTCCAGAACTGCAGTTTGAGCTTGTAGATTGAGACTGGTTTGTATACACTATCAACCCAAAGAGGTGATGATGCTTATGATGAAATACATAATTTAAAAATCCATGTCTGTTAAAGCAGTAATGATTTGGGAACAGTGTGATATTATTTCTTT
This sequence comes from Anolis carolinensis, assembly GCF_035594765.1. Classification (NCBI taxonomy): domain Eukaryota; kingdom Metazoa; phylum Chordata; class Lepidosauria; order Squamata; family Anolidae; genus Anolis; species Anolis carolinensis. The sequence continues at coordinate 244,174,797 of NC_085841.1, forward strand.
CCGCATCACATAGGAAACAAATTTCCTTGAACAGCTACTAGTTTCTACTTTGGCAATATCCTTGAACCGGACCCAGAATTTTACACAGCATTGCAGCTGAAGTCTGACAAAGCAGAACAGAATAGCACCACTCTTTCTCTCGTTCCATTGATACAGGCTAGAATTGCACTGCCTTTTTTTGGCTGCTGCATCACACTTCTGACTCATGTTTCGCCTGCAGCCTACTGGGAGCATTTACTATTTCGAATTACTCATCCTATAATTGTACATTTCACCTTCCCTGCCTAAATGTAGCACCTTATGTTTATCCATTTCCAATCTGTTGTGTTGGAATCCTGATTCTGTCCTTTGGGATGTGAACAACCCTTGTTTTTTTTTTGCGCCATCTGCAAATTTATAATACATATTTGTTTAATCACCCGAGGGTGCAACTACAAGGGATAATTAATGCAGTTTGACATCATGGCTCAGTGTTATGGAATCCTGGGATTTATAGTTTGGCAAGGCCCCAGGATTTTTTGGCAGAGAAGGCTAAAGAGGTTGTAAAACTACAACTCCCATGATTCAATAGCACTGAGCCATGGCAGTTAAAGTGGTGTCAAACTACATTAATTCAATACTGAATATGCACTCCAAATCAGTTATAAGGATGCTGAACAACACTGGACAGGGCTTTGAAATACCCCGTTAGTTATGTTTCTTTTCAATTGAGAGGTCAGGCTAAAATAACTTACTCATGAACATATTGTGAGGCTCCATTACTAGCAGAGTTGGCATGGCACAGATCAGTGGGTCTGGGCCAGTGGACCATTGGGGTGTTAGGGGCTGACTCATGTTAGATGTATCCAAATTCAATGGCTGCATATCTTGGAGAACACACACACAACCAACTATTTTTCTACTACAGCTTACATTATTTCCTTTTTGATATTTTAATAGCATGCTCCTAAAATTATGCATTCCAGTTACATCCCATTTTCCATCAAGTTCAGAAGGCAACATAGCTTATAACATGATTTTACAAATTACAATAAAAAACACAAGAAATGCAATATAAATTAAGTTCATTGTGATGTTAAACCATTGATTAAAACATCAGCACAACACATAAAAAGTAAAATACTTAGAGAATTAAAATAATCTCCATCAATTCACAAATAGTCATATTATATTCAACAAAGCTTACTCCTAGATAGGTGGATAACAGTGCAGTGTCAGGAATTACTACTGAGATATGATATGAGTCCTGCAGAATTCAATGGAGGGATTTATCTTCAGCTAGACATGTATAAGACTATGACCTCCTAGGCTGGTCCTAAGATGAGGCAGGCATTTTAAGGAACACAGATTACTGTAAATCGAATAAATAGATCCTGGGATTCGGCGTTTGGTGAGGCAACAGCACTCTTTGGCAGAGAAGGCTAAAGGCCTTGTAAGGCTAAAACTCCCATGATCTTATAGCAGACATGGGCAACCTTCCTTCTGGCTGTTAGGAATTGTGAGAGTTGAAGTCCAAAACACTTGGAGGACTGAAGTTTGCCCATGCCTGCCCTATAGCATTGAGCCATGACAATTAAAAATGGTGTCAAACTGCATTAATTAGACAGTGTAGATTCACTCCTGGTCTGCTTTTGCACCTGATATGGTGTGGCAACACGCCTTGAGTCAGTTTTCACACCCCCCCCCCCCAAATAACATATTCTATATTCTTGATACTGACTTTCTAAAAAAAAAAAAAAAACAGGGTGCAACACACAGGGCGGTTCCAAGCCCAGAAGGGCATCTGTTGTCAGTTCCCTCTTACAAAATGATCCAACCTAATTTCAGTAAATTCAATTTACTTAATTGACGGCAATCGACTTTAGGAGGAGCTTCACAGCTCAGGCACAGGAGGGCATCCGTGACTCAAACTTCACCTGCAGCCACATCCAGCCCACCACACTCCTCATTACAACCCCACATCATGCAAGGGGGAAAAGGTGGGGCCATATGAACGGGCAAGGTACTCCCCAAAGGCAATTCATGGAAGCATATGGGTGGGAAGGGACCGCAAGGGCCATAGAGCCCAGCATCCTGTCACTTAGAAACATACAACTAAAGCACTCCTGAGAGATGCTCAGGGACATTCCACACAACTATATAACCAAGAATATCAAGGCAGATAAATCCACAGTATCTACTTTGAACTAGAATATCTGAGCCCACACAGCTATATAATTCAGTTCAATGTGGATTTTATACAGCTGTGTGGAAGGGGCTTCAGCCAACCTCCGTTTAAAGAACATGTTTACAAAGGGGGTGTGTGTGATAAGAATTAGTTCTTCTTTAAGATATTTAGAAAGGGGGTTAAAGAATTAATTCATTTGGCCAAAAGATTTGACCCTGAAGGAAGGAGATAGAGACCCCTCCAAGGAAGATCCTCTCTGCTCATCCACATAGGCAAATATACTGTAAATCCCACTTACAAAGGGTGTGTGTGTTGGAGAATTAATTCTTTAGGATGTTTAGAAAAGGAAGGTAAAGAATTAATTCTTCTTTAGGGTGTTTATAAAGGTAAGGTTCACAATCAAGTTTTCTTTAAGGTAATTAGTAAAGAGGAGGGGGGATTAATTCTTCTTTAGGATATTTAGAATGGGGGGGGTGTGAAGAGTTAATAGTGTAGAATGTTTAGAAGGAGGGAGTGAAGAATTAACCCATCCGAAGGAGATAAGAGACCCATGCAAGGGAGACTTCTTTTTATTCTGCATATCCACACAGGTTGTTAGGAATTGTGGCAGTTAAAGTCCAAAACACCTGGTGGACCGAAGTTTGCCCATGCCTGAGATAGACTATAAATCCCATTTTCAAAGGGGAGTGTTGAAACATTAATTCTTGAGGATGTTTAGTGAGGAGAGATTGAGAAGAATTAATGAATTTGCCCAAAGGATTTCAACTTGAAATGGGTATAGACCTAAGAGAACATCTATCTAGGAATTTCTAGGTCTTCCAGCATGCCTGAGCATAGAATCACATTGGAGGATCTAAAGACTGCTAGAGAGCTGTTATCTCTAGAAATCTCTAGGTCCGTGGACCACCACTGGTTCCCAAGAACTAAAATATGGTCCCTGGCCTCACCATTACTATACCATTGCAGTGAGAGCGACTGGTCTTGTGAAACCCTTTTATAGTGCTGAGGCAAAGGGATGTCAGGAGAGGAGAGGCTGACTATTCAGGAAAGGCGTAACAACAAGCCTCCTGACTGCTGCTTCTCCTCCTTCTCTCTCTCCCTGAGCGGAGCTGTTCCATGTGGCACCTGGAAGCAGGGGGCGCCTTGGTGTCTTTGTTTTTAGGCCTGTTTCTGGGGTTATTTGGGGTGCTGATTCAGAAAAATAAATTGGATAGACCACATCAGCCCTAGATGATTAAATATGGTTTTCCTTGGGCGAGCAGATGGCGACTACTGGATGGCATATGTTCTAGATCAGAAACTAGAGCGGATGTGGTCTATCCAATGCAATTTTCTGAATCAGCACCCCAAATAACCAAACCAAATCTAAAGTTGACCAAAAACTGATTCGTAACCTTTTTGATACTAATGTTGGAGAGCGGTCCCTGGTCAAAAAAAGGCTGGGAGCCACTGGTATAGAATCATAGAGTTGGAAGAGACCTCATGAGCCATCCAGTCCAACCCCCTGCCAAGAAGCAGGAAATCGCATTCAAAGCACCCCGGACAGATGGCCATCCAGCCTCTGCTTAAAAGCCTCCAAAGAAGGGAGTCTCCACCACACTCCGGGGCAGAGTGTTCCATAATATAATAATAATACGAGCCCTCTGTGGTGTAGTGGATTAAAGCCTTGTGACTTGAAGGTTGGGTTGCTGATCTGAAAGCTGCCAGGTTCAAATCCCACCCAGGGAGAGTGCGGATGAGCTCCCTCTATCAGCTCCAGCTCCATGCGGGGACATGAGAGAAGCCTCCCACAAGGATGATAAAAACATCAAAACATCCGGGCGTCCCCTGGGCAACGTCCTTGCAGACAGCCAATTTTCTCACACCAGAAGCAACTTGCAGTTTCTCAAGTCACTCCTGACACGAAAATAATAATAATAATGATGCCATCCCAGGTGACAGTCGCATTGACGAAAAACAACAGGAAAAACTTAGCCGCTATCAGGACCTCAAGATTGAACTTCAAAGACTCTGGCAGAAACCAGTGCAGGTGGTCCTGGTGGTGAGGGGTACACTGGGTGCTGTCCCAAAAGATCTCAGCCAGCATTTGGAAACAATAGACAATGACAAAATTACGATCTGCCAACTGCAAAAGGCCACCCTACTGGGATCTGCACGCATCATCCGAAAATACATAACACAGTCCTAGACACTTGGGAAGTGTTCGACTTGTGATTTTGAGAAACGAAATCCAGCATATCTATCTTGTTTGCTGTGTCATAATAAAATAATAATAACAACAACAACAATAATAAAAAATTACAACTTTATTTTTATATCCCGCCTTCATCTCCCCTAAGGGACTCGGGGCGGCTTACATGGGGACAAGCATGATCCATAGACCCCTCCGTGGGGGACCCCCTTCATTCTGCGCATCCATGTACTATAAATCCCATTTACAGTAGAGGGGTGGTGGTGTTTGAAGAATTAATTCATTTGCCAACAAATGTTCAACCTCAAGTTGGAAGACTCTCCAAGGGAGACCTTTTCTCCTCTGCACATGCAGTGCACATCCCATTTACAAAGGAAGAGAGAGACACATCTGGTGTGTGTGCCCCTTTCCCCCTCCCGCCTTGCTTTGCCATACAAAGAGAAAGGGCTAGAAGAGAGCGTGGAAATGGAAACTCCCGTGGAAGAGAACGGGGGCTTACCTGCTGAGGTGGGAAGTGGGGGTCCAGGTGGGATGGGGAGATGCTCCTTCCTCCTCTTCTTTGCAGGAACAATGCAGTCCGGGAAGGGGCTCCTTCTCTCTCTGTCTGCCTGAGAAAGAGCAGCCCCCCCCCCTTTCCTCCTCCTCCGCCCCTGACTGACTTGACTCCCATTGGGTACCAGCTGCAAGGCGACCCCCATTGTAAGGCATTGGGTGGGCGTGGCTTCCGTACGGCCACGCCCCCTTTGGGGGTGGCTGGAATCCCAAGGGGAGGGGGGAGAAAGAGGCGGGCGGGCCGTCACGTGACCCTGCTGCTTCAGGCGCCTTGGAGTTTTGTTTACTGCTGGATCCGGAATGGCTTGTGGTGGAGGCAGCGTCTTGACGGCCGGCTTATTCCGCAACCATGTGGCCATCGTGACCGGAGGAGGCACCGGCATCGGAAGGGCTATCACCGCCGGCCTCTTACAACTCGGTGGGGGACAAACAGCAGGCGGAGAGAAGGGAAAAAACCAAGTAGGGACTTCGGGTGCATCTACTCCAGGCCTGGCCTAACTTGGGCCCTCCTTCCAGGTGTTTCGGACTCCAACTCCCACCATTCCTCACAGCCTCAGGCCCTTTCCTTTTCCCCCTCAGCCGCTTAAGCGGCTGAGGGGGAAAAGGAAGGGGCCTGAGGCTGTGAGGAATGGTGGGAGTTGGAGTCCGAAACACCTGGGCCCAAGTTTACCCAAGCCTTATCTACATGGTGGAATGGATTCAGTTTGACACCACTTTAACTGCCATGGTTCAGTGCCATTGCTCTGCAACGGCTTTTTAGCCTTTTCTGTTGCCTCACCAAACTACAAACCCCATGATTTCATAGTATTGAGCCATGGCAGCTAAATTGGTGTCAAACTGCAGTAGATGCACCCAATCTGACAAAAATTTAACAGGTGCGGTTTCCCATTTTTTGTGGGGTCTGAATGTCTCCTTTGGGTTTGATTCAAGTGTGCAGGGTTCGAGTCCTGATCGACTCTGGGATGAGTCACACTGTCTCAGGGCCCTTCCACAAAATATCAAGGCAGAAAATCTCACAATATCTGCTTTGAACTAGGTTATCTGAGTCCACGCTCAGATAATGTGGAATTTTCTGCCTTGCTATCCTGGGATATAGGGCTGTGTGGAAGGGCCCTGAGCTGCAGAGCCCCGGTGGCACAATGGGTTAAACCTTTGTGTCTGCAGGACTGCTGACCAACAGGTGGGCAGTTCAAATCCAGGGAGCGGTGTGAGTTCCCATCTGTCAGCTTTAGCTCCCCATGCGGGGACATGAGAGAAGCCTCCCACAAGATGATAAAATATCAAATATCTGGGCGTTCCCTGGGCAACGTCCTTGCAGACGGCCAATTCTCTCACACCATAAGCTACTTGCAGTTTCTCAAGTTGATCCTGACACAAAGGGGGGGGCACAGAAAACCTTGTGGCAAGTTTGCCTTTGGGTCGCCCTGACTTAGGGCCCTTCCACACAGCCGTACAACCCACAATATCAAGGCAGAATAACCCACAATATTTGTTTTGAACTGGGTTTTCTGAGTCCACACTGCCATATCTCCCAGTTCAAAGCAGATATTAATTCAGATTTTATTCAGCTGTGTGTAAGGGGCTTTGGGTAATTCAGTTCAAAGCAGATATTGTGGATTGTCTGCCTTGATATTCTGGGGGTTCTTCCACACAGCCATATAAGACAGAATATAAAGGCAGTAAACCCCACAATATCTGCTTTGAACTAGGTTTGAGTCCACACTGCCATATATCCCAGTTCAAAGCAGATAATGTGGGATTTTATTCAGCTGTGTGGAAGGGACTTCAAAAACAACTTGAAGGCACAAAACGGGAGACCTGATTTGGGAAAGAAATCAGACAGGTGTCACTCCTACTGTATTTAATGACACGAGTCTTCCCATTTTATGGAGGATTTGCACATACTGAGATGGGGCATCAAAAGAAATCTATGGAGAAAACGTTCCTTATAGACTAAAGTTGTGGGATGATTTTAGTGAAGGAAAAATATGTTGTTTTGGCAATACTGTCATATGAGAGGCTGAAGGCATGTGGGTGCAAACCTGGGATTTCAGAGAAGACCAATTTGCATAAAAAGTGTGGGTATGTGTAATGATAGCCTTCAAAGTAACTAAGAGAAAAACGTTTTCTGCGTCCCCATCTACACTGCCACGTAATGCAGTTTTGTTCTGCAACTTGTCAGGGTCCTCATTCTCACTCTTCCCGATGTAAAATCTAGTGAACTTTCAACAGGGTTTGAATCTTGAACTTTGTCCATTAACATCTACCACACGTGTGTGTGTTTTCAGGTCACCTGTCAATTTATGTCAATCCCATGGATTTCATATTATTTTCTTAGATAAGGAAGACTCGGAAGTGGTTTTCCGGTTTCTTTCTGTGAAATATATTCTACAACACTGCTACACTGTGGGTCCTGGCCCCAAATGGGGTCCCATTAGCTCAATGTTGGGGTCATGAAAATTTTAGAAATAGTTTTAGGTTTCTGAACATCGCCTAGATATTTACACGAATCGTTAGCAACAACATGCAGTGTTTACAGCATAGAAACGTTTCAGCTGTTCAGGCAATCCCTGAGTTACAAACATCCTACTTACAAATGACTCATAGTTAAGAACAAGGGTGAGACAACAGATTCTACAGACTCTCAAAAACACCATGGGGATGGGGACAAGAAGTTGTGCATGAAAAAGTCTCCATTGCCATTGAATACAATGATTTGAATTTATGTCCTAAGAAAGGAAATTCACTCCAGAAAATATTTTCATGGGAAAAGGTGTCTCCACTGAAGCTTTGTCACCAATCCTTGTATCCACAACAAGCCATTTTTTTCAAAATCCAATTATCGCAGGAACAGAAACTGGTGAAATCTGAACAGGGGCACAAACAGCAAAACAAATATCACAAGTTTGTTAACCCTTCCCTTATCCAAAGCTAAACAATATACAGTAGAGTCTCACTTATCCAACATAAACGGGCCGGCAAAACGTTGGATAAGCGAATATGTTGGATAATAAGGAGGCATTAAGGAAACGCCTATTAAACATCAAATTAGGTTGTGATTTTACAAATTCAGCACCAAAACATCATGTTATACAACAAATTTGACAGAAAAAGTAGTTCAGTGCACGGTAATGCTATGTAGTAATTACTGTATTTACGAATTTAGCACCAAAACATCACAATGTATTGAAAACATTGACTAACAAAAACACTGACTACTAAAAGGCCAACTGTGTTGGATAATCCAGAACATTGGATAAGAGAATGTTGGATAAGTGAGACTCTACTGTAATATGAAATATTTACTGTGGTAAACCAACCAAGTACTAACTAGGACTAACCCTGCTTAGCTTCCAAAATCAGATGGATTTGGTGAACACCTTCCACGCTCCAGATGTATTGACACAAAATACTAGTATGGCATGGGGACGGGGAATGGAGAATATGGCAATTTCAAAAGATGAGCATTCTGGAAATGTTTGCATATCAAATGACAAATGGTGTCCTTATTTGAAAGCTGCATTTTAACCTTCCTTAACAAGTGTACAGGCCCTTTGTATCCATAGATTCAGTATCCATGGATTCAACCATCCAGAGCTTGAAAATATTAAGAAAAAATCCCAAAACCCAGCCTTGATTTTTGATGTTTTATATAAGGACACCATTTTATCCTTATGCATCTATAATGGGACCTGAGCATCCATGGATTTTCGTATATTTGTGTGGTGTCCTGGAACCAAATTCCAACAGATACCAATAACCTGGGGTATATGATAGATTATTTCCTACATAGTGGGATATTGAAATAACATTTGAATTCTATTGTGTTGGCTGGTTATTACTCATTTGCACAGTGACTCAGTTGAGATTTGCCTTTACAATGTGGGCCACCTATAACATTGCTGAATCTGTAGGCAGGTGCAACTTTTATGAGTGATGAGACAACTCAATTGCTCAAATTGCAAAATACGTGGATCTATCACATGTTTCTCTGAAGTATCTCATTAAGCTGGTTCTACAAATTGTTGCTGTAATGAACATGGAGAAACCTTAGATCTTCCTTGGATCTAAAGTGTGTGTGTGTGCTTGTTTTTGCTGTTTAATATGTGATACTGTTAGAACCAATAGATGGTTTTTGCAGTTGTTTGTAAAGGAGGCATGGGGGTTGAACTCAGTAAAGAGGAAAATTTAGAATGTTATGGCATCTCTGTTTTCAGAAGAAACAAAATGATTAAGTTATTTGTATGATTTCACTGTACTACTTTTATACAACAAAAGCTTTTTTTTATTTAAGAGGTAACAGTTGGCTATGATAGCTAGATCTAATAGGAATTGTGTTGTTGAAGGCTTTCATGGCTGGAATTACTGGGTTGTTATAAGTTTTCCGGGCTGTATGGCCATGTTCCAGAAGCATTCTTTCTTTTGGAGCATGACCATACAGCCCGGAAAACTCACAGCAACTCACTAATAGAAATTGTTATGCATAAAATGTCTAGAAAGCCATTGTTGCTCATGCTTTACTGTATTTTGATAGGCTGTTGTTCTGCCAATATCTTGTACAGGCAGCCCCCAAGTTACACACATCCAAAAAAGACGCATAATTAAGAACAAGGGTAAGACAACAGGAAGAGTTATAATGGGGAAAAGGTGCCTCAACTTTCTCACCAATTCTTGTTCCCATAACAAGCTAATTTTTTGAAATCCAATGATCACAGGGACAGAAAGTGAGGAAAAATCTTCTGAACAGGGGCACAAACAGCAAAACAAACACCACGGGGGTGTTAACCCTTCCCTATGCTATTCAAAGCTTATTTATGTATTTATTTAGGCTGGATTTACACTTTAAAAATATACCTGTTCCAACTTACATAAAATTCAACTTAAAAACAAACCTACAGAACCTATCTTGTTTGTAACTTGGGGACTGCCTGTAATTCATTTACAGAATTAATGTTTTGTATTAATCTCTGTTCTAATATTATACTTTAGTTGACAATGTTCAGGTGTCCCCAGCCATTACTTATTTAACAGAAACTTTGATACCAGAGTCAGAAACAGCATGAAAAGAATAGGGATTGAGTCCTAGACTGCAGAAGTGTGCAATTTGACTTATTTCGGTAACCTTTTTATTCAAAACTGAAAATGATACAAACACAAAATAAAAAATAACTGGAAGGGTAAATTTTGCACAAGTATCAAAAACATTTAGAACTTTTATAGTTTGCTGAAAAGCTTTTCCCAACATACACCAAGGAGTCTTTTGTCAGCCCACCTTGCCTTACGGTTTTTATTTCGTTTGCCAGATATATACTATTTTAAAAAAATGTTGGGAATAGCTAGTGAGGCAGGATTATCTGCTTGCTTCCCTTTCTTTTTATTTTGTTATCTGTTTATTCTCAGTAAGTGATTTGGAAGGCAGCTACTTTGCCTGTTGTAGGTGCATCTACACTGTTGAATGAATGCAGTTTTAACTTTAATTGCCATGGGATCCTGGGAGGTGTAGTATTATAGTCCTTAGCGTTCTCTCCCAATGAGTGCTGGTGCCTCATCAAACTGCAACTCCAAGAATTCCATAGCTTTGAACTATGGTAGTTAAAGTGCCTCAAACTACACTCATACTGCAGTGTAGATATACCCACTACTACATTGGAGTCATCTAGAATAGAATCCTAATATCCTACCAATATCAATGCTGTTAAAAGAAACTTCTAGCTAGTTCAAGAGTGGACATTTGCAGAAGGCTCAAAGGACTGTGTTAATCCCCCAGGAGATCTGGAAAGGCTACATCTGGTCATGCAAAAAAAGTTTTAAAAAAACTTGTTTTGTCCTCAAGTGCTTGCTAAGGGATATTCTTGCTGTATTTTGCTGCCTTACTGCCCATCTAGAGGCATTTTGAGGCCAAAAAAACCAGAAGAGCTGGAAAGGCATAACATGTTTTTTTAAAGAGGAGCTTCATTAAATTCCCTTATGCCTTTTGTTCTGACAAGACAGATTGTGAACTCTGTGTTTAAAGCTGAACTCAGGGCTGATGGATAACTGGCATTTTGGCAGCATGAACACACTTATGTTGTGTGTTTGAACAATATAATGATTCTCAAAGTCTACCAGCATGAATTGATCACATCAGGGAATGGGAGTCCATTTTGCTTTTGTGTTAATTTGGGCAGATGGTAAAAAATTAAAGACTTGATTTGTACTTTGCAGAATGAAAGCCATGTGAAATCCTTAACTAAAGATGAGAGCTTCTTTGCCACTGAATGCTATGTGGCACAAGATAAGCCCACTTTAACCTGTACACCAATTTAGGATGGCAAAGCACAACTGATGCAGTTTTTGGTGTATCAAAACATTTAAGCATTCCTTTGAAAGGGCTACTTTTGTGCAATTCCTTGAAAATAAGATGGTATGGGATCGATTTTTGTATTTCATCAAATGGGCTAGACCTCAGAGACAAAATGCCCTGCTCAGTCAATGTGGCAAAAGGATCCAATCACTTTCTTTGTTGGCACCTAAGCTAGTTTCATGCCCTATCAATCAAATTCTCCCATGGGCTCTGGAAATAGTTATCAGGTATTTTTTCAGTCAATGAGTTGAGCCCCCGGTGCCGTAGTGGATTAAAGCCTTGTAACTTGAAGGTTGGGTTGCTGACCTGAAGCTGCCAGGTTCAAATCCCACCCGGGGAGAGCGCAGATGAGCTCCCTCTATCAGCTCCAGCTCCATGCGTGGACATGAGAGAAGCCTCCCACAAGCATGGTAAAAAACATCAAAACATCTGGGCGTCCCCTGGGCAACGTCCTCGCAGACGGCCAATTCTCTCACACCAGAAGCGACTTGCAGTTTCTCAAGTCGCTCCTGACACGGAAAAAAAAGTCAATGAGTTGAGAACATGCAGTTTCCAAACAAAGTATCTGGTTTTGTTTTGTTTTGTTTTTTTTGGGGGGTGGGTTTCATGTCAGGAGCAACCGGCATTGCTTCTGGAGTGATAGAATTGGCCGTCTGCAAGGACGTTGCCCAGGGGACGCCCGGATGTTTTGATGTTTTTACCATCCTTGTGGGAGGCTTATGTCCTCGCATGGAGCTGGAGCTGATAGAGGGAGCTCATCCACACTCTCCCCGGGTGGGATTCGAACCTGGCAGCCTTCAGGTCAGCAACCCAACCTTCAAGTCACGAGGCTCTTATCCCCTAGGCCACTGGAGGCTCCTAGTATCTGGTTACAGAAGCCTTTTGATCTGATCCAGCCATGTGTTGTCGAAGGCTTTCATGGCCGGGATCACAGGGTTGTTGTATGTATTCCGGGCTGTATGGCCATGTTCTAGAAGTATTCTCTCCTGCCTGGAGGGCATCCTTTGTTCATTAGGGATGGCTAATGACTCTGAACAAAGGATGCCCTCCAGGCAAGAGACAAACCTTTCCAATGCTAATTAAGGTGATTAACTGCAACATTCACGCTGACTTCCAAATGACAAAGAACTCTTCTCTCACCCTGGACTCTCCACAGATATATATTAACCTTCCTTGCCTAGTTTCTCCATGCCTCACAACCTCTGAGGATGCCTGCCATAGATGTGGGAGAAACGTCAGGAGAGAATACTTCTAGAACATGGCCATATAGCCCGGAATACATACAGCAACCCTGTGATCCAGCCATGTTTGTGAATTTCCAAAGTTGCTGAGAGTGTTTGATGGTTTGGAAAACGATGATGAAGCTTATCTCAATCTATATGCAATCTGTAATCCTACCCTAAAGCATCACGCAACTGCTGTTTATGTCCAATATTCATCTGATTTTGTCTCGACAGGTTGTAATGTAGTCATAGCCTCTCGCAAACTTGACAGATTAAAAGCCGCAGCAAAAGAGCTGGCTGCCAAAATCCCATCCTCAAACCCTGCCCAGGTGACCCCTTTACAGTGCAACATTCGCAAAGAAGAGGAGGTAAATAACACATTTACTTTCGATACTCAAAGTGGCTTGCAGCAAAACCAGTAGAATATATTTTGAAACCTAAAAATGTACAAACTTTAAAATAGAATTAAATGTTAACTGTATTAAAAATAGTTACAACCAATTAAAAACCTGTTGTCTGGTGTATAATGGAAAAGTTACAGATTTGTTTCTATTAAATAACACATATCAGGGCATGTACTTCAGAGAAATGAACTTGCAAAACTACCTCTGAGTATTTCTTATCTAAGAAAAGACAATGAACGTCATGGTGTCACCATAAATCAACTTGAAGGCATACACACATACATGTATTAGCTGATACCTCTTTTCTTAAATTAAAAAGCCATTTAAAAGTGCAGCTGCAATAAGTGACTTTGACTTATGTTTGATTATGTTTCAAATATTGTGTGACAATAAGAAACTTTTACTGTTTTATGAAACTTGTTGGGGCTCACCAGTAAGATGCTGGGGATTCTGCCTCAGAGTATGAGGGGAGTGATGGATTTTTCACTGAGTCTGCATGTGATAAGGCAGAATTGCAGGGTCGACAGCTGCAGAAGAGGGAGAAGAGATAGAGGATGTTTGGGATTCAGTTTCTCTTGAGAATTGGCCTTCTCAGCTTTCTCGTCCTTCAGAGTTCATAGAGAGCAAAGGAAAGATTAATTAGAAAGTCAGAAAGACTTTGTGAGAAACTTCATTGAAACCCAGGTGCCGAAGGGATGACCTCATGGCTTCCTGGTCAGGTTTGAGCTTAAATTGAGTGGGGTTTTTTTTGGTCTCTTCAGAGCAGTCAATGTTGCATTAATATCAAGTTCATGTTTAGCTCTCAAGTTTGCCTTTGTTCCTGGAATTGTTTTGCCTTGGAAAAGTTCCTGTTTTATTTATTATTTATTTATTTACAGCATTTATATTCCGCCCTTCTCACCCCGAAGGGGACTCATGATGCTTATGGATGTTTGCCTATGCTCCTCATTTCATGTACCTTGCTATCTTGGACTATTGATCTTGTGTTTTTTATTTCATAGCACCTTTTCCACTGCTTTTTGAGAAATGCCAATTTTTCCTTTTGTATATGCTTTTTGTAAATAAATTGCTGTAATTAGCTCATACTGGACTCTGTGTGGTGCTGGGTGGAAAGACGGTCTTTCCTGGGCTAGAGTGCAACAAAACTGAAGTAAGATGTGTTTGTTCTTTATTAGATGAATACAGTGGACTGACTTGCATAATGTTCAGCCACAATTCAGTGCTATATGGCTGAGTGAAGCACCAGACTTTTCACCTCCACTGGCATATGGTCAGAGGCTTCGGTTTGGCCATAATAAACCAAGTTCCTGTTACTGTATGAGGAATGTCAGACTGATATACAATGATCCCTCACTTATCGCGGGGGTTACGTTCCAGGACCACCTGCGAAAAGTAGGGACGCTATATTTGTGGTGTTTGCAAGTAGCATCTATGTCCCCTCTTCACCTCTCAAGCAGGCGCATGTGCACTCCTGCTGCCGCCGCTGCCGCTGCTGCCTTGTGAGGCAAAAACAAAGTTGCTTCAGCCTCCTTTTCTCTCCCTTCCTTAGGCTTCTCCTTAGGAAGGAAGTAGAAGGAAGGATTTATAAGGGATTTATATTATTTTATGATTTATACTATTATTTTAGTGTTTATTAAAAACCCGCAAAACACTGAGGGCGCAAAAAGTGAACTGTGAAGTAGCAAGAGAACACTGTATTCGTTTTGGTTTTAAATCATGATATTTGATTCATAGAAAAGTAAGCTGTGCAATAAGAAAGAGAACTATACAGACTTCTTGTGTTGTTTGTTTTGTTTTTCCAGGCATGTCTATATAGCATTAAATTATGCTTTAACTTTAGGTGGGAACTGACCTGCTGTAAGATAGCTATGCTTGTTCATGGAATACATACTGGTTTCTTCTGTTATTCTGTTAACTTATGATCAAGCAGGTTTTGCTAGTTGCAGACAATTCCCAATTGTGCATAGGATCCCCATTTCAATCTCTGTCATTTCCTGATGAATATTTTTTACTGAAAGAGAGAACAACCAATAGTCAGGTGCCTTGTATGCTGCCAGAATGAACCAGTGTGGTCTGATTTGGGATAAGGCAGTAATATTCCACATTTAATCAGGGACAGAGTTGTCATACCACTTTTTAACCTGTCTTCATTAAGGTAGGTCTCGAAATAGTCTCCTTCTATAAAGATAAATAATGCTCCTTCTTTTAATCAATTCCAGTAAAAAGTTACTTCTTTGAAAATTCGCTTCAGCAACTCCCACACAGCATGGTCAGTAACTTTTCATGCTCTGCTATAATGTTATGTTCTTCAAATGCACATTTGTTTTATATGTGTGTATATGCACACAATGAATGGATTTCTAGAGTTCTTCAGTTTCCTCAAGTGATATGCCAAAGGAGACTCGCATAATGCATCTAGAGAATCACTTATTGAATGCAAGTTGCAGAGTGTTCATCTGTATACCCAAGGGCCTCCTTGCCTGCTAACAAAGTGTTCTTTTCCACTATTGTGCCATAAATAATTCTACTTGTTTGGCACAGGGCTTCTAGACTATGCATAGCCTGCCGGTTTCCTCTGTTTAAAAGACACTGATGCTGCATTATAGTATCTACTGCTCTCTGTAGCATGCGCATTTAGCCAGCCAGTTCCCCATCTTTCCCAAGAAAGGAAAACATGGGGCTATTGGAGGCTGTCATGCATGAAGATGACCTCAATTTTATTTCATCCTTCCCCCACCCCATAGGTTTTATCTGATGTATGCAACTGTAGTAAGAGGATGAGCACCCCATGCTTATTGAATACTGGTGAGCCTTCCCTACCACACTTTCTGGTTTTAAAGGAGTGATAGGAATTATAGGCCAGATCAACAAAATGTGTACCATGTTAGCAAATACTAATGAATAAACAGCGGTTTTTAGAAAGCAGTCATCTCTAACCTGATGATTTTCTGGGTGTAAAAAAAGCATGAAAATGAGAACTTGTTAACTCCTTAGCTTATGTGAAAATTGGCAGGTAGGAAGAAGAGAGAGCCCCATAAATACTGACTCCAAAGAAAGTGACTGAATAAAGCATTGACATTTGGATTATAACTTCCAAGGAGGAAAGGGAGGCACTGGAAGGCCACTTCCAAATGCTATCCATTTGAATTATCCAGGAATTTACAAGATGATCTACCATCAGGTGGCTCTGTGATGGTTCCTAAAACCAAGGCAGAAGCAGACACATAGATTCTGCTTCCAGTTCTGTGTAGCTCCACCATCCAAAGGGTCTGCTGTTCTCATCTGTCCTGTAATGATTCTGACCTCCTTTAAAGGCCATGTATTCATACACACATATCCTGAAGGCAACTTTATACCATAGGTAATAATTTTATGCAGGAAACAATGTGTACATTGAACCATCAGAAAGCGAAGGTGTCACTATGTCAGCCACCCATGTGGACAATTCTGAATGTTGTAGTATTTTGGATTTCAGAACTTTAGATAAGGGATTCTCAATCTGTACTGTTGA
This sequence comes from Anolis carolinensis, assembly GCF_035594765.1. Taxonomy (NCBI): domain Eukaryota; kingdom Metazoa; phylum Chordata; class Lepidosauria; order Squamata; family Anolidae; genus Anolis; species Anolis carolinensis. The sequence continues at coordinate 244,191,188 of NC_085841.1, forward strand.
TGATACTAATGGTGGTTACTAAAACCTGAAATGATGGGATATAAAGAATTTTTATTATTAATGGAAGGCATTTCTGAAAAGCTTGAAAGGAAGCTATGAATGTAATTCCAACTGTCTAAAATATCTGGTGTTCAGTGGTACCTTGCCTCTGCCTTTACTCTTAGTGTATCCACTCATTTATTGTATAGATTAGGGCATGGGACAGAGTGTGGCCCTTAGAGTTGTGTTTGTAGCCCTTTGCCTGTCTAGACTCCCTGGACCACAATTTTTCTGACGACAGAAAGAGAATTGCCTTTCTTGGGATGCTTTAGGAGCAGAGCTACACTGTTTAAATGGGCTGCAGAGCTTTCATACACAGCTTAAAGATGTCTCCTTGCAAATAGTTTTGAATAACTATTTTATAAACTTGTTGAACTTCTCTTGTTTTTTGTGGTATAGAAATCTATCCCTGTTGTTTCCATGTGTCTTCCTCTGGTACCACATTTTCTGTTAAAAAAATAATGCCCAGAAATACATCCATTGCATTAAAAATACCTGTATACTCCACCTTATATCCAAGGACCTGAGGGCAGCTGTACAAAAAAAATCAATTAAAAAAGGTTTAAACAACAATAATATTGAAAGACTTAAAGCATATGGAAGCAGTTATCAGTGAGTCCCCAAAGGTGTTAATGAAAAGCCTTGTTTTGATTTGGTACTGGAATGACATTAATACAAATTGTGTTTCTGGGTATGTCATAGCAGAGAAAGGCTTCTTCCATATCTTCTCACAGTGCATTGTTCTGACGGATGGGGCACAGAGGAGGGCCTCTCCAACAAACTACAGTTCTCAGGCAGCTATATTTATACAAATATTGTATTTGCATTGTGCTTTCTCTTTCTCGAGGAGACTCAAAATGGCTAACAAATTAAAATTGTATGAATTAAAATCTAAAGTATATAAACATTAAAATAAAATAAAATATGGGAGTTATTAAAATACAAGGACAGCCTCAAATGCATTGCAGCAAACTAATTGGAAATTTACCATTGCCTGGGTGATGGTGCTTATCTTATCCCTGCCCAGGAAAGTCTGTGGCTGCTTGCAGCACCCAGAGAACTCCACAAGTTCCATCTATGTTTTATAGTGTGGGATCTAAGTTGTGATTTATCAAGTTTGCAGATGACACTAAACTGGGAGGGATAGCTAACACTCCAGAAGACAGGAGCAGAATTCAAAACGATCTTGATAGACTAGAGAGATGGGCCGAAACTAACAAAATGAAGTTCAACAGGGACAAGTGCAAGATACTTCACTTCGGCAGAAAAAATGGAATGCAAAGATACAGAATGGGGGACTCCTGGCTCGACAGCAGTACATGTGAAAAAGATCTTGGAGTCCTCATGGACAACAAGTTAAATATGAGACTACAATGTGATGCGGCTGCTAAAAAAGCCAACGGGATTCTGGCCTGCATAAATAGGGGTATAGCATCTAGATCCAGGGAAGTCATGCTACCCCTCTATTCTGTCTTGGTCAGACCACACCTGGAATACTGTGACCAGTTCTGGGCACCGCAATTGAAGGGAGATGTTGACAAGCTGGAAAGCGTCCAGAGGAAGGCAACTAAAATGATCAAGTGTCTGGAGAACAAGCCCTATGAGGAGCAGCTTAAAGAACTAGGCATGTTTAGCCTGCAGAAGAGAAGGCTGAGAGGAGACATGATAGCCATGTACAAATACGTGAAGGGAAGTCATAGGGAGGAGGGAGCAAGCTTGTTTTCTGCTGCCCTGGAGACTAGGATGCGGAACAATGGCTTCAAACTACAGGAAAGGAGATTCCACCTGAACATCAGGAAGAATTTCCTCACTGTGAGAGCTGTTTGGCAGTGGAACTTTCTCCCCCGGACTGTGGTGGAGGCTCCCATCTTTGGAGGCTTTTAAGCAGAGGCTGGATGGCCATCTGTCGGGGGTGCTTTGAATGCGATTTCCTGCTTCTTGGCAGGGGGTTGAACTGGATGGCTCATGAGGTCTCTTCCAACTCTACTATTCTATGATTCTATGATTCTAAGGTCCATAGTCCTTATAGCAGGGTTGAAACATAGGGTGACATGCAATGTCTGATAAAAAGGAAACTGGTATGGACTTTGTATATTTGAATAGCTAGGCCTTTCCCACTTCTATACACCCTTGATCTACAGTAGTCCCTGCTGAGAAAATCCTTTCTATTACTGTACTTGCAGCAGGTTTGCTATTAAACCCAGGAACAAAAACAGAAGCTGCAGTCCTGTTGACAGTGAATTATTTAGGGGGAAAACATGGAAAACAGGCTCATGGGACTGCAAGTTCATTCTTGTTTGACAAATGGATTCCCCCCCCCCCCTTCTTTTTTGCTTACCGTGAGGTAATCATGCACAGGATTTCTTTTTAAAAGGCCAAGGGAATAGGGTGTTAAATTGCATGGCTTAATGCGTGAAATGCTAATGGTTTTTAAATAAACTAATAGTTTAAAAGTTGTTAAAATAAATGGCTTGGTTGGCAATTCATTATCTACATCTCTTTCCTTTCAAATATTAACCCTTGGGGATTTAGATACAGCTTTGTACTGTTTCTGCCTTGATCAAAGTGAATTATTCAGTACTCTATCAGCTCTCTGCAGACCCTTTCTGCCCTGCATTACAAAGCTTTATTTTGGGTAAATAACATTTGAGAGCAAACTTACAATCATCTGGTACAAATCCCTCTGCAAATACACTGAATTCTGAGACAGAGATCCAGAACAGTGACTGTGCTCATATACGGTCCCAGAACAACAAAGGCTCTTGTGTTAAACACTGTCTGATGTGCTGTATATATCAATACTTCTTAAAGTGATGGTCTAGGGACCAGTGCCAGTCTGGGAGCTATTGGCTGCCCATCTGTGGCAAGTTTCCAGGAAAGAAAGAAATAGTTGTCAGAAATATGGTGTCAGTCCCCAGAACAATAGGATAAACTGCTGCAAGTCCCATATTCTCCAATATGAGGTGAAACACACAAGGTCATGATGGCAAAAGCTGTTAATAAGAAAGAACACACAAGCTAAGAAAGGCTGCAGTCTTCCCTGTGTCTATTGGGAAGGTTAAATTCTGCCCCTTTTCTCCTCTCCAACCCCAATTGATTGTGTGCAAACTGTGTACTCGTTTTGCAGCAACTGAAGCATGCTGAGAACAAAGAGAAAGTGGGAGGAAGAGAGAGAAACTGGAACTTTAAAAGCAACTGAAAAAGTGAAATGATTGATCAGGACTGTCCCATACAAATTCGGACAGTTAGAGGCTTTGCCATCAAATAGTTTAAGGAGCATTGTTGTACTGAGAATTTACTGTAAATACTTTGATGCTGGAAAAATGTAAGAATAGCTGATACTAAAGGTTACTACATGCAGTCTTGTCAACCCAACTTCATTCTTGTAGGTAGAAGCACTGGTGAAATCAACGTTGGATCTTCACGGCAGGATAGATTTCTTGGTCAATAATGGGGGAGGCCAATTTCCTAGTCCAGCAGAAGCAATCAGTTCAAAAGGCTGGCATGCTGTGATTGACACCAACTTGACTGGGACCTTCTACTGCTGTAAAGCAGGTAATCAGTAATGTAAATGTCCAGATTTATTAGACTTATTTTATTTCCATGGCCTTCACAATTGATTTTGTCTAATTTCTTAAAGCCACTAATACACCAAGATTTCAATCAGTGCACCTGATTGTTCTGTCTACTGAAAAATATCTATTTCTGAATGTAAAAATATTCATGACTACTTATTTTTCTTTTCTGTTTCTATACAGTGTACAATGCTTGGATGCAAGACCATGGAGGTGCAATTGTTAACATTGTGGCCGATATGTGGAAAGGGTTTCCTGGCATGTCGTAAGGCTGTTGTTGGTGATACCTAAATTTCTTTTCCTCTTTTCCTATTTTTTCTTTTATTTTAGTTGCTGTCTTTACAAATAGTTGTGTATATATTAAGGGCACTGAAATGAACTGGAGCTCTGAATAAGTGCGTTTGCAGATGATCCGCTGGGATAAAAAGTATTCCTTTTGGGATAGTAAATACCCAAAACTTGACTGCCTTGATCTGATACTTAGCCATAGAAATATGGTATTCAAAAAGGCACTGTGTTAGAGAAAGTAGAGGGAGTCAGTGCATCTTTTAGGTTCTTCTAGGATGGATGAAACTCTTGCACTTTGTTACTCTATTCAGAGATAGTGTCTTTTTTGGTAAGAGTTAAGGTATGGTCCTTACATTGACCTCTGGATATGTTGACCCAGGGTTTTGGGATAATTCTTTTGACTGGCATTGCATTTTGACTGGATGTAGATACAACATCCAGTCTTTATGAATCTACCATAGTTCCCATTGTAATCCAAGGCTACTCTGCTGACAGAAGCTGATACCATCTTTTTATTTCCTTTTTTTACAGGCATACTGGTGCAGCAAGAGCTGCAGTTGATAACCTGACTAAAAGTTTAGCCATTGAATGGGCCCATGCTGGAGTGAGAATTAATGCAGTTTCTCCGGTAGGTGATGGAAATATATGATAAACTTTGGTGCCTAAGAGAGTAGGGCCAAATACACAGGGTAACTGTCAAACTTTTATGTGACAATACAGGCAAATGTCTGACTTACAAACAACTCATAATTAAGAACGGAAGTGAGACAACAGGAAATGAGAGAAAACTACCCCTCAGATGGGAAATTCACTCCAGAAATAGCTATCAGGAGGAAAAGATGTCTCAACTGAAGCTTTTTCTCCCATCATTGTTTCCACAACAAGCCACATTTTCGAAATCCAAATATCACAGGAACAGAAAGTGAGGTGAAATCTTCTGAACGGGCACAGACAACAAAACAAACACCACAGGGGTGTTAAATCTTCCCTATGCTATCCAAATCACTCTGGAAGTACAGTGTAACTGGAGCTTGTGAAGCATTTTGGAGATAACACTCAGAAGTATCATTAAATTAAAAACAAGTAACCTAAACTATGAACACATATTTATTTCTAAATATAAAAGTATGTGTTCCTACACAGCTTGATAGATCTGGACCAAACCTGGCACATATACCCTTCATTACCCAACTTAAAGTAATTGTGGAGTTTCAACCACAAAATCCAACCTATTTTGAGGTGAGGGTCCTCAAAAGTAAAACAATGGCAGTATATAGATAAAAAAGAGTAGCTACTGGTCCCTAGATATTGATGTATCCGGTGCTCAGATGCAACAACAGGAGGCTAGTATATCAATAGAATGAATGAGCTACTGGAAGACAAAAAGACTGCACCACGAGGTCTACAACACAGCCCCGAAGACCACAGTTGGGACATCCACCCCATAAGCAAATAAGCAGTTTGGCGAAGATGTATATTATGAAAGGTGTGTGGGTGTGCATATGTGCCTGTGCCTTGCTCTGAGGCAGAGAGACTGTGACTTTGAAGAAAACACTAGACGACAGAAGAAAAGTGAAAGGGAAGGGAAGAAAGAGAAAAAACGGAAGATAAAGGAATGGGACAAAAAGGGAAGGGAAAAAACGGAAGAGAAGGGAAAGGAAACAAATGAAGAAAGGTATATGAGGAAAAGCAAGGGGAGAAGGAATGAAAGGAAGATAAGAGAGAGGAAGAAGATATATGAGGAAAAGGAAAGAAAAAAGAAAAGAAAGAGACACAAAATAAACCTGACAACACCAGGTATATATGCTAGTTTGACAATAAATCACACTGAATCCTTCTCTTGATGTCTTAAAAAAAGGCTCAACAGCTATTTGCTGGGATTAATTTAGCTGTTGATCCTGCACTCAGCAGGAGGTTGGCTATGATGGCTCACAAGGCCCCTACAGCTCTGTAATTTTTATGATTCTATGAATTGGTCGTGCAGTTGGTTAAACTGCTGAGCTGCTGATCTTGCTGATCGAAAAGTCAGCAGTTTGAATCCAGGGAGCGGGGTAAGCTCCTGCTGTCAACCCAGTTTCTGCCAACCTAGAAGTTCGAAAACATGCAAATGTGAGTAGACCAATAGGTACTGCTCTGGCGGGAAGGTAACGGCTCTCCATGCAGTCATGCCGGCCACATGACCTTGGAGGCATCTACGGACAACGGCGGCTCTTCGGCTTAGAAATGGAGATGAGCACCAACTCTCAGTCGGACATGACTAGACTTAATGTTGGGGAAAACCTTTACCTTACCTATGAATTCACATCACTAAATTGCCAACAATATTCCAGTTCCCTAAAAGCACCAAAACACATTCATGAAAAAAAATGAATGTTACTCCGCATGCAAAAATTCTGGTGCAGTGGCTTGACATTGAACTACAGTTCTGGTGACTAGTGTTTGAATCTTTGCCCAGCCATGGAGACCCATGGGGGGTGGCCTTGGGCAAGCTACGCTTTCTCAGCCTCAGAGGAAGGCAAAGGCAACCCTGCTCCAAACAAATCATTCCATGAAAACCCCATGATTGGTTAGCCTTAGGGTTGGAAATGATTTGGAAGCATACAACAATAAACATTTTACAAATTACTCTTAATAAGTTTTTGGCTCCTGTCACATTCAAGGCAGCTTTCAATTTTTGGCAAACAACTAGTGCTTTCAAAAGTGGTATTAAATATTAATTGCATTCAAATAAATGAAAGAGCAGTTTAAAGTCTAAATATGATGACTATTTTGTAATGAATAAGTGCTAAAACTGTCATCTTGTCATGGGAAACTGGAAGAAATGACGTAGGATACCAAACTTTGCCCTGTGATCAGTGTGTTCCTCTTTTGCCTACTCTTAGAAGGTTTTTCACAAAAATACACCTGATATTCATAGCTAACAGATTAGATCCATAATTTACATTGTGGATTGTTCGTTCTTATTTTTCTTTAAACGGTCTTCTGTTGAATCCTGTACCACACGAATACGTATTGGTATTGGGAGCTGTGGCACAGTGAAACTCTGTTTACTGGTAAATTAATGCAAGTCAATTCAGGTAAGTACAAATGTTTGTGGATAATAGCAGAGATTCCTACCAACATTCAGCAGTGGAGAGTTAGCTTTGATTGTGTAAACTCTTAGATAAACCCATGTTCAGTTTTTAGAGTAGTCAATATGTGCATAATATTGTTCTGATATATGAATAAATAGTTGTAGTTTATATTATTGTAAAATACAATGATGGAATCTTACTATGAACCTTTCATTTCAGGGAGTGATATTTTCAGAGACTGCTGTTGCAAATTACAAAGATGGTGAAGAAATGTTCAAACGATATGCTGAAAAGATCCCTGCAAAGAGATTAGGACTTCCTGAAGAGGTATAGTGCCATTAATGGAAATGTGGTCTTTTGGCACTGAGGGACATTCTGGGCCATTTTCCAAATCTTCACAAGACTTGATTAGTCCCCAGTTGAGTCCAGACTTATAGTGGAAGATACTTATTGATGCAAGAGGTTGGCCAAGTGCATTTAAGACTCTCTCCGTTTGGAATTCTTGATCTGTGATAAAGACGGTTGTTGGCGTGATATTTCACATAGGAAAAGTAATCACAAATAATGTTGACTGAAATTTATTATATTTAAGATGATATGCAACTCTGTCATGACAATTTTGTAAAATGAAATAACAGTATGGCCCAATAACGCTGTTACTTTTGAATGCATTACTTCCAAATGCTGCTAAGTGTATATATGTGGAAATATATATATTACTGTGGGGAACTTGTGCCATAGCACTGGAAAGAGGAAACTACAACATTGTGAAACAAAATAAAATATACATCTATTTCGTTAGCAGAGAGAAGAGCATATCAGGAGGAGCAAAACTAAAATTACAAAAAGCTTTATTTAAGAGAACTATATGGCTGATAGAAAAAGAGACTCATATCCTACCTCTAGTTAGGCTAAGCTCATTCTGTGAGATCAAAGGAAATGGGAAATTCCAGGATGGGGGCTGAAAAGTTGAAAAGGGGGTATAACAGTCTAAACATCAAAGATGACGGCAGGACAGATGGAAAGGGTGAGCCAAGGGATGGGCTTCCCTACAAACTTTCTAAGCCCTATTTATAGATCTATCCATTTCCCATCATGAGGGCTATTTTTCTTCTGTAGAGCTTTGTTGAATCCCAACAACTTGCAAGACAAGGTGCTCAAAAATTCTAGCAAATTTTTTGGAGATATGATATACTCTACAGTATGACTTCTTTTTTCCATATACTCAACTTCCATGATTTCATCTACCTATGTTTATGGACCTATGTCCTCTAGTGCAATCTGTTCTAAGTTTCTGGCCCAAGTATAGTAAAAATATAGGATTCAGTATTATCCATGGTTTCAGGTATCAGTGTGCATATGTGTGTGTATTGGAACATATCCTTCATGTATATGGGGATCATTATATTTTTAAAAGTCCCTTTGCCCAACCTATTATTATTATTATTATTATTATTTATATCCCGCTTTTCTCCCATGGGTGGGGCTCAAAGCAGCAAACAATGGTTAAAACAACAAATTATATGACACAAATCACAACATCATAACCCCAAATAAAACAGATGAACAAAACATATTACAAAACCCATGTACAACAAGCTTAATAAATACAACATATACCATTAAAATTCCCTGGGCCTCAAGCCCCCAAGGTTATCCGCAAAAACATAAAAACATTGTACTAAGATCCTAGAAGCTCCGCTTCTTATGCTGTGTAAACATTGTCAAGTCTGAGGTATCCTTCAGTGATGTGCCTTACCAATAGCTGCCTGGTCATTGCCTATTATTGCATGTAGGTTACATTGCATGTAACCTAGATTTACAGTCATCCATCCTCACACATGCATAAGTGCTACAGAGAGAATAAAGAATTTTCATACAATGTGTTTTCTTAAAGCTAAGATGAAGGGAGCTCTTGTATTTTACCATTCTGTCATAGTAATTCTCTCTTATGTTCTGTGTATCCATAACACTCACTCAGCCTATATAGCATTCAGTATTGTCTGCATAGCATTTAGTATTACAATTCACTTGGTGCTAGAGGTATATTTCCATTGCCAAATACGTTAAATGCTAGGGAAGATGCAACTTCTTTGCATAATTTTGTCACTATTCTGTAAATTAAATCTGAAAAATCCTCCATTTAAGAAGAGATCTCAAATTGACAGGTGTTACAACTGATATTTCTAGATCCTTCAGTTAGTTTGAGATTACGTGGATTTTACCAAATACGCAATGTTGGTATAATATTTTAGACTTCGATGACTGTGCATGGCTGGCTCTTAGAATCATAAAATCATAGGGTTGGAAAAGACCTCATGGGCCACCCCTGCCGATAAGCAGGAATATTTTGGTATATTTAAGAAACACTGGTAAGGACAAAGGTCATTGTTACATTCATGAATTGTACTTTTCTATTTCTGAATCCTTGCATGTGGCAAAATGCCATCAAAACATGTTGGAACATGATGGAGTGTGACTCTTCAACCACACTCTTGCACCACAAACATTTATTGAATATGTAAAGAGCCACTTTCACTTATGGAAGAAGTATGATGTAGCTGACACTAAGTTGTAGATCTAATAGTGAATAAATGTCTTTTCAAGGTATCTCCTTTGGTGTGCTTCCTGCTTTCTCCAGCTGCCTCCTTTATAACTGGAGAAACAGTGAAGATTGATGGTGGACAGAGCTTATATAGTTCTCCCTGGGAAGTTCCAGGTAAACACAGTATTCTTAAAGTAAGATAACCATTGAAATATTCAAAGCATTTCATTAAAGAACAAGCATTGTTTTCAAAGAGTAAACTTTTTGGTAGTGTGATACATGGAAACTGGCATAGAAACCTGTCTCTCTCCAGTTTTCTTTTAAAATAGCCTTTCCATCAAGGCATCATAACCTCTAAAGTTGTGACCAACTTTTTCAAATCCCATTTTATTTCTGAGAGTGGCTGAGAATTCTTGTTTTTTTGCAGTGTAGAACTTTATTGTCTTCTTTTTATAAGTGACTCAAAATTTAATTTTTTTCCTACTAAAAACAGATGTGCATTGGGGCACCCATAGTTCTTCAGTATGTTTAAATATGGACTATGTTGCAATGGAATAACATGTCAGGATTTTGGAGAACCCTGGCCTACTGTGAAAAAGTTGTATTCTGGTGTGTGCTGCCCAATTCCTCCCACTTTTCCTACTAGCATGACCAACGAAGCTAAGATCCAAACCCAGTATTTGTTCTTGATTGGGAATCCTAGTTTGTTTGGCAACAAGCCAGGATCTCCTGTTAGGATGGCATATTAAACAAACCATTTAATGGTTCAGGGAAGGGCAACATGTGAATGCATGTGATATCAATCCTCACCCAAAAGCTGCCACCCTCTCTCCCTTCAAGGAGAGAGGGCGGGTTATAAATAAAGTTTTTTTATTATTATTTATTGCAGCAAAGTCCCTTGACAAACTTGTTTTTGAGATCAGTAACATTCCTGGAGACATTATTGACCCAGAATTTAGGAAGGAGGAAAGGGATGGGGCAGAAGGGAGAGAGTTGTATAAAATTTTCATTCTTGAAGGTGGGAGGGGATATGGGGGTGGGTTTCCCCTTCGCCCCTTTTTTTGCTCCTGCTTTCCGCTCCTGCTTATGTGAGTGAGTAAGTAAGTGAGGCAATATGTACATGGACAGGTCCAGCTACCCCAACAACTACATTGTGTGTGTGAAATGTGATTTGGAGGGGCCTAGAGATATTTACGATCCTTCTTTTGCAGGGATTCTGAGCCCTTAACCCCATGAAAGTAGAGGGCTGACTCTTTAGAGACATTTCAGAAAGCATGTGCTTTTGTGCTTTCTTCAATTTCTTGACTCTTCCTCTAGTTTTTGGTTGCACTCTCACCCAGTGTTGCCTCCCCCGCCCCATGACTACGCAATCCTCTTCGATCATTTGTGTTAAACTAACCTTCATTCTTGAAAAAATATATATACTTTAGTCAATCTAACACATCCTCAGGCATTCAACAAATAATTTCAGCCTACTGTTCTTAAATCTTAGTTGAAGGAAGCATTTTTTTTGCTTTAAAAAAGCTGTTACTTTAAGATGTAATAGCGGTTTGCATTCCAAAATAACAAAGTGTGTTTTATGCTTTTTTATAGATCATAACAGGTGGCCAGCTGCTCCAGATGGAGACAATTGGGAAGCACTGAAAAGAATGTTTTCAGGAAAACCTCTGTCAAAACTATAAATCAATAAACTGGGGTTAGTCCCTTTCCATTCTTGTCAACAAAGAAGTGCCTTTCTGTAATAAACTATAACTTTTCATAAGGAACTCTGCTTTATTGGGATACAAACCCTGTACTTTTGTTTTTATAACAGATGTACTTTAGTTTTTATAATAAATGCCTGGTGCAAATTTTGTCTCAGGACAGTTGTCCAAAGCATCACCATTTGTTAACGTGCTGTTATTACATTGGATCTGGGAAGCAAAAATATGCCCCTCATGACATTCTGTTTTCAATTTAAACTCTTCCTGCTTTAACAACAAAGTTATTTAGAACATGTTCTAATGGCAAGGAATTCAAGAGATTAAGGCCAAAGGTCTACAGTTTGTTACCCTGTGCTCTCTGATTGCTTTGCACTAATTACTCCAGTGCGTGCCTGAACTAAAGTTGAAGGATGTTAATGTACAATAAACTGATTACTTAAATCTGTGTTCAAATTTCGATGTTGAATGAGAAGGTCTCTTATGAAGCTTGTAGACACTGTCTGCGCCGTACTGAGCCATGTCAGCTTGGAATGATCTCAGTTGTAGCTCACAATTTCTGCAGACTGCTAAATCAATGAACTCTTTATTTTTTCAATTTGAGATAAGGAGAAATACCTCTATCTTTACCTGTGAAGAGAATTGTGACTACGTTTCCCTCTGTCATATAATTTTATGAGATAAGAGTTTCTTAGTGTTGACCAAGAAAGGTAATGTTTAATTTAATAGGTTTACAGGTTGCATTGGTTTAGCGCCAATTATTTAGGTCAGTGGTCCTCAACCAGATGTTTTGGCCTTTAACTCCCAGAAATCGTAACAGCTGGCAAACTGGCTGGGAATTCTTGGAGTTGTAGGCCAAAACACCTGGGAAGCCACAGGTTGAGAACCACTGATTTAGGGGGAAGAAAGCTTTCCTAAAATTTGCCAAAAAAGGAGGAAATGTAACAATTGTGCTAAATGCAAGGCACTTGCAGATTGAAAGGCTGTAGGAACAAGATTCTGGGTGCATCTACGGTGGATAATTAATGCAGTGTGACACTATTTTTAGCTCCAATAGCTCAGTGCTATGGAATCACTGAAGCTTTAGTTTTACAAGGTCTTTGAATTCTGTTAAACAATACTGGTGCCTTACCAGCCTACAAGTTCCAGGATTCCATAGCACTGAGCTATGGCAGTTAAAGTGATTTCAAACTCTATTAATTCTGCAGTGTGGATACACACCTAGATGTTACAAATGTACTATTAAGCTTCTGCCAAAGTCCAACTGGTCAGGAGTATCTTTAAGGGTATTGCCAAAAGGTTATGTTATCAGTAAGTTTTTCCAAAATTTCTTGCCATGTAATGCAATTGTCCAAAGTCTGTTTTTCTTCAGACGGTCAATACATAGAAAACATTTTTTACAAACCTGTTCATACTGGTTTCCTTTTTGACATACCTTATTGTTCAGCAACAGTTTCTCATACAGTGCAGAGTTCAAAACCTCTTGGAGCCATGTGTGAATATTCAAATGCATGTTTCCGATTTCGGGTGAATTGTTTACACACAACAAATAGAAGTTTTAAAATTCAGTACAGGTTGAGCATCCTTTGTCTGGAAACCCACAATATTCCAAAAAATATCAACATATGTAGCTGAGAGTGACTCCTTTGCTTTCTGATGTAGAAAATATTGCTTCATGCACGCTATTAAAAATCCTGTATACAAAATTATCTTCAGGCTATGTTCATAAGGATATATGAAACACCATTTTCCTGTTTAGACAGATCCCATCTTCAGGATATCTCATGATGTACATACAGTAGAGTCTCGCTTATCCAACACAAACGGGCTGGCAGAATGTTGGATAAGCGAAAATGTTGGATAATAAGGAGGGATTAAGGAAGTTTATTAAACATCAAATTATGTTACAATTTTTAAAATTAAGCACCAAAACATCGTGTTTTACAACAAATCGACAGAAAAGGCAGTGCCATACACAGTAATGTTATGTAGTAATTACTGTATTTATGGATAATACAGAACATTAGATAAGCAAAGGTTGGATAAGCAAGACTCTATATGTAAATACAGAATATGAAAAAATCCAAGTATTTTGGATAAAAGCAATTCAACCTGTATCTGTTATGCCACAATGTATTATACAGCAAAAGTGGTTTCTTTAAGCTGTCAATGGAATCCTTGTTAATAAAAACTAAATAACCATACCGATTACATCAAGTATATTTAATACATACTTTTGGCTACCACTCTGGGCGCATCTACACAGTAGAATTACTGCAGTTTGGCACCACTTGGAACAGCCATACATCACTGCTTTGGAATCACAGATTTGTAGTTTGTTGGCAGAGAAGGCTAAAGACACTGTAAAACTACAGCTCTCGGGATTCTGTAGCATGGAGCAATGGCAATTTAAATGGTGCCAAACTGCATTCATTCTACAGTGAAGAAAAACCCTGTATCTTCCTCCCTCCCCAGCGCCTGACATGAAAAGTAGAAAGTGAAGAAACTGCGCATGCGCCAGCTTTCGTACAAAAGCGGAGACGCTATAGAAGCTGCGCATGCGCCACCACTCGTCCGTACAGAAAGCGGAGACGCTATAGAAGCTGCGCATGCGCCTGGACTTGTCCGTGGCTACAAGTGGAGCGGCTATCGCCTTGGCCAGCGTCGCTAACACAATGCGGAAGAAAGTCGCTGGCCAAGAGTAGATAGAGCTAAGAAACTTTTAAAAAGACACGCATGTCAGAAAGGAGTGATATTCCGGGTTTGCGCAAACATTTGAAAATGATACCCAAGAAAGAAAGTGAGAGGCGCCTACAGAAATAGGCCAAGGACTGCAGGGACAGTTGCTCTTCTGAACTTTAATACATGCAGATATACAGTAGAGTCTCACTTATCCAACACCTGCTTATCCAACGTTCTGGATTATGCAACGCATTTTTGTAGTCGATGTTTTCAATAAATAATAATAATGGTGCTAAATTGTTAAATACAATAATTACTACATAGCATTATTTCGTACTGAACTACTTTTTCTGTCAAATTTGTTGTATAACATGATGTTTGGATGCTTCATTTGTAAAATCATAACCTAATTTGATGTTTAATAGGCTTTTCCTTAATCCCTCCTTATTATCCAACATATTTGCTTATCCAACGTTCTGCCGGCCCGTTTATGTTGGATAAGTGAGACTCTACTGTCTGTATATACAAAGAGGGGAAGGAAAAGGGGAAGGAAGTGGCAATAAAATACAATAAAAGTCTACAAACAAGATTCTCAAATTATCAAGATAATTCCCACAATTGCTAACAGCCTACCGGCTGGGTTGCTATACATTTCCCGGGCTCTGTGGCCATGTTCCAGAAGTATTCTCTCCCATATCTATGGCAGGCATCCCCAGAGGTTGTGATGTATATTGGAAACTAGGCAAGGGAGGTTTATCTCGTATCTGTGGAAGGTTCAGGGTGGGAGAAAAAAAAACTTGTCTGCTTGAGGCAAGTGTGAATGTTGCAATTGGCCATTTTGATTAGCATTGAGTGGCCTTGAAGCCTGGCTGCTTCCTGCCTAGGGGAATCCTTTGTTGGGAGGTGTTAGCTGGCCCTGATTGTTTCATGTCTGGAATTTCCCTGTTTTCAGAGTGCTGTTCTTTACTGTCCTGATTTTAGAGTGGTTTTTTTAATACTGGTAGCCAGATTTTGTTCATTTTAGTAGTTTTCTCCTTTTTGTTGAAATGTCCACATGCTTGTGGATTTCAATGGCATCTCTGTGTAGCCTTACAAGGTGGTTGTTAGAGTGGTCCAGCATTTCTATGTTCTCAAATAAAGAACAACACTCTGAAAACAGGGAAATTTCAGGCATGAATCAATCAGGGCCAGCTAACACTTCTCAATAAAGAATTCTAGGCAGGAATCAGCCAGGCTGCAAGGCTTTTCAATGCTAACCAAGGTGATTGATTGCAACATTCACACTTGCCTACAACAGACAAGAGTTCTTTCTCCCACACAGAGATATAAACCTCCGTTGCCTAGTCTCCAATATACCTCACAACCTCTGAGGATGCCTGACACAGATGTAGGCGAAACGTCAGGAGAGAATGCTTCTTGAATATGGCCGTACAGCTCGGAAAACTCACAGCAACCCAGTGATTCCGGCCATGTAGGCCTTCGGCAGCCTACCGGCTGTTAAGAATTGCGAGAGCTGAAGTCCCAAACATCTGGAGGACCTGAATTTTGCCCATGCCTGGTGTAGATGCATCCTAAAATTCCCAAACCTTTGGAAAACAAGAAAACATCTCACGTCTCAGATCTCCGTGTGTGAGAACCTTAAAAAAACCCGGAACCACAAAGGCTGTAATCACATCACACAATTACACTCCAAGGATTCCTGGACTTTGTAGTTTAGCTAGCCAGGGATTTCAATACCTAGCCAGGGTCAAAACGCTTTTAGAAAACTGCATGTCCCATGATCCCACGGGAAATCCCTACGGCGATGACACGTTTTCTCCTTGCGACGTAAACGTCAGGACGTCGACGTGCCCTACGTCACGGGTTCTGCGTGAGGGAAGGAGGCGGAGCTTGGGAGAGAGCGCTTGAGGAGGAAAAATAGATCAGGGGAAGGGAAAAAGCTGGGGCCGGGGAGGTGACGGCGGCCCGTAAGGTCCAAGAAGGGAGGAAGGACGGAGCGGGGCCTTCTGCGCGCTCTTCGTTCTGCTCCCCTTCCCCGCGAATAGGCGCGAGGCTCAGCCGGGGACGGCAACGACGAGGCCGCCATTCTTTCCCCTGCTCCCCCCCTTTCCTCGTCCATCCTTCTCCCCTCAGCCTCGCTTTCCGCGTTCCCTGCTTATTGAGACGGGGCTGCCTGCTCCCCTACCTTCCTCCCTGCCCTTTCCCTGTTTTCCTGGGACAAGCCAGGGTCCTGGACCCTTCCAGTGTGGAGGCCCTGGAGGCCTTGGAGGAGTTTGCCCACCTCCTCCTCTCCCTCTCCCTCACAGGTACGAAGCGTGTGTGTGTTTTGATTCGTGGGGTTCGTCTGTGTATATATTAGGGAGGGGGTGTTGCCTGCCTCCATGGCAAATCCATTTACTTATGGTATTTTGCAGTGGCTGCTGCTTTAAAAAAAATACAGGTTGTGTGTATCCCCCAACATGTATGTACATCGCACACACATCAGTATGCATACATATACATGCATCCTTAACATATATAACACACAATTCTGGCTTTTATTTATTTATTTACCATATTTCTATCTCGCCCTTCTCAACCCTAAATGGGACTCAAGGTGGCTTACACATAAGAAACTATTTGATATCTTAAATTAAAACAAACATTGGAATTAAAACATTTTAAAACATTACATTCGTTATTAAAACCACACTGTCCTATCCACAGTTGTAGTCCGGGCCATTCCAGTAGTCATTGCACATAATTCCATATCCATCTTATTCTCCAAAGGCTTGATCCCAAAGTCACGTTTTCACTCCACAGCTGAGGAACCACCACTGAGAAGGCCCTGTCTCTCATCCCCGCCAGTCGCGCCAGTGAAGGAGGTGGGCCGAGAGCAGGGCCTCCCAAGATGATCTTAACCTCCTAGATGGTTCATAGGGAGAGATTTGTTCAGACAGGTAAGCTAGGCCGGAACTGTTTAGGGCTTTATAGGCTTTGAGTTGTGCTCGGTAGCAGACTGGCAGCCAGTGGAGCTGATGCATCAGCAATCTGACTGGCTCCCGTTGGATCATTTGAAGCTTCTGAACACTCTTCAAAGGCAACCCCACATAGAACTTGTTGCAGTAGTCTATTTGGGATGTAACCATAGCATGGACTACCATGGCCATGTCTGACTTCCCAAGGTACAGGTGTGACTGGTGCACAAGTTTTAATTGAGCAAAAGGTCTTTTTGCCACTGCAGAAACCTGGGATTCCAGGCTTAGCAATGGGGCCAGGAGGACCCCCAAGCTGCAAACCTGTGTCTTCAGGGGGAGTGTAACCCCCGTCCAACACTGGCTGTAACCCTATACCATGTTCAGCCTTGCGACTGACCAGGAGTACTTTTGTCTTGCCTGGATTCAGTTTCAATTTGTTTGCCCTCATTCAGCCCGTCACAGCTGGCAAGCACCAATTCAGGACCTATTACTTTTGGTATCCCTCCCCTTCCCCACAAAACCACGTAGAAAATATGTTATAAATATTTTGTACATCTAGCTGCCCCTTCCCATCTTCCCTATGTATGGAGATTTTAAATGTTTGCATATACACATGTATATGCAAACATCTGCATACATCCTTTACAGCATATAATTTTGGGTATTATTACTTTTGGTATTCCCCCATCAAGTGTGTGTGTGTATACAGGGTGTCCTAAAAGTCTTTACACATAGGAAAAATTATATTATATATATATATATATATATATATATATATATATATATATACACACACTAGCTGTGCCCGGCCACGCGTTGCTGTGGCGAAGTCTGGTGGTATGGGAAATAAAGTATTGAGGAATTGGTGGTAGTTAAGGTAAAGGGTAAACGTTTTCCTCTGACATTAAGCCCAGTCATGTATGATTCTGGGGGCTGGTGCTCATCTCCATTTCTAAGCCGAAGAGCCGGCGTTGTCCGTAGACTCCTCCAAGGTCATGTGGGATGACTGCATGGAGCGGCGTTACCTTCCCACCGGAGCAGTACCTATTGATGCACTCACATTTACATGTTTTTGAACTTCTGGGTTGGCAGAAGCTGGGGCTAACAGTGGGGGCTCTGTCAGTTCCCCCAATTCAAACCTGCGGCCTTTAGGTCCAGAAGTTCAGCAGCTCAGTGCTTTAACATGCTGTGCCATCAGGGGACATTATTTCCTAAAGGTTGTGAATATGCAATATTTCTGATTGTTTTTTTTTTTGTCTGTTGGAGGCAAGTATGAATGCTGCAATTAGGAAAAATGATTAGGATGTAATGGTCTTGCAGATTTAAAGCCTAGCTGTTTCCTCCCTGAGTGATTTGTTTGTTGGGAGGTGTTAGCTGGCCCTGATTGTTTCCTGTCTGGAATTACCTTGTTTTCAGAGTGGTGTTGTTTGCGATATTTTATATGCTTCTACTGTCTGTGGCCCTGAGAAAACAGAGGATTGGCCAGACTTTGATGATGGGAATCCTTTGTTGGGAGGTGTTAGCTGGCCCTGATTGTTTTCTGTGTGGAATTCCCCTATTTTCAGAGTGTTGTTCTTTATTTAGTGTTCTGATTTTAGAGATTGTATTGTTCTGTTTTATTATACCACATTAATTTTTATATATTCTGATTTTAGTGTTTTTGAATACTTGGAGCCAGATTGTATTCATTTTCACGGTTGACCGCAACACAATAATAATAATAATAATAATAATAATAATAATAATAGTAAGGATAGTAATGATAGTAATAATAATGACTTTGGTAATACATAGTGCTTCACTGCCTTCTCAGCTTCCTTTCTGGAAGAATCCTTTCTTGGGAGGTGTTAGCTGGCCCTGATTGTTTCCTTTGTGGAATTTCCAATTTCCTTGCTTTATTTACTTTCTTTATTTCTTTATTTCTTTATTACTGTCCTGGTTTTAGAGATTATATTGTTCTGCATTATTCTATCCTAGAAATTATTTCATATCAAAGTAGAATCTCACTTATCCAACATTCGCTTATGCAATGTTCTGGATTATCCAACACAGTCTGCCTTTTCATAATCAATGTTTTTGTAGTCAGTGTTTCAAATTCATTGTGATATTTTACTGGTAAATTTGTAAATACAGTACAGTAGAGTCTCACTTATCCAACAAAAGTGGGCTGGCAAAATGTTGGATAACCGAATATGTTGGATAATAAGGAGGCGTTAAGGAAAAGCCTATTAAATATCAAATTAGGTTATGATTTTACAAATGAAACACCAAAACATCATGTTAGACAACAAATTAGGCAGAAAAAGTAGTTCAATACGCAGTAATGCAATGGAGTAATTACTGTATTTATGAATTTAGCACCAAAATATCACGATATATTGAAAACATTGACTACAAAAATGCGTTGGATAATCCAGAACATTGGATAAGCGAGTGTTGGATAAGTGAGACTCTACTGTAATTACTACATAGCATTACTGCGCATGGAACTACTTTTTCTGTCAAATTTGTTGTATAATATGATGTTTTGGTGCTTAATTTGTATAACGATTACCTAATTTGATGTTTAATTGGCTTTTCCTGAATCCCTTCTTATTATCCAACATATTCACTTATCCTGCCGGCCTGTTTACGTTGGATAAATGAGAGTCTACTGTATATTTCTAATCTTATATTATCTGCTCAGAACTGGATTATATGAGGCCCCTTCTTCACAGCTGTATAAAATGCACACTGAAGTGGATTATATGGCAGTGTGGAGTCAAGATAATCCAGTGCAAAGCAGATAATATAAGATTATAAATGGGTTATATAGCTGTGTGGAAGGACCTTGAGTCTACACTGCCATATAATCCAGTGCAAATTAGATAATCTGTGGAAGAAGCCTAAGTGAAGCCTAAATCTGCCTGTCCCCTAACTGAAACCTGGCTGTCCCTTGGTTGCTAGGCAACGAAGTGGGCAGAGATTAGCCCTCTAAACTGGCAGCAATTGGATAAAAAAAATTATTGCTCTCCCTCTAATTAGGACTTTATTTTTCTTTTCTTTTTGTTGTATCAACCTAGAGGCGTGGATGATGGGTTGTGTTGTCAAATTTCGAGGTTGGGGGGCCTGTAGTTTTGTTGTTTTGTCCACTGCCCTGATGCCATCACTCTTTTATATATATAGATATACACACACACATACATATACATAACTTTTATATATATTACACACAGATTTAAATTTATACTTGCAGATATACAGCATGTAGATCATGTTTTTATTCTTTATATTATTTCTTTTGAACAATTTAAGTATTATTATACAATTTATAAAGATAGTTTTTCTCTGTATGACTTTAATTCCTCTATACAAGTTACGAAGAAGATAGGTTTTGTAGGTTTGTTCTTAAGTTGAATTTGTATGTAAATTGGGACAGGCACATTTTAAAAATGTAACTTCATCCATATATATATATACACACAAATACCACAGTGGTGGTAATCCTTCCATATATATATATATATGTATATGTGTGTGTATATATATGTGTGTGTGTGTGTGTGTGTGTAAGGATTACCACCACTGTGGTATTTCTTTTGCCGGGTGCGCTCCTGTTCAGAAGATTGGATCCCACTTTCTGTCCCTGTGATGATTGGATTTTGAAAAAAAAAGCTTGTTGTAGAAACAAGGATTGGTGATAAAGCTTCTGTTGAGACACCTTTTCCCCATGATAACTCTTTCAGGGGTGAATTTCCCTGCCAAGGGATAGATTTCTCTCACATCCTCTTGTCTCATCCCTGTTCTTAACCATGTATCATTTATAAATTAAATGTTTGTAACTCAAGGATTGCCTTTGCATCAATTTAAGTTTCCCTGCCCACCCCATCGAAAAATAATAATAAAATTGATTAAACTAAAAAATTGAAATGTACTTTCCGTCTCCCATCTCAAAGACATAAAATGAATATATTATTATAAACCTGCTAATTTTATAATTTTAGCCAGTTTCTTAATTTTACCTTACTATGACATGTAGAGAATATTTTGTAATGAATATTTTGTAAATAAAAATGTATTGAGCTACATTTTCCTATTTTACCTATGTATGTAGATCTTGGGTACATCCTGTTTGTGGGTATGCATGTATATGCATCCTTAACAACAAATAATTCTGGATGTTATTACTTTGGGTACCCCCCCCCCCAAAAGTATGCACTCTTAACAGAATTAAAGTAGAGGAGTGTGGCAAAATGGCAAGAAGAACTTTGTGAGGTT
Organism: Anolis carolinensis; assembly: GCF_035594765.1. NCBI lineage: Eukaryota > Metazoa > Chordata > Lepidosauria > Squamata > Anolidae > Anolis > Anolis carolinensis. The sequence continues at coordinate 244,212,305 of NC_085841.1, forward strand.
TGCAACTCTATTTTGATAAGCAAGCAGCATATGGCTGCCAAGGGATGACACCTTGAGCACCTGCAATTTAAGATGGAATTTGTAACTCTGATTGTGATAACATTTATTATTATTATGATAACATTTACTTCCCAATCTAAATGTATTGACTCAGCCGCCAAATAGTTATCATAGCAACTCCTTGCTGTTAAAGGTGTATAGTTTTTTAGTGGACACCCTGTATAAGGTGCTACTACTGCTGTGGTCAAATCCAGATCAATAATTTTGGCCTCTAAACCTGCCCTCAACTTATGTGTAAGTATATACAGTACATCCTCAATAGCAGGTAATTCTGGACATTATTGCGTTTGGTATTCCCCCCACGACCCCAAACATGTATGCACCATCCACAGGATTAAAGTAGAGGAGCGTGGTGAAATGGCAAGGGAAATTTCAAGTGAGGTTTGCAACAACTCTATGATTTGACAAGGCAAGCAGTGTATAGCTGCACTGGGAAGACACTTTGAACACCTGACATACATTTGTCATTCAAGGTGGAATTTGTTACTCTGATTATGATAACGTCTATTCCTCAATATAAATGTACTGACAGCTATCAAATAATAACTACAACAGCTATTAGCTGTTAAAGATGAATATGTTTTTGGAGGGACACCTCGGATATGGTGCTGTTTAGTCTGATTGTAGACTCACCTGAAGGTTTAGTTCGGCAGGCAGTCTTCTTCCCTTTTTCACTTGTAGAATCATAGAGTTGGAAGAACCTTTGTGGGCCATCCAGCCCATCCCCCTGCCAAGAAGCAGGGAAAGTGCATTCAAAGCACCTGTTCTTTTAAGTTGGAGGAAAAAAGGGGCAAAAATATTAGGGGATGCTGGAGTGGCCTTTGAACAGTCAGTGTGGAATAATAAAGACCCAGGTACTAAGACTGCCTTATGAAGAAAGAGGAGGGCTGAAGAGGGTTTGCAGATCTGAATGTGTGCCGGTTCAGAAGTATATCTGTTCAGAAGTAATGGGATCCCTCTTACTTTTGTGGGAAACACTTTAGTCTTGGTTGTATCTTACAAAGCAAGTAAGGCTTGGACTTCTGGCTTGTTTGGATGGACAATGTGGTTCAGTGCATGTGAAGTTGGACTTGGTTCTCTGTGAAATGGGGAAAATCTATGGACTCAGACTGCAGATAGTAGTGCTTACATGCACATTAATTTGTCTGAGTGTGGAATATGTTATATGAAATGTGGCCTTGTGTCATACCCTGGCCCCATTGCTATATATGTGAACCTGGAAGTGAAAGAATCAGATCTGAAGTAAAAATAAAGAAAAGCCTGCGATTTTTTGGTGTAGAATATCAGGGTAAGAAATCACAAATGATTTAGTGTTGTGTGAAATGTGTAAAATTAGATTAGAATTAGTGTTGAAAATATGTTTTTAAGAAGAGGAGAAAGCCAGAGCGATTAGAAGTAAAGAAGTGTAAGAAATTTCTTTAACTGCAACCTGTTGATGGTGTAAAGAATATATCTATCAAAAAGCAATACGACATAAAGTTATTTTATTGGTATGTGTGTCTCCTCTGAATGAATGCCTGGAAGAGGTAATGGGCTGGATGAGGAAAAACAAACTGAAACTGAATTGAGACAAAACAGAGGTGCTTGCTATCAAGGGTCTTAACCTGGGGGTGGAAGTGTGTCAACCCATTCTGGGTGGGGTTACACTCCTCCTAAAAGATTGTGTTTGCAGCTTGAGAGTTCTGGTGGATCCGTCTCTCTGAATGTCAGCCCAGGTAGATGCAACAGTCAGAAGTGCTTACTATCAGCTTCCACTGATACACCAGCGGCACCCCTTCCTTGATTTGAAGGACCTATAGTGCATGCGCTGGTAACCTCAAGGTTGGACTTCTGCAATGCACTTTACATTGGGTTACCTTTGTACTAAGATCAGAAACTCCAGTTGGTTCAAAATACGGTAGCCAGACTGATTACAGAAACATCTAGGAGTGAGCATATTACACCTATCCTAAAGTCACTCCACTGGCTGCCAATTAGTTTCTGGGCAAAGTACAAGGTGTTGGTTTTGACCTTTAAAGCCCTACATAGTTTAGGTCTAGGTTACCTAAAGGATCGCCTTCTCCTGTACAGTCTTTCCCAAACACTTCAGTCCTCTGGGAGGGCAGTTACTCCAACCAGCCAGAACCTGACTGGTGACTGTCACCCAAAGGACCTTTTCATCGGCTGCCCCAAGACTGTGGAACAACCTGCCGTAAGAGATCTGTCGGAATTTAAGAACCTTCTAAAGACCTATCTCTTCCGGCAAGCCTACCCAATTTTTAAACATGGATTTTAAACGTCCTTTGTTTAATCTCTGTATTGTATGTTTTAGTACGTATTTTAGAAATATGTTTTAATATGTATATTTTATAGAAATATATTTTAATATGGGTATTTGTAGTATTTTTGCAATGTTTATATGTTTTAATTATTCTGTAACCCACCATGAGGACAGGCGGGTAAGAAATAAAATTAATTAAAAAAAAACATGGTGTAGAAGTGAAAAGGTTTATACAGTCTGAAGAGAAATCAAAGTTACTTGCAAAATGTTTAATTTAAATACATTTTAAGAAGCATTATAAGGGCATAAATTCTCATATCAGTCATAAGGTTTTCTTACATAAATAAATCAATGAAATCTCAGTGTCTGGTTGTGAGTATAAGCAGAGAAAGTTAAGTAAGTTGTAGTGATTCAGTAGTGCTGAACAGTGGAAATGTGGTCTCAGGAACCTTGTCTCTGCTGATAACTGTTCACTTGTGAGGTTATGAGAGCTGCATATCATTGAGGGGAAAGTGAACACTGGATTCCTTTAGCTCAGAGTTGTGAAGTGGTGAACTACATGTAAGGAATTTCTCTGGCTTCCGCTATTATTTGGCAAGCAAATTTCTTGGAGTTTGCCACAACATTGTTGGTTGGAAAATCAAAGCCTAGAGATGCTGACCACATCTTGGGAAGTTTATGTTCAGGAATGTTTCTGGAAAAGGAGCGAAAAGGATAGTGGAAGTTTATTTCTATTAAAATGAATTTTTACAGCGTATGTAGAAATTTACAGTTTGAAAAAGAGCTCTAGCACATTAAATGTGTCCAGGTAAGCTCATGAATTCTTCAATGTGTGAAGGTCACATTTTCAGCAAAGTAATTTATTATTGCAGTATTAATAAAAGCTTTAGTATTTGATAGTTTAGCCATTCTGGCATTATTATAACTTTTATTCTTTTCAAGAAAGTCACAATAATAGTTTATAGTTAAAGGTCCTTTATGTTTTATTACTGTTTGTTCCTTTCTTCTCTGTTACCCATACTCTGTATGTGTTTGCACATACCAACTTGAGGAATCTATGATGGAAGCGGACTTGTATTCGTATGCTATAATAATTGGATTAGTTCTTAAGGTGTCCTAAATTTGTTGATGGCTTTTGCATTATAACTGGCAATTGGAGCCTGTAGCAAAATATTCCAGTCAATCAGACATGCCTTTTCTACAGTATATTGTTGCATTTCCACCGCAGTTTTCCATTCCTACCAGAAGGCCACACTCCATATTTACTGAGCTCCCTTCTCCATCGTTGTTTGATTTACTGGCATGTGCAGATATGCCTATGCAATTTATATATGTGTTAAAATATTTGTGTCCCAACCTATCTCATAAGATACCTGGTGCTATATAGATGAAGAGTAATTTAAGACAGCAAAGATCAATGTAAAGCATATATGTGCAGGTCAAACCAAAGTCTTTGATAAAGAGTCACATTTTAGTTTATTATTGAAATGTATTGGCACAAAACAGACTTCCAGAATAAGGCTTTCTTCCATGTCTGAGAGGAATGTTTTGCTCCTACTGGTGGGACACAGAGGAGGCCCCCATCAGCAGATATCAGTCTCCAGAGGGTAGAAATTCCTTGAGGAATTTAGGGCTTAAATATAATTACCAGCTCCTTGGATTCACACCAGATGTTTATAGGCTTCCATGCCATTCCTTATGCTGTAGAGTGTTTTTCTTAGCAATCTTGCTGAGTTGCTGCACATGCACTAGGCAGTCCCAACACTACTAGTCAGGGAACTGCCATTACATGAACTACAGTATATCCTCCACTTTCATGGGAGTTAGGAGCACAGAACCCTTGCAAAGATGGAAAAAACATGACTAAAGAAAAAGCACTTTTTAAACCAGAAAAATACCTCTCTAGGAACCTCTACATAGGACTTTTTTAACGCAACTCTGTAGCTTGGAAGTTGATTACAGAATTTCCAAATGGAAAGTGTTTTGTCTAAGAGTCTTTAACATGACTCTATGGTCAACGTATTAATCAAATCCACGAAGAAATAAATATGTAAATGTGGAGGTATGACTGCTATGTATGAAAAGCTTATCCTTGTCCAAGGCTTTGGCTGGCAAGATAATCAGAGCTGATCCTAGGTACTACAAACCACTCAGTCTGTCTGGATCTCCAACTACAGAGGTGTGTTCAAGAATACACCCAATTTACACATCAGTTCCTTTAATAGTAGTGGGCCCAGCTAAGGCAGGATGCCTAACTATTTCCTAGATGTCAAAACCATCAGTTTCCAGAGCTTTCATCTTAGCATGATTGAACTTGCTGGTCCTTATCTAGTCCATTACAACATCCTGTATGTTGCATGTTTTTCTTAACCTTGGGGTTCTTGCACATCAGTTTATTTCCCCTTTTCTGTGTAGATGATTACAATTCTGTGTAGATGAATTGCAATCATTATTTGATACCATTTGTAATTGCAATCTGTGAAGTTATCTCTTAAAGTCAGGTACTTGTATTTTCTTACATTACATTTGTTTACCAGAATACAGTAATTGATCTTGAGTTAAGAAATATTTTTTATGTTGTCAGCCTTGTCAGTTTACTTTAAGTGAAGTGTACTGTTTTGGATATCATTTTTTTCGTCTCAATGTCTTCTTGTCATTTTTCTTCCCATTTCTTCTCTGTACCAATGTACAGATTCGGAGCAAGTGAATGTATTTGATCTGGGTAGTAGTATTCATATTGAGAACCCATGTGCATGTTAGACTTAGGTGCTCAGGAATGTAACTTTGTAGGCTGGTTCTATGTGTTTGTATACTTGGAGATAAGCACTACTAAATAGAGTTAGAATTTACTCTCCAGTAAATGTTCACATTAGTATTAATCTTAGGTTATTCATCTTTCTGAAATAGCCAGCTCCTCGTCTCATTTTCCTCCTTGTGTATAGCTTGAGTTACATTCAAGCATATTGTATCCCCCAGATGTACCAAAATGGCAGCTAGAAGTGATGTTTTGTTATTTCCCACTTCCATTTTTGGAAGGAACCTGATACAAAGGAGGCTTTAAGAGGGTGTTTGGGGTGGGTGAGAGTTTTGTGTCCAAGACTTTTTGTATGGTATTGGGATAGAAATTGCATGAACATCATGCATTGTTTTCCAAATAAATATTTTGGGAGTTTGAGGTACATGGCCAGACTGGTAGGAGATTCAAGAGCAGCGAAAATTGAGGAGAGGGGCTGCATATCGCCTGTGTGCCAACCTTTTTTTTTACGCTGGTATAAATTGCAGATCAAACTTTTTAATTCACACCAGTAAAAGAGAGAATGGGGAAAATGAGAAATTGAATATGCAGTGAGGGAAATACATTTCATCTTGCACAGATTAGTAGTAAGCCGTCACACTGAGGGGTGTTTTTACCATGGAAGAAACGGAAGAATACTATTTAGCAGTACTTTCGCAAACCACTGCTTTTTAAAAGATACGGTGTAAAAATTTGCAAAGAGGGTTGTATGCAGAATATTGTCAGCAGTAGTGCTGTTACTGGAATTTTCTATCAAATTGATAATTAAATCATGTTAACAATTTTACAATCACTTTGATAGAGAATAGCACTTGTACATGGAACTCAGTGCCAGAAAATATGGGACAGGGGTTGATTGTGCACTTGTGTTTGCTTTTTACATTGCAGTAGCATAAGGAACACTGGCCTTACAAATGATGTTGAACTTCAACTCCTGTCTGCTTTTGTCGTCATGTTGTTGTTATTGTTTTTATTGTGCAATTTCATGTCATTTCCATAGACCTGGCAGAGATTTGAATCTTGTTCTCCAGAATTGTAATTCTGCATTCAAACTACTATATCACACTGGCTTTATCTTAGCATAGTTACAAAAATACAGAGTAGCAGTCCAAAACCATCTGGAGGGCCACAGTCAGCTACTCTTAATGTAAAGAAATAAGTTCGCATAGCAAGGCCCATAAAGTTGTTTATGGCCTGTTGCATAAGGCTACATCTTTTTGAATTCCGCAGTAAAGCTTCTACTGGTATTTGATGTCAAAGGGCACACTTAAGTGTAATTTCTTTTTCATTCCTTTAATTCTATCTTCTGAATAAGAGCTGTGCTATATCAATTGTAATTTAATGAAATACATGCATCTTATGACATTTTTATTTGAACAACCCTTTGGTATTAATTACCGTATTTAATCGAACAATATTCACACACACCCCCTTTGGGGGAAGGCAAAATGGGACTTTTGTCTTTCCCCGCATAATAGTTGCATCCTTAGTTCACTCACCTGTGCGACTGCCCTTTTGGTGCTGTGGGGCTTGACTCAACTGGGAGTCAAGCCCCACAGTGGGTGCTCTTTTTGAAGGAACACCCGTGTGGGCAAGTGGGCATATTGACTATTATGTGGTGAAAGATGCCCTTTAAATAAGGCTTTTTTCACTGCATAATAGACATCATCACATAATAGTCACACATACCTCCCCTCCCAAAAAATGGGAGGCTAATGTGCAACTATTAGGCAATGAAATACAGTAGTTGTACAGAATGGCGTTCTGATGAAGTGTGCATTATGTTCATGTTATATATTATAGTTCACATATCATAGGTGTACATATGGAGTACTCTCAGGGTTATGAAAGTCTCTGTTTTATTAACATTGCATTGCAACATAGCATTCTACGTATCATGGTGCATACTTTTACTGACTTAGACATTTTTAGAGGAGTTCTTTTGCATTTGATGGAATTCTATTGAATATCTTTTGACTTAATACTAGTTCCAGAAATGTTTAATAAAAATGCCTAGAGAGGCCCTATTTTGTTAGAAATTAATGACGTGATACCGCAGGTATCAATTACATGGATATAGGGGTTGTACTATACTGATCCTCTCCCACTTCCTTTTTTGTGTGTAAATAGCCACTATAATTTCCGTCTCCTTTTGCATTGAGAATATTGGTGAACAATAGTACCTATTCAGTGGCTACTTCAGTGTCATCTTTTTCTTATGTTCATTAAAAACTATTTGCAGTAAAGATGCTAAAAAGTCTGCATCCCTGAAAAATAATGTTACAAGTCTGAAGTAACAGATTTGTAAAGCAGGTGGTAACACTTCCAAGGAAAACCATTTCAGTTTAGCACACAGTACATTTTCTGCTTATCTACAGATTCCCCTTCCCCATTTAGAGGTACAGTAGAGGCTCACTTATCCAAGCTAAACGGGCCGGCAGAAGCTTGGATAAGCGAATATCTTGGATAATAAGGAGGGATTAAGGAAAAGCCTATTAAACATCAAATTACATTATTATTTTACAAATTAAGCACCAAAACATCATGTTTTACAACAAATTTGAGAGAAAAAGTAGTTTGATACACAGTAATGTTATGTTGTAATTACTGTATTTACGAATTTAGCACCAAAATATCACAATGTATTGAAAACATTGACTACAAAAATGGCTTGGATAATCCAGAAACTTGGATAAGTGAGGCTTGGATAAGTGAGACTCTACTGTAGTTTCAAAAGTGCTAGGAATGTAAGATTTTTAACTCCGAATGTATGCTACCTGAGTGTACTCATTCAGATGTTCCTTGTATTTGGCTGAGCTTAGCATCTTGAGCTTTCTGGGTGCATTTTCTGTGGAAAAAGATAGAGACAGACACATGAGCATGCTCATGAAGGAAAAATATGGGAAACAAATTATCCTTTTTATCATTGTGGGGCATTTTAGCAGATGTTCAGTCTTAAAGAGACAAGTTCATTAGGATGTCAATCTTTGGAGCCCTTTCTGCTTACTTGTGAATAATATGGCGGTGAATTCTTGATAAACTGGTTTCTCATGCATCTTATTTTCTAAATGCATTTATGTTTTAGTGAAATTGTAGAGAAAAGCTATTTATTTTATTAAAAAGCAATATAAACCCGTTGACACAAATTTAAACAATACATATATGGTGGAAGCTCCTTCCTTGGAGGCTTTTAATCAGAGGCTTGGATGACCATCTGTCAGGAGTGCTTGGATTGTGCTTTCCCTGCATGGCAAGGGATCGGACTAGATGGTCTCTTTCAACTCTATTATTCTATATAATTTAAGTAGTTGGTCCTCCACATTTGTGGGTTTAACTTTTGTGGATTTCATTAATATCGTTTCTCTAGGAATCTCTAGATCTTCTGGTGTGACTATCATCAGTTGAAAGTTGACTATGGAGTTGTGCTGGAGGAACCTAGAGATCTCCAGAAATGCCAATCAACAGTTTAGATCCAACTGTGGATCTAAAACATACCAGTGTCAGGAAAGGTTCACTAAAATTGGTGGAGGCAGCTGCTGTTTAGAAGGAAGATTGGGAACTGGCTTCCCTGTGTTGCCTCTCCATTACTTTTACAGTTATAGGAACTGGTGCATTGAGGTCATCCTCTGAATGTTGATTACTTCAATGTAAAGGAACATGTAAACACTTGGATTCTTTTGTCACCCTAGTGAGAATTGTCAAAGCTTTTTACCCTTTTCCACTGCTGCCCACCTTTTTCAGTGATGAGCAAGACACAAATATGGAGTTGAAGAAAAGATGTATGCTCAATCTCTTTCTAGTTGTCCCAAGCTATCTCCTTGAAAGGGAGATAGCACAGGTAAAATAAAGGGTGAGGGTAGGCAAGAATCTGAATTTGTTCAAACTAGATTGAGCGAAGCAGGGTTTTTTTTTTGTCTTCCCAAGTTCTGGGAAGATGAGAAGCTTTGAATTCTACATCATGATCTTTGATCCACCAAACTAATTATGCTTAGTTGCACTTTGGTGACATATCTGCTTTATTATGATTATGGTCATTCCAAAGCCAACATTTCTGCAAAGATACACATATACCACCATGAATACATCATGTCTTATCTGAAGTTGAAAGCCAAATAAGGCTGAGCCATACGTAGATGAAAGATCATGAGAGGACACCAGGGATCTTTAGAGAGGGCTGGGGAAGAGTCCTGCCTGAAACCCTGGAGAGCTACAGCTGCCAGTCAGAGTTAACATTACTGGCCTAAACGATCCAGAGATCTGATTTTGTTTGTCTTTCATTTGTGGATCTAGATGTTCTCAAACATTTTCAGCCACAGAGCCCTTTTTGAAGCAAAAGTTTCTTGTGGAGCCCCAAGAAATGTTTATATATTATATATTATACTAGCTTGGGGACCCGGTGGTGCCCGGGTTATTTGAAAAAGGCATTAGTTGTCTTTGAATGTTGTGTATTCTCTTTGGGTCTGTGTACCAAGTGTGGTCCAGATCTGTTGTTGGCTGGTCATTGCCTTGCTGCAGTGCTCTCTGGATGGGAGTGAACTACTACAACTTCCAGATTCCCGGGACAATTGTCCCGAAATATCTGTCAATATCCACAGCAGGCTATGTTGAGTCTGTGTGCAAAGTATGGGCCAGGTCCATCGACGGCTGGGTTCAGTAGTCTTTGGATACAGGTGAAACTCCCAAAATCAAGGCCCATTCCCACAAACCCCTGCAGTATGTTCAGTTGGTCATGAGGCTTCTCTGTGCAAAGTTTGTTCCTGGTCCATTGTCAGTGGGGGTCACTGTTTCTCTGGATGCAGGTGAACTATAACTCCCTTTTCCCCAAACTTGTCCAGTATGTTCTATTGGTTATGGGGACTCTTGTGTGCCAAGTTTGGTCCTGGTCCATCAGGGTTCAATTGCAGGTGAACTATAAATCCCAGTACCTACTACTCCCAAATGTCCAGGCCAATTCCTCTCAAAACCCACCAGTATTCAAATTGGGCATATCAGGTATGCATGGCAAGTTTGGTCCAGACCCATCATTGTTTGGGTTCATAGCGTTCTGGGTGTAGGTGAACTACAACTCCTCTAAATTCCCCAGTAGGAGTAGAGTGCTTTGACTTAATGCAGGGTGAACTACAACTTCCACCATGTGGAGTCAGTCCCCCAAACTCCTCCAAAAAATGTAGTTGCTGCTCAGTTATGGTCTGTTTGTTATGCAGACAGATTTGAAAGGGAGGGGCAGTAGGCGGGGTCATGCAAATTCCACACCAATGGAGAACCCTGGAATGCCTGCCTGTGGTGGAGGAAAAAGCAAAAAATAGGATGAAATGGTCCCCAAACGAAAGCATTCCTTGGGTGATGGGTCGTAGCGTTTGGGAAGGACATTGGCAGGGTTTGGGCTACATGTTCATGGCGCTCGCTGTAACCGCAATGTCAGTGGACAGGACTGACTTGGTGCCTCCTCAGCATTGGGAACTATAGACTGTTTGTGGAGGCCGGAGGCTGTCTGTGTGAATGGACACCCATGCCACATACATACATACGGATTTTCACTTATTATGGATATAGATGATAATAGCGGCAACCCCAGGGACCATCGAGTCCAACCCCCTTCTGCCATGCAGTAAAAACAGAGCCAAAGCACCCCTAACAGATGGCCACCCAACCTTTGTTGTAATAATAATAATAATAATAATAATAATAATAATAGCGGAAACCCCTTTTCAACTCCCTTCTGCCATGCAGGAAAAGCACAAAGCACTCCCTGAGTGGTGGGAGGGAAATAGGGTTTTGGAAGCAAGGAAAGTGAGAGGGAAAGGATCTGGGTAGCAAGGGGGCTGAGGAACAGTCTTTTGGTGGCGAGGGAGTTGGGGCAGAGGAAGGAGCAGGAAAGAGGAGAGAAAGCTGGGAGGGGAGAGGAGGAAGAAAACGTGGAGTCCCTCAGGATGCTTTGTAGAGCCCCAGGGGCTCCATGGAGCACACTTTGAGAACCGCTGCTTTATATTATTGCTATCTTAAGTTGTGTGTGAGGAGTACCATGACTCCTAATTGGGATGCAGGCTGAAATGCTATTACTACATGGATTTTCCATGTTAAGTCTAATTTTTCTGACTGCATTTAAGCAAACCAACTAGTTCAGAGATGGACCTCATTTTTTAAGATTGGCAATTAAAGAAAAGACGCATGGTGGGAAGCATTTTTCTTTTCAGATGTGAAGCAATTCATTCTTTTAATCACTGAATTGCTTGTTACCTTTATGTTTCTTTTTCAAAACACTTTCTGATAAGGATATGGCATAACATTTTATGTTTGTCAAAATTCTCTAGAAATACCCTTTTCAACTATTTAGTAAGGCAGTGGTTCTCAACCTGTGAATCCCCCGATGTTTTTGGCTACAACTCCCAGAAATCCTAGCCAGTTTACCAGCTGTTATGATTTCTGGGAGTTGAAGGCCAAAACATCTGGGAACCTTAGTTTGAGAACAACTGTACTAAGGGGTCTCATTGCATCTGTAAATTAACTTCCCAGCACTTCCTCTCACATATTTCCTTGTTACAAACAAGGACTTGTAACACACTTGTTTTTTATGTCATGATATGCTTCCGGTCTCTGAAGGTGTTCAAATAAAAATGACCTGCATGTTGAAACTGCTTTAAATTTCTCTATATGGCAAACAGAAGTATACCATCAAATGCAACCTCTGCTATGCAGAAATACATCATTTAATCACTCCTGAGGAGAGACCATCCAACCTATTTCAACTCCCTCCACACATACACATGAAATAGGAGTCTCCACCATACTCCAAGGGAAGCTATTCCACTGTTCAGCAGCTCTTACGGTAAAGAGGTCCTTTTAAAGATTTAGATGGATTGTCCTTTCTTACAGTTTGATTCCATTGATTTGTCTGTACATTGCAAGGTATATATATACATAATACCTTCCTGTGCAAATCAGAATAATTTTCCCACACAGTTTGTACATCTTTGTTTGCAGGATGTTTGTAGTGAGCTGAAGCATTCAGTTGTTTTCGATACTTTATGGCATCACTGTGAACAATTCCTTATACTGGACAGCTGTTTAGTGTGCATTGGCCTTAATGTTTCTAACAACTGAATGCAGTTGGTGCCAGGATGGGATTATATTATCATCTTTTTTCCTTTGGAAAATATGGTGATATTGACAGTGATAGAGGCATATAAAATCCACATTGTGACTGTGAAATATTTGCATTTCTTAAGACACAACTGTTCTAATGCCAAACCCACTGTGTATAATGGTGGGTAAAAAGGGTAAAGGCTTCCCCCAAACATTAAGTCCCGTCGAGTCTGACTCTGGGGGGTGATGCTCATCTCCATTTCTAAGCCGAAGAGCCAGCGTTGTCCATAGATGTCTCCTAGATCATGTGGTTGGCATGACTATGAAGCGCCGTTACCTTCCTGCCAGAGCAGTACCTATTGATCTACTCACATTTGCATGTTTTCGAACTGCTAGGTTGGCAGAAGCTGGGGCTAAAAGAGGGAGCTCACCCCGTCCTGCAGATTTGAACCACCAACCTTCTGGTTAGCAAGTTCTGCAGCTTAATGGTTTAATCCACTGTGCCACCTCATGATGAATAGCTAAGTACAACACATGTACAGAAGATTCCCATGAAAGACCTGGATCTCTATAATAAAGATGCATAGGGCTCGTTTGTTTTGTGTTGGGTCATACTTTCAAAACTATTGGGTTAGATGTAGACTTATTCTGGGGTGGACAACTGTGCCAGAGGTTTGTTTTCACAATAGTGAGCCTCATGGAAACATTTTTAGAACTGGAATTGATATGACATCACTTCAGATTTCAGCCATTTGGGAGTTGGAACAGCTAGGGTCACAAGATGTGTGGTTTGGAGGTGGGATTGGCTGTAAAATAAGTTTGAAGGGGGCCTCTTGTTACCTATCATAGAAAAAGGCTGAACTGCTCTGTTCATGTAGATCAATTCTGGATTTTAGAAATCTATCAGGTGTGTTTCTAATTACAGTCAGAGTATGGTTATAGTTGTCAAAGATGTAGTTACCTGAGTATGTTACAGGAAAGTGACATAGAGTCCTGAGACCTGTTCCTTGATCATTTAGACTTCTGTGAATGGGACAGTGGTTTTGAGAAATGCAGTTATCCAACAAAAAGAGCAGCTTTATTGAGAGCATTGTGCTTTGGGCCAGTCTGCGATATTATATACAGTGAACATTATATTTTTGTGTAGCAATTTTAGCCATACTGCATTATGATGATGCTGTTGAGCTGAACTGCAGGTAATTGTAAGCATTCTTACCATTTCCATCTCTCTTTGTTGGTGGCTTATTAAATTTAGTGCCTGGGCAATGGCTTTTTTCAAATGGTTGTCATCATAGACTTTCCTGAACTCAGTAATTTCTTCAGTGTTATCTGTTTTTTTCTCTACCTTTTTGTTGTTTGTTTATGCAGTAAACGGATTCTAATGGGAGAACCGTTCTGAAATTCAGGCTGGCTGGCTGGCTGGCTGGCGGGCTGCCATTATGGGTGAGTTCTTCGATTTAATAAAGCACTTCAATTATCTTTTGTTGTTATTGGATATAAAAAAGACTGAAAATGTTCAGGTGTATGCATTAAAATTTGGAAATATATGTCAGCACCTCTTAGTCCAAGAATTGTGAACTAGGGAACATCTTATGTATAATCCTAATTGGCAGCCAGTTTTACTTGAAAAGTTATATATTGGCATCACAGGTCCTGCCTTCTCCTCTTGCATAAAGCCACTTACTGACAATCCTCACATCTACCAAATCCTTTTTTGTTTTGCACCAGGAATTAAATAAAAAATAGTGAAGGAGGAGCCAGCAGCATGTTTCATTTGATCTCAGTTGTGAATGTGTCTTAGTCAGCCTCCTAGATATGATTTTATCCTTGTCTTGGTGTGTGGGTAGTCTTTAGGAATAAATATTTGTCTCCATCTAGTGAGATGCCATTTTCTTTTAATGCAGTGGTTCCCAACCTTTGGACCTCCAGGTGTTTGGACTTCAACTCCTAAAAATCCCAGCCATCTTACCAGCTGTCACAAATTTTGGGAGCTGAAGTCCAAAACATCTGGAGGCCCAAAAGTTGGTAACCACTGTTCTAATGGGTAGGTTACCCTACCTCTAAGTGGAGCTTTTATAAGTAAGATATTTGATTTAGTCAAAGATTCTCCTCCCTTTCTTAATGAGGGTGGTTACTATTTTTTTCCCCCAGAGATAGCCAAATAATTTAGTGGCATTTTATCAGTTAACTGCCTTGATAGAAAATAATGCTTTATGTAGCACATAACTGTTATGCAACAATCAAAGATTTGCAATGTTCAATCCTGCTATCTGAAGAGTGCAAGTTGGAACTCAAAGTTGTTGATACGTTATCAATCTTGAATTATGCATTATTAATGTTGTTAAACTACCTTATGAACCATTATTATAATGCTTGTTTTATTGGAGATATTCCTTAATATGATAATTTGATCATTTTAATTATAATCATCAGTGTTTTATTTTCAAATGCTTCTTAACGTTTAGTGAATATAGATGGCTGTTTTTTCTTTCTTTCTTATTAAACAGATGAGCAGCAAGCTTTGAATTCAATCATGCAGGATTTGGCTGTCCTTCATAGGGCAAGTCGCCCTTCTTTGCCTCTACAAGAAACAGGAAAAGCAAAACCATCTTCGCCAAAAAAGCAGGTAAACTTACAACACATTTGCCTTACACAAAGGAATCTGTGTCTGCATTTGATGTAAGTGATTCTCACTTCCTAGGAATGTTCCACCTTGTGGTATACATATTTTTGAAATTAGGAGGGAAATGAAAGGAGTATAGTGCTGCAGACAGATTTCAAACAGATGTGTGTTGTGTACTAGACCGAGACATTTCCCAAATTCCCACTTCCTAATTATTTTTTCCATTACCAGAGGATTTTGTTCAAATTTGTTAGCCCTCAATAATCTAGAGAGGTGTAGTCACAAATTCCCCTTCACAAGTGGTCTTTGTTACCTGTTTTGTGTTTTTGATAAGCATGCCTTTCTCTTACAGAATGATATCCGTGTCAAATTTGAACATCGAGGAGAAAAAAGGTAAAAATGATTATCTGTTTTACTACATGGCTTTTGCTTGTTGAACTTCAGTTGAACACTTTGTTTTAACTCTCCAGAATTCATTTCTGATTAGTTTAGATTTTTTAGATTATTGGTTTGAGATGCCCAACCAACATAAACATGAGAAACCTGCCTAACTGCCTATAAAAGTATTGAAGAAGCCATTCAGTTGAAATATACCCTAATGCCATATTTTTCATGTTAGCTCAACATAACAATGTTATTCCCTTCAGTCACTCTCCCCAAAATATCAAAGAACATGAGGGTGCTGGACATCATGCATGTAATTGTGATTGGATTCCACATTGGCTAGTATATTATTGGTGTTTATAGAGAGAATAAATCTCAAATTAGGTCATTTCTTCTGTTTTTCTTCCAATGAGCAATTTCAATTTATTTTGTGGAATTATTTTGTGGACAGTGTTCTTTATTTCACCTGAAGTGAATAGAGAACATGTTCTTAAGATGAAGCTTTCATTTGCTTGGGTTCAAATACTAAATCATGTCAGTTTCACTAAATGAGGCATTGATTCACACAGCTGAAGATTCAAGACTTAAATAGGAAGTTTCTGTATATGGTTTTCTAGTGCCAGAAAATATTGTGAACTTTTGCAGCAGATTAAGTCGTTAACCTATGTCTTATGAGAGGCTGAGAGTGAAAACACACAGCTGATTATTAAGAGAAAATACAAAATTTTATGAAAGTTTGCTTCTTTCACCAATTTAATGAACAAAAAGTAAAGTGCTATAATTGTACCTAATAATTGTACCACTTATTTTCATGTTAGTAGATCTCCCCTCATTAAACCATGTTGCATATTACAGAATTCTACAGTTTCCCCGACCTGTCAAGCTAGAAGATCTTGCATCAAAAGCTAAAGTTGCCTTTGGACAGCCCATGAATTTGCATTACAGCAATAATGAGGTAAGGTAATGTTTCTTGAATTGCTATTTATATAGTACACCACACTTTGAAAGTTTGATATCAAAACTTGTGGTAGAAGTAGTTATAAACTATTATTATATTTTTAAGTAAACATAATAGATACATGGACTTACAACATGTACTACTATGTTAACTTGTTATATTAAGATAACTTACACATTTTCTGAATAAAGAAGGTTGGATGTACTTTCAGAGCTTGTTAATAAACTGCAATCCCTTTTACGCCATATGTACTTTAAACTGTCACAGTATCTGTGTCTTTCATTTTAAGACATTTTCTCCAATAGTTATGAAAGAAACATGATTTTGGCAAGTACTTTGTATTCCATTTTGCCAAGGCCACTGTATTTTATTTTACTGTAAAAATTGCTATGCAGTGAAAGAAGTCAGAATGTGGTTTTCAGTTCTATTTCATCCCCAGTTGGTGATGGTAAATGTTTTTGTTGCCCTTAAATGAGCCAGGTTTTATAAGCAAAATGAAAATTCTGTTTACAAGGGAACAACAAATGAGAAAATCAGAGTTTTGGAATTCACAGGAATCTTTCTTTTTCTGATTATTTTAGTGTGGAGGAGTCAGTTGGGAAGAACAAACATGTTGTTTTTTCATCATAAGGTTCTATTTGCCAGGATCCTGATTTCCTGTGTTGTGTAGATGTGACCACTGTGAAGAATCAACATTCTTTAAAGCAAGGCAATAACAATAGTTAAATTTATATTCTGCCTTTTCCCCAGTCCAGCACTCATGGCAAATTACAAAAGTTAGAAATACATCTTTAAAATTCCTATCGAACAGAAACACAAAATATTATTAAGGTAACAACATTCTTTAAAGCATTTGAAGGCAAGGCCATTTAAAAAATAGCAAATAAACCCTGAGCGTCAACTATCAAAGACAAAAAGGTCTTCACCAACATATTTATTATTATTTTTTAAAGCATTTTTATTATTTTCAGAATTATTGTAAATGGTGGTACATAATATACAAACATTCAGAACATTTTCCATTGTTTACATTGTTCCCCCTCTTTCTGTCTCCTTCCCCTCCCCTCAAACAGTTTACAGATTTTGCTGTATTTATTACAATTGTTCGATCATGAGGATAATCTTGTTTAATTCCTTATATTTATCTTTCCCCTTTATTCTGTAAATTAAGTCTTTCCATTTTGCTTCCCATAATTTTCTGATTTGGCCCTTTCTGTAGTAAATTTTCCTTTTGCTAATGTAGTCTTGGAGGAGGTAGTCTGCTAAATATTTATACCATGTTTTAATGTCCCATTTCTTTTGGTCCTTCCAGCCTAAGACAACTGAGGCTTTAATTTAACCGTTTTTAACCGTTAGTTAACTGTTTTTAAAACATTTATATTCTGCCCTTTTCACCCCAAAGGGGACTCAGAGCGAAACACAACATATATACAGCAAACATTCAATGCTAGAACATAAAATAAACTATAAATGCATAAACACTAAAATCAGTTATCTCCACTTTAAAATCAATTGTTTAGAACCATCTCAAATCAGCCATACCGAATCCGGTCAGCCGATGAAGGTTCCTGTTATTGCCTTATTATTATTAGATAAGAGCTTTTCCGATGGTATTTTATAATAGTTAAAGTTTGAAAAAGCACAGATACAGTAACATCTTTAAAAAATCTTGCTATCTGTGATAGATTAGACCCAGATTACAGAGGCATGGTGTTTGCTCTTCAAGAATTCTGTTCTAGTGGAATCTGCCTCCTGAGGATTGATTCTCCTTTAGTGCTATTTACCACTGGTTACAAGTGTTAAGATGTACTAAGCTTCTGAACATTTGTTCCATGAAATGAGAATGACCATATACAAACAAATCTTGGTAGCAGTTCAGATAACTCTCTCCATTTAAAACTTTCTTCTAAATATAATCCCTCTGACTTTAAACTCTTTTGTGTTCACTTTGTGAAAAAAAGAAGAAAAACCAAGCAACTTTACTACTTCAATCATTAACAGATGTGCTTGATTTTGAACATGCTTGTTTTTAGGCCTACATCACATGAAGCCAAAAATAGTTTTAAAAGTGTAGTAATATGAGTTGTGGAATGTTAACAGTATTTAAAAGAGAGGCCAAAGGAATTTATATGGCAAAATTGGAATTAGAAGATGTGATGAGATTGTTACAATTAAAACACTCTCCCATGAGGCAGATTTCGCACATAGTCTCTAGAGTCCTGTGTACATTTGGAGAAGGCCTGAACCTTGGAAATACATTTCCTTCCCATCATGTAAATGTGATCATCGTCATAATCATCTTTATTTCTTTGATAACTTTTTTAAGCCTCTGATCATCTAACAAATATAAATATTAAAAATTAGAAACAATACATTCTAGAAGACAGTGTCCTATCTGCAAGAATAAATTAAAGAGATGATTATTTGTTCAGTTGCTAGTATTTAAAATACACTAACTGTATCTTGTTAAGCATTTGAGATGATAATGTTGGAGCCAGTTAAGCCTTCCTGGGAGAGCATTCTGTAGATGGGGCCTTTGGAGGAACACAGTTGAAATGGCTTTCTCCCCTCCCACCACCCTCTAAGACCTTCTTGGAGAAGGTACTTTGTTGAAAGCCTCAGATAATCATCTCAGATTATGTGTCACAGCAGGAGGGTAATTCTTTCATGTATTAGTATTTAATACTATTAATATTTAATATTTTTAATTAGAATTAATACATTGGAACCCAAAAACTTCAGAATTTTCAAAGGAACCAGGCAGGGATGTCCTCTATCTCCTCTTTTGTTCGTCTTCTCAATAGAAATACTTCTCAAAAGTATCAGGGAAGATACCCAATTAAAAGGCAGTAGTCTAAAAAAGTACAACTATAAAATCAGAGTCTATGCCGATGATTTAATTTGTATAATTGAAGACTCTATAGTATTAGTATTTCAAACCCATATAAGGCTTTAGCACTTAGAATTTTCCCAGGTATATTCTGGCACCCAGTGCAGCTAGAGCTGATTGGATTAGACTTTGTGGTCACTGTAAGCAATGTGTCCACTGAATTCCACAGAACCTGCACTTTCCAGACCATAATCTAGACCAATGGTTCTCAACCTGGGGTCCCCAAATGTTTTTGGCCTTCAACTCCCAGAAATCCTAACAGCTGGTAGGCTTAAATGTGATACTCCTTTTTGCATAGGCAAGGTTTGCAAACACTGGAAAATTGTACTCACATTTGTGTGCCCAACATGTGTATGATACAGTTCTTGTGGATGGTAGAGTAAGGGGTTTCTAGTTGTTAAGTATTGTGCCTTGCCACTAGGCAGAGCATATGAACCAGTCTACTGTAAAATGCCAGTTTCACAGACTTGTCATTATTTAGTTGTGATTTCAGTCAGTTTTATACGTGATGTCATCATCATGTGAAATAGGTTTAGAGTATTAATCTAATCTGTATTTTAAAAAACCCTAAAATGTATTGTGTGCTGCTGCTTGTGTTTCTAATCTACATGCATTGTGTTTGGGTAAAAGTATTTTGGTAACTTGTATCCAGAACATTTAATACGTTGGGGCTAGCATTCAATATCCTGGGGATTTTTGGTCTTTCAAAATGTTATAGGCCACAAAGTTGTAGAAACAAAACAACTGTATACCTTTGGGCAGTTTGAAAACATGGATGTGCACAGCCTTCACATCATGTTACCAACCCTGATTCACTCATACATTCCCCATAGAACGCACTTGGTTCTTGGTGTGGTTTTTTTAAACAGGGCAAACTGTTGTGCTTTAATCACACACACTACCTATGGATGGGAGTATTGTGACTTTACTATCTATGTGTTTTCCCCCATTTAGTTGGTAATCCCATTAACAACACAGGATGATTTGGAAAAAGCTGTAGAGCTCCTTGATCGAAGCATTCACATGAAGAGCCTCAAGATTTTGCTTGTTGCTCATGGAAACACACAGGTATGAGCTTGTTTGTATGTAACATATTTTTATAATTACAAGGCTCGATCCATACTTGCATTGAGCAGAGTCCCATACCTTGTAGGGAAAGGGCTGAGAAGGTTTTTTTTTTTTAAACCAGTTCCTTCTTGCCTTTGCTACCACTCATAACATTGCTTTCAAGTTTATGTGGTCCTTCCCAAACACCATGATGTTGGGGAATGTATAAAAATCAAACATTTACTGATAACAAACCACAATTTGCAAGGTTTTCTAAACAGGCTGACTTTCCTTTTCGTGCAGTACAACTGAAACATCTTCTGCAGAGTCCACTGTAAATAGTGCACAACAGATTCTAGTAAATGTCGAAAACAGCCATTAGGTGATATTCAGAACTTGCCAAATTTTCATGACTCCGACACTGAGCTAAGGGGACCTCATTTGGGGCCAGGACCCACAATTTAAGAAGCAGTGATTTAGGGCTATATACTGAGTCCAAATCTTTAGGTCTGTTACATATAACACTTTTCTGTAGTTAAGTATGAGTTATGTAATCACTTTAAAAACTCGGATGGCTTCCACAGGTTGTTTCTGAATAGACATTCCTATGCTTTTTTTTGCTTCATGGAAAATAGTCCAAATTGAATTACATTTGACCCACCTTAGGCCCTTAGCCTTGATCTCAGTTGGAATATATCCCCCAGATCAGAATTCAGACCCTGAACCAAAAAAGCTTCACTGGCTAGTTTAAACAAGGTTGAAAAGTTATGTTGATGATTCCTATCATTTTGCTTGAGAACAGTGCAAAACGGTTGCTTTGTGGATCAAATGATTAAAGTGTTTCATTCAAAAAAGTGAAATATTTATAGCCAATTTTGAAATATTCTATTTAGCCATGCATACTCCTTTGTATCTTTGGAATTTTTATAGCATTGTATGTTTTGAGAGTATTCTGCTACTTGGTTCCTTTCACAACATATTCACTGAGAAATGGCATGAGGGAAAAAACCTTGCTTATGTCAAAAAAATATTTCCCCTTTGTACAAGTGAAAGATTTCTTCTTCTTAAAGGAATTAATGTAAAACTCTGTGCTTTTTCCTCCAGAGCAACTTGGAGCCTCTGTCATCACTAGAAGATTTGGATAATACGGTTTTCAGAGTTACAGAACGGAAGAACAGGCTTTCTGTAATAGGTAATAAGACATTCTGTTGCCACCTTTGAAGTTGTTGGGCTGCTGGAAATATTATCTAAATCAATGGTATATTTAGTATGCAAATATTTGCTATATTACATTTCTAGAAGTCAAGAAAGGAGCCCATATTTACTTACTGATGAAACAGAGAATTTTAATAATTATTTGAAAAATGTGTCTGTAAAAACTTGTGCAAAATTATAGATATGTTATACATTCTATTTCAAATGTAGACAGATCTTCAAAAATGCTGTCCTTCCCATCTGTTACTTAATTATAGATGGTTCCTCCTGTAACTTTTTAGTACTCAGTGTTTCTTGGAGTTTTACATAACCATTTGCAAAGTTAACATCTACACTTTTTCTTTACCTCTTCCAAGTAGTCGAATTGTACTCATCATTACTTTTAAAAAACCTTCTATAGCTTTCCTTAACGGCCTTCATTAAAAAGCCATGTTTTTAGTTGGGAGTTGATCAGTCTTTCCAGAATGCAGCAATATTTTTTTAAATTCTCTGAAATGTTTGGCTAAGATAACATCATGCAATGCTGGTTTTGCAGCAATGGTTTCTTCAAACCAGCACAAATTTTTATGAGCTATATCTACTTTACATTTCCGTCAGTTTGGAAAAGGCCCCGTGCTCCTTGAAAGCAAATTTGTGTTTGATGGGGGAGAACTCAAAGAGGAATCAGTTCCCTCCACAATGCTGTTGGGGGGATGTGTCTGTCTGTCTGATTGTGCTGCAAGATATTTTTAAAGGCCTTGAATGTTGTAAAGGGATCTGTGTGTGCACACATACATATTTGTTGGTATAGAGTTTGGAAATATAGAGTTCCCCATCAAGTCACCAAATAAGACAAAAATACACTTTGAAATGTTAAAAATTTGCAGTGATTCCTTCCTGCAATGTAAGTAGGTTCCTATATTGCTAGATTATGTGTGCTGTGAAGGCAATAAGTGGAAGTTCAACGAAATACCGTATTTTTTTCTTTCAAAAAAGTGCAAATAGATCATCATCATTACCATAGATTATCACTCGTGGCTGAGTATGTGTCAAGGACAGAACGCCACCAGATAAGATTCAACACAGTTTATTAAAGATACAGAACCAAAAATGCTCGTAAAAAACAAAGAGCTAGGCAAACACTCGCCTTCAATATGAAAAGTCACTCAAAAACGGTTCAAAAGCTAAACCGGATTAAACAGGAGTTTAATCCGGGTTAAACCAAAAATGCTTACTTCAGCCTGGGACTTTAAACAAACAAAAGCTGGTAAATAAAGATTCAATAGAACATAAATACTGGCAGCAGATTCCTCTCTGCTACTCAACAGCTGTGGTTGAGCAACTAAGTTGTTACTCCTCCGTGCAGCGGGCGAACTCCGGGTCCAAACACATCAATCAGGGTTGCAGCGGTCAGCGGGGTCCCAATCCGGTCCGAGGTCGAAGGCCAAGTGCAGGCGTCTTAGGTTCCACGAAATCCTCCGATAGCCAAAGAGAGGGTAGTCCAAGGTCGTAGTCAGCCAGTCAGTCAGTCAGTCAGTCAGTCAGCCAGTCCAGCGTCAATTCCGAGTAGGTAAATAATGTCCGTCAAGAAGACGACGGAGGTCCAAGCTAATAAGATTAAACACAGGTTGCACAACAAAAGCCCACACAGTTCCTCCCGCCGTCTATGCCCAGTGTCCTTGGTAACTTACGTATTCAGCAAACGAAACACATCCGTCTTCAGGAAATTCCCAACAAGAGCCCAAGCGTTCGTCCAGATTACCTTGCCCAACGCAATTAGCCCTGGATTCAAGACCCCATTTTATGCCAGTTACAACTCCTCATCGCTATCAGGTGTTACCCTAATTCCAGGTGCCTCATCATCATCATCCTCATCAGAGCTAAAACATCTTTGACTACGCCCCACAGCATCCCCAGCTGTGGATCCCGTCCCATCCCTCCAACTCGTCCACGGGTCCGATCCTGCAACCCGCCAGTCGCTTCCCATGCTATCATTACCAGGAACACCCAAATCCTCCCTCACACGAGTCCATTCCATGTCATCCTCCTCTGAGCTAACCACCTCTTCCTCCATTCTCTCAGTAAAACCCTCAAAGGAGTCTTCGTCAGTTGATTCTGCAAAGATGTCCCGCAGCCGTTTCCTCTCTCGCTCCTCAAGAGAGTCTGACTCTCGAGGAGTCTTACGACCACGTCTCCCAGTATTGGAGCCATAAGGCTCAACCATAACAGTATGATTGTCTTCCAAGGGTAGAGTTCTTGAGAGGTGGGTCCATAAGTGACTGTAGTGACCTATTGGCTAAAAATATTTACAAATACATCTACAATATATACAAATAGATAGCTCTTGATCGCAAAGGGATATTAATTATCTTCTTATTTGAATTTTAAAAATAAACAGGTTATTATGGCCGGGACAGAAGCTCTCCTCCTCCAGGATACATTCCAGATGAGCTGCACCAAGTGGCGCGGAATGGGTCATTCACGAGTATCAACAGTGAGGGTGAATTCATTCCAGAAAGCATGGATCAAGTAAGAAAACTAATCATTTCTGCCATTCTCTTGCTGCTTTAAAGCCTTGTGCCACCTTGCTTTTTTCATTGGCTTAGCATGAAGCTCAATGTAAAGGAACCAACCACAATACTACAATGTTACAAATTCCATTTGTTACAACTACTCATATTTTGACATTTTATGGAAACATACAGCAAATGCATTTATTTTCCTTCTTTTGTATTTTTCTTTTCCTGTTTTTGTTATTGTATATAGCTCAGAATCCTTTTGAACATTTTTTTTTTACAAAAATAAGGAAGTGAATCATGGTAGATATAGATTGGCCACCCTTAGGACAACTGCACAGATAGCATTCATCCCTGCCTAGTTACCTGGCTATTCATTCTCAGCTACCAGATGCTTCTGGGGAAGCTTTAAGAATATAACCTTCTGGATGTTGCCAAAATGTAGGATCTTCTTGACCTGTTTACGTTCTCTTACAAGTTGTCTATTTATGTTAAATAGTCTGAAGAGCTATGAATATGAGAGTGCTTCTGTCAGTCTGATATATTTTTCCCTCAGATGCTGGATCCATTATCACTGAGTAGTCCTGAAAACTCAGGCTCAGGAAGTTGTCCTTCACTTGACAGTCCTTTGGACGGGTAGGTGCTATTAAAACTCATACTTCTTTGTACTATATACTTGAAAACTGCTAGTCACAAAAATATCACTGCATTTAGATTTAGTAAGTATTGTTTTGTTTTTTCAGAGAAAACTGCCCCAAGTCACGGATGCCGAGAGCCCAGAGCTATCCAGATAACCACCAAGAGTTTTCTGGTGGGTAAACCAGACAAATGCAGCATCCGGTTTTTCTGTTGTAACTTGAATGTGTCTCTGGATGAATACATGAAGTTTAGCTTAGTGCTATTTTATTTATAAAATAAAAGTGCAGTTGTACTATTATGTGATCATACAACTATTTAGAATGCAATTTTTAAAAAGGGGGCTATATCAGTATATTAAAAAATAGCATGTACTGTATTTGTAAATTGTGAGTTCTTCAGAACAGCAGATGATCACTGTTGTAAAATCATTATTTTGCTAGTACCAGATCAGATTTAAATGGAACAGAATTTATAAATTTACAGCTTCAGAAACTATTTAGCAAGTGTTTTTCATATTGCAGTGAATGGTTAAGAAATCATTGTAGAAATTGTCCTCTGCAAATACACTGTGCAAATAACGCAAGTTCACCTGAGGAGCTGAACTTGATTAATTTCTAACTGCTGACACTTCAGCTTTAAAAATAAACATCTGTGGAATTATTTTAAAAGAATGCTTGCACACTTAAGCATAATTTTGAAAGACATAAACATTTAATACAGTAGGGGACATAACAAATGCTTTAAATTACTGCAGGTGGTGGTTTATTCAGCTTCGTTTTCTCAAAAATAGGAGAGGGTAAGGCATAGCTCTCTAGATATTGTTGGAAATCAGTTCCTAATATTTCTCACTGTGTTTGTTAGAGGCAGTGGTATTAGTTGCAGTTCTTGCATGCTACTGTCCTGATTCAAAGATGAGTGCTCACAAATTTCATCTTACTTTCAAAGATAGCTGATTAAATAGTATATGCAGAGCCATATAGTAACTAAGGAATGGAGCCCCCAGATGGCGTAGTGGACTAAAGCCTCGTGACTTGGAGGTTGGGTTGCTGACCCGAAAGCTGCCAGGTTCGAATCCCACCCGGGGAGAGTGCAGATGAGCTCCTTCTATCAGCTCCAGCTCCATACAGGGACATGAGAGAAGCCTCCCACAAGTATGGTAAAAACATCAAAACATCCGGGCGTCCTCTGGGCAACGTCCTTTCAGATGGCCAGTTCTCTCACTCCAGAAGCAACTCAAGTTGCTCCTGACATGAAAAAAACCCCTAAGGAATGGAGTATGGATGTGGGGGGAAAATACCTCAGATGACAGAATTACTAACAGAAAAGTATAAAAACATGACTTGGAAATGATGATGATGATGATGATGATGATGATGATGATGATGATGATGATGATGATGATGATTATTATTATTATTATTATATTTATTTATATGCTGCCCTCTCTCCCAAGCGGGACTCAGAACAGTTTACAACAAAGATGGAAATATATGAAAGATGGTGAAATATGAAATTACTTTGTAGTGTGTGAAAGCAGACATTAACACTTGTTTTGTTCCAAGTTCCATACATAGTAAAAATGTAAACACCCAAGCTGAGAGAGATAACTCTTGGTATGTTGCAAGATATATGCTCCTTTCAGATTTAATATATGCTATGCACAAAATGACACCATGCTTTTAACCAGCTCATTAGTCTCTTTTCCTCTGACAAAATCAACTGGATGGAAAATAATGATCATATTATTGTTTCTTCAGATTATGACCTCCCAATATTTGAGAAATTTGGGAAAGGTGGAACGTACCCTCGAAGATATCATATTTCTTACAGCCATCAAGACTACAGTGATGGTGAGTCTTCTGTTCAGTTTGTGGCCTTCTATTCTGTGCTGAAAACTGAGGTGGGTTTTTTTTTTTGCACATTTCTTCAAGTTGTCGTGGCTGATGATTTGACTGGAACCTTTCCTGTTAAGAAATCTGGAATAATTTTCAATTATTTCTGATTATTCACTTTATTCTCCTATTTTAATAAAGGTACCAGAATTCACTCTATTACTGAACATAAGCAGGAATATGTAGTTTTCTGAACCATCATTATTATGG